>NC_141061.1:35221348-35821348 GCF_041138505.1 Cibotium barometz | reverse complement strand
CAGGTATGCTCAACATACACCAAAAAGTATATTGAAATGTAAATTCCCAAAGTAATGGGATTTTCCCAAACTCCCTAATATGGTCTTATGTGCCTTAGAATCTCATAGCTAGAGACCTTTTGTTGATTGGTGGGAGAATGAGCAGTGAAAAAAACATATTTTTTAACCAAGGAAAATAAGGACAACTCTTAAATCAAGTGCTCACATAACCCGGTTTGCAGTGTAATTTTCCCTGCTGAAATTTAAAAATCTTGGTTGGAATTCAGCAGTGTCTTTAATTTTAAGGGATGAATTTTACATGTTTTAGTTATAAATCCCGGAATTATTATGGTTTATGGAGATTTTTAGGTCTATATCCCAGTTAGGTTTTAGCATTGCCTTTGATTTTAAGGGTTGAAAAAAACATTTTTTTCGAGCACTCCTTAAATCTATCTTGTTTTTGTTTCGAAATCTCTACAATATGCCGGTTTTATAACTAAAACATATGGAAAATCATGTGCTACTTAAATCTTTGGTATAAATACACTAGAATGCCATTTTTTCGAGCATTGAGAATGAGACCACACCAATGTAAAAAATAAACCTTTTTCTAACCAATGAAAAAAAAGACGACTTTCAAGATTTATTGAAAAAATACATAAGTTAACCAGTTTTATAAATACGAACTTTATAATTAACACTGGGGCGAAGTTCGAACGTGCGGAGTCACACGGTGACAGCGGGCCATTTAGGACGTGGTATGTGCCCTTGACTTGTCATTCTTTCACGTGAACGTGGTCAACTCTGCACTCCACACGTTCTTCTCCTGCACCTCTCCAAGGGGCGAAAACAAGCCCAGCATGCCCACATGCTTCCCCTGCACTGCAGCTCGCCCAAATTAATGGCGCCCAACCACACTTTTCCCCTGCACTCCAGCGCCCTCCCACTCTCGCCATAGAAGCTCGTGGGCTGCAACTATGCACGCGATCTCCTTTATATAGTTGCTGCTGCATCGTGATACTTCGAAGAGTGAGATTTAGCTTACCTAGTGAGAAGAGTATTGAAGAGTCCCATAGCTGTGATAAGTAAATCTTTGTAGTTATGGCTCCTTCTATGCACCTCCCTGTGGTCCAGCTCTCCGAGGCTGACCTTGTTGAGAAGCTATCTGGGAAAGATGATGCCATTCCGCAGAAGTTCATCCTTCCTGTTGAGCACAGGCCTGCTTTTGCCCTCACGAGGTCTAGCGACGAGATCCCTGTCATAGATATGGCCGGTCTGAAGGACGATAGAAGGCCGGCCACTCTTGCTCTTATGAACGAAGCTTGTGTGGAGTGGGGTTTCTTCCAGGTGGTGAACCATGAGGTTGATCCTGCAGTGATGGAGGGTATGAAGCAGCAGGTGGAGGAGTTTTTGGCCCTACCTGTGAGTGAGAGGGCGCCTGGTGGGATTAAGAAGGGTGTGGCCAGTCAAGGCTATGGAACTGGCTATGTGAAACCGGACACTGGTGCTAGGGATTGGAGGGATTACTTTCTTCTGCGAACGTATCCCGAGTCCATGAGGGACTACGAAACCTGGCCCAACCGTCAGTCCTTCAGGTAAATAATGACATTTAGAGCGTACTAATCCTGTAATTGCACGAATTACGAAACGGTACGAGTATTTACGAAGCATTTTTTTTTAAAGGTTATGAACATGTGTATGAAGGTTGTGTGGAGATTTTGGAGATTATGTGCATAATGTCTGTGTGTGTGTGTGTGTGTGTTTGGGCATGATGGGTGTAGGGATGCGATTAACAAATACACCATGGAGATGAAGGGATTGGCGGAGAGGTTGCTGGAGTGTTTGTCCATTAACCTGGGCCTTCCGCCCAGCTACATCAAGGAGGCGGTGGGCGAGCTGCACCAGGACCTTCTCATCAACCACTATCCCCCTTGCCCCAACCCGGAGCTGGCTGTGGGGGCCAACAAGCACACGGATTTGGGGGCGGTCACATGCCTCTGGCAACTAGAGGATGTGGTGGGCCTGCAAGTGCTCAAAGATGACGAGTGGTATCCTGTGAAGCCCCTCCCTGGGGCGTACATCATCAATGTAGCAGACATGGTGGAGGTAATATTCACGTTCACCCTTTGCACTTAAATTCTCCCACGTGCTCACGTGTGTACCATGTGTGCGTTATTATGCACACGTGTGCTGTGTTGTAGGTTGTGAGCAATGGCATCTACAAGAGCATCCAGCACAGGGCTGTGGTGAACACCAGCAGGAGGCGTGTGTCCATTGCCGCATTCTATGATCTGCACCCGGACGCTGTCGTGAAGCCGGCGCCGCAGCTCATCTCAGCTGACCGCCCAGCTCTCGCTCCCATCCGCTTCTGTGACCACGCCAGGAAGCTCGCCATTGAAACTGACAAAATCGGGGAGAAAGTCGTAAATTGATCCGCGCACCCGTCCCAATTAATAATAACGCCCAGTTATATGACTGGCCTCACCTAAAGTCGTGTCCGTTTTATAGACCTATTTACAATGTAGTACTTCTATCCAAGGTTTCGGCGCTTAAGTTTTCGGCATTGTATCAACAATGATAATTATAATTAACGTTCTGAATTTTTCCAATTTACCTTTCTGTCCCACTTTCTATTTTGTCATGTCTTGACGTTTTAATAATCCTCTAAATACTTGCTTCTGAGGAAGACAGCCATGTCAATATCTGCGTTGGCATTTCTTTGACATTAGTCATATACACACAATAATCTCTAAGATATTGTGTTTTATTGTGTTTTGATCCCCACTTCAGAAAGGAAATTTGCCCTGCGCACCTTGCCAAAGATTGCACTAAAAATGTACTTATACTATAGAGAAAGGAGATTGTTTTGTTCCTTGTCATTTGTTCAAAAAGAATGTGATGCTTGTTTTGCTCCTTGTAACTTGTCTAAAAAAAATGCAATGGAGCAATTGCCTGTAATAACTAGTCCACTTGTCCAATGGAGCGTTTTGCCTGAATTTGTCCAATGGAGCGTTTTGCTCCTTGGAACTTGTCCAAAAAGAACGCTGCAACTTCTTTTGCTCTTGCAACTTGAAAGAAATTAACTTCTTTTGCTCTTGCAACTTGAAAGAAATTAACTTGTTTTGCTCTTTGTAACTTGTCCAAAAAGTATGCAATGGAGTAATTGTCCATGAGCAATTGCTCCTCGTAACTAGTCCACTTGTCCAATGGAGCGTTTTGCTCCTTCTAACTTGTCCAAAAAGAACGTTGCAACTTGTTTTGCTCTTGCAACTTGAAAGAACGCTTCAACTTGTTTTGCTCTTTGTAACTTGTCCAAAAAGTATGCAATGGAGTAATTGCTCATGGAGCAATTGCTCCTCGTAACTAGTCCACTTGTCCAATGGAGCGTTTTGCCTAAACTTGTCCAATGGAGTGTTTTGCTCCTTCTAACTTGTCCAAAAAATGCAACGGAGCAATTGTTCCATGTAACTTGTCCAATGAAACGATTGAACATTTCATTGTGACGTGTGCTTTTTTTGAAAATTGCACCAAGTAAACAATCTCACACAAAGCAAGATTGATGCAACATTCAAAAAATTGCATCGCAAGTAAACAATCTCACACAAAGCAAGATTGATGTTGTTTTGTTCCTTGTCACTTGTCCAAAAACAATGTGGAAATGGTTTTGCTCCTTGTCACTTGTCCAAAAAGAATGCAATGGAGCGATGTTGCTCCTTGTCACTTGTCCAAAAAGAATGCAATGGAGTGATTGCATCTAGTTTCTAACTTTTAAAAAGTAAAACAAGTTATCTTTGCTGAAGTATGCTTTTTTTTTAATTTTTGAAAATTGCACACCTCAAGTAAACAAATCTCACACAAAGCAAGATTGATGGAACATTCAAAAAGATAGTTTGGGTACTCAAAACTATGGTTCCTTTTTCGAAATTGAACCTCAAGCAAGCAATGTCAGACAAAACTATGTCGTTCCTCTCCCTCTAGCTCTATATAAGTTTTTCAAATGTTAGTCATTAGACCTCTTGGTAAGTTTTTTTCTCTCGAAAGTAAAAAAACACTCATCATATGCAATATCGAGGCATGCAGACCTCTCTCTCCACTAATCATATGCAAGATGGGAGTATGCGGGTCTCTCTTTTTAAATCTTTCTCAACACGATGTGTTTGTTGTTGCAAGCGGTTCCCCTCCCATTAGTAGTTTACAATGGTTAGTGTCCTCTCTCTCTCTCTCTCTCTCTCTCTCTCTCTCTCTCTCTCGCTTCCACTCTCAAAGTTTGTTGTGTGTGAGAGAGAGATGTGAGAGAGAGAGAGAAGAGAGAGGGGAGAGAGAGAAGAGAGAGGAGAGAGAGAGAGAGAGAGAAAGAGAGGGGGGGAGGGAGAGAGAGATGGAGAGAGGAGACGAGAGAGAGATGAGAAAAGAGTAAAGAGAGGGGAGAGAAGAGAGGAGAGATCGGAGGGGAGAGATGAGAAGAGAACAGAGATGAGAAGAGAGATGGAGAAGGGAGGGGAGAGAAGAGAGACAAGAGGAGAGATGGGAGGGGGGAGGGGAGAGATGAGAAGAGAGATGGAGAAGAGGAGAGAGAAGAGAAGAGAGAGGAGAGATGGGAGGGGAGAGAGATGGAGAAGAGAAGGGAGAGAAGAGAGAGGAGAGATGGGAGGGGGGAGGGGAGGAGGGGAGAGAGATGGAGAGGGGAGAGACATGAGAAGAAAGATGGAGAGGAGAGGAGATAGTTAGAGATAGATGAGAAGAGCGTGAAGAGAGATAGAGATAGATGAGAAGAGCGTGAAGAGAGATAGAGAGAGGAGAGGGGAGAGAGATGACAAGAGAGAACAGAGAGGAGAGGGGAGAGATATGAGAAGAGAGAACATAGGGGAGAGGGGAGAGAGATGAGAGGAGAGGGGAGAGAGGGGAGGGGAGGGGAGGGGAGAGAGGAGGGAAGAGAGAACATAGAGGAGAGGGGAGAGAGGAGAGAGAGAGGGGAGAGAGGAGAGAGAGAGGGGAGGGGAGGGGAGGGGAGGGGAGAGAGGAGAGAGAGGGGAGGGGAGGGGAGGGGAGGGGAGAGAAGGAGAGAGAGGAGAGGGGAGAGAGGAGAGAGAGGGGAGGGGAGGGGAGGGGAGAGAAGAGAAGAGAGATGAGGAGAGGGGAGAGAGATGAGAAGACAGATGGAGAGAGGAGAACAGAGAGAAGCGAGATGGAGAAGAGAGGGGAGAGGAGAGAGCGACAGAGTGAAGACAGATGGAGAGAGGAGAGGAGAGATGGATGAGAAGAGAGCAAAGAGAGATGGAGAGGGGAGGGGAGAGAAGAGAAGAGAGATGAGGAGAGGGGAGAGAGATGAGAACAGAGATGGAGAGAGGAGAGGGGAGAAGGAGAACAGAGAGAAGCGAGATGGAGAAGAGAGGGGAGAGGAGAGAGCGACAGAGTGAAGACAGATGGAGAGAGGAGAGGAGAGATGGATGAGAAGAGAGCAAAGAGAGATGGAGAGAGGAGAGAGGAGAGAGATGAGAAGAGAGAAGAGGGAGAGAGACGAGAAGAGAGGGGAGAGAGGGGAGGGGAGATGAGAAAGCAAAGAGAGCGAAGAGAGATGGAGAGAGGAGAGGAGAGATGGATGAGAAGAGAGCGAAGAGAGATGGAGAGGAGAGGGGAGAGGGGAGAGAGATGACAAGAGAGAACAGAGATGAGAAGAGATAAGAGAGGTGGAGAGGGGAGAGAGATGATAAGAGCGATGGAGAAGAGAGGGGAGCGAAAAGAGAGAAGGGAGAGGGGAGCGAAAAGAGAGAAGGGAGAGGGGGGAGAGGGGGGAGAGGGGAGAGGAGAGATAGATGAGAACATAGTGAAGAGAGATGGAGACTCTTTGAGGAGAGATAGATGAGAAGAGAGTGAAGAGAGATGGAGACTCTTTGAGGAGAGATAGATGAGAAGAGAGTGAAGAGAGATGGAGAGGGGAGAGGGGAGAGAGATGAGAAGAGAGAATAGAGATGGAGATGGAGATGGAGAGGGGAGAGGGGAGAGAGATGAGAAGAGAGAATAGAGATGGAGAGAGGAGAGGGGAGAGAGATGATAAGAGAGAACATAGATGGAGAGAGGAGAGGGGAGAGAGATGAGAAGAGAGAACAGAGAGATGGAGAGAGGAGAGGAAAGAGAGATGAGAAGAGGGGGGAGAGAGGGAAGAGAAGAGAGAGAGAGCGAGAGAGAGCGAGAGAGAGAGAGAGAGAGAGAGAGAGAGAAGGAAGAGAGAGAAGGAGAGAGAAGAGAGGAGAAGAGGAGAGAGAGGGGAGAGAGATGGATAGGGGAGGGGGGAGAGAGATGAGAAGAAAGGGGAGAGAGATGGAGAGAGGAGAGAGAAGGAAGAGAGATCAGGAGAGAGAAGAGAGGAGAAGAGGAGAGAGAGGGGAGAGAGATGGATAGGGGAGGGGGGAGAGAGATGAGAAGAAAGGGGAGAGAGATGGAGAGAGGAGAGGGGAGAGAGATGGAGAGAGAAGAAAGGGGAGAGAGATGGAGAGGGGAGGGGAGAGATGAGAAGAGAGATGGAGAGATGAGAAGAGAGATGGAGAGATGAGAAGAGAGATGGAGAGGGGAGAGATGAGAAGAGA
Organism: Cibotium barometz; assembly: GCF_041138505.1. Classification (NCBI taxonomy): domain Eukaryota; kingdom Viridiplantae; phylum Streptophyta; class Polypodiopsida; order Cyatheales; family Cibotiaceae; genus Cibotium; species Cibotium barometz. The sequence continues at coordinate 35,814,785 of NC_141061.1, read as the reverse complement.
GGGGAGAGATGAGAAGAGAGATGAGAAGAGAGATGGAGAGGGGAGAGGGGAGAGGGGAGAGATGAGAAGAGAGGGGAGAGATGAGAAGAGAGATGGAGAGAGGAGAGGGAGAGAGATGAGAAGAGAGGGGAGAGAAGAGAGAGAAGAGAGGGGAGGGGAGAGAGCGAAGAGAGATGGAGAGAGGAGAGTAGAGATAGATGAGAAGAGAGCAAAGAGAGATGGAGAGAGGAGAGTAGAGATAGATGAGAAGAGAGCAAAGAGAGATGTAGAGAGGAGAGGAGAGATAGATGAGAAGAGAGTGAAGAGAGATGGAGAGGGGAGAGACATGAGAAGAGATATGGAGAGAAGAGAGAGATAATAAGAGAGAGGGAGAAGAGAGGGGAGGGAAGAGAGAAGAGGAAGGGGAGGGGAGAGGGGAGGGGCTAGGAGAGGAGAGGAGAGAGAGATGAGAAGAGAGCGAAGCGAGATGGAGAGAACAGAGATGGAGAGAGGATAGGAGAGACAGATGAGATGGAGAGAGGATAGGAGAGACAGATGAGAGACAGATGAGATGGAGAGAACAGAGATGGAGAGAGGATAGGAGAGACAGATGAGATGGAGAGAGGAGAGGAAAGAGAACAGAGATGGAGAGAGGATAGGAGAGACAGATGAGAGGAGAGAGGAGAGGAAAGAGATATGAGAAGAGAGGGGAGGGGAGAGGAAGAGGAGAGAGAGATGAGAAGAGGAGAGAGAGATGAGAAGAGAGCGAAGCGAGATGGAGAGAACAGAGATGGAGAGAGGATAGGAGAGACAGATGAGAGGAGAGAGGAGAGGAAAGAGATATGAGAAGAGAGGGGAGGGGAGAGGAAGAGGAGAGGAAAGAGATATGAGGAGAGAGAGAGGAGAGAGGAGAAGAGGAGAGATAAGAGAGGAGAGGAGAGAGAAGACAGAGAGAGAGAGAGAGAGAGAGAGAGAGAGAGGAGAGAGGAGAGAGATGAGAAGAGACAGGAGAGAGAGAGGAGGAGAGAGAGAGAGAGAAGAGAGGAGAGATAGATGAGAAGAGACAGGAGAGAGAGAGAGGAGAGAAGAGACGGGAGAGAGAGAGGAGAGAAGAGAGAGAAAAGAGAAGAGGAGAGAGAGGAGAGAGATGGAGATAAGGGAAGAGAGATGAGAAGAAAGAAGAGAGGAGAGGAAGGGGAGAGAGAAGAGAGGAGAGGAAGAGGAGAGAGAAAAGAGAAAGAGAGGATAGGAACGGAGAGAGAAGAGAGAGAGAGAAGAGAGAGGGAAAAGAGAGAGGGAAAAGAGAGAAGAAATAGATGAGAAGAGAGGGGGGAGAGAGAGAGAGAGAGAGAGAGAGAGGAGAGAAGAGAGAAGAAATAGATGAGAAGAGAGGGGAGAGAGAGAGAGAGAGAGAGAGAGAGAGAGGAGAGAAGAGAGAGAAAAGAGAAGGAAAGAGGAGAGAGATAAGAGAGGAGAGAGGAGAGATATATGAGAAGAGAGCGAAGAGAGTTAGAGAGAGGAGACGAGAGATAGATGAGAAGAGAGTGAAGAGAGATTGAGAGAGGAGAGGGGGGAGGGGAGAGAGATGAGAAGAGAGAACAGAGATGGAGAGGGGAGAGGGGAGAGAGATGAGAAGAGAACAGAGATGGAGAGAGGAGAGGGAAGAGAGATGAGAAGGGAGTTGGAGAGAGAGGAGCGGGGAGAGAGATGAGAAGAGAAGGGAGAGAGGAGAGAGAGGGGAAGAGAGGGAAGGGGAGAGGAGAGGAGAGGAAATGAAGAGAAGAGCGAGATGGAGAAGAGAGGGAAAAGAGATGAGGAGAGAGAGAGAAGAGAGGAGAAGAGGAGAGAGGAGAGAGGAGGAGAAGAAAGGAGAGAGAATAGAGAGAGGAGAGGAGAGAGATGAGAAGAGGGGAGAGAGAGAGAGAATCCGCGATCGCCCACGCGTAGGTTTTCAGCCTACACAGTGTTCGTGTTTGTCTTAATTTCTCTGTGGGGGTGAGCTTGAAGTGGTTCCAACAGTTGTGCTACTGTGCTAGAGTTTTACCTCCCTTTTGGAGCCATTCGTGTAGATACATTTTCCATCCGGGCAATGGAGGATTCGCGATCGCGGCCGCATGCAGATTTTTAGCTTGCACAGTGTTTGTGTTTGCCCTAATTTCTCTGTGGGGGTGAGCCTGAAGCGATTCCACCAGCTGTGCTAAAGTTTTACCTCCCTTTTGGAGCCATTCATGCAGACAGATTTTCCATCCAGGCAGTGGATCTTCTCCTCTTTGTTTGCATAGCTGAAACGTAACTCTTCTCCTTCTTCTGGTGGAAGCATTGATTTTCGGTGTCGAGCAGTGAAAATGAGTTAGGAAACCATAGATATGGATTTAGAAGTTTGAGGGTGGAGGACCAAAGCCAGAGTCTGAAGATCAGGCTAAAAGGCAAAGATTGATCGGAGGTGAATATAGAGGGAAGGAGGCTGGTCAAATGCTTCAGGATACCTTGCTTCTTGATGCACCTCAGGAAGAGAACCATGAGGTGGCTTAACCAATGAGGAAGAGGCTTCCATAATGGAAGCAAGAATTCAAGTAAATAGAGTAAAATTATGCTCAAAATGCATCTTAAAATAACATTTACTCAACTTAAAATAATACTACCGAATCTTTGCACGTAAGCTAAACATAGTGGTAGTTAATGATTTCGTAGTATTATTTTATTATTATTTTAAGTTGAGTAAATGTTTCCCCCCAAAACTAGCTCTAATCTTCTTTGTCTCCAACATAGTCGTTCTTTCTTTCTCTAAGTCTCCTCCGAATCAAGCTCTCATCTTCTTCTTCCATGTGTCTTTTGCTACACAAAATGGCAACCTGTAGAAAGCCTCGTACTAGCATTTCAGCTATTACTGTATTCAATAGTTATAATACGGACGATGGGACATGGATACCATCTACAATTACAATCGGGAGCTGGGTACTTTTACAGAGAAGGAAGAGGAAGAGGAGAAATGCTAATGAATTTGTGGAGCCATTCAAGAGACAAGTTAAAGAGTTCAAGGTATGTGAATCTAGCAAGCGTGTGTGACAGAGGTACTAATACAACATGTTTTCTAGCATGTAGACTTAAGGGTGAAAAAAATTCCTCCTAGTCTTCCACGATATCGTCTCAACTGTGTGAGTAGTATCTCAGTCCAAAGCTTCTTTTGTTTTAAAGTGTTTAATTGTTGTTATTATGCAGTTGTTTATCCATTCAATTCTGTCTCCTAACCAAACACGTCTTCTGGGATGGGGTCGTTTGACTCCATTACCCCTCCCATTATTTGGAAGCAAAGATTGGCCATTGCCAACTTCACAAACTAGTGAAAGTTATAGAATTAGGTTGTATCACGACATACAGAAGTCTCTTAAGGCATTTGTTGTGCAACAAAGAATATCAAGCTTACTATTTTTACGCCTATCGAAGTGTTTGTTGACTTTTTCTTTGATGAAGAAATAAGAAACACTTCAACAATGTTTATTTGCAAGTCAAGTAAGGCATTGGACTTTTTGGACAGTGGTTGGAATATGATAAAGATAAAAGGCATCATTTCTGTTTTGGAGAAGAAGTCAATAGTTTGCAAGTACATTATTGGATCTCAAAACTTCATTGCAACTTTTCACTCCACCAGATATCATTATGTTAATGGCAACCTTGTTCCATTAGATCAAGATTTGGAGTCAGATCTCAAGAATATGCCTCTAGTAATTGAGATATATATGGAAGGGAAATTATGCTGAACACACTATCTAAAACATCTCTTTCTCAAATTAGAGAAGACCTTACATACAAGGAGATTGAACAATTGCCAAAAGATTATACATTTACAATGGATACTAAAAAGGTAAACCATTTATATTTACATTCACCATTTAGTATGTTGTGCAGAACATTATGTAAGATACCACTAATAAAACCCTTTTTTTACAGGTGCCAAGGCAAAATGAGAAAATAACTTTCTACAAAGAATCTGTCTCTTATACTATTCACTTGATTAGTCATTTTGAATGATGATAATCAAAACATTGTAACTCCAAAAGCAATTTAATATATGAAAGATTTTTTTCTTACAAAACAATGTTAGGTCTCTTACAAAATTAATGTTAATGTTACAAATGTAAATAAAAGTCTAATGATGTCGACGTCGATCATAAGACTCTGGGGCACAGAAGCGATGCCGTGATTGAGAACTAGACTGTGCTTGGGACTGAGGTGGCCTTCGATTTTGGTCCTCTTGCAGGCTTTCCATTTCTTCCCACAGTCTTCCTTCTCTTCCCCTCTCTGCCAACATCTCGACCTGCCTCCTGGATTCCACCCATTCATCCACCTCAGCTTGCAGCCTGTCACATAATCATTTAGGGCAGCCATATGTGCTTCCAATTTCTCTTTGTCGTTCCTCGTCTCGTTAACGTAATCTCTCTGTAGCTTCCCTTGCAAATTCGTATGTCCTCCTGATCTCTTCTTCTGTACAATCAAGGGCAGCCAAAATAATTCTTTGTAGTACAGCTTTGGTCCTGAAGTGTTTTACATGCAAGGGAGCATATTTGTTCAGAATTATTTCCTATACATAGAGAAAAGCTTTGTTAGGGACATTATAGCTACGTTAGATTATGCAAGTCTACGTTACAAACATCACTTATGTTAGGAATATAAAAAAATTTCTTAATTAAAAGGTAGGCATTTAGGGCCATTCTCCATCCAGAGCTGACATGGACTGGCACCCTTATCCTACAATATGTAATGTTTTGTACAAGGTTCGGCTCCATTAAGAGATGTTCCAATGCATATAAAAATTTTTGAGCACATCTAAGAGGTCAAAAAAACAAGCATCAGCTTATCCTACTTAAATAAATCTACATGCTTGTGGAAGAGGGAAATGTCAATAGGGACTTACTCTCTAATGTGGCCATGATATTGTTGAACAGAGTTTGCAAAATAATACGTGTTTTGCTCAATGTCGTACAAAAGCAAACTCCAGTGTCGCCTGAAAAAAACAAAGAGGACATAGGTTAACTTAAAGAAAACACATATAGACTACCAAATATTTGATGTCAACTTAAAACTTAACATGAGACTCACTCTTCATGGTAAGCCGTGAAAATAAGTCTTGCTAAATCGAGGTTCATTGGTTCAAACCAGGACATAAGACTAAAAAATGATGAGCTATCATTTTGTAATGCCACGAAAATAAGAGGATCCATAGTGTATGTACAGTTTTGGACCTCTTTGGTAGTAGTAATATACAATACCTAAAGGCAACAATGAAAAGAACAAAGAATTAGTTCACTGGTACTTTTAGCTCAGTCATGCATCATACTATATACATCATGCATTAGATATACTATACATACCATAGTAAAATATTGAGAATGTTATCTGTGATTTCCATTGTGTCATTCATCAAAATATGTAAATCGTATCCATCTAGAGGCCTGACAAGTCTTTGGCCTCGAAGTAAAAATGCCTCTCTAACCACGCAGCAGCCTCCAAAACTCTCAATTCTCGGATATTCACTACTTTAATTAGATTTAATTCCCTCTCTATCCGGTCTGCATCTTCTTCTTATGCAACAATTTCAACTTCAGCGGAGGGCTGTGGCTGTGTTGTAATAGCCTCCGGTTATGGTTGGTCCTCCGGTTGTGGTTGTGCCTTCGGTCTACATAGGAGCTCTCAGATGGCCTTGTACGAGGATGGAGTGGGGGAATTGTAAGGATACGCCGCATTCGATGATCGCTTAAAGAAACAAGACCAAGCATCTGGTCGTATCTGTACCCTAATCAATGAAGGGTATCAAAATCCCTCGGCATTATTGTTAGCCTATGGGTGGCGGGGGCAAGAAAGTAAGCATCTTCAAAAAACTCGATGATTCAGTGTCCTGAGTGATTTCTTGAAGACATAATAATGCAGATGCTTGCCACTGCATGCCAATACTCCATTGCTCACAAATTTCATGCACAATCCTCTGGAAAGGGAGCCTCGATATCGCAGGCTGCATGTGTCGCTCAATGCGACGAAGCTCCTACAAAACTGCCACGTGAGTTTGATACCTCCTTGTTCTACCTTGCGCCTGTAGTGACTCGGTAGGTCTTTCAAGCCTCCGAGCAGTTGCCTCGATACGAGCCATCTAAACAAATAAACAAAGCGTGATGAGAAACACATTAAAAAAAGTCAGTACCAAGGGATATAACACAAATAGGATTCCAGAGCACATTGTATCGCTTGCTACTGACCCCACAAAAAACATTATGACAATGGGGTTGGTACCAAGCAATATAAAGCAGATAGGATTCCGGAGGCCTGTGAATCGCTTGGTACTAACCCCATGGAAAACATTATGACAATGGGGTCGCCACCAAGTGATATAAAACAATGGGGTCGCCACCAAGCGATATAAAACAAACAGGACTCCAGAGTTCTTTGAATTGCTTGGTACTGACCCCATGAAAAACATTATGACAATGGGGTCGGTACCAAGAGATATAAAGCAGACAGGATTTCGGAGGCCTTTGAATCTCTTGGTATTGACCCCATGACTAATGTTATCATAGTGGGGTCGATGTCCCAAGCAATATAAAACAAACAGGACTCCAAAGGGCTTTAAATCGCTTGGTACTGACTCCACAAAAAACATTATGACGATAGGGTCGAAACCAAGCGATATGAAACAAACAAGAGTCTAGAGGGCTTATAATCGCTTGGTAGTACTGACCTTATGACCAACGTTATCACAGTGGGGTCAGTACCAAAAGCGATATAAAACAAACTGGACTCTAGAGGTCTTTGAATCTCTTAGTACTATTATGACAATGGGGTCAGTACCAAGCGATATAAAGCATACAGGATTCCGGAGGCCTTTGAATCGCTTGGTAGTACTGACCCCATGACCAACGTTATCACAGTGGGGTTGGTACCAAGCGATATAAAATAAATAGGACTCCATAGGGCCTCGAATCGCTTGGTACGGACCCCACAAAAAACATTATGACAATGGGATCGGAACCAAGCGATATGAAACAAACAAGAGTCCACAGGGCTTAGAATTGCTTGGTATTGACCCCATGACCAACGTTATCACAGTGGGGTCGATACCAAGCGATATAAAGTAGAAAGGATTCTGGAGGCCTTTGAATCACTTGGTACTGATCCCATGGAAAAACATTATTACAATGGGGTCGCCACCAAGTGATATAAAACAAACACGACTCCAGAGGGCTTTGAAATGCTTGGTACTGACCCCAGAAAAACATTATGACAATAGCAAGTGATATAAAGCAGACAAGATTCCGGAGGCCTTTGAATCACTTGGTCTGATCCCAGAAAAACATTATGACAATAGCAAGTGATATAAAGCAGACAAGATTCCGGAGGCCTTTGAATCACTTGGTCTGACCCCATGAAAAACATTATCCCCTTATGGGGTCGGAACCAAGCAATATGCTTAAACAAAAACCCATAGGTCGGAACCAAGCGATATGCACAGACAAAAACCCATAGGTCGGAACCATCAAAACGTTAATAAAGAGTCTGAAAGAACTATGAAATACCTACAATGGATGTAGAGACCAATGGCATTAGGCTGAGTTTGGGGGGTGTTGAGGAGGCTGATGTAGTCTGAGACTCGGAGGACGATGGATGTAGCAACGATGGCATTTGGCTCTTGCTATTTTGTGAGAGACTCAGAGGTGAAAAAAATAAACACATGCAAGAAAGGAGAGGAGTGAGCACATAGTACATACCATATTGACGTGTCATTAATGCATCCGACCTTTTAAATCTCTGCATGAGTGGTATGAGTCGATAACGTCCCAAATCTCCCTTGGGAGCAGTGTTCGGGGAAAATATTTTTGAGAAACGTACCCAAATTCCCATTGGACTCTTCTCAAACCAGCAAATCAAGCAATTTGGGACATACATTTTTAGAACTTTATACTATTTCATAAATTTTCTTTGCAAGCTAAAATCCTTCTAGGTTTAAGTCTAATAGGAAATCCTCAAAGCTAACTGGCTCTGTGATAAGCTGAGACACCCATTTGCGTTGAGTAAGATACGTTGTTGTCCCTCTGCATCGCCAACGCCATCGCCCCTTCGTCTTGGAAAACTGAAGCTTTCAATTTTTTTTGCAGGTATGCCCATCTCTCCCTCCCTCTCTCTCTCTCTCCCTCCCTCCCTCCCTCCCTCCCTCCCTCCCTCTCTCTCTCTCTCCCTCCCTCTCTCTCTCTTTTTTTTGCAGGTATGCCCATCTCTCCCTCCCTCCCTCTCTCCCTCCCTCTCTCTCTCTCTCCCTCCCTCCCTCTCTCTCTCCCTCCCTCTCTCCCTCCCTCTCTCTCAACATGCTTTCACATACATCCACATCCATTTCTTTCACATACATCCACATCCATTCCTTTCACATATATCCACATCCATCCTTTCACATACATCCACATCCATCCTTTTGCATACATCCACATCCACATCCTTTCGCATACATCCACATCCATTTCTTTCACATACATCTACATCCATTCTTTCACATACATCCACATCCATTTCTTTCACATACATCTACATCCATTCTTCACTTATACATTTACATTCATTTTCATCACATATCATCCACTCATATCCCATATTATTCATTTACATTCTGATTCACATGACATCACATCTCATCCATTCATTCACATGATTCACATCACATCTCATCACATTTATTCACCTCACATCTCATCTTCTCTATTCACATCACATCTATCTATCCATTCATTCCCATCTATCTGATTCACATCTTATCTCATCATATCTATTCACCTCATATTCTCATAACTTCTATTCACATCACATCCATCCATTCATTCTTCTCATCTATATCTAATTCCCACCACATCTCATCACATCTATTCACCTCATATTCTCATCACTTCTATTCACATCACATCCCATCCTTCATCTATCTGATTCACATCTTATCTCATCACATCTATTCACCTCACATCTCATCACTTCTATTCACATCGCACCCATCCATCCAATCATCTTCTATCTGACTCACATCTTATCTTATCACATCTATTCGCCTCATATTCTCATCACTTCTATTCACATCACATCCATCAATTCATTCACATCTATCTAATTCACATCACATCCATCCATCCAATCATCTATCTGATTCACATCTTATCTCATCACATCTATTCGCCTCATATTCTCATCACTTCTATTCACATCACATCTATCCATTCATTCACATCTATCTATTCTCATCACTTCTATTCACGTCACATCTATCCATTCATTCACATCTATCTAATTCACATCACATCTATCCACCCAATCATCTATCTTATTGACATCTGATCTCATCACATCTATTTGCCTCATATTCTCATCACTTCTATTCACATCACATCTATCCATTCATTCACATTTATCTAATTCACATCACATCCATCCATCCAATCATCTATTCACATCACATCCATCCATCTATTCACATCACATCACATCCATCCATCCATCCATCTATTCACATCACATCACATCCATCCATCCATCCAATCATCTATCTGACTGATTCACATCTTATCTCATCACATCTATTCACCTCATATTCTCGTCACTTCTATTCACAGAATTTAAACATAGAATTTAAGAAGATTCTAATTTTTGATATAAACATTCTTTACGCATCTATTTATGCATAATTCAATTTAAGAAAAATAACACTTTTGAAATAAAATTAAATCCTTTATGCATCCTTCTATGCCTAAATTCAATTTTAATGAGAATAACACTTTTGAAATAAAAATAAATCTTTTATGCATCTTTCTATGCATAAAATCAAATTTGATGAGAATAACACTTTTGAAATAAAAATAAATTTCTTTATGCATCTTTCTATGCATAAAATCAAATTTGATGAGAATAACACTTTTGAAATAAAAATAAATTTCTTTATGCAACTTTCTATGCATAAAATCAATTTGTTGAGAATAACTCTTTTGAAATAAAAATAAATTCCTTTATACATCTTTCTATGCATAAAATCAAATTTGATGAGAATAACACTTCTGAAATAAAAAATAAATTTCTTTATGCATCTTTCTATGCATAAAATTGAATTTGATGAGAACAACACTTTTGAATCAAAAGTAAATTTCTTTATGCATCTTTCTATGCATAAAATAAAATTTGATAAGAATAACTATTTTGAAATAAAAATAAATTTCTTTATGCATCTTTCTATGCATAAAACCGAATTCGATGAGAACAACACTTTTGAAATAAAAATAAATTTCTTTATTCATCTTTCTATGCATAAAATCAAAGTTAATGAGAATAACTCTTTTGAAATAAAAATAAATTCCTTTATGCATCTTTCTATGCATAGAAATTAATTCTAATGAAAATAATGCTTTTATAATAAAAATATTTTCAATATGCATCTTTCTATGCATAGAAAAAAAATAATACTTTTAGAATATACAAACGGAGGGGATTACTCTTTTATAATAACATAAAGTTAAAACTTATTTCCACAAAATTTAAGAAAATTTTGCCATTACCTCCTTTGTATGGATGACCATTTCTCAATTTTAACATTCAATTTATGACTTGAATTAATCCAATTTGAATTCTAATATCTCTAATCAACTCCATTTTGCAATAACCTCCTTTGTATGGATGACCATTTCTCAATTTTAACATTCAATTTATGACTTGAATTAATCCAATTTGAATTCTAATATCTCTAATCTACTCCATTTTCTAAAAATCAAGAGAGTAAACAATGAAAAAAGTTTAATTAATCTTTTCATTAAACTTTCTAGGATTAAGAAGGGCTAATTTGTAAAGAAGAGAAGGGGGTGGCCTTTCCATCAAGCCATAGCATGAGATTTTAATTTAAACATTTACAAAGCATAAAATTTAAGAAAACCATAGATTTAAAATTCACAATAAGCAAGAATAAGCAAGAATTAAGCTTACATGGAACTTGTAAGCTTTCCTTTGGCTTGAGGGATTGACGGTTCTACTGTTGTTTGCAACAAGAGTGGCCACTAGTTCTTTTGGAGAGAATTTAGTCAAAAACAGCTAAATTACCATGTGCATTCAATGTATTTGACTATGGGGAGGAGTAGAGTAACAGTGCATAAACACTATTAACCTTTTACGAAGGGGGAGGCTTATATTTATAGGAAAAAATGAGCCTCTAACCAAGCAAACTTACTCTAGAATTTTCCAGATCAGTTTGGTCAATTTTTGACCATTTTTGGGTTGGTTTAGCTCACTTTTTGGATCTAGTTGAAACAGGAGAGAGGAGAGATGAAAATATCTCATTATTTGTGAGTTTAAAACTCATCCACACATGTGAAATAGGCGCCTCCTTCATGAGGGGAATTCCCCCACACTGAGGTATCAAAAATGCATCATTTCTTCTAAATATCTCTTCTTTTTTAACCAATAACCTTGTCCTTAGTCAACTCTTCATCTTATGTGAGTATTTACTCATTTTTGGGGGGATTTCCTTTTATTCTTCAATTTATCTCCTCTCCCTACATTTGGATTAATCTTATTGGTCCATAGGAACCTTAATTCAAAATTTTTAAAAAATCTGGACCACCCTAAGGCGGCTAAGGTCCTTTTTACCTATTTCAATTTATTCCAATTGCACACTGGAAAGTTCTTTTTGAATTTTTGTTTTAGGGGAAACCATTTTGGAAACTAGGAGGATTTTTATATCCAAAAATATCTTAATTTTGAATTACCTCCCTGTAGTAGACATTTTCTCTCTCTAGGCCAAAACAGGGTAAACCAAGATCTTTTTTTTATTTCAAAGAGGGGAATAATTATAAGATCAGAAGGGGAGGTTCTTACACCTGCACACCTCAAAAGCTGGAGGGAGGAATCTTACATCCTACCCCACTTAAAAAATGCGAGATGTTCTCATCTCGCAGAATTAGAGGACAACTCTTTTCCTTAAGATCCAACTGATTCTGGGGTTCCTTATAGTCTGGTGAACCCAACAGAATCCTGGGATAAAGATCTCTTATATAACTCATCATCAGATAACAATTCACTCAGATCATAGGGTGGTTGCAAGATGAGGTTATCTAGTTTCATGTAGTGGGCGCCCTTGGCTTTAGTAGCTGGAAAACAGGCATTTTTTCAAGAAGAATAGCCAATCTCTCCTAGTTAGCCAAGGAGTTTCACTTCAAGGTCTTCTAATGAAACATCATATGCAAAGTTGGGCACCTAAAACTATAATCTGATCGAATATCCAATAATTCCAAATCCCCTTTTCTTTGGGAACCAAGTTTGTATACAGGCCCTGTCGTCGTAGGTTTAGACAAGTACAGTGAATGTGAGTAAATTGCCTATAACTTTTTCATTATTACTCATATGATGTTCCCACTTTGCATATCACAAATATAAATAACATAGAGCTTAACTTGAGTAATTTTTTATGTGTTCTACTATTTTCTATATTATTTAAAAGGTATTAGAATTATTAAAAAATATACTATTTTATCCTCCCACCACATCTACCATTTAAAATGCTCAAATTGTATGGATCTAGTGATGATTAGACTGGAAAAGATTAGTATAATGTGGGTGTATAAGGTAAAATTACAAATCTAACGGTTGGATTTTTGTAGATTTACTTTGGAAAATTTGTTATGATTGTTAGAGGCCCATTAAATCAATTGTAATTTAATTCTAGAAAATTAAATATTGAATCTTTCAATTTAAAAACTCTAGGGATCAATACTCTTGTTGCCATGAATTTATTTTTAAAAAAATGGCTTAATTTGAGTATGGAAAGGTCCATTTTCAATCCTCCCAAGTGAAAATTTCCATATTGTGTCCACTCTCCCCTTTTCAAGTCTAAAACCAATCCTAGTTAGGTTTGGAAATCTAGGCTTGGTAAACTTCAAAGCTTCCATGTGTGAGGATTGGGTAGGCACTAATCTTATATATGCATGCCACTTTATGTCCACATGAGCTTCGAGAGGATCCACATAAGCAGTTTGCCACCTTCACCCTCCATGTCAACATGGTCAACCTAGTTGACTCCCCACCTCATCATCCTAGTCATCATTAATGCCACATCTTCTTGCCACCTTTGCATGCCACCTCGCACTTGGTGACATGGCCTGCCACATCATGGAATTGCCACATCAACCATAATAGTGCCACATGTCAAGAGAATGCCACGTGTCATGCACGCATATGACATGTGGCACCTCCTTCCCACCTCCCCTTTTTTTAAAAAAAATATTTTTGAAAAAGTTAATTTAGTAATTTAGAGAAATAGAATATAAAATTTTAAATAATAAAATATATATAACTTATTAAATAAAAGAATTTAAAATTACTAATTTTAAAGGATTATATTTTGGGACTAGATCAATGATATTATTATTAAAGTTCATATTATTTAATTTAAAAAAACATTTTTTTAATTTAATATTTCTTGAAAAATTTTTATGTAGAATAAATCTTTGAATAAAATTTTAAAAAATACTTTATATAGAATAAACCTTTGAATAAAATTTGAAAAAAAAATACTTTATTAAAAAAAGTAGTTATATAATTATAAAATAAAAGATATATTTAAAGATATATTTATATATCTAGTAATGATAAATATTTAGACTGGTTAATAAATATTATTAATAATTTTGATTTTTAAGTGGATAATAGTTTATTTTTATGTTTATCTTAATTATCCAATCAATCTTAGATAGGAAATCCAATGAGATTTGAAGTGGATAACCTATTTTTCCTATATAATCACACATCTCTAGTACTATCCCACACTTATCTCTAGTACTATCCCATCGTTGAGCCTTTATAATATTTTCTCTCTTAGCTTTCTTGAGAATGGGTTCTCAAAGTCGTAGGAGTCGGAAATGTGATAGGACTAGACTTCCCCCCGTCCACCAAGTTCAAGAGGAGGAGAGGAGAAGGGTAGCTCGTGAGAGAAAGAGAGAGTGGAGAGCACGTCAATGAGCAACACCTTCCGTTGGTGGCGATGATCCAAGCCTTGCTCCTCCTCTTCCACTTCCTCTCCCTCCGCCCTCTTCCCCCCCACTACCCCTTAGTTTAGATAATCCACATGAACCCACCCTTCCTGAGTCCCCTTCTCTTCTACAAGAACCCACCCCCCCTCGTTTGGGCGCCCCTAGTGTGGATAGGAAAGAACTATCAAAGTCAGGGGCACATCGTCGTGCCCATGCAATCTTCCATTCCTATTTCAAAGACCTCACGCCTTCATCAAAGGCATGTGTGCTTGATGCTTTGATTGATCTGCCCAACATGGCCAATTGCAGGGCACTTTCTGACATTGGAGGTCGAAGAGAGAGGAGAGCTGGCATGGCGGTGCTACAAAGTGTTCGTCATTCCTATATAGTTAACAAGAAGAGGAACTCTGCGGATGCTTTGGCTGCTCGATGGGCTATTGTGGCAGCCACCATAAGTAGCTCCCAAATAAGTAGCTCCCAAATGAAGGGTAAGGTTAGTGCCACATCTCGCATCCTTTCCATAGCACCACATGCACTTAGAGTTGGGTCTATTAGGCGACAAAGTTTAGATGCCAATGAGGTTGGTGCTTTGTGGGCGAGTAGTGGTCGTGTAGCTAGGAATGATCGCCTACTAGATGAAACCACTAGAACCTTGATAGAAAGTTTTTGGGAGGAGAATTGTCATGCCTTGCCAGTTTTCAAGAAAGCTTTGCGTAAGAGAGTGACAAGAGGAGTGTTCATTGAGCACGGTGCTTGCTTTCTTGAAATGACCCAAACTGAGTTGTATTCTCAGTTTGTGGCTTCTTATCCAGAGCTTAAAATTGGGCAAAGGTCATTTGAGGGGTGTAAGCCTTGGTTTGTGAGGTACTCACATCAGCGTGACACATGTTGTTGTCGCTACCATGTTGAGTTCAAACTTTTTTATGATGTGTTCCGTTCTCGTGATTTCATCCACTCTCTTTTGTGTGCACGCACGGAGGATGCCCAGTTCCATAGGACGCCTTGTGTGGAGAGCAATTGCACATCATGTGGTTCACTTGCACATCTACAGATGGTAGATCTTGATTCAAGTGACCAAGAGATGTGGCATGGCAACGTTATGAGTATGTGAAACACCAGCTGGTGGACAGTCCAAGAAGTTGCAGCTCCTGGACAAACATACACCACATTGTCACTTCACGGCGGCCACATTTAGGGAGCAGATCTATCCCTATATACGGCACAGTCATTGTGCCAAGTGGTAGGATCGTCAGTTCCGAGCATGCCTAGCAGAGTTTCCTATTGGTGTGGTCATCTATCTGATTGATTTTGCAGAGAACTACACCTTCACACTTTTTCAGGAGATACAATCTGAGTATTACTTCTCAGAGCAGGTAATGGTTATATTTCATAATATTTGTTTCGTGTTTGAGCTACATTACTTATTTGATTTTTTGTGTCTTTAACGTCTGTATTGCTTACCTCACCAGGTTGCTATTATGGTCCACATTAGCTATCGACATGTAGAGGCTCATGTAGATGGGATAGCGAGTACCCCCGAGACCCGTGTCATTATTCGAGAGTATCATTTCTATATCAGTGTGGATGATCATTCACATGATGCACATTTTGTGCAACACTGTTTTCGTCTCCATGACGATTTTTTAGGAGATTGTGGGATCATATGTGGCCAGCGATGGGTTTGGTCGGATGGTTGTGGCGCGCGCACAGTTCAAGTCATCACGACAATTCTATTGGCTCTACATGTAGTACTTATGGTTCTCTTACATTTGCAATTAAACTAAATTCACTAGAACATCTTAAAGAAAACAATAACTAAGACTATCTTTTATGGATTTATAGGTGGCATGTGCAGTCTAGTATCCCAGTGATTTGGTCATTCTTTGAGACTGGTCACGGGAAGGGAGAGCATGATGGTGCGGGTGTGTGTGTGAAACGTGCCCCGAGGCGTCATCAACTGCGGGCAGGATGCTCACTGGTTCAGAGATGCAGGCCACGTAGTCGAGTGGTGCTCCCAACATTTGCGTGGGAGTGCAGCATCATCGTATCCCAAATGTGATGCTCGGATTGTCAGGAGTTTTTTTTGGCATGTGGATGGTGGCATGATTGACCATAGAGCCTCCCATGATTGTGACACAGTACTTGGCACCTTGGGCTTACATTCCATCAGGAGCACGTGCATGGCGCCCCCCACGATTTACACACGACGGCTTGCATGCTTCTATGGAGCATGTATGGATGGCGATTGGTCACATTGTGCCTCGAGAGGATGGACAGATGCATGGATACAGACATTCCTCTCCCCCGAGCATCCTTCACATCCAATGTTGTCTGATGAGCACACAGGTCCTGCGTTCATGTGGTTAGTTATGATGACCTGACAGATTTGCTACAGGAGGGTGATGTATTTGTTGTCATTACCAGTGAGGGAAATAGCAAGGGAGTAGACTACTATCTGATGAGTTGCACTAGGCCAAAGTGCATCCTTGACCAAGATACAGTGGATGATCATGGGTTTTCTTATGACGCCCATAGCATGATTGTGGCAGGCCGGTTCTACCAGCAGATTCGACTTCATCGGCGGGGAAGTCTTGAATTCCAGCAATGGAAGTGGGAGTTAGAGGCATTTCAGTTCTCTCATCTAGTGGTTGCTACCAGGCTCACTCTTGATCGAGTATAGAGCCAAAAACACAGTTCTCACCCTCGTTTTCGGCTTCGAGTGGATGACCATGAGAGCATTCTAGAGCAGTTGAGAGCTAGAGAGGGTGCTGCTGACTAGATCTCTATCTTGATAGTGACTAAACTCAGACTAGTTGGGTTAGCTCACTTACATATTGTACTTAGATTTTTTGGGAGTGACTAATCTCAGAATAGCTGGGATAGCTCATTTTCAAAATACCTTGATCTTTTGAGTTAGTGGCTAAACCCAGAGTGGCTGTGTTAGCTCACATTTTGATGTACTTAGCTGATGTTTATATCATTATGAGTTTTCTCATTATTAAGGATCATTGCATTTTAGTTGATGTTCATGTTTTTCTGATTTTTTTACACTTTGGCTATCATATCGTTTATTGAAAAATCCGCACTGGTCGCTAATTACCAATCCAAACATGCTCCGATTGTGACCAAACTTTGCAAGCATGTGGGGGTGTGTCCCTCCCACATGCTTGCAAAGTTTGGTTCCCATCGGAGCATGTTTGGGTACGATGGTATGGGGAAGGCCCGGATTTTCCATGGCCTCTTAAGCACCCGAGACTTGAAAAATCCGCACTGGGCGCTAATTACCAATCCAAACATGCTCCGATTGTGACCAAACTTTGCAAGCATGTGGGGGTGGGTCCCCCTCACATGCTTGCAAAGTTTGGTTCCCATCGGGGCATGTTTGGGTACGATGGTATGGGGAAGGCCCGGATTTTCCATGGCCTCTTAAGCACCAAGAGACTTGAAAAATCCACACTGGGTGCTTAACATGCTCCGATTG
Organism: Cibotium barometz; assembly: GCF_041138505.1. NCBI lineage: Eukaryota > Viridiplantae > Streptophyta > Polypodiopsida > Cyatheales > Cibotiaceae > Cibotium > Cibotium barometz. The sequence continues at coordinate 35,797,301 of NC_141061.1, read as the reverse complement.
TGACCAAACTTTGCAAGCATGTGGGGGTGGGTCCCCCCCCACATGCTTGCAAAGTTTGGTTCCCATCGGGGCATGTTTGGGTACGATGGTATGGGGAAGGCTCGGATTTTCCATGGCCTCTTAAACACCACGAGACTTGAAAAATCTGCACTGGGCGCTAATTACCAATCCAAACATGCTTCGAGTGTAACCAAACTTTGCAAGCATGTGGGGGTGGGTCCCCCCACATGCTTGTGCACTGGGCGCTAATTACCAATCCAAACATGCTCCGATTGGTGACCAAACTTTGCAAGCATGTGGGGGTGGGTCCCCCCCACACGCTTGCAAAGTTTGGTTCCCATCGGAGCATGTTTGGGTACGATGGTATGATGAAGGCCCGGATTTTCCATGGCCTCTTAAGCACCAAGAGACTTGGAAAATCCGCACTGGGCACTAATTATCAATCCAAACATGCTCCGATTGTGACCAAACTTTGCAAGCATGTGTGAATCAATATGTGAGATATAAGCTTATGGCTTGAATGGATGCCCTAATAGATTCTAATTGTCAGCCACATACGTTCTTTGCTCATTTGTAGAAAAAAGCATGCACATGAGAATATTGTCAGGACGCAAGATAGGCAAGGAGTATCCTGATGCTGCTCATTCATTCGCATCAGATCTCATCCACTCGCATTTACCCATACATCTTATTACATCACATTCATTAACATCTATCCAGTTTACATCGCATCTTATCACATCCATTTCACATCACATCTCATTCATTCACATCCCGATTCACATCACATCACATCCATTCACATCCCATATCATTCATTCACATCCCGATTCACATGACATTCCATTTATTCACATCTTATATCATTCATTCACATCGCGATCCACATCACATTCTTTCACATACATCCACATCCATCCTTTCACATACTTCCACATCCATTCTTTCACATACATCCACATCCATCCTTTCACATACATCCACATCCATGCTTTCACATACATCCACATCCATTTCTTTCACATACATCTACATCCATCCTTTCACATATATCCACATCCATCCTTTTGCATACATCCACATCCATCCTTTCACATACATCCACATCCACATCCTTTCGCATACATCCACATCCATTTCTTTCACATACATCTACATCCATTCTTTCACATACATCCACATCCATTTCTTTCACATACATCTACATCCATTCTTCACTTATACATTTACATTCATTTTCATCACATATCATCCACTCATATCCCATATTATTCATTTACATTCTGATTCACATGACATCACATCTCATCCATTCATTCATATGATTCACATCACATCTCATCACATTTATTCACCTCACATCTCATCTTCTCTATTCACATCACATCCATCTATCCATTCATTCCCATCTATCTGATTCACATCTTATCTCATCATATCTATTCACCTCATATTCTCATAACTTCTATTCACATCACATCCATCCATCCATTCTTCTTATCTATCTAATTCCCACCACATCTCATCACATCTATTCACCTCATATTCTCATCACTTCCATTCACATCACATCCATCCTTCATCTATCTGATTCACATCTTATCTCATCACATCTATTCACCTCACATCTCATCACTTCTATTCACATCGCACCCATCCATCCAATCATCTTCTATCTGACTCACATCTTATCTCATCACATCTATTCGCCTCATATTCTCATCACTTCTATTCACATCACATCCATCCATTCATTCACATCTATCTAATTCACATCACATCCATCCATCCAATCATCTATCTGATTCACATCTTATCTCATCACATCTATTCACCTCATATTCTCAACACTTCTATTCACATCACATCTATCCATTCATTCACATCTATCTAATTCACATCACATCTATCCACCCAATCATCTATCTTATTCACATCTGATCTCATCACATCTATTTGCCTCATATTCTCATCACTTCTATTCACATCACATCTATCCATTCATTCACATTTATCTAATTCACATCACATCCATCCATCCAATCATCTATTCACATCACATCATATCCATCCATCTATTCACATCACATCACATCCATCCATCCATCCATTTATTCACATCACATCACATCCATCCATCCATCCAATCATCTATCTGATTCACATCTTATCTCATCACATCTATTCACCTCATATTCTCGTCACTTCTATTCACAGAATTTAAACATAGAATTTAAGAGGATTCTAATTTTTGATATAAACATTCTTTACGCATCTATTTATGCATAATTGAATTTAAGAAAAATAACACTTTTGAAATAAAATTAAATCCTTTATGCATCCTTCTATGCATAAATTCAATTTTAATGAGAATAACACTTTTGAAATAAAAATAAATCTTTTATGCATCCTTCTATGCCTAAATTCAATTTTAATGAGAATAACACTTTTGAAATAAAAATAAATCTTTTATGCATCTTTCTATGCATAAAATCAAATTTGATGAGAATAACACTTTTGAAATAAAAATAAATTTCTTTATGCATCTTTCTATGCATAAAATCAAATTTGATGAGAATAACACTTTTGAAATAAAAATAAATTTCTTTATGCAACTTTCTATGCATAAAATCAATTTGTTGAGAATAACTCTTTTGAAATAAAAATAAATTCCTTTATACATCTTTCTATGCATAAAATCAAATTTGATGAGAATAACACTTCTGAAATAAAAAATAAATTTCTTTATGCATCTTTCTATGCATAAAATTGAATTTGATGAGAACAACACTTTTGAATCAAAAGTAAATTTCTTTATGCATCTTTCTATGCATAAAATAAAATTTGATAAGAATAACTATTTTGAAATAAAAATAAATTTCTTTATGCATCTTTCTATGCATAAAACCGAATTCGATGAGAACAACACTTTTGAAATAAAAATAAATTTCTTTATTCATCTTTCTATGCATAAAATCAAAGTTAATGAGAATAACTCTTTTGAAATAAAAATAAATTCCTTTATGCATCTTTCTATGCATAGAAATTAATTCTAATGAAAATAATGCTTTTATAATAAAAATATTTTCAATATGCATCTTTCTATGCATAGAAAAAAAATAATACTTTTAGAATATACAAACGGAGGGGATTACTCTTTTATAATAACATAAAGTTAAAACTTATTTCCACAAAATTTAAGAAAATTTTGCCATTACCTCCTTTGTATGGATGACCATTTCTCAATTTTAACATTCAATTTATGACTTGAATTAATCCAATTTGAATTCTAATATCTCTAATCAACTCCATTTTGCAATAACCTCCTTTGTATGGATGACCATTTCTCAATTTTAACATTCAATTTATGACTTGAATTAATCCAATTTGAATTCTAATATCTCTAATCTACTCCATTTTCTAAAAATCAAGAGAGTAAACAATGAAAAAAGTTTAATTAATCTTTTCATTAAACTTTCTAGGATTAAGAAGGGCTAATTTGTAAAGAAGAGAAGGGGGTGGCCTTTCCATCAAGCCATAGCATGAGATTTTAATTTAAACATTTACAAAGCATAAAATTTAAGAAAACCATAGATTTAAAATTCACAATAAGCAAGAATAAGCAAGAATTAAGCTTACATGGAACTTGTAAGCTTTCCTTTGGCTTGAGGGATTGACGGTTCTACTGTTGTTTGCAACAAGAGTGGCCACTAGTTCTTTTGGAGAGGATTTAGTCAAAAACAGCTAAATTACCATGTGCATTCAATGTATTTGACTCTGGGGAGGAGTAGAGTAACAGTGCATAAACATTATTAACCTTTTACGAAGGGGGAGGCTTCTATTTATAGGAAAAAATGAGCCTCTAACCAAGCAAACTTACTCTAGAATTTTCCAGATCAGTTTGGTCAATTTTTGACCATTTTTGGGTTGGTTTAGCTCACTTTTTGGATCTAGTTGAAACAGGAGAGAGGAGAGATGAAAATATCTCATTATTTGTGAGTTTAAAACTCATCCACACATGTGAAATAGGCGCCTCCTTCATGAGGGGAATTCCCCCACATTGAGGTATCAAAAATGCATCATTCCTTCTAAATATCTCTTCTTTTTTAACCAATAACCTTGTCCTTAGTCAACTCTTCATCTTATGTGAGTATTTACTCATTTTTGGGGGGATTTCCTTTTATTCTTCAATTTATCTCCTCTCCCTACATTTGGATTAATCTTATTGGTCCATAGGAACCTTAATTCAAAATTTTTAAAAAATCTGGACCACCCTAAGGCGGCTAAGGTCCTTTTTACCTATTTCAATTTATTCCAATTGCACACTGGAAAGTTCTTTTTGAATTTTTGTTTTAGGGGAAACCATTTTGGAAACTAGGAGGATTTTTATATCCAAAAATATCTTAATTTTGAATTACCTCCCTGTAGACATTTTCTCTCTCTAGGCCAAAACAGGGTAAACCAAGATCTTTTTTTTATTTCAAAGAGGGGAATAATTATAAGATCAAAAGGGGAGGTTCTTACACCTGCACACCTCAAAAGCTGGAGGGAGGAATCTTACATCCTACCCCACTTAAAAAATGCGAGATGTTCTCATCTCGCAGGACAACTCTTTTCCTTAAGATCCAACTGATTTTGGGGTTCCTTATAGTCTGGTGAACCCAACAGAATCCTGGGATAAAGATCTCTTATATAACTCATCATCAGATAACAATTCACTCAGATCATAGGGTGGTTGCAAGATGAGGTTATCTAGTTTCATGTAGTGGGCGCCCTTGGCTTTAGTAGCTGGAAAACAGGCATTTTTTCAAGAAGAATAGCCAATCTCTCCTAGTTAGCCAAGGAGTTTCACTTCAAGGTCTTCTAATGAAACATCATATGCAAAGTTGGGCACCTAAAACTATAATCTGATCGAATATCCAATAATTCCAAATCCCCTTTTCTTTGGGAACCAAGTTTGTATACAGGCCCTGTCGTCGTAGGTTTAGACAAGTACAGTGAATGTGAGTAAATTGCCTATAACTTTTTCATTATTACTCATATGATGTTCCCACTTTGCATATCACAAATATAAATAACATAGAGCTTAACTTGAGTAATTTTTTATGTGTTCTACTATTTTCTATATTATTTAAAAGGTATTAGAATTATTAAAAAATATACTATTTTATCCTCCCACCACATCTACCATTTAAAATGCTCAAATTGTATGGATCTAGTGATGATTAGACTGGAAAAGATTAGTATAATGTGGGTGTATAAGGTAAAATTACAAATCTAACGGTTGGATTTTTGTAGATTTACTTTGGAAAATTTGTTATGACTGTTAGAGGCCCATTAAATCAATTGTAGTTTAATTCTAGAAAATTAAATATTGAATCTTTCAATCTAAAAACTCTAGGGATCAATACTCTTGTTGCCATGAATTTATTTTAAAAAAATTGGCTTAATTTGAGTATGGAAAGGTCCATTTTCAATCCTCCCAAGTGAAAATTTCCATATTGTGTCCACTCTCCCCTTTTCAAGTCTAAAACCAATCCTAGTTAGGTTTGGAAATCTAGGCTTGGTAAACTTCAAAGCTTCCATGTGTGAGGATTGGGTAGGCACTAATCTTATATATACATGCCACTTTATGTCCACATGAGCTTCGAGAGGATCCACATAAGCAGCTTGCCACCTCCACCCTCCATGTCAACATGGTCAACCTAGTTGACTCCCCACCTCATCATCCTAGTCATCATTAATGTCACATCTTCTTGCCACCTTTGCATGCCACCTCGCACTTTGGTGACATGGCCTGTCACATCATGGAATTGCCACATCAACCATAATAGTGCCACATGTCAAGAGAATGCCACGTGTCATGCACGCATGTGACATGTGGCACCTCCTTCCCACCTCCCCTTTTTTTTAAACATATTTTTAAAAAAGTTAATTTAGTAATTTAGAGAAATAGAATATAAAATTTTAAATAATAAAATATATATAACTTATTAAATAAAAGAATTTGAAATTACTAATTTTAAAGGATTATATTTTGGGACTAGATCAATGATATTATTATTAAAGTTCATATTATTTAATTTAAAAAAACATTTTTTTAATTTAATATTTCTTGAAAAATTTTTATGTAGAATAAACCTTTGAATAAAATTTAAAAAAAATACTTTATATAGAATAAACCTTTGAATAAAATTTGAAAAAAAAAATACTTTATTAAAAAAAGTAGTTATATAATTATAAAATAAAAGATATATTTAAAGATATATTTATATATCTAGTAATGATAAATATTTAGACTGGTTAATAAATATTATTAATAATTTTGATTTTTAAGTGGATAATAATTTTTCTTTATGTTTATCTTAATTATCCAATCAATCTTAGATAGGAAATCCAATGAGATTTGAAGTGGATAACCTATTTTTCCTATATAATCACACATCTCTAGTACTATCCCATCGTTGAGCCTTTATAATATTTTCTCTCTTAGCTTTGAGAATGGGTTCTCAAAGTCGTAGGAGTCGGAAATGTGATAGGACTAGACTTCCCCCCTATATAATCACACATCTCTAGTACTATCCCACACTTATCTCTAGTACTATCCCATCGTTGAGCCTTTATAATATTTTCTCTCTTAGCTTTGAGAATGGGTTCTCAAAGTCGTAGGAGTCGGAAATGTGATAGGACTAGACTTCCCCCCGTCCACCAAGTTCAAGAGGAGGAGAGGAGAAGGGTAGCTCGTGAGAGAAAGAGAGAGTGGAGAGCACGTCAATGAGCAACACCTTCCGTTGGTGGCGATGATCCAAGCCTTGCTCCTCCTCTTCCACTTCCTCTCCCTCCGCCCTCTTCCCCCCCACTACCCCTTAGTTTAGATAATCCACATGAACCCGCCCTTCCTGAGTCCCCTTCTCTTCTACAAGAACCCACCCCCCCTCCTTTGGGCGCCCCTAGTGTGGATAGGAAAGAACTATCAAAGTCAGGGGCACATCGTCGTGCCCATGCAATCTTCCATTCCTATTTCAAAGACCTCACGCCTTCATCAAAGGCATGTGTGCTTGATGCTTTGATTGATCTGCCCAACATGGCCAATTGCAGGGCACTTTCCGACATTGGAGGTTGAAGAGAGAGGAGAGCTGGCATGGCGGTGCTACAAAGTGTTCGTCATTCCTATATAGTTAACAAGAAGAGGAACTCTGCGGATGCTTTGGCTGCTCGACGGGTTATTGTGGCAGCCACCATAAGTAGCTCCCAAATGAAGGGTAAGGTTAGTGCCACATCTCGCATCCTTTCCATAGCACCACACGCACTTAGAGTTGGGTCTATTAGGCGACAAAGTTTAGATGCCAATGACGTTGGTGCTTTGTGGGCGAGTAGTGGTCGTGTAGCTAGGCATGATCGCCTACTAGATGAAACCACTAGAACCTTGATAGAAAGTTTTTGGGAGGAGAATTATCATGCCTTGCCAGTTTTCAAGAAAGCTTTGCGTAAGAGAGTGACAAGAGGAGTGTTCATTGAGCACGGTGCTTGCTTTCTTGAAATGACCCAAACTGAGTTGTATTCTCAGTTTGTGGCTTCGTATCCAGAGCTTAAAATTGGGCAAAGGTCATTTGAGGGGTGTAAGCCTTGGTTTGTGAGGTACTCACGTCAGCGTGACACATGTTGTTGTCGCTACCATGTTGAGTTCAAACTTTTTTATGATGTGTTCCGTTCTCGTGATTTCATCCAGTCTCTTTTGTGTGCACGCATGGAGGATGCCCAGTTCCATAGGACGCCTTGTGTGGAGAGCAATTGCACATCATGTGGTTCACTTGCACATCTACAGATGGTAGATCTTGATTCAAGTGACCAAGAGATGTGGCATGGCAACGTTATGAGTATGTGACACACCAGCTGGTGGACAGTCCAAGAAGTTGCAGCTCGTGGACAAACATACACCACGTTGTCACTTCACGGCGGCCACATTTAGGGAGCAGATCTACCCCTATATATGGCACAGTCATTGTGCCAACAAGTGGTAGGATCGTCAGTTCCGAGCATGCCTGGCAGAGTTTCCTATTGGTGTGGTCATCTTTGTGATTGATTTTGCAGAGAACTACACCTTCACACTTTTTCAGGAGATACAATCTGAGTATTACTTCTCAGAGCAGGTAATGGTTATATTTCATAATATTTGTTTCGTATTTGAGCTACATTACTTATTTGATTTTTTGTGTCTTTAACGTCTGTATTGCTTACCTCACCAGGTTGCTATTATGGTCCACATTAGCTATCGACATGTAGAGGCTCATGTAGATGGGATAGCGAGTACCCCCGAGACCCGTGTCATTATTCGAGAGTATCATTTCTATATCAGTGTGGATGATCGTTCACATGATGCACATTTTGTGCAACACTGTTTTCGTCTCCATGACGATTTTTTAGGAGATTGTGGGATCATATGTGGCCAGCGATGGGTTTGGTCGGATGGTTGTGGCGCACACACAGTTCGACAATTCTATTGGCTCTACATGTAGTACTTATGGTTCTCTTACATTTGCAATTAAACTAAATTCACTAGAACATCTTAAAGAAAACGATAACTAAGACTATCTTTTATGGATTTATAGGTGGCATGTGCAGTCTAGTATCCCAGTGATTTGGTCATTCTTTGAGACTGGTCATGGGAAGGGAGAGCATGATGGTGCGGGTGCGTGTGTGAAACGTGCCCCGAGGCGTCATCAACTGCGGGCAGGATGCTCACTGGTTCAGAGATGCGGGCCACGTAGTCGAGTGGTGCTCCCAACATTTGCGTGGGAGTGCAGCATCATCGTATCCCAAATGTGATGCTCGGATTGTCAGGAGTTTTTTTTGGCATGTGGATGGTGGCATGATTGACCATAGAGCCTCCCATGATTGTGACACAGTACTTGGCACCTTGGGCTTACATTCCATCAGGAGCACGTGCATGGCGCCCCCACGATTTACACACGACGGCTTGCATGCTTCTATGGAGCATGTATGGATGGCGATTGGTCACATTGTGCCTCGAGAGGATGGACAGATGCATGGATACAGACATTCCTCTCCCCTTCACATCCAATGTTGTCTGATGAGCACACAGGTCCTGCGTTCATGTGGTTAGTTATGATGACCTGACAGATTTGCTACAGGAGGGTGATGTATTTGTTGTCATTACCAGTGAGGGAAATAGCAAGGGAGTAGACTACTATCTGATGAGTTGCACTAGGCCAAAGTGCATCCTTGACCAAATACAGTGGATGATCATGGGTTTTCTTATGACGCCCATAGCATGATTGTGGCAGGCCGGTTCTACCAGCAGATTCGACTTCATCGGGGAAGTCTTGAATTCCAGCAATGGAAGTGGGAGTTAGAGGCATTTCAGTTCTCTCATCTAGTGGTTGCTACCAGGCTCACTCTTGATCGAGTATAGAGCCAAAAACACAGTTCTCACCCTCGTTTTCGGCTTCGAGTGGATGACCATGAGAGCATTCTAGAGCAGTTGAGAGCTAGAGAGGGTGATGCTGACTAGATCTCTATCTTGATAGTGACTAAACTCAGACTAGCTGGGTTAGCTCACTTACATATTGTACTTAGATTTTTTGGGAGTGACTAATATCAGAATAGCTGGGATAGCTCATTTTCAAAATACCTTGATCTTTTGAGTTAGTGGCTAAACCCAGAGTGGCTGTGTTAGCTCACATTCTGATGTACTTAGCTAATGTTTATATCATTATGAGTTTTCTCATTATTAAGGATCATTGCATTTTAGTTGATGTGTTCATGTTTTTCTGATTTTTTTACACTTTGGCTATCATATCGTTTATTGAAAAATCTGCACTGGGCGGTAATTACCAATCCAAACATGCTCCGATTGTGACCAAACTTTGCAAGCATGTGGGGGTGGGTCCCTCCCACATGCTTGCAAAGTTTGGTTCCCATCGGAGCATGTTTGGGTACGATGGTATGGGGAAGGCCCGGATTTTCCATGGCCTCTTAAGCACCCGAGACTTGAAAAAATCCGCACTGGGCGCTAATTACCAATCCAAACATGCTCCGATATTGACCAAACTTTGCAAGCATGTGGGGGTGGGTCCCCCCCACATGCTTGCAAAGTTTGGTTCCCATCGGGGCATGTTTGGGTACGATGGTATGGGGAAGGCCCGGATTTTCCATGGCCTCTTAAGCACCAAGAGACTTTAAAAATCCACACTGGGCGCTTACCAATCCAAACATGCTCCGATTGTGACCAAACTTTGCAAGCATGTGGGGGTGGGTCCCCCCCACATGCTTGCAAAGTTTGGTTCCCATCGGGGCATGTTTGGGTACGATGGTATGGGAAAGGCCCGGATTTTCCATGGCCTCTTAAGCACCAAGAGACTTGAAAAATCCGCACTGGGCGCTAATTACCAATCCAAACATGCTTCGAGTGTAACCAAACTTTGCAAGCATGTGGGGGTGGGTCCCCCCACATGCTTGTGCACTGGGCGCAATCCAAACATGCTCCGATTGTGACCAAACTTTGCAAGCATGTGGGGGTGGGTCCCCCCACACGCTTGCAAAGTTTGGTTCCCATTGGAGCATGTTTGGGTACGATGGTATGATGAAGGCCCGGATTTTCCATGGCCTCTTAAGCACCAAGAGACTTGGAAAATCCGCACTGGGCACTAATTATCAATCCAAACATGCTCCGATTGTGACCAAACTTTGCAAGCATGTGGGGTGGGTCCCCCCCACATGTTTGCAAAGTTTGGTTCCCATCAGGGCATGTTTGGGTACGATGGTATGGGGAAGGCCCGGATTTTCCATGGCCTCTTAAGCACCAAGAGACTTGAAAAATTTGCACTGGACGCTAATTACCAATCCAAACATACCCCGATTGTGACCAAACTTTGCAAGTATGTCGGCGTGGGTCCCCCCCACATGCTTGCAAAGTTTGGTTCCCATCGGAGCATGTTTGGGTACGATGGTATGGGGAAGGCCCTGATTTTCCATGGCTTGTTAAGCACCAAGAGACTTGAAAAATCCGCACTGGGCGCTTATTACCAATCCAAACATGCCCCGATTGTGACCAAACATTGCAAGCATGTGGGGGTGGGTCCCTCCCACATGCTTGCAAATTTTGGTTCCCATCGGAGCATGTTTGGGTACGATGGTATGGGGAAGGCCCGGATTTTCCATGGCCTCTTAAGCACTAAGAGACTTGGAAAATCTGCACTTACCAATCCAAACATATTCCGATTGTGACCAAACTTTGTGAGCATGTGGGGGTGGGTCCCTCCCACATGCTTGCAAAGTTTGGTTCCCAGCGGGGTATGTTTGGGTACGATGGTATGGAGAAGGCCCGGATTTTCCATGGCCTCTTAAGCACCAAGAGACTTGAAAAATCCGCACAGGGCGCTAATTACCAATCCAAACATACCCCGATTGTGACCAAACTTTGCAAGCATGTGGGAGTGGGTCCCCCCCACATGCTTGCAAAGTTTGGTTCCCATCGGGGCATGTTTAGGTACGATGGTATGGGGAAGGCCCGGATTTTCCATGGCCTCTTAAGCACCAAGAGACTTGAAAAATCCACATTGGGTGCTTATTACCAATCCAAACATGCCCCGATTGCGACCAAACTTTGCAAGCATGTGGGGGTGGGTCCCCCCCACATGCTTGCAAAGTTTGGTTCCCATCGGAGCATGTTTGGGTACGATGGTATGGGGAAGGCCCGGATTTTCCATGGCCTCTTAAGCACAAAGAGACTTGGAAAATCCGCACTGGGTGCTAATTACCAATCCAAACATGCTCCGATTGTGACCAAACTTTGCAAGCATGTGGGGGTGGGTCCCCCCCACATGCTTGCAAAGTTAATTACCAATCCAAACATACCCCGATTGTGACCAAACTTTGCAAGCATGTGGGGGTGGGTCCCCCCCACATGCTTGCAAAGTTTGGTTCCCATCGAAGCATGTTTGGGTACGATGGTATGGGGAAGGCCCCGATTTTTCATGGCCTCTTAAGCACCAAGAGACTTGAAAAATCCGCACTGGGCGCTTATTACCAATCCAAACATGCCCCGATTGTGACCAAACATTGCAAGCATGTGGGGGTGGTTCCCTCCCACATGCTTGCAATGTTTGGTTCCCATCGGAGCATGTTTGGGTACGATGGTATGGGGAAGGCCCGGATTTTCCATGGCCTCTTAAGCACCAAGAAACTTGGAAAATCCGCACTGGGCACTAATTACCATTGGTTCCCATCGGGGCATGTTTGGTGTTACCATATTATAGTAGTGATGTGTGTGAACACACTTAGGACCGCCGGGGCACTTTTTCCCTCACTAGGAGGTTTTTTCCCCCGTGCATTGTATATACGCCCATTATCTTCTAGGGCTTGTTATCTTTCATTTTTGGCACTCATAATACACTACTGTGTTGTGCTCAAGCTTCCTCATCTTCTTGAAGTTGTGTGTGCATTCCTGCAACCCTAATTCCAACAATTGGTATCAGAGCAGGCTTCCTCCTCCCGGGCAGCATCACCGGCACCTGCCGCTTCATCTCCTCCGATTGCGACGAGGTTTCACGAGCGTCTGCAGGTTAGTATATGCCGTGGGCGAGCCCGTAGGGCTCGGTCGTTTCAGAATTTTGATCTGAAGTCATTTCGCCCTCCGTTTTTGCATTCCAAGTACTGCGCAGGCAAAATCGTCCTACTGTGCAGATTTTCTGTCAAGATTAAAATCTGCAGGACAGGTGCCCATTCGTCTGTTTTGGGCTGTGCTACATAGCACAGGTCGATTTTATACAGGTTTACCTCTTACAGACAGCATTTACATCTAGTAGTACAGTCATTGGCCATGGCTGACAACAATGATGTATTCCGCATGTTGGCTGCTGAGGATAAGTTGGATGGCACCAACTATCCATTGTGGGCATATATGATGCGACATGTATTGGTAGCAAAGGGGTTATGGAACATTGTGCAGGGTATTGATGCACGTCCTATTGTGGCTGGGAATGCTGCAAACACATCAGAAACAGGTACTGTTGATGATGGTGCAGGCACAAGTGCTGTAGCAGCTGTTCGAGAACCACCACTTTCAGCAGAGCAGATTCGTTGGGATGGTAGAGATGCGCAGGCTCATGCCTTGATTGCGCTGTCTGTCAAACGTACCATTATCCCACATATTCACTCCTGCAGGACTTCTAAGGATGCTTGGGATGTACTTGCCACATTGTATCAGGCAAGAAATGAGGCTCGTGTTGCTTACCTCCGAAAACAGTTGGAGAGTGAGCATATGAACGAAGGTGATTCTATGGATAGCTTTTTGACAAAGATCAAGGATTTCAAAGAGCAGCTCATTTCTGCAGATGAAATCCTGTCAGACAGTTCACTTGTGCAGACTGTTTTGAATGGTCTACCAGATTCTTATCAGGGTTTTGCTTCCACTCTTCGCTTGATGATGAAAGGCAATCCCAATGCCTTATCATTTGAGGAGTTAGTTTCTGTTTTGCTGCAAGAAGACCAGTCAAGGCAAAACAGGAATATTATGCGTGTCGCAGATCAAGCTTTCGTTGCTAGTCAGAGAAGCGGGAAAGGTAAAGCTGCCTTTTCTTCTAGTAAGCAGAAATCTGCAAACGCTACGCAACCAAAGAAGGAAGACAAAGATGAGAAGAAGGGTGACAAACAGAAGACATTTTGCAAGTACTGTAAGGGAAATGATCATGTCATCAAAGCGTGTCCTAAGCTGGCTGCGAAAGAGGCTAAGAAGAAAGAGGCTGGTATGGCTGTTGCAGATGCCTCTCCTTCTAACAATGAATCTGCTAATGTTGTTCAAGATACAGAATGGGCATTCAATGCGCAGTGCAGTTATGACCCATCTTTGCATGACACATGTATGTCTGCAGTAGATTCAGATGTATGGTACTTTGACAGTGGTGCCACTAAGCATATCACCTCGCAGCGCAGTTTATTCACTTTCCTTGAGTCTGCTCCCACAGGGAATACTGTCACTTGTGCCAATAACTCCTCTTATCCCGTTAAAGGAGTTGGACAGATTGTGCTGAATGTTGCAAATTGCAACACCTTTACACTTTTTGATGCATTGTATGTGCCAGGGATCAAAAAGAATCTGCTGTCAGTCTCCGCATTTGCCAAAACAGGTTTGGTTGTAAAATTTGTGGATGACAGATGTACTGTTCATGATCTCTCTTGTGGTGACATCATTGTAGCATCTGGTTCACTATGTCGAGGGCTGTATAAGCTCAATATGGATGGCAAATGTGTAGAGGATTCAGCATGTGCTATTATGGATACGCAGGCTATTTCAAATGCAAAACTGTGGCATGCACGTTTTGGTCATCTGAATTTTGCAAGTTTGCTGCGCCTGCAGAAATCTGAAATGGTGTCTTCTTTGCCTAAGCTTGAGGCACCTGTCAAGCATGTTTGTGAGGGCTGCATATTGGGTAAAATGCAGCGTGCTTCCTTTCCCAAAGATGGATCAGTGAGAGCTGAACGCAGATTGCAGCTTGTTCACAGTGATGTTTGTGGTCCCATGCAAACTCCATCATTTGGAAACTACCTTTACTTCGTGACTTTCATTGATGATTTTACCAGGCATGCATGGGTATATCCTTTGAAGGCAAAGTCCGAAGTGTTTTTGTGCTTCAAACAGTTTTTGGTTATGGCTGAAAATGTGTCAGAAAGTAAGATGGGCACCCTCCGTTCAGATCGAGGGGGGGAGTATATGTCTTCAGAATTTAATGCATTTCTGGCTGAGCGTGGGATAAAACACCAATGTACAGTGCCGTATACACCACAGCAAAATGGTGTGGCTGAGAGAAAAAACAGGTCTCTCATGGAAATGGCAAGATGTATGGTTAAGAGTCAAAGTCAACCACATGGTTTTTGGCTTGAGGCTGTCATGTGTGCCACTTATGTACTAAACAGGTGTCCCACCAAAGCATTACAGGTTGTCACTCCATATGAGGCTTGGCATAGCCGCAAGCCATCTGTTGGCCATTTACGTGTTTTTGGTTGCCTGGCATATGCATTAGTGCCTGTGCAACATCGCAGAAAATTGGATGACAAAGCTGTCAAATGTATTTTTGTTGGATATAGTGCTGAGAGCAAAGGCTATCGTTTGTATCATCCACAGACAAAGCGCATTTTGGTTAGCCGTGATGTTGTATTTGTGGAAGATGCAGTTCAGCCCTTGGTTTCATGTACTAAGGAGACAGATATCAGCTCACGTGATGTCTATGATACATTGTTGCCTCTTTTCAGTGGTGCACAGTCAAGTGCAATACCTCATGAGGCAGTTTTTCAGCCTATGCAGGTTTTAAATGATGGCACAGATCAGCCTATATCTGATGCAGATGTGCATGATGCACTTGAGGATGAGAGACAAGAGATTGAGGGCTCTAGGAACATGCCTAGATGGCTAGTGCAGACTTTGCGTGACAGCAAGTTGGATGCCCCTTTGTCTAGTCGCACTCGTTCTGGCTCTCATGGTGCCTCTTATGCGTCAGATTGTTATGCATTGGCTGTTTCTAGTATGTGCGATGAAAGTGAGCCTGTTTCATTTGATGAGGCACAAAGTTCAAAAAATTGGATGGCTGCTATGCAAGCAGAATACGATGCTATTATGAAGAATAGTACATGGTCTTTATGTGACTTGCCCCCTGGCAAGAAGGCCATTGGCACTAAGTGGGTATACAAATTGAAGCGTAAGCCTGATGGCACAATGGATCGCCATAAGGCTAGGCTTGTTGCAAAAGGTTATGCTCAAGAGAAGGGCATTGATTTTGATGAGACTTTTGCTCCCACATGTCGTATGACCACTGTTCGTAGCATCTGTGCATTAGCAGCTCATAATGGTTGGAATGTACATCAGCTGGACATAAAGACTGCGTTCTTAAATGGAGATTTGCATGAGGAGGTGTATGTATCGCAGCCTCGTGGTTTTGTTCAAAGAGGGCAGGAAAACAAAGTGTGCAGGTTAAAAAAGGCTTTATATGGTTTAAAGCAAGCTCCACGAGCTTGGTATGAAAAAATACATGCATATTTGACTGCACATGGGTTTCAGAATAGTCCAACAGAAAGCACTTTGTATGTTAAACATGTGGATGGTGTACATCTAATCATTGCTCTCTATGTCGATGACATGCTGCTCACAGGACCAAATGAGAGTCATATTGCTGATTTTAAGGCTGATTTGAATGCCTCTTATGAGATGTCAGATTTGGGGCATTTGCATCATTATTTGGGGATACAATTTAAGCAGTGTGATGGAGGTATTGCTTTGTGTCAGACAAAGTATATTGAAACATTGTTGCGGAGATTTGGCCTTGAAGACTGCAAGCCTATTGCTACTCCAATGGAGACAGGTTTGAAGTTGAGTCTTCATGATGCTGGAGATCACTTTGATGTCACACTCTATCAGACAGCTGTTGGTTGCCTCATTTATGTATGCATTACGAGGCCAGACATTCAGTTTGCAGTCTCACAGGTGAGCAGATTTATGCATAGCCCAGGCATTAAGCATTGGCAGGCAGTGAAGCGTATCTTTCGCTATTTGAGTGGTACTCGGCATCTTGGGTTGTTTTATCCCAAGGGGGGATCATTGCCGCCAGATTTACATGTTTTTTCAGATTCTGACTGGGCTGGTTGTTATGACACACGCGTGTCCACGACGAGTGGTTTTTGCTTCATGCTTGGAAGCTCATGCATATCATGGTTGAGCAAGAAGCAGCCTACTGTGGCCACTTCTAGTTGTGAAGCTGAGTACAGGGCAGCTTTCACAGCTACGGTTGAGTGTGTGTGGCTCAGACGCCTTATGGCTGATTTGGGTGTTGGGCAGCCATCTGCCACCACCATCTTCATTGACAGTCAGAGCGCATTGGCAGTTGCGCGGAACCCAGTGTTCCATGCTCGTACGAAGCACATTGAGGTGCACTACCATTATGTCAGGGAGAGACTCTCTGCAGGAGAGATCAGTTTGGCTTATGTGCCAACACAGGATAACCTTGCAGACCTTTTCACAAAGGCTCTGCCTCGTGAGAAGTTCGAAGCTTTTCGCAAAGCTTTGGGCTTACTCCCTTTTGTGGATTCGTCCACATAGCTAGACACTTCCCTATACATGAGTGCTAGCTCTTGTTCACCGCATCACTCCAGGGGGGATTTGTTACCATATTATAGTAGTGATGTGTGTGAACACACTTAGGACCGCCGGGGCACTTTTTCCCTCACTAGGAGGTTTTTTCCCCCGTGCATTGTATATACGCCCATTATCTTCTAGGGCTTGTTATCTTTCATTTTTGGCACTCATAATACACTACTGTGTTGTGCTCAAGCTTCCTCATCTTCTTGAAGTTGTGTGTGCATTCCTGCAACCCTAATTCCAACATTTAAGTACGATGGTATGGAGAAGGCCCGGATTTTCCATGGCCTCTTAAGCACCAAGAGACTTGAAAAATCCGCACAGGGCGCTAATTACCAATCCAAACATGCCCCGATTGTGACCAAACTTTGCAAGCATGTGGGTCCCCCCCACATGCTTGCAAAGTTTGGTTCCCATCGTGGCATGTTTGGGTACGATGGTATGGGGAAGGCCCGGATTTTCCATGGCCTCTTAAGCACCAAGAGACTTGAAAAATCCGCACACTGGGTGGGTGCTTATTACCAATCCAAACATGCCCCGATTGTGACCAAACTTTGCAAGCATGTGGGAGTGGGTCCCCCCCATATGCTTGCAAAGTTTGGTTCCCATCGGAGCATGTTTGGATATGATGGTATGGGGAAGGCCCGGATTTTCCATGCCCTCTTAAGCACCAAGAGACTTGAAAAATCTGCACTGGGCGCTAATTACCAATCCAAACATGCTTTGATTGTGACCAAACTTTGCAAGCATGTGGGGGTGGGTCCCCCTCACATGCTTGCAAAGTTTGGTTCCCATCAGAGCATGTTTGGGTACGATGGTATGGGTAAGGCCCGGATTTTCCATGGCCTCTTAAGCACCAAGAGACTTGAAAAATCCACACTGGGCACTTATTACCAATCCAAACATGCCCCGATTGTGACCAAACTTTGCAAACATGTGGGGGTGGGTCCCCCCCACATGCTTGCAAAGTTTGGTTCCCATCGGGGCATGTTTGGGTATGATGGTATGGGGAAGGCCTGGATTTTCCATGGCCTCTTAAGCACCAAGAGACTTGGAAAATCCACACTGGGCACTAATTACCAATCCAAACATGCCCCGATTGTGACCAAGCTTTGCAAGCATGTGGGGGTGGGTCCCCCCCACATGCTTGCAAAGTTTGGTTCCCATCGGAGCATGTTTGGGTATGATGGTATGGGGAAGGCCCGGATTTTCCATGGCCTCTTAAGCACCAAGAGACTTGAAAAATCCGCACTGGGCGGTAATTACCAATCCAAACATGCTCCAATTGTGACCAAACTTTGCAAGCATGTGGGGGTGGGTCCCCCCCACATGCTTACAAAGTTTGGTTCCCATCGGAGCATGTTTGGATATGATGGTATGGGGAAGGCTGCCCGGATTTTCCATGGCCTCTTAAGCACCAAGAGACTTGAAAAATTCACAGAGGGCGCTAATTACCAAACCAAACATGCTCGGATTGTGACCAAACTTTACAAGCATGTGGGGGTGGGTCCCCCCCACATGCTTGCAAAGTTTGGTTCCCATCGGAGCATGTTTGGGTACGATGGTATGGGGAAGGCTCGGATTTTCCATGGCCTCTTAAGCACCAAGAGACTTGAAAAATCCGCACTGGGCGTTAATTTCCAATCCAAACATGCTCCGATTGTGACCAAACTTTGCAAACATGTGGGCGTGGGTCCCCCCACTTGGGTCCCCCCCACATGCTTGCAAAGTTTGGTTCCCATCGGAGCATGTTTGGGTGCGATGGCATTGAGATTTTCAACAAAAAATATGATAGCCAAAGTGTTAAAAAATTTAATAAAATCAAGAACATCAACTAAAATGTAATGATACTCAATAATGAAAAAACTCATAATGATATAAACATCAAATAAGTACATCAGAATGAAAATGAGCTACCCCAGCTAGTCTGAGGAGGTTAGTCACTGCCCATAAATCTAAGTACAATGTAAGTAAGCTAACCCAGCTAGTCTAAGTTTAGTCACTACCAACGGCAACCCAATCAAAATGGTCATCTCTAATTGCCGGTCTACGTGCGCGTCGAGGCTGCTGTGCATGTCGAGGAGGTTGTGCTGGCTGCGGGGGTCGTCGAATGTCTACGGGGAGGTCTGCCTCAAAGGCAGGATCGTGAGCTAGTGCCAGTGTACTCAGGAGCTCATGAGTCCCAAAAGCTGCTATAGCCCTCTCTCTCTCTCTCTCTACGTCGTGCTAATGCAAGACGTTGTCACGCGCATTTTGGAAAATTTTTGTACCTATTGTATATATGTGTGCATAAGCTGATGAAGGTGTGATGTAGATAGTGTTGAGGATCTGCTGTGGGAGGACACCCTGAAGGTGTCCATGACTTGTTTGAAGAGTATATAGGTATGGATGATGGTGAGCTATTTGGTGCTCAGGAGAATGCTGAAAAATGCATGGGAGATAATCAAATTTGGAATGCCGTGAGCAGGTTGGAGAATAAAGAGTTTGTGGATGTTGACCAAGAGATGCAGCTAGTTGCGGAGGAAAAGGCACAGTTGTAGTTTGAAAGCAGGCTGCAGGTTGTTCATCCGGGCAGTAGGATCAGTGCAGCTAAGTGATTTTGCAACATTCTACTGTTCCCCTTTAATCCAGGAGGGTTATATGTGAAGGGCAGAATAAATTCCTCACAAACACAATGCAAAGGCAAAAGAATGGTGATGCATGGTTAATTCAGAGTGGTGAAAAAGGGCCGTGGCAACTAAAAGAAAAACGCTGGTCTGCAATTCAAAATAGAAGGTGTGTAGTGATCACGAGGAGACAGGGTGGAGCAAAATTCTAGAAAAAAGGCGAAGGCGGCATCGGCTGGGGAAGCGAGCGCAGTTCGGGCTGCCACAAAAAAGGAAAGGAATGGACGCTCATGAGGGGGAGCTGCTGCAGGTTTGATTTCACCTCGATACAGGTAAGTTAGAGCACACATAGTTTTTTTTCTTTTTGAGTGCGCAGTGATGGCCAGCGCAGCAGGAGAATAGTAGTTCATGGAACCAAGCAAAGGGAGGGTTGAATGCCAGAGAATTGGTCATGGTTCGTCCCAGGGCTCTCAGAGTTGCTCCTCTTTTGGATACATGATTTGGTTCAATTTCTTCTCCGACAGTAGCTACTGAAGATGGGGCTTTGAAGAGCTATAGTTAGGATCTATCTGTGGAAGTTCTTTGAGTTTTTTATGGAGTTTCTTCTTGTCTGAATTTTTTTCCCATGTCTTATGGTTGAGACACTACAATAATTTTGTATATGAAGAAGACAGAGAGGGGCTTATGTCAGTCGTGTCAATTTCCTTCTTTGATGTTTAGCTATGCTATGTGTGGTATCTTTGTATGGTGATGTAATCTGAGGGTTAGGGAGAGTGTGTGGTACACAAAGGGAAAGATGTGTGTCTGTAAAGATTTTGAAAGTGGAATCCTACATCAGAATACTGAGGTAGAAATCAATCTAGATAAGCCAGAAGAGAGATAGAGAAGTGTCAACACAGGGCAACATCTCCTCCTCGTCAATCTTGCTGCAGTTTGTGGCAGCTTTGGTGTAATTCCGTGTAGTGGACGCTACCTACATATGTATACAAATTATGAGGGATATGGCTGAAGTGAATGATTTGGGTATTGAATTACTAAAGAAGAAGCTTTTGTCTTCAAGTGCATGGGTAGACATGTGTCATAATTCCGTGTCAAGACAGATGCTTTCTGGGTGTATGGAGTGATCTTACGGGTAGTCATGTGCTAATAAATTCCCATGAGATCATTTCCTTGAATCCTCATGGTTCATGGAGAATTGTGTGTTGTGATTTGTAGTGTTGATCTTGTGTCTTGAGCACTTTTGGGAGATCTTGCTATAGAGGTGTTTTGTTTTCTTGCCATCCCAACAGTGTTTTGGTGCCCCCACTGAGGAACGCTTTCAAGTGACCTTGGGCTTACTGGTTTTGTTAAAGATGGCTGCGAATTTTCCTGAGTTTCATGGACATGAAGATGAGAATGCTGAAAAGTTTATTGAAGACATGGAGTTCCAATGTTTACTTGCTGATAGGCAGGACCCTGCAGTGGTGTTGAGAATCTTCTTTTTTTGTCTTAAGGATGAAGCTAGAGCTTGGCTTAAGGAATATCAAGCTTTTGTACAAACATCTCACCCACCTCAAGTAGTTACTTATGATGGAGCACGGCAGGTTTTCTTGGAGCGTTTTCGGAGGGTAGAAGACCCTGATAAGGTATGGCATTCCATTCAAAGTCTTGTTCAAGGTGAAGACCAAAGCGTGGATGCTTATGTGAAGAAATTTAGTGAATTATGGGAGAGATGGTGTGTGGCTTTGGTTGCTGAAAACCCTCCTATTATGTTGAAGAAAAACAGGTTTCTTAAAAGTTTGAAGGCTAGTCTACGTTTGAAGGTGGAATTAAAGCAACCAAAGACATTTGATGAAGCAGTTGAAGTGGCAAAAAATAAAGAGTGGAAGATGCAACGCTTACATCAGCTTGGAATTAAGGTGGACCCTAAGGTTGAAGTGAGGGCTATGGATCTACCACAAGTACCTATAAAAGAGTCAATGATTGGGAATGGTATGCAGGCTTCTCAAGGAGTATGTGGTGCCCCTTCGGGAGCTTCTGATGTTCTTCACAGGGATATGCAAGAAGTGGTTGGTCTCATGAAGAATCTTAGTGTCCATATGATGGGAGGTGGGAGAGGTCAAGGTTATGGTTATGGTCGGGGTTATGGAAGTTATGAAGCAGGAACAAATGGTAGAGGAAGAGGCACATATGGAAGGGGTGAGATTCCTCAATGTTACAATTGTGGAGAAATTGGTCATAAGAGTCCTCAATGTGATAAGCCAAAGAGAATGGGTGGTGATATGTTTCCTCTTCCATCACAGGTTCCTTCACGTTCCCATGATTATGGTATTGAAATCAAAGGGGAAGCAGGACCAAGTGGTTTGACAGCTGAAGAGAAGGGTAAGACTAAAGTGGTAAATGTGATTGGTTTGGAGAAAGCTAGGGCTGATTCGGAAGCAATGGTTATGCCCATGGGTAAGAGGGCTACAAGAGAGCAAGAGGCTAGTGATCCAGGTCCCAGCCATAAGAAAGGAAAGCAGGGTGAAGCGGGTGCAACCAAAGAAAAGAAGAAGAGGAGACCTAGGCGGCACTATGATACGGGAGACTTGCCATTGGGAGAGGGGCAATCAAATTATAATTTGAGAGCTGATTTGGTGAGTAGAAAGGTGGATATTACCTTTGGTCAACTCATGCAACTTTGCCCAAGATTAAAAAAGCAATGGAAGCAGGTTGTCAACCCTATGAAGAAAGAGCCTACTAGGGGATCAGTGAGAGTTCTCTCTTTTAGTGAATTACCTGACATATGCCCTACTGTGGATGCATGGCATAGGAAGCAAAGCATTGGAGAGGCTTACATTGATGGTGGTGCTCAGGTATGTGTTATTACTCAAGCATGTGTGGCTAAGCTAGGTCTCAATGTTGTGAAGAAATCAGGTTTTCGCATCAAGCTAGCCAACCAAGCAAGGGTGAAGTGTTTGGGCATCATAAAGGACTTGGAGGTGGATGTTTTTGATGTTAGGACACTAGTCAATTGCCATGTCATGCCCGCAGGTATTGGTGCTTTTCCTCTTATACTTGGAAGACCATGGTTGCAAGCAACTAAAGCCATACAAGATTGGGGACATGGAACCATAACCCTCTACAACAAAAGGGGTGATAAGAAGAGCTTTGACATGGCAAGTAAGCAACCTTTGGATGCTGAATTTGATGAAGGTAACGATGAAGAATACTCAAGTGATGAAGAAGATTCAAGGGATGAAGAAAGTGAATCAAACTCTAGCTATGAAAGTGATGTGGATGTCTCCTCCTTGTTTCTTGAAGAAGAAGGGAAAATAAATCATAAAGTTATCTACCTTATGGATGATGAAGGCACTTCTGGTCCTTATGAGCAAATTGAAGGGCTGATGCAACCCAAAGTTCAACCTCATGTGAAGAAGGAGCTTCTCGAAAGCATGCTATCTGCAGATTTGACTAGTCATGAGAGAGGTGAGTACTTACGCTAGAGCAGTTCCCTGATTTGTTTATTACTTCTTATGAGGAAATTAGAGGTTTTAAGGGAGAGGATATTCACATTCCACTCAAGGAAGGGGCTCAGCCCATACGTCAAAAGTTAAGAAGGATGGGGCAGGTACAACTTGATGCTCTTAAAGAAGAGGTGGACAAGCTTCTTAAAGCCGGCTTCATCTGTCCTGTGAGTATTACAGATTGGGTAAGTCCTGTGGTTGTTACACCAAAGAAAGATGGTAAATGGAGGATTTGTGTAGATTATAAGCCCCTTAATGCAGCAATGAAGAGGGATCCATATCCTCTTCCTTTCATTGATGACATATTGGACACAGTTGCAGGGCATGAGAGATATAGTGTATGTGATGGATTCTCAGGATATTTTCAGCTCTCTTTATCTCTTGAGGATCAAAAGAAGACCACATTTATCACTCCATGGGGATGTTTTTGCTATCGGGTTCTCCCTTTTGGCCTCATGAATGGTTGTGCTTGGTATCAAAGATGTGTCAACAAGGTATTCTTTCCTTTCCTTGGAAAGTTTGTGAAGGATCTTATTGATGATTTTTGTGTCTATAGTTCCAGGAAAGATCATTGCTCAAAGCTTGAGTTGGCATTTGGAAGATATGATGAAAGTGGCGGTCAATTGAATCCAAAGAAGTGTCATATTGCACAACCAAGAGTGAAGTTTTTGGGTCATATGATTTCAGAAAATGGAATTGAAGCGGATCCTGATAAAGTCAAAGCTTTGGTTCTCCTATCATCACCCAAGGATACAAAGAAAATGGAATTGAAGCGGATCCTGATAAAGTCAAAGCTTTGGTTCTCCTATCATCACCCAAGGATACATTTATACAAAAGGTGAAGTATATGTCAAGGTTTATTCCTTTATCTTCTCAAATTCTTTATCCTCTACAACAAGTGGCAAAGTTGGATCCTTTAGAGTGGACAAGTGAATGTGAAGAGGTGTTTCAAAGCGTCAAGGAAGCTCTTGGTTCTCTTTCAGCTATGCAAGCTCCTAGTTGGGATAAGGAATTTTATGTTAATCCTACAGTGGGTGAGGATGCTATCGGAGCTATGCTGCTTCAACAAGGTAAAGATTCTCACTATATGAGACCGGTTTATTGTGCTAGTAGGGTGAAGATGGAGACAGAAAGAAGCTATACAGAAGTGGAGCTTATTATGGTGAGTGTGGTTTATGCTTGTAGAAGGTTTAGGCATTACCTTCTTCCAAAGCCATTCACTTTTCTCACAAGCTACACTCTATTGCCACAATTGGTGAATAGTTCTAACTTGTCAAAGAGGCTTATGAAATGGATTGTGGAGCTACAGGAATTTCAGTTTTCTTTTCTTGTTGAGGAAAGCACAAGAGCTACTTTCGCTGATTTGCTTACATACAAAGAAAGTCCTCTTCTTATCAAGGAGGATATCGTGAAGAAGTGGCACATAGAAGCTCCAGACATAGATGATGCTTTTACATTATTTTTTGATGGTTCTTACAGGAAAAGCCATAGTGAAGCTTCAGGGGGGATTGTAATCTATGATCCAAAAGGCATTTTGGTAACTAAGAGAGGTTTGAAGATTATGGCACAAAGCAACAATGAAGCAGAGTATGCTACTTTGGAGAAAGGTCTCCACTTTTGCCTACATCTTGGGATACACCGTGTAAGGATAAGAGGTGATGCACTTTTGGTAGTAAAGCAAGTACTTGGGGTGTGGCAGAGTAAAAATCAGAGGCTAAAAGTTTTGTGTTTTCGAGTGAAGAGTTTGCTTAAGCGTTTTGAAGCATGGAGTTTGAGGCATATTGACAGAAGTCAGAATGAAGAAGCACATGGTGCAGCTCAAACTATGATAGAGCAATTGTATGTGATTAGGGCTGATTCTCCTCTTTATTTGGGAAGGGAAACCTTGGATAAGGAAGAGGAATTTCTTCAAACAGGTATGCTTCCAGCAAATTTGGAGTCATCAAAGAAATACGCCTTTATTCGACGTGCTAAAAGGTATGTGCTTCTTGGAGATGCTTTGTTTATGAGGGGAGCTGATCTTGTCATGAGAAGGGTGCCTTGGAAAGAGGAAATTTACAGGATCTTGGAGGAAAATCATGAAGGTTCTTGTGGCGGCCATTTTGCTTCAAAAATCACCCTGCATAAGATTTTACAGGAGGGGTATGTATGGCCAAGTATACAACGTGATGTTCATCATTGGTGCAAGTCTTGCAAGGAATGTCAAAGCATGGCAAGTAGGGTGCTAAAATCAGAAATTAGAGGCACTATTTTGGCTTATGATGTCTTTGAGAAGTGGGGTATTGATGCAATTGGCCCATTGCCCATGACAGGTAGAGGTAAATGTTACATACTCACTGCTGTTGACTATCTTTCTAGATGGGCTGAAGCTAAAGGCGTGAAGCATGTTACAAGTAAAGATGTTTCCAAATTTGTTTATGAAGACATTTGTTGTAAATTTGGCATGCCTTTGGAGCTACTTTCTGACAAAGGTCCAGGTTTCAGAGGAGAGCTTGTGAACTTTCTATGTGAGAAACTTCATATACATCGCAGGTACACTACTCCGTACTATCCTCAATGCAATGGTATGAATGAAAGGTTCAATGGAGAGCTCATTAGAATGCTTACGAAGATGACAAAAAGTCATGTGAAGACTTGGGATTTAGAACTACCTTGTGCTCTATGGGCTTATAGGACTGCAATCAAGTCAGGTACTAGTTTCTCTCCTTTTCACTTGGTGTTTGGTAGAGAAGCTTTGCTTCCCATTGAAGTAGAGATTCCGGCATTAAGGCTAATGTGTGAGCTTCAAGAGAAAGGTTATGATGAGTTCAAAGAAAGGCTTTTGTATCTTCAACGCGTGCAATTAGATAGAGTGCTTGCCCTTGAACACTATGAGCAGGTATTGAAGACTAATCAAGCAAAGGCAAATGCTAAAGTGAAGGATAAAGACATCAAAAAAGGTGATATGGTTCTTCGTTATAATAGTAAGCTTGATAAAACTTTTCAAAAGAAGTTTCAAATCAAATGGCAAGGTCCTTTCATGGTAATGAACAAATTTCCAAATGGTACATATCTCCTTGCTGATTTAGATGGCACTCCACATAAATCGCGTGTGAATGGATACAGGTTGAAAAAATACCTTACAAGATTGATGTCCGTGGTTAAAGATGAAGAAAATTCTGATGTGTTTTCTGATCATGGGGAGGAAAGTAATACTTCATCAATAGACTTACAACTTCTCTTTTCTGCTGCTGACCATGAATGATCAAGCAGACTTGGGGTGTGGCAAACTATGTCACGCGCATTTTGGAAAATTTTTGTACCTATTGTATATATGTGTGCATAAGCTGATGAAGGTGTGATGTAGATAGTGTTGAGGATCTGCTGTGGGAGGACACCCTGAAGGTGTCCATGACTTGTTTGAAGAGTATATAGGTATGGATGATGGTGAGCTATTTGGTGCTCAGGAGAATGCTGAAAAATGCATGGGAGATAATCAAATTTGGAATGCCGTGAGCAGGTTGGAGAATAAAGAGTTTGTGGATGTTGACCAAGAGATGCAGCTAGTTGCGGAGGAAAAGGCACAGTTGTAGTTTGAAAGCAGGCTGCAGGTTGTTCATCCGGGCAGTAGGATCAGTGCAGCTAAGTGATTTTGCAACATTCTACTGTTCCCCTTTAATCCAGGAGGGTTATATGTGAAGGGCAGAATAAATTCCTCACAAACACAATGCAAAGGCAAAAGAATGGTGATGCATGGTTAATTCAAAGTGGTGAAAAAGGGCCGTGGCAACTAAAAGAAAAACGCTGGTCTGCAATTCAAAATAGAAGGTGTGTAGTGATCACGAGGAGACAGGGTGGAGCAAAATTCTAGAAAAAAGGTGAAGGCGGCATCGGCTGGGGAAGCGAGCGCAGTTCGGGCTGCCACAAAAAAGGAAAGGAATGGACGCTCATGAGGGGGAGCTGCTGCAGGTTTGATTTCACCTCGATACAGGTAAGTTAGAGCACACATAGTTTTTTTTCTTTTTGAGTGCGCAGTGATGGCCAGCGCAGCAGGAGAATAGTAGTTCATGGAACCAAGCAAAGGGAGGGTTGAATGCCAGAGAATTGGTCATGGTTCGTCCCAGGGCTCTCAGAGTTGCTCCTCTTTTGGATACATGATTTGGTTCAATTTCTTCTCCGACAGTAGCTACTGAAGATGGGGCTTTGAAGAGCTATAGTTAGGATCTATCTGTGGAAGTTCTTTGAGTTTTTTATGGAGTTTCTTCTTGTCTGAATTTTTTTCCCATGTCTTATGGTTGAGACACTACAATAATTTTGTATATGAAGAAGACAGAGAGGGGCTTATGTCAGTCGTGTCAATTTCCTTCTTTGATGTTTAGCTATGCTATGTGTGGTATCTTTGTATGGTGATGTAATCTGAGGGTTAGGGAGAGTGTGTGGTACACAAAGGGAAAGATTTGTGTCTGTAAAGATTTTGAAAGTGGAATCCTGCATCAGAATACTGAGGTAGAAATCAATCTAGATAAGCCAGAAGAGAGATAGAGAAGTGTCAACACAGGGCAACATCTCCTCCTCGTCAATCTTGCTGCAGTTTGCAGCTTTGGTGTAATTCCGTGTAGTGGACGCTACCTACATATGTATACAAATTATGAGGGATATGGCTGAAGTGAATGATTTGGGTATTGAATTACTAAAGAAGAAGCTTTTGTCTTCAAGTGCATGGGTAGACATGTGTCATAATTCCGTGTCAAGACAGATGCTTTCTGGGTGTATGGAGTGATCTTACGGGTAGTCATGTGCTAATAAATTCCCATGAGATCATTTCCTTGAATCCTCATGGTTCATGGAGAATTGTGTGTTGTGATTTGTAGTGTTGATCTTGTGTCTTGAGCACTTTTGGGAGATCTTGCTATAGAGGTGTTTTGTTTTCTTGCCATCCCAACAACGTCTCTGTCTGTAAACCTAAAATCTATAATCTGCAATGGTACGTGTCTGCCACTCTTCTCGTGTAAGCTCCTCTGCTGTAAGGACACGCTGCTCACGAGAAGCAGCACTGCTTCTGCTAGCACCATCACCCGAGGTGCCACTAGGACCAGCACCACCCACACGCTCATATGCTGTGATCTGGCTCTCATGTAGGACTCTCGGGTATGCATCAAACTCATGTGAGCTCCACTCAATCTCTGGAGGCACCTCGGGCTCCGATCTCTATCATCGAAGGCGTCGAGTCCCAAGTCAATAGTAGCTGATGTAAAATCAATAGGCCTACCAGTCCTAGCATCTACTCGAACGAGGCCTGGGTGAAGATCATCAATGCCCAAAACTCTGTATGTCGCTAGGTCGACGCGTGCACGGCAAGAAGGACATGCTGAGAACCATATTAGCTCCTGGGTGATGCAAGACAAATGGAAAAAATGTCCACATCCCAAGGCATATCCACCAGTAGTGTCAATGTCCTCGACACATAAAGCGCAGCACGCATCACGTAGGAAAGGTGGTGCATCCTGAGGGAGAGGTCGTCGAAAAACCTCTGTAAACAAGCCGTGGATATAAAGGTAGGTAAGGCACTGTCACGTTTTCGAGGATCTACGAAACTCTCGAACATGCAGCATCAACTGCTCTGCCCTATGCTGGGCAATCTGCTCCATAATCTGGTGATATTGTGCCTCAGCTCTAGAGCTCTCTACCTCGGTCCGAGCCTACGCAAAAAAGTAAAGCATAAAAATAATTGATTAGTCTCTCTCATTAGGTATTACTTAAAGAAATTTATAACTTAGGAGCTTAATTATAACTCTTTTACGTGCAAGAGAAACCTACCTGCTGGATGTCGGACTCTCTTAAATGCTGTGCCTCTGCAGTAGCTGCCTCTGCCGTCTGTAATGCAGCTCTAAGGCAGTCAATCTCCGCTCTCGCCTCTACCAACTCCTGAGTGAGCCTCTGCCGTCTGTAATGCAGCTCTAAGGCAGTCAATCTCTGCTCTCGCCTCTACCAACTCCTGAGTGAGCCTCTCAGTGGTAGGTGTGGGACCCTACTTGACACAATCAACCATGCCGCTCATGTAAAAATATAGAAAAGTACATATAAACATGTAAATAAATGACTAAAAAAACTTATGAAGTAATAAATATGTAAATACCTCAACATCTGTCGTCGTCGGTAGTATCGATCGTGAGAACAGGCGTAAAACATGCTAGATGCTCTCCGTGGTACTCCGTACGTCGATGCCAACCTACGTGCCAAGAGCCTCTACTGTTGACATAGGCACAAATGAAGGATCTGAAGGAGCTACATGAAGGGCTGGTGGAGGCTGCCTACCCTGGTCCTGGAGACGGCCTCGGCCAGCACCAACACCCGGCCGATGGTGGCTAGTGTAATCCACCTCCTCCCCTAAGACAAACTCCACATATAATTGCTTTGCGAAGTATATGGGAATCTGGCGGTTGTTCGGCATCCTCCCATATGCGGCAACATATCGACTATAGATATGTGCCGCCATACGAGGATGCGAACACCGCGAAATGGTAAGGGGCTTGCCCGCCCCAGGCCTCATCCCACGACTGTAAAAGATCTAAATAGGCTCCATCCCTAATCGGACCAAGATCACAGACCTGACGATATGTCAGGCCATGTGACACAGGAGCAGTGCGATGGTGGGCTATCCACTCATCCACATAAACAATATCGTGAAGGCTACGAAGGGACGAAAGCATCACCTCCAAGTCTGCCATAATATGTATTGTAGACGGTGTGTCTTTAGCACTCCTAACTCGCGGTCTATCTCCACGATGATGTCCACAATAGACGAGCGGCCCTCCTCGTGGCCCTCCTCATGTGACTCCATGCTAAAACCTAAGCCTAACACAAAGGTCCAATGTGAAAGGGTCCAATGTGAAGGGTCTAATGCTTAGTGCTAAGTAGCACTAATGAAGCTATAAAACAATGCTAATGGGTCCACTAATGCTAATCCAAATCAAGAGAGCAAGGAGAGTGAAAACGACTTCTGACAATGAGGCAAAAAAAAAAGTTTTCTAGTTTTATAACCTCGATCGAGGTTGAGTAGTAGCATCATGCAATTTAGGGTTTGCAAGATGTACGCTCTGGATTTTAGGGTTAGTGAAACATACGACCAAGATACACACTTAATTTTAGGTGGATTGACAGTTGAGATTTGATATTAGTATCTCGTTCGAGGTACATGGACGGTGGAGATTGCATCTACGTATCTCGAACGAGATATTTGGACATTGGAGATTGCATCTACGTATCTCGAACGGGATGGTGGGGATTGTATCTCTGTATCTCGAACGAGCTATTTCGACGGTGGAGATTTGATCTCAATATCTCATTCGAGATACATGGACGGTGGAGATTGTATTCCTTTACCTCGAACAATGAATGGTCGAGATTCGATTTTGACATCTCGTTCGAGATACGTGGACGGTGGAGATGGGCTAGTCAAATATGCCTAGGGGGATACAGCATGACCGTGATGTGGATTCGAGTGGCATAGATATCTCGATTGAGATAATGTGGTGGCGGTGACATGTAATGGTGACATGGATGATGACTGGAAACCCGACGAACCTGCTAGCGTGGCATTAGTTGGTATCTCGATCGAGATATGTCGATTTAGGCTTGGGAGGCACATGTCGTGTTTTAATTCACGGCAATATCACGATCGAGGTACTCCGCCCGAGATGCATGGATGTCCCAATTTTAGAGAGAGTGAACGAAAGTGAGAACCCTCATCTTGCAACCTCCCCATAATATTCAAATCCTTAACTTGATCCACTCGGTCAAGTGATAACAGTAGTAATCTTTCATCAGCAGTCAACCAGAATTTAAAAATCATATCAACCACATTTGAATTTATCATCTAGATAGCATTTATGCTTATAATTATAAGTCTTAGATTTACTTGTATATACTGCCAGTAAAGAGCTGCAGTTATACCCTCGGTATATACGGGTAGTCACGGTCCTAGGAACTATGAGGTAAATACCATCATGTCTAGGTCTCAAGCAAGTCAGGGATTCCATGCAATTGCAATACTTCCATCTGAAGACCCAATTACTAATTTATGAATTCCAATCTGAATATCAATTTGTATGAATTTTATCACACAATTACAACCTCTTACTTCTTTATCATAAATTTTTCACATCCTTGGCTTCTCGGTTGATCCACTTTAGCCAATTCGCTCTGATACCAGCTGTGAGATCCCTATCCCCACTACGCAACGAATTCAGGGGTTCTAGTAGTGGAAGTAGCACTTCTTGCACGAGGCAGGGTCTCACACTCGGGGCCTTGCCCATGGATATCCGGACAAGAGACTAATCCATCGGTTCTTCCAAAACCGATCCCGAAAAAACTTTCCTTGCCCGGAAAGCACGGGCGATTCCTCCGGGATAACTTTTCTCTAACATAGTCAAAATCCTTAACTAATTGAATTGATCTGATCGAACCCGTAAGTCCCAAGTTAGATCAAGGAAAAGATTGCACTTGGATCATAGAGACCAACGCTTTTTTCCTCATTGAGAGACACAGCTGTTGATTCTTTTCCATAGAACAATTTTTGTCCGAGATTTACTTCATCTATCGTAACAGAATTGAGTCTCAATTTCGGGATATATCAATCCAGCCTAACCCCATCCAGCCCTCTGGGTTAGCCAACCACCCCCAACCACTATAGTGATGGGATCCAATTAATAATTTAGTTAGGTTTTGTCCCAGGTACGAGGGAAAAGAGTTCCCAGGCCCCCTAGCCGGATATTCATGCAAACTTAAAACTAGTCACATCACTTACACACCCAATATGAAATTGCCTTTTTCTCAGCATCAGCTATCTTCTTTAAAATAATCATTTATTGAAACCATTGTGTCACTGATCACAATCCTCAAAATCTTTGGTTGAATCCTTATTTCCAATCATTCCTTCATCGGTTTACCTATGGCATCATTGGCAACTAGAACGCTCACCACCTATTCACTCAGGGGCCTTTTCGATAGTTCCTAGCTCATATATAAACCTAAGATTATTTTCACATATCAAAATAGAATCTCCATTGAAGATTAGAAAGATCAACCAACGGATCCATATAAAAGATCAACCAACGGATCCATATAAAAGAGCCATGGACTCATCCATTGAGGACCAGCAAGGTCAACCAACGAGATCCATGCCCGAATTCAAAAAACAACTCTTACTCCTTGTTCCAATATCTTCCCTAACGTACGTGTGGGTATCGTTGGCAACCCGAAGCCCGAGCACTGTATGGTCAGCACCCTCTAAGATCCTTCGCAGGTCACCTAGCGCTTCACTCATAGGCCGCTTCCTTGGTCCCTCATCCACGTACCGGAAGCTCACCATTTAAATCGAGGCTGGTCAAGACCTCGGTCAACGACCTTGCTACACACGAGACATCCTCCGTTGACTCTCCGTCATCAGCTGTTGCAACTTTATCAGCTAGGTCTCCATGACCTCATTCACAAGATGATCAAAATTCTTCCCCAACATTCTTGACATAAAACAATCATTTAAAAACAGGTCATAATAATTACAATTTGTATAATGAACTCTCGTCTTTCCACATCAATCTACATTACTTAATCCACATTCATTTCATATGCATTCCCATTTTCATCCAATCAAATCATTTTTCATCTCAACACTTCTTTTGTTAATTAACCTCATCAAATCTCATCCACTCGCATTTACCCATACATCAGATCTCATCCACTCGCATTTACCCATACATATTATCACATCACATTCATTAACATCTATCGAGTTTACATTAAATTTTATCACATCCATTTCACATCACATCCCGATTCACATCACATCACATCTATTCACATCCCATATCATTCATTCACATCCCATATCATTCATATCACATCCATTCACATCCCATATCATTCATTCACATCCCGATTCACATGACATTCCATTCATTCACATCCTATATCATTCATTCACATCACATTCTTTCACATACATCCACATCCATCCTTTCACATACATCCACATCCACATCCATCCTTTCACATACATCCACATCCACATCCATCCTTTCACATACATCCACATCCATCATTTCGCATACATCCACATCCATCCTTTCGCATACATCCACATCCATCCTTTCACATACATCCACATCCATCCTTTCACATACATCTACATCCATTCTTTCACATACATCCACATCCATTTCTTTCACATACATCTACATCCATTCTTCACTTATACATTTACATTCATTTTCATCACATATCATCCACTCATATCCCATATCATTCATTTACATTCTGATTCACATGGCATGATATCTCATCCATTCATTCACATCCCATCACATCTCATCACATTTATTCATCTCACATCTCATCGCCTCTATTCACATCACTTTTATTCACCTCACATCTCATCACCTCTATTCACATCACATCCATCTATCCATTCATTCCCATCTATCTGATTCACATCTTATCTCATCACATCTATTCACCTCATATTCTCATCACTTCTATTCACATCACATCCATCCATCCATTCTTCTCATCTATCTAATTCCCACCACATCTAATCACATCTATTCACCTCATATTCTCATCACTTCTATTCACATCACATCCATCCTTCATCTATCTGATTCACATCTTATCTCATCACATCTATTCACCTCACATCTCATCACCTCTATTCACATCGCACCCATTCATCCAATCATCTTCTATCTGATTCACATCTTATCTCATCACATCTATTCGCCTCATATTCTCATCACTTCTATTCACATCACATCCATCCATTTATTCACATCTATCTAATTCACATCACATCCATCCATCCAATCATCTATTTGATTCACATCTTATCTCATCACATCTATTCGCCTCATATTCTCATCACTTCTATTCACATCACATCTATCCATTCATTCACATCTAACTAATTCACATCACATCCATCCATCCAATCATCTGATTTCACATCTTATCTCATCACATCTATTCGCCTCATATTCTCATCACTTCTATTCACATCACATCTATCCATTCATTCACATCTATCTATTTCAAATTGTAAGGTCCCTCCCAAGCCATATATGTATGTGTCTCTTTTAATATAGATTTCAATAAGGAAAGAGAGTGTAATTAGAGAAGGGTGAGACAACAAGGCTAGAAACATTAGGAAAGTGTTAGAATAAAAATATTAGCTCCAAAAAAAAAAATCCCAAAAGAAATAAGAACATAAGAATGGTCCTATTAAGAGATAAGTATCCCCAAAAAAAGAATTTTGAATTAAGGTGATAAGAGATCATATTTAGAGTACTTTTACACATTTAGATTCCATGCATTCTAAAAATGTAGAAAATTAATGTGTTTCTAAAGATGGTGCATTTGTGGCTATATACAGACATTTTTGCCTATTCTACCCACGCTAGCTTGTAGACTAGATGCCTTCCCGTTCTTTTGACTGGTTATATAACCATATTCTGAGTTTTTATCAGAGAGTTATGGCTGAAATAATTTGCTGTTTCTCTTAGGGTCTCTACACAGAGAAATCTGTGAGAAGTAGTCTCAAGGTAATCCTAGAGTTTGGGATGTATATATCCCTTCATTCTTATCTAATATCTTAGAAAAGAAGCTTAGATTGCTATGGTCTTTCGGAGGAAGAGACTAAATATCCATAGCTTTTCTTTTAGAGAAAGAATAGTATGTCGTAGCCCTCTAAGAGAAGGCTATTTTGCCATAGATCTAAGAAAGAGAGAAGAGTCACAGTATGAGTAAGAGGAGATAAAGTTTGGGGATGATTGGATGATTTCAATCGTAAGAGAAGCTATTAGAAGACTCTATATTCTAAAGCTCTTGTTAATAATAACGAGCAAAGGCAACGATAAACGATAAATTTCTATAAGGTATATACATATTTTGTTTTTCAATTATATATCATTCTTAGGGGTTGAGGTATGGCCAGCGTTTCTCTTTTTATTGTTAATAGTGATCTATTTGATTGATTTACTATTTAAAGTTTGTATTCTTTTAAAACAACAACATATGCCTTAATAAAGTCGCGCAATCTCAAGTTGAAATGCTAAAATCTTTGTGAAAAGGATTGTTTTCTTAAGAAGGTAATATGCATTCTAGTCCTATGGTTTAGTTGAGTAAATGGATTGCTATCTTGGTTAAATTAAGGTACAGGTATAACTCTCCCTGCCGCCTTGACGCTGCCCCGTTCTTATGCTTGTATAGCCGGTCGGCGGAGACATTAGTAAGGCCTGGAGTTGGCCCATGGTATCCCTCATACCATTGGGAGAATGAGGTTTGTCGATTGAGGCGAGTGATTGTGATGCTACCTAGTTCTGAGGCGAGTGATTGTGATGCTACCTAGTTCTGAGGGCCCAGGCTAGTGTGGTGAATTAGCCCACCCTAGTGCGCAGACATCCCTTTGAGGGGCGGGAGGATCGAGCGATGGAGCCTGAGAGGGCGACAGGTCGGCTTGAGTCCTTGCCAGCAGCCGACGATGAGGTGTATGGTCCCGTAGGGTTTTGCCCAGCATGTAGAGGCTGGAAGGCCGAATTCTAGATCATCGGCGGTATAAAGGAAAAAAATAAGAGAGCCGATTTGGCTTGTATGAAATTGATTCATGTGTAAACTTTTCTTTTAAATCTTGTCTTGGTATTATTGTACTGTGAAAAAAGGCTGTTTTAATAAACCTTGTGAAAAGGGCCTTAATTAAAGAACATGTTTATTTATGTCAAACAGTGTGGTAAGATTAATTAGAAAATAAATTGACGTGTGAGTAGGGTGGAAAGTGGTGGGAGGGGGGAGGATGGAATGCCCCGACGGCACCATCCTACGGACGGGTGGACCCGATTAGTCGGGTAGCTTTCCAACAGATTAAGTGAAAGACCTACATTAGATAAATAGGTTCTCGGGCAATTCTATTCTAGAAGACTAGGCCAGTTGGCGGCGGCTGTGCCTTGCATGGATGAGGAAAAAAGCATTGCCTCTAGAAATCAAGTCTTGTAGTTGCCCAAATTTATGATCAATTACCCTATGGGTGATTTGATTTTTAGAAGACCACGCTCCCCCTGCGGGATAGAACTAGGTCTTACCTATGAATCATATCCTTGAATCATATCCTTGAATCATAGGCCAGTGGTGGCAGCGGCTATGCCTTGCATGGATGAGGAAAAAAGCATTACCTCTAGAAATCAAGTCTTGTAGTTGCCCAAATTTATGATCAATTACCCTATGGGTGATTTGATTTTTAGAAGACCACGCTCCCCCTGCTGCGGGATAGAACTAGGTCTTACCTATGAATCATATCCTTGAATCTCTACATGGTCAAGGTGTCGATGAGTAGGAAATTTTCTCCAAGTTTAGACTTAGTGGACTATCTTAAGTGTTTCCCCTATTTTTGGAAGGGGGGGAACCTTACAAGTGGTATCAGAGCCGATCTTAGTTCTTAGGATTTGTTTTTCAAAGGTTAACACTCAAGGGATTAAAATAAGTGATTGTTTATCATATGAGGACGAATCAATCATCTTTACTGGCCATAGAAGTGATTTGAATATCCTCACGTGTTGAGACAATCATCCTATGAAATTGTACTTGTATCTTGGGGGTGCATACGCAAGATATTTGTACAATAAATTTGAGAAATAAGATTGGGGACCTTTTGTGAGAAAAAACATAAGGTGATCAAATTAAGAAACTAGTGAGAGACTGAATGACTAGAAGGATAGACCAAAACTTGTTTAGAGAAATTTTCAGGATATATCTCATTATTATAAATTATTAAGATTGTAACTCCATTAAGATTTGAATAGTTGACGTGTGAATGCCATCCATTTGATACTGTACACTAGGACGATCATCCAAGATCTTTAATCCATCTCAAACAAACATTGGTCTTGGATGTGTAATTCCCAGAGGATCATGCTCTTAGATGTGTTAATCCCAAGATACTAGATGTGTAATTTTCACAAAACTAATAATCTCAGATGTGTCAATCCTGATAATCTTTGGATGTGTCATCCCAAGGCACCAGATGTGTAATTCTCAAAAAAATAAAGATCTCAGATGTATTAATCCTAACTGCCTTCAAATGTGGTGCTATGATAAGTATTTGATAGTTTTGAAGATCTCAGATGTATTAATCCTGACTGCCTTAAAATGTGGTACACCGGATCAAGCCTATATGCAAATTTCAGTCATTTTAGTTAAAAAACAGCGACCTTTAAACCTTAATAAATGCACGATCGGGCGTCCGATCGATGAACGGTCTGAACCCCAACGACTAGGAGAACCTCCCGGACAAAAAAAAACACCCCCTGGGGCGTCCGACACGCAAATCGAGGCAGACACCCCAACTTTGGGTACCCCGTCCCAAAATTTGGACCGTACACACTCACTAAGGTGCCCGTACGATGACCGCCCCCAAGAACCAAAGGACGATCGCCCACTGTATGGTCCACGCGTACCCCTACGTGGACACCCATGCTGCCCCATACCAGATAAGGTACATGCATACAACTCCTTACCCGGACAACCAACACCGTACCTTTCCCCTAGACCCATGCAGGCCATTGATCCATAGGCTTTGACGGTGCACCGTCCTTTCGTCCTTACTTTGCGCAGCGCCTGTACCCTCACCCCTCTGCTATATAAACACCCGGGGTGCTCTACAGATAGCACGCATCTCTGTGCTGCGTATGCCCTATTGTATCGTTGTCCATCCCTGTGTAGCGTACTTGCTGTAGTACAGCCGCCCTTACAGCCACCCCTCTCATCACACCCCCTCATTTGCCTCTTCTCAGATAAGCTAATTTTCCTCCATCCCCCTCTTGCTAGGAGGCAGTGTCCTTAACTTTTCTCCCCCCCCCTCTTGCTAGGAGGCAGTGTCCTTAACTTTTCTCCATCCCCGTGTGAATAGACTTACAGCAGCCCTCTCAGCTCTCCTCCACGTTTTTTGTCTTAAGGACATCTCACAATTCCCCCCCCATTTGCGTAGACTTTAATAAGGGTTTTTTGCCTTAAGAAAGGGTTCGTGCGTCATACTCTTTTGCTCATACGGTGAGCAAACAAACTCGGAATTCAGATCCGCCCGAAGCTTTCGATCACAGTAGTGAGCTCTGCAAGGCGACGCCTAAGATGGCCTCTTCTCGGAGACGTCAAAATATTACCTCAAGAGGAGCGCGCAATAACGAGATTAGGGAAGATACTCCCAATGCGGCTCCAGCCCTCCCTTTTCAAGCTCCTCAAGGAAATGGTGGCCAAGTTAGCTTGGTTAATTTTTAAAAGAAGAGATTTTCCTTAAATTAGTGTTAATGAATGGTATCTTTTCCTTTTAAAATGACGATATAAAAATTGTATGAAGTTACGAATTATGTGATGCTGTATTCGATAAATTGCGTTGAAATTGTTATCTTCACGAATTGTGAATGCTATATTTAATAAATTGCATTGAAGTTGTCATCTTTAGAATTCAAGATTTTTTTCTTTTTTTTGGCGTCAACGCTAACTCCGTTCCGTGCTTGTGTAGCCGGGCGGCGTCGTTTTAGCAACGCCCGGGAATGGCCCAAGGTATCCCTCATACCATTGGGAGAATAAGGATCGCCGATTGAGGTGAGAGATTATGAAGCTGCCTAGTTCTGAGGGCCCAAGCTAGTGTGGTAAATAAGCCCACCCTAGTGTGCAGACATCCCTTTGAGGGGCGGGAGGATTAAGCGATGGAGCCTGAGAGGGCGACAAGCCGGCTTGAGTCCTCGCCAAAAAGCGATGAGGTGTATGGTCCCATAGGGTTATGCCCAACATGTAGAGACTGGAAGGCTGAATTCTAGATCATCGGCAGTATAAGAATAAAAGAGCCGGTTTGGCTTGTATGGAATAAACTTTTTTTATAAATATATCTTGTCTTTGGCATGATTGTATTGTGTAAAAAGGCTATTTTAACAAACCTTGTGAAAAAGGGCATTAATTAAGGAATATGTTTATTTATGTCAAACAGTGTGGTAGGATTAATTAGAAAACAAATTGATGCGTGAGTAGGGTGGAAAGTGGGAGGATGGAACGCCCTGACAGCACCATCCTATAGACGGGTGAACCCGATTAGTCGGGTAGCTTTCCAACAGATTTAAGTGAAAGCCCTATGCTAGATAATTAGGTTCTTGGGCAACTCTATTCTAGAAGACTAGACCAGCGGTGGCTGTGCCTTGCATAAGATGAGGAAAAAAAGCGTTGTCTCTAGAAATCAAGTCTAGTAGTTGCCCAATTTATGATCAATTGTCCTAGGGTGATTTGATGTTTAGAAAATCATGCTCCCCCTGCGGGATAGAGCTAGGTCATACCTATGAATCGTATCCTTGAATCTCTATAAGGTCAAGGTGTCGATGAATAGGAAATTTTTCCCAAGATGACTTAGTGGACTATCTTAAGTGTTTCATTTTAGAAGGGAGAGACCTTACAATTGGTATCAGAGCCGATCTTAGCTCCTAGGAATTGTCATTTAAGGATTGTTTTGCAATGAATGTTTTACCTAACATAATGCTAATTAGAAAAAAAAACATCCTACTAAAACAAATAAGTTGAATTGATGTTTGAATGATTATAGGAAGACGAAGATGCCTACTCCAAGTTTCTAGTTTTCCAATGCATCTTCGAGACTGCTAGTCACTCCTCAAATTTCGAGTTCCGTGACACCATGGTGCAGATACTAGAGAACATGTCCCTCCCTCATTTCTCTCGGATGGGGTAAAGATTTCTGGAGTCGTGGACCGAGATACTTCTTCATCCGAGCAGATCAAATTGGGAACCTTACCACCGACCTAAAGCGGATTTGTTGGATTGAGAAGTTGAAGATGATCCGTTTATTTTGGTTCGTCAATACCCCCAGGGCCGACACCTCGGTGACTATAGATGATCCGTTTATTTTGGTTCGTCGGTACCCCCTGGGCCGACACCTCGGTGACTATAGATGGGGTTCGCATACCTCAGGATCGTTGGGTGTATGACCAAGTGATGCGGATACCCTTACCATCAGTTTTTAGAGTCTTAGAAACTATAGCGGAACCCCCATATTTCACATATGTGGACCACTCCACCCTTATGTCATAGTCAAGCCTAGGAATTTCCCTTCATAGAGCAAATAAGACTAATTGTATTAGTCTCAAATCTTTGTAATAAAACTTGTCCTTGTAAATATTTGAAAATAAAATAATTTCAATGTTTTACTCTCCAAAAACAAGCGTTGTGCAAATATGAATCTTGTAATCTTAAAATTGTTTTTACAATGATGGCCAGGACAACCACCCTCCACTTCCCAATGCATTTTACACCGATACCCAGGAGAAGAAGCTCCTGCTCAAGCAAATGCAACCTCCCTCCTTTAAAGGAGAAGGTTCAAAGGTTGAGAAGGATGCTGAAGTCTGGATTGAGGCGATGGACGATTATTTCTCTACTGTCGGCACTGGAGTAGCAAATCAGTCTATGCTCGCACGGTTTCGCCTCATCGAAGATGCTAAACTCTGGTGGAAACAGTGGTGCCGTGAGTGACAAGGAAGTCACCCAACATTCTCAGACATGGGAAGACATCAAGCAGGCAGTGAAGGAAAGATATCTTCCCCCATCCCATGAATCCATAAAGATGAATGAGTTTTTTAGTCTTAGGCAATGCAGCTTAACTCTTGAGGACTACTATTCCAAATTTATCACCCTTCGGAAGTATGCCCCAGCTACTACGACTACTTCCCAGCAAGTGGCTCGTTTCTGCCAAGGGCTAAATGAACCCTTAGATTCCCGCCTTGAAGCAATGAGGCCAAGCACATTACAGGATGCTCTCATACGAGCAAAGTCCCTTGTGAAAGAAATGAAGGCTAACAAACCGAAGAATCAAAAGAGATCTTACCCTGAGACAAATCTTAAAGATCAACCCTACAGGAAACCCAAACAGAATTTCCCCTACTACAACAGAGGGCGACAAGGCAACTCTTTTGTCCCCCGCTCGTATGCTGCTTCTTCAAGAGAAGGCCCTCTGTGTTTTGAGTGCAATGAGCCGGGACACTTTAGAGCCAACTATCCCAAGATGGCAATACCATTTCCCCAAAGTAGCAGAGGAAATCAAGGCTGTGGAACCCCTACCCACAAAGGTGCAAGAGGCAGTGGCCGTGGTAGAGGCCGCGGAGGAGCAGTTGCTAGGACTGCCTGTGTTATAAGTGAAGAACCGACCTTGGAAATGATTGAAGAAGAGCGCGTCACCGTCCATGCGGCAGTAGAACACCAAGGTCCGAATAAACAATTTAGTGTAATCCAAACCCCCGCCACTCATCACGGTAAGCCATTTCAGCTTTTGATTGATTGTGGCAGTACCCATTCATTCCTTTCTCCTAGGTGTTTGCAAAAATTAAACTTGGGTCAAAAAACAGCTAGAAGAATGATTGTAGAGTTAGCCAGTGGGAAAGAAGTAGTATCTCGCCATTCTATAGGAAACCTTGATTTTGAGCTGGGTAATGAGCAAACTCATGGTCACTTTAGAGTCTTGCCATTAGGAATTTATGATGGAATCCTTGGGATGGATTAGTTAATTGCAAACAAAGCTAGCATTCATTGTAACTAGGGGAGTATCACTTTTGAAAATGAGCATGGCCAAGTAATATCTGTTCAGGGGATCACAGGAAAACCTAAATCTAGGGTAGTCAAGGCAAAACATCTTCTCAAGGGAACACGTAAGGGTCAGCAAGTTTTCTTAGTCAAACTCAACAAAGTCATTGAACCTAGTATGGAGATAGAACCCTCTTGGCTCCAAGAATTCTCTGACATCTTCCCTGACAAGCTTACAGGGTTACCGCCTCCTCAAGAAGTCGATCATGAAATCGAGGTGATCCCTGGAGCTCAACCCGTCTCAAAAACTCCCTATAAAATGTCCCTTCCAAAAGCCATTGAACTTAAGGAGCAACTTTCCCAACTCATTGAACAAGGATTTGTACACCCCAGTAGCTCTCCTTAGGGAGCACCTGTTCTTTTCCAAAAAAAGATGGACGGGACTCTCCGCCTCTGCATAGATTATCGAGGGCTAAATCAAGTCACTGTCAAGAATAAGTATCCTATCCCTCGCATCAACGAACTTCTTGATAGGCTTCATGGGGCCAAAGTCTTCTCAAAAATAGATTTGAGGTCTGGTTACTATCAGATCAAAGTCAAGGAAGCAGATATACCCAAGACAACCTTCAATACCCGTTATGGCCACTATGAGTTTACTGTAATGTCATTCGGGTTAACCAATGCTCCTGCAACCTAATGCAAGATATATTCCTGTTAGATTTGATAACTAAGCTATGAAGATTGATCAAAACATCTTCAAGGTGGATCAAAGATTGTACAAGACATCATGAATATGAGGGACAAAAATCTAGTATATGCAGAAAATTGATATGAGATTAACACAATAAGACTCTAATTGTAATTAGTCATGAACCAAACTTACATAATCACTTGATCACGACTTGTACCTTATTTAGAGACTCCTCTACCCTATTTTTAGTTGCATGAGTTGCATGAACAACATGCACCAACCATTTGTAGGCTTTACATACCAACCACACTGACCACTAGCCTATCAACCACATTTTAATTGGACTAAGGAGTTGGGATTACATTTATCCAACAATCCCCCCTTATAAGACGAACTTCTTACAAAACATGAATCAAGTCTAAAAAACCATCTTGACACAATGAGTAAGAGTCCCCCCTTAACAACAACATAGGGTAGTGTACTCTCCTCTACAACTTGTCAAGTTGGAACAATATAAGTCTTCACTCAACCACATACA
The DNA here is from genome assembly GCF_041138505.1 of Cibotium barometz. Taxonomy (NCBI): domain Eukaryota; kingdom Viridiplantae; phylum Streptophyta; class Polypodiopsida; order Cyatheales; family Cibotiaceae; genus Cibotium; species Cibotium barometz. The sequence continues at coordinate 35,754,244 of NC_141061.1, read as the reverse complement.
TGACATAATCTAAAAAGCATATTCCTCATCTACATCTTTTATACTGAGATTAGAACAAAGATTTGTTTCTTCTTGTTGGTTGACTGCTTCAACCACATGTGCCTTTGTTTGCTCATCTTTTGCTTGAAGTGCAGCCGTTGTAGCTCTTGTAACTGCAACAGAAATACCAGCTTCATCTTCCAGAAGAGGCTTGACCGTACTCCACAGATTTTTTTTCATGAGGTAGCCCTTCACCTTGATTTGCCAGGTATGGAACCCGGTTCCATTGAATTTGTCGGGGAACTTTGAACCCATGATGAAGAAATATGATCCTTGATGTTGAAAAATTTCTCACATGGATGATTTAGACCCAAATAATAAGAATATCATCACTAAAGATCAAAATAATCATCACCATGTTGAGGGAGCAAAAAAACCAGAAAATAGGCATCTGCAAAAACAGCCTGTACAGCAGCATGCGTGGACGAAATTCTTCAAGATTCCGTATGCTGAACTCTCATATGATGGACTAACACCACCTAAAAGGAATTAGGTCAATTTTTTAAGACACACCCAATTTTGCCCGATTAGCAGGTCGCCTGCAGATTTCATGGCGACTGGAAATTTGCTTCGTACAGCTGCTATAGTGCACCAAATTGCACAAGATTTAAGCTGCTGAATCTTCACTTGATGCTCTTGCTACATCTCAGAGGAATTGGTGCGATTTGTAGCAACGAGGGAGAATTTCTGCGCTGAACTGAAAACGGCCTGCGCTGGTGGCGTTGACGAATTCGCCTAGCTACATCAAAATTGGGTGATGAGCTTTGCTGTAGGGGATGCGTGGGACCAAGGCAAGAAGGCTATATCATAATATTAGGGTTTCATCCCCTCAGATGCACACACGGAATCAATCTGCAGCAAGGGGTGCAAACAAAAAAACTGGCTATGGTGATTAAGAAAGTAATTAGAGTTTTTTCTAATAATCTAATCCTAAATTAATCATGCTCTGATACCAAATGTTAGATTTGATAACTAAGCTATGAAGATTGATCAAAACATCTTCAAGGTGGATCAAAGATTGTACAAGACATCATGAATATGAGGGACAAAAATCTGGTATATGCAGAAAATTGATATGAGATTAACACAATAAGACTCTAATTGTAATTAGTCATGAACCAAACTTACATAATCACTTGATCACGACTTGTACCTTATTTAGAGACTCCTCTACCCTATTTTTAGTTGCATGAGTTGCATGAACAACATGCACCAACCATTTGTAGGCTTTACATACCAACCACACTGACTACTAGCCTACCAACCACACTGACTACTAGCCTATCAACCACATTTTAATTGGACTAAGGAGTTGGGATTACATTTATCCAACAATTCCGTCCTTACTTGGATGAATTTGTGCTTGTTTTCTTTGATGACATTTTAATCTACTCCAAATCAATGGAAGAGCATGAGGAGCATGTGCGTAGAGTTCTGCAATTGCTGCGCAGACACAAACTCTATGCCAAGAAGAGCAAATGTACCTTCTTTACTCATCAAATTGAGTATCTTGGATTCATTGTCTCCAAAGATGGCATTTCAGTAGACCTCGCCAAGGTCAAGGATATTTTAGAATGGCCACCTCCTAAATCAGTTCATGAAGTTCGTGGGTTTTTGGGAATCACGGGATGGTATAGGATTTTTATCAAAGATTATGCCTTGGTAGCTACACCTCTAACGGATCTTCTTAAGAAGGATTGCAAAATAGTGTGGCTGCCAATCCATCAGAACAGTTTTGATCAGCTCAAGGTCATTATTACTTCTGCCCCAGTCCTAAAACTTCCTGATTTTGCCAAGGAATTTGAAGTAGTTACTGATGCTAGTAGCCTAGTACTTGGTGGTGTCTTAGGCCAAGAAGGAAGACCAGTTACTTATACTTCCCACCACAAGCTGAAGCAATATGAGGCAAATTATGCCACCCATGATTTGCAGTTGTTCATTGCCTCAAATTATGGAGACATTATCTCTTGGGGGGCAAATTCCAGCTTGTAACTGATCACAAAAGTCTAAAGTGGATCTTCACCCACAGCCTAACCTCAACATGCGACAAAGGAGATGGATTGAAATTCTACAGGAATATGATTTCGACATCAAATTCTGCCCTGGGAAAGATAATGTGGTAGCAGATGCACTTAGCCACAAATCTTTCTTGAGTGCTATTTCAATGCCAAATAATCCCATACTAGTCAAGGTGGAAGAAGTCTCATCTCATGATCCAGATTATCAGAAAATGATGAAGTTAGTAGAAGAAGGGGGAAATTCAGAGAAAGAGAAGAATCTAATCAAGGGATACTCCACTCACAAAGGAAACCTCTACTTCAATCACAGGCTATGTATCCCTAAGGATCCTGCTTTAAAGAAACTAATCCTCCATGAAGCTCATGATAGCCCTGCTGTCTGGCAGGACACCCAGGCTATGCAAAAACATTAAATGCCATAAGAAGGAGCTTTCATTGGGCAGGCTTGAAAAATGATGTCCTTCGGTACTTGAAGCAATGTCTCTCATGCCAAAGGATCAAAGCTGAAAGAGTCAAGATGCCTGGAAAACTTCAACCCTTAGATATTCCCCAAATGAAGTGGGAGTGCATTAGTATGGATTTTGTCACAAGTCTCCCCACTGTTCAAGGAGGATATGACTCCATTCTAGTAGTAGTGGACTTACTTACCAGAGTAGCTCACCTTGTACCAGTGAAGAAGACCTTCAAAGCCTGATGTTGCTCGAGTATTCATCAAGGAAGTCCTCAAACTTCATGGTCTCCCAAAAAGGATAGTAAGTAACCGAGATTCTGACTTCACTTCAAAATTCTGGCAGTCCTTATTTCAAGCCCTGGGAACTCAACTTTGCTGTAGCACAGCTTATCATCCAGAGACCAATGGCCAGACTGAGAGACTCAATCAAGTAATTGAAGACATTCTCAGAGCATACTGTGGATGGGAACCAAGAAGATGGATTCAATACCTTCCTCTGGTAGAATTTGCCTACAATGCGTCTTATCACATCAAAGCATAGGGATGTCTCCATTCAAGGCACTCTATGGGCAAGTCTCCATTCAAGGCACTCTATGAGTAAGAATGCGTGTCTCCTCTAAATTTCTCTGATCCAACCATAAGAGTTGAGGCATCCAGGAAAATGCTCGAAGAAATGGAGGGACAAACCAAGGCAATCAAAAAGGATATTAAAGCTGCCCAAGATCGACAAAAGCATTAATATGCTGACAAACAAGAGGTCTGAAAGGATCTTCAAGGAAGGAGACAGAGTTCTTCTACGAGTGCGACCCAAACAAAGTTCTATCACTTGGGAAATATAAGAAGCTCAGCCCTAGGTATTGTGGTCCTTATACAGTTATCAAGTGTCTAGGTAAAAGTGCCTATAAACTCTAACTCCCAGTCCATATCAAAGTCCATAATGTATTTCATGTAAGTTTATTAAAACCATATGTACCCAGTCTCGATCATATTCTTGATGTGATGATCAAGTTGTAATCCCTACTCAAGGAGTCCTTGAGTAGCATCATAGATTCTAGGGAAAGGCAACTCCAAAATAGAACTCTTGTAGAACATCTAGTACAGTGGAAAGATTACCCTGAAGAGGATTGGGAAGATGAAGCTACACTCTTAAAGGAGTATCCCCAATTCATGATGAGATGAGGACATCTCGATTTCTTTAAGGGGGGAAGGATGTAACATACCCATTACTAAATAAAGAAATGTCCATGTAATTATGAGGTTTTATGGTATAACAATCAATAATTTTATTATTTGAGTCATTTCTACTTAGAATCTTCAAAATCTAAGCCCAAATTTGGAATCTGCGTGTGATTTTATCCTAATATAGGATTTTATAGCATCCAAAACGGACACCAGATCAAGCCTATACGCAAATTTCAGTCATTTTAATTAAAAAACGCTGACCTTTAAACCTTAATAAATGCACGACCGGGCATCCGATCGACGAACGGTCTGAACCCCAACGACCAGGAGAACCTCCCGGACAAAAAAAAAAATTTCGCCCCCGGGGCGGTCCGGCACGCAAATCAAGGCAGCGCCCCAAATTTGGGTACCCCGCCCCAAAATTTGGACCGTACACTCACTAAGGTGCTCGTACGATGACCGCCTAAGAACCAAAGGATGGCCGCCCACTGTATGGTCCACGCGTACCCCTACACGTGGACACCCATGCTGCCCCAAACCAGATAAGGTACATGCATACCACTCCTTACCCGGACAACCAACACCATACCTTTTTCCTAGACCTATGCAGGCCACTGATCCATAGGCTTTGACGGTACATCGTCCTTTCATCCTTGCTTTGCGCAGCGTCGGTACCCTCACCTCTCTGCTATATAAACACCCGGGGTGCTCTACAGATGGCACGCATCTCTGTGATGCGTATGCCCTGTTGTATCGCCGTCCGTCCCTGTGTAGCGTACTTGCTGTAGTACAGCCGCCCTTGCAGCAACCCCTCTCATCACACCCCCTCATTTGCCTCTTCTTAGATAAGCTAATTTTCCTCCATCCCCCTAGGAGACAGTGTCCTTAACTTTTCTCCCCTCCCCCCATGTGAATAGACTTACAGCAGCCCTCTCAGCTCTTCTCCACGTTTTTTGTCTTAAGGACATCTCACAATCCCCCCCCCCCCCCCCCCGCGGTTGCGTAGACTTTAATAAGGGTTTTTTGCCTTAAGAGAAAGGGTTCGTGCGTCATACTCTTTTGCTCATACGGTGAGCAAATGAACTCGGAATTCAGATCCGACTGAAGCGTTTCGATCGCAGCAGCGAGCTCTACAAGGCGATGCCTAAGATGGCCTCTTCTCGAAGACGTCAAAATATTGCCTCAAGAGAAGCGCGCAATAACGAGATTAGGGAAGATGCTCCCAATGCGGTCCCAACCCTCCCTTTTCAAGCTCCTCAAGGAAATGGTGGCCAGGTTAGCTTGGTTAATTTTTAAAAGAAGAGATTTTTCTTAAATTAGTGTTAATGAATGATATCTTTTCCTTTTAAAATAACGATATAAAAATTATATGAAGTTACAAATTATGTGATGCTGTATTCGATAAATTGCGTTGAAATTGTTATCTTCACGAATTGTGAATGCTATGTTTAATAAATTGCATTGAAGTTGTTATCTTTAGAATTGTGAATGCTATATTTAATAAATTGCGTTGAAATTGTTATCTTCACGAATTGTGAATGCTATATTTAATAAATTGCATTGAAGTTGTTATCTTTAGAATTCAAGATTTTTTTCTTTTTTTTGGCTTCAACGCTAACTCCGTTCCGTGCTTGTGTAGCCGGGAGATGTCGTTAGCAAAGCCCGGGAATGGCCCAAGGTATCCCTCATACCATTGGGAGAATAAGGATCGCCGATTGAGGCGAGAGATTATGAGGCTGCCTAGTTCTGAGGGCCCAGGCTAGTGCGGTAAATAAGCCCACCCTAGTGTGCAGACATCCCTCTGAGGGGCGGGAGGATCAAGCGATGGAGCCTGAGAGGGCGACAGGCCGGGCGACAGGCCGGCTTGAGTCCTCGCCACGACCGACGATGAGGTGTATGGTCCCGTATAGGGTTATGCCCAGCATGTAGAGACTGGAAGGCCGAATTCTAGATCATCGGCGGCAGTATAAGAATAAGAAAGCCGGTTTGGCTTGTATGGAATTGATTCATGTATAAACTTTTTTTATAAATATATCTTGTCTTTGGCATGATTTTATTGTGTAAAAAGACTGTTTTAACAAACCTTGTGAAAAAGGGCATTAATTAAGGAATATGTTTATTTATGTCAAACAGTGTGATAGAATTAATTAGAAAACAAATTGATGCGTGAGTAGGGTGGAAAGTGGGAGGATGGAACGCCCTGACGGCACCATCCTACGGACAGGTGGACCCGATTAGTCGGATAGCTTTCCAACAGAAAGCCCTACGCTAGATAATTAGGTTCTTGGGCAACTCTATTCTAGAAGACTAGACCAACGGCGGCTGTGCCTTGCATAAGATGAGGAAAAAAGCGTTGTCTCTAGAAATCAAGTCTAGTAGTTGCCCAATTTATGATCAATTGCCCTATGGGTGATTTGATGTTTAGAAAATCACGCTCCCCCTGCGGGATAGAGCTAGGTCATACCTATGAATCGTATCCTTGAATCTCTATAGGGTCAAGGTGTCGATGAATAGGAAATTTTTCCCAAGATAAGACTTAGTGGACTATCTTAAGTGTTTCTCCCATTTTAGAAGGGAGGGACCTTACAAACATTGAAATCATTTTATTTCCAAATATTTACAAGGATGAGTTTTATTACAAAGATCTCAGACTTATATAATTAGTCTTATTTGCCATCAAGGGAAATTCCTAAGCTTGACTATGACATAAGGGTAGAGCGGTCCACATAGGTGAAATATGGGGGTTCCGTTGTAGTTTCTAAGACTCTAAAAACTGATGGTAAGGGTGGTAGACTCTGGATTGGGGTAGGTCCCAACACAGCTACTCTATCCAAGTAAGATCTGCATCACTTGGTCATACACCCAGCGATCCTGAGGTATATGAATCCCATCTATAGTCACAGAGGTGTCGGCCCTGGGGGTACCAACGAACCAAAATAAACGGATCATCTTCAACTTTTCAATCCAACGAATCTGCTTTAGGTCACTGGTAAGGTTCCCAATTCGATCTGCTCAGATGAAGAAATATCTCGGCCCACGACTCCAGAAATCTCTATCCCATTCTCTTTCAATACGAGAGAAATGAGGGAGGGACATCTTCTCTAGTATCTGTACCATGGTGTCACGGAACTCGAAATTTAAGGAGTGACTAGCAGTCTCGAAGATGCATTGGAAAACTAGAAACTTTAAGTAGGCATCTTCCTCTTCCTACAATCATTCAAACATGAATTCAACTTGTTTGTTTTAGTAGGATGTTTTTATTAATTAGCATTATGTTAGGTAAAACATTCATTTTGCAAAACAGTCCTTAAATGGCAATTCTTATGAGCTAAGATCGACTCTGATACCAATTGTAAGGTTTCCCCCTTCTAAAATAGGTTCTAAAATAGGAGAAACACTTAAGATAGTCCACTAAGTCTTAACTTGGAGAAAATTTTCTATTTATCGACACCTTGACCATGTAGAGATTCAAGGATACGATTCATAGGTAAGACCTAGTCCTATCCCGCAGGGGAAGCGTGATCTTCTAAAAGTCAAATCACCCATAGGGTAATTTATCATAAATTGGGCAACTACTAGACTTGATTTCTAGAGGCAACGCTTTTTTCCTCATCCATGCAAGGCACAACCACTAACCTAGTCTTCTAGAATAGAGTTGCCCAAGAACCTAATTATCTAGCATAGGGCTTTCACTTAATGTGTTGGAAAGCTACCGGACTAATTGGGTCCACCCATCCGTAGGATGGTGCCATCGGGACATTCCATCCTCCCACTTTCCACCCTATTTGTTTTCTAATTAATCCTACCACACTGTTAAACATGTTTCTTAATTAAGGCCCTTTAATAACCTTTTTACACAATACAATCATGCCAAAGATAAGATATATATATGAAAAGTTTATACATGAATCAATTCCATACAAGCCAAACTGGCTCTCTTATTCTTTTCCTTTATTCTGCCGATGATCTAGAATTCGGCCTTCCAGTCTCTACATGGGCAAAACCCTACGGGACCATACACCTCATCATCAGCCCCCGCTGGCAAGGACTCAAGCCGGCCTATCGCCCTCTCAGGCTCCATCGCTCGATCCTCCCATCCCTCAGAGGGATGTCTGCACACTAGGGTGGGCTTATTTACCGCACTAGCCTGGGCCCTCAGAACTAGGCAACATCATAACCTCTTGCCTCAATCGGTGAACCTTATTCTCCCAATGGTATGAGGGATACCTTGGGCCATTCCCGAGCTTTGCTAACGATGCCACCGGCTACACAAGCACGGAACGGAGTTAGCGTTGAAGCTAGGAAAAACTTGCACTCTTTAAAGATAACAATTTCAATGCAATTTATTGAATATAGCATCACACAATTTGTAACTTTATACAATTTTATGTCATTATTTTTAAAAGGAAAAGATACACATTTATTAGCACTAATATAAAAAAAACTCTTCTTTAAAATAATATAACCAAGCTAACTTGGCCACCATTTCCTTGAGGAGCTTGAAAAGGGAGGGTTGGAGCCGTGGAGCCGCATCGGGAGCATCTTCCCTAATCTCATTGTTGCGCGCTCCTCTCGAGGCAATGTTCTGACGTTTCCTAGATGGGACAATCTTGGACATCGACTTGTTAGGGCTCGCTGTCGTGGTCAAGAAACGCTTCAGTCAGATCTCAATTTTGAGATCGTTTACTCACCGTATGAGCAAAAGACTATAGCGCATGAACCCTTTCTTAAGGCAAAAACCTCTTATTAAAGTCTACGCAAATGGGGGGGAGGAATTGTGAGATGTCCTTAAGACAAAAACGTTTTGCTTAAGGGGAGAAGCGCTGAGGGCTGCTGCTGTAAGTCTCTTCACACGGGGGGAGAGGGAAGAGTTAAGGACACTGCCTCCTAGCAAACAGGGGAATGGAGGAAAATTGCCTTATCTGAAAAGAGGCAAATGAGGGGGTGTGAGAGGGGTGGCTGCAAGGGGTAGTTGTACTACAGCAAGTACACTGCACAGGGACGGACAGCGGTACGGATGGCATACGCTGTGCACAAATGCATGTTGCCTGTGGAGCACCTCGGGGGTTTATATAGCTGTGGGGTATGGGTACAAGTGCTGCACAAAGCAAGGACGAAAGGACGGTGTACCATCAAAGGCTATGGATCAGTGGCCTGCATGGGTCTAGGAGAAAGGTACAGTGTTGTTTATCAGGGAAAGGAGTGGTACGCATGTACCTTATCTGGTCTGGGGCAGCATGGGTGTCCACGTACTGTACGTGTGGACCACACAGTGGGCAGCCATCCTTTGGTTCTTGTACGACCATCGTACGGGCACCCTGGTAAGTGTGTACGGAAAAATTTTGCGGGGCGGGGTTTCCAAATTTGGGACGCCTATCTCGATTTGCATGCCAGAACGTCCCGGGGGGGAGGGCGAAATTTTTTTTTGTCCGAGAGGTTCTCCTAGTCATTGGGGTTCAGATCGTTCGTCAATCGGACGCCCGATCGTGCATTTATTATGGTTTAAAGGTCGTCGCTTTTTAATTAAAATGACTAAAATTTACGTATAAGCTTGATTCGGTGTCCGTTTTGGATGCTGTAAAATCCTATATTAGGGTAAAATCACACACATATTTCAAATTTGGGCTCAGAATTTGAAGATTCTAAGTAAAAATAACTCAAATAATAAAATCATTGATTTTTATAGCATAAAAACTCATAAATTTATCTATTACATGAACATTTCTTTATTCATGAAGATGGGTATGTTACTGTTGAAAATACAAGTGAATAGGGTGTGTGCAGGAACAAGCCCTTGGTTAGAGGCTGTAAAAGAGAATGAGTAAATGTGAAAGAACCTGTGATGAAAAGGTGAGAAGAATCTACTGGGAGAGAATAAAGGGTAGCATGAGAAGATTTAGGAAGTGTGGAGATATTCTGGGAAGTGTGGAGTTATTCTGGGAGATATTCTGGGAAAAGTGAAGAGGTGGAGAGAATCAGGGAAAAGAGGTCGAGTGAAGCATGGAGAAATCAATGGGATTAGATGCTTGATGTAAACTCTATAAATTGAGGCATTGCCCTAATGAGAATTTGCTGGTTTTTGAGTATCCATGCCTACATTAATCTATTTGCTAATTATTACATCTTAATTATTTACTAATCACTTTATTAATGATGTTGATTCTAGTGTTTGATCCACCATAGCTCATCACAATGCCCTAATTTCAACATGGTCTCAGAGCCATGCCTAGAATCCATTAGGTTTATGAGCCTATTATTTAATTCAAGATTAATAGATAATTAGAAAATAATCCAATTTTTAGTTATTTTTCACTTCACCCCTTCACCCCCAGCCAGTGGAGGAGTCCATTCTCCTTGCACAGTCAAAATTAGCCCTAGTGCTTCTAACCATAGCTAGCCATCTCAAGGCTCTTCAAGCCCATCAACTCCACGCAGCAAACCGCCGAGACGGATGCAGCCGAATTTACGATTTTAGCAGGCGTTATTTTTCTGAAGGAGATTGGAGATTTCTTCTTGCTCAGTTCAAATCATTCTAATTTCTCCTAGCCCAAGATGTATTCAAGCATGCTCTACAAGCTGGTAAGACAAAATTCAATTTTATTAAGTCTACAGTGAGATCCAAGCTCTTCATCAAATCTGCAAGTGACTTTGGTAAAACAGAGATTAAGCTTTCAATATTTGGTCAAATCTTGTGTTTCTTGGCTTAATCCTCTACTAGACTCATTGCTATTGATGGGTTTGAAAGCATTTAAGCTCATTTGAAGTCTAAGGCACCAGATCTGGACTCCCTGCATACTCTGTTTTTTGCACACAAAACAGTGGATTAATTTGCTAATCAATGCTAATCACTGTATTTTGGTGCAATTGAGGGTTCAAATTAACCATTAGGTATTTGATACAGATCCCTATAACTTCAGATTACAATTCGGAGTTGGTTTGATACTCCAACCATTCCGTACAAATTGGTTACCCTTGATTTAATATAATTTCTGGTAAAATTGTGCTGATAAAATTGTGATAATCATTTTGCATTTAACCCTTGGTTAATGCCTGTAAATCATCATTTTGCATTTAACCCTTGGTTAATGCCTGTAAATCTCACTAAAATTCAAGATTATTCACAGCCAGAGTTGCATTTGGAATGTGCATAAGAATGAATGCTATACGCATTATGTATTGGGCACATTACATCAGTGTAAATATGGGATCAGACACTGCCCTTGTCCAGAATAAGGCAAGAGGTAAGACCTCCCGCATAAATTTGGGTTTGCATTGCATAATGATACAAGATAAACATCAAAAACCCAAAGAAACTGTCAGCAAAACATTGAAACATGTTGCTCACATGGAGCAGCTCTACTGATGGACGAGCTCGTGGCCCCAGCCATGAAAGAAGAAGAATATCTCTTTCCAAGAGGAGGATCCACACCAAGAAGATCTAAAGAAAGACATGGACACGAGAAGAGAAGCTGCCCCAAGAAGACTGAAAGAAGAGACGGGGACGCGTGGAGAGAAGCTGCCATGACAAGAAGACTGAAGACGAGAAGATGTGAGGCTCCAAAGAGTGAGGAGCCATGTGAAAATCTCTGAGAGAGAGAGAGAGAGAGAGAGAGACCCCACAACCCAATGTAACCTGCCCCAACAAAGTAAAACCACCTCTAAGCCACCGATGATGTAGAGAGATGTATGTGTGAGCACTTTAGTCAAGGTCGCGGGCACTTATTGAAAAGATGCAGGGGGGAAGAGAGCTTGAGCTCTTGCAAGCACACACACACACTCACAAAACCCTAATAGAGAACACACAAGGTGAGAGGCTGAAAATCTTCTTCTTCTCTACTCAACACTCAACACACCATATACAAGATAAGAGTACACAATAATATGAAAGGTACTCAACCAATACATACACGGGTTCTCTATAGTGTGAACCCGACTAAATGAGCTGGCGCTATAACTATGCCAGTCTCTAGAATGGCTGTCACACAGCCTGTCATCCCACTGGCCGCATATCTCCCATGATCTCACCAACCATGCCAGTGGTGTAAGTGTGGGGTCTATCCCCCAGGCGGGTCATCATCAGTGGCCACCGCCTCACTAGACGAGCTCGATATCTCAACACTCCCCCTCGAGCTCAACTCCATCTCATGTACACCAAGCGAAGCCCTGAATCTACGAAGCTTCTCTGTACCCAATGCTTTGGTGAAGATGTCAGCTACCTGATCCTCTGTGCTGACATAAACAAGGTCAAGGTCTCCTGCCAAGACCTTCTCTCTGACGAAGTGATAGTGGACCTCTATGTGCTTCGTACGAGCATGAAAGACTGGGTTCCTGGCCAACTGTATACTGCTAATGTTGTCACAGAAAATGATAACTTGTCTATCCACTGATAGACCCAAATCTGCAAGTAGCTTTCTCAACCAAGCTACCTCACATGCTGCCATAGCAGCTCTGTACTCGATCTATGTACTCGATAGAGCAACCGTAGGCTACTTCTTGCTGCTCCAAGTCACAGCAGCACTCCCCAAAGAAAACATGAAGCCACTGGTAGATCTTCTATCTGAGATACTACCAGCCCAATCAGCATCTGTGTACCCATGTACACAGATCTCTGTCCCAGTCACATAGAATAGTCCACAATGCAAAGTAGACCTCACATACCTCAGTATGCGTCTCACTGCATCCAAATGCGGTTTCTATGGAACTTGCATAAACTGACTCACCAACCCAACAGCATAGCTCAAATCTGGTCTGGTGATCCTCATGTAGATCAAACTTCCTACTATGCTCCTGTACATAGTAGGATCCTCCAAGATCTCTCCTGAATCTGCACTCAACTTGCCATTCTGATCCAATGACACAGAAATAGGCTTACAGCCTGTCATACCATACTTGGACAACATGTCCAAGCCATACTGTCTCTGCAGTAATCCAATACCATGTGGTGACCTAATCACCTCAATGCCCAAGATATATCTGAGCTCCCCCAGATCCTTCATCTCAAACTTCTGTCTTAGCAAGATCTTTACATCAAAGATCTCTGCATCATGGTCCCCCGTAATGATCAAGTCATCTACATAGATGACAACAAGCACAACTCCTCTATCACCATGTCTCACATACAATGAGAAATCTGCATTGGCTACATGAAAGCCAATAGTGACAATGAGAAATCTGCATTGGCTACATGAAAGCCACTAGTGACAAGATATTCAGAAATCTTATCAGACCATGCTCTTGGTGCTTGCTTTAAGCCATACAAGGCTTTCTTCAACCTGCAAACATGCTCGGGGTGACCCACATCCTCATATCCGGGTGACTACAACATATACACCTCTTCTTGTAAATCCCATGCAAGAATGCATTCTTTACATCCATCTGCTGATGTAAAGACCATTGCTTTGACGCAGCCACTACTATCACAACTCTCACCGTTGCCATCTTGGCAACTGGGCTGAAAGTTTCCTCATAATCAATGCCATATGTCTGCGCATATCCTTTGGCTACCAATCTAGCCTTGTACCTGTTTATACTTCCATCACTGTTATGTTTAACTTTGTACACCCACTTGCATCCAATGGCTTTCTTGCCTTCTGGCAATTGCACTAAATCCCAAGTTTCATTTCCATATAGTGCATCCATCTCCTCATCCATAGCTTTCTCCCAACACACATTTCCAACAGCCTTATCAATGCATGTGGGCTCAACAACCTGCACAACCTTTGCCATATATGCAGTGATGTGCCACATAACCATCATATGTAAATCTCTGCACAGGGTTCTTCACTCTTCCTGATCTTCGTAGCTTTTCATTCATGGCTTCCATAGCGTTCTTGACACCAGGTGTTCTCATAGCTGGGATCCCAAGCTCCTCATCAAGGCTCATATCTGAGCCACTAGACTCTCCATCAACATGAGAATGCCCTGCACAAATGTCAGGCATACCAAGGGGCTCAACCACTTTCTCTTTTCCTTTACGTGATGCAGTAATCACATTTGCAGGACTGGTATTATGACGCAGCCTGCCACTCCATGGTCTATCAACAAACCCACTAGATGAGGACTCTCCTGGTCCACTCAAAGACTGTGATTGCTGACCTGCATTCTGTGCAACCACACTTCCACTCACATCAGCCCCAACAGCTTCTTTTTCAGCAGCATACCAGCTGCTCATCTCATCAAAGACAACATCCCTGCTTACCCTCAACTCACGTGTAGCAGGGTTATAACACCTGTATCCCTTTTGCTCAAGGGAGTATCCAATAAACACACATTTTTTAGCTTTTGGATCCAGCTTAGTTCTCAGCTCATCTGGCACATGCACATATGCAATGCATCCAAAGACTTTCAGATGAGACAAATCTGGTTTTCTGCCAGTAAACCTCTCCTCTGGAGTTACATCATGTATGGCTGCAGTTGGAGTCCTGTTCATGATGTATATTGCTGTAGAAACAGCCTCAGCCCAATAGCAATGTGGCATATTCTTTTCTTCCATCAATGCTCGCGCAATCTCAGCAATGTGCCTGTTTTTCCGCTCAGCAAGTTCATTTTGCTGCGGAGTGTATCTGCATGTAAACTGTCTCCGAATACCATTCTTCTTCAAGAATTCAGAGAACTCATTGGAGAAGTACTCTCCCCCTCCATCTGACCTTAGGCACTCTCTGAAATTCTGAAAGTGAGTGAACACCTCACTCTTCTCCTTCATGAAGTATACCCACACTTTCCTTCTATGGTCATCAATGAAAGTCACATAATATCTGCAGCCTCCCATAGATATGGTCTTCGTAGGACCCCATACATCTGAATGCACAACATCTAGTGCATTTCTGCTCACATACCTGTTACGTGGAAACACATGCTTTGTTTGCTTCCCAAATTGGCATGCTTCACATATTTTCTGCATACCTTCCACTTTAAATTTTGGCAGCCCTGTCACAATTCCTTTTGTCTGCATAGACTTCAATCTCTGCACATTTACATGTCCAATCCTTTTATGCCAAATGTCTGTGTCTGCAACAATTCCTGAACCATTTGCAAACATCGCAACACTCATTTCAGGCATGTCTACATCCAACGTAAACATTCTGCCCACTCTGTTGCCTTTTGCAACCAACCTGCACTTGTCTTTGAAGTCTTCAACATAACACCCATCAGGGTTAAACCGAACCTGCAAACCCTGCTCAATCATCTGGCCAACTGAAACCAGATTCTTTGTTATGTTTGGAACGTGAAGTACATCTGCAAGGTACTTCACTTTGCCATCCTGCATGGACAATGGCACATCTCCAACGTGGGCAATTGGATGAGCAGTGTCATCCCCTGTTTCCATAAAACCTGGTCTTTTCGGGTTTTTCATCTCCTTGAACCACTCCCCATGACTTGTCATGTGGTTCGAAGCGCCTGAATCCACATACCATACATTATCTTTTTGTGCTGCATCAACATTTTCAGACATGGCATTCACGACATGCTGCATAACAAACAACCTTTCATTATCCTCATTATTTCTGCTTGAGGATGCATAGTTGTTTTGCTGCACTTTCCCATTTTGCATGTCAGCCTGCTTTTTATAACATTTTGCCTGCACATGTCCAGGCTTACCACAATAATAGCATTCACGTGCATCATTATATTGCCTTTGCCAATTTCCACGGCCTCTTTGACTCCCCCTGCCTCTGTCCTCTTCCACCTGCGTGTTGTTGTTGTTGTTGTTGATTCTGGGACTATTGTTGTTGCTGCTGCTGCTGACCATAATTCCGATTACCTGTTCGGCCACCTCCTTGACCGCGTCCACAGCCTCCTCTACCTCGTCCTCTTCCTGAACTCGTGTAGAAGGCCTGTTGCTCTGAACTGTTTTTGCTTTGTGAAGACTGTTGAAGACTGTTGGTCTTCACCCAAGCTCTTCTCTTCGATAATCAGCATCATAGACACCAAATCTATAAAGTTGGGAATGTTTTCCCGAGTCTGAATAGACGTCTTGAACGCCTTGTATTGTGGCCCGAGACCACGTAGACAGACTTCCACCTTGTCATCATCATCTACTGACACACCAATAGATGCAAGGGATTCCACAATACCCTTTATCTTCAGTGCATAGTCATTCACAGACATGCTCTTTTTCTCCACAGTTCATTCTTCAACTGTATCTTACGTGCCTTGGTATTTGTTTCATAGAGCTTTACCAAGGTATCCCACGCCTCCTTGGGGGACTTGGCATCCTGAATGTGCCCAATCATGGTGTCCTGTATACTAATGGATAGCCAATACATAACCTTCCTAGCTCCTTGGTTCCAGTCTTTAAACTCTTTCACATCTACAGCAGTCGGGGTACCGGTGCCTCTTCATGCTCACCTTCTATGTAGTCCCAATAGCCTTTTCCCATCAGGAAATTCGTCAACCTGAACCTCCAAGCATGGAAGTTATTCTTATCCAGCTTCTCAGCCACAATCTGGGTTATCCCATCGTTTGACATCTTGCCAAACACACAATTTTACCAGAAACTGCAATTTGGTTTTTCTGCACGAACTGCTGTATTTTCTGCACAGCAGTACTGTTGTACTCTCAAATGTCACAACTAGTGACTTCAATGTGCATACATACACCCAATGGCAACTGTAGACCTCTTTGCAACACCCACGGTGTCTGCACAGTCAATCTGTCTTCCTGTAGTTCTTAAAAACAAAGCAGAGAATCGATGACTTACCCGCAGTGCTCGAAATCGCATGCTTTCTGAAAAACGGAGGTCCAGACGCGCCCGAAACGCATTTTCGACCTGAAAATTTCAGTCCGATAGTCCGATATGACTACATAGTTGCCCTTTAGCTTTACTCCCACGAAGAAAGCTCCTCAATCAGAGACCGTTTGCCGGTGCCTCCCGTAGAGCTCCCGACAAGGATGTAGTCACCAACACAATAGGGAAGAGTAGTTGAAGCTCTTACCCTTGTACCGCTTCCTGTGGTTCTCTTGCTTGCAGCTCAGCCCTTAGCACGAACCAGGCTCTGATACCATGAAAAGATGCAGGGGGGAAGAGAGCTTGAGCTCTTGCAAGCACACACAGCCATGAAAGAAGAAGAATATCTCTTTCCAAGAGGAAGATCCACACCAAGAAGATCTAAAGGAAGACATGGACACGAGAAGAGAAGCTGCCCCAAGAAGACTGAAAGAAGAGACGGGGACGCGTGGAGAGAAGCTGCCATGACAAGAAGACTGAAGACAAGAGAAGATGTGAGACTCCAAAGAGTGAGGAGCCATGTGAAAATCTCTGAGAGAGACCCCACAACCCAATGTAACCTGCCCCAACAAAGTAAAACCACCTCTGAGCCACCGATGATGTAGGCCACGTGGTAGAGAGATGTATGTGTGAGCACTTTAGTCAAGGTCGCGGGCACTTATTGAAAAGATGCAGGGGGGAAGAGAGCTTGAGCTCTTGCAAGCACACGCACACACTCACAAAACCCTAATAGAGAACACACAAGGTGAGAGGCTGAAAATCTTCTTCTTCTCTACTCAACACACCATATACAAGATAAGAGTACACAATAATATATTAGTAGAGTGTGGACACAACTCATTGTGTGGTGTGTGGATTATGGATTAGTGCATTATGCTTTGTGTGAGAGTGGACATGGCTTCCCTCTATGGTTAGGGTTTGCAATATACATTAGGGTTTGCTCCTATGTGTGTGTCTCCTCTCCCTCTACCGTTCTTTTAACATATGGGAGGCTGCAGGTATTATGTGACATTCATTGATGACCACACAAGGAAAGTGTGGGTATATTTCATTAAAGAAAGAGTGAGGTGTTCACTCACTTCTAGAATTTCAAAGTTTTGGTTGAAAAGCAAACAGGGAAATATGTAAAGTGCCTAAGGTCAGATGGAGGGGGAGAGCTTCTCCAATGAGTTCTCTGAATTTTTGAAGAAGAATGGTATTCGGAGACAGTTTACATGCAGATACACTCCACACAGCAAAATGGAGTTGCTGAGCGGAAAAACAAGCACATTGCTGAGATTGCGCGAGCATTGATGGAAGAGAAGAATATGCCGCATAGCTATTGGGCTGCGGCTATTTCTACAGCAGTTTACATCATGAACAGGACTCCAACTGCAACCATACATGATGTAACTCCAGAGGAGAGGTTTACTGGCAAAAAACCAAATTTGTCTCATCTGAAAGTTTTTGGATGCATGTGCCAGATGAGCTGAGAACTACGCTGGATCCGAAAGCTGAAAAATGTGTGTTTATTGGATATTCCCTTGAGCAAAAGGGATACAGGTGTTATAATCCTGCTACACATGAGTTGAGAGGGTAAGCAGGGATGTTGTCTTTGATGAGATGAGCAGCTGGTATGCTACTGAAAAAGAAGCTGTTGGGGATGATGTGAGTGGAAGTGTGGTTGCACAGAATGCAGGTCAGAAATCACAGTCTCTTTGAGTGGAGCAAGAGAGTCCTCATCTAGTGGGTCTGTTGTTGATAGACCATGGAGTGGTGGCAGGCTGCATCATAATACCAATCCTGCAAATGTGATTAGTACATCACGTAAAGGAAAAGAGAAAGTGGTTGAGCCCCTTGGTATGCTTAACATTTCTGCAAAGGGCATTCTCATGTTGATGGAGAGTCTAGTGGCTCAGATATGAGCCTTGATGAGGAGCTTGGGATGCTATGAGAACACCTGCTGCTGGTGTAAAGAAGGCTATGGAAGCCCCATGAATGAAAAGCTACGAAGATCTGGGAGAGTGAAAAATCATGTGCAGAGATTTACCTATGATGGTTATGTGGCACATCACTATGCATATATGGCAAAGGTTGTGCAGGTTGTTGAGCCCACATGCATTGATGAGGTTGTTGGAAATGTGTGTTGGGAGAAAGCTATGGATGAGGAGGAGATGGATGCACTATATGGAAATGAAAATTGGGATTTAGTGCAATTGCTTGAAGGCAAGAAAGCCATTGGATGCAAGTGGGTGTACAAAGTAAAACATAACAGTGATGTAAGCATAAACAGGTACAAGACTAGATTGGTAGCCAAAGGATATGCACAGATATATGGCATTGATTATGAGGAAACTTTCAGCCCAGTTGCCAACAGTGAGAGTTGTGATAGCAGTGGCTGCGTCAAAGCAATGGTCTTTACAGATGGATGTAAAGAATGCATTCTTGCATGGGGATTTGCAAGAAGAGGTGTATATGTTGCAGCCACCTAGTTATGAGGATGTGAGTCACCCCGAGCATGTTTGTAGGTTGAAGAAAGCCTTGTATGGCTTAAAACAAGCACCAAGAGCATGGTCTTACAAGATTTCTGAATATCTTGTCACTATTGGCTTTCATGTAGCCAATGCAGATTTCTCATTATATGTGAGACATGGTGATAGAGGGGTTGTTGTTGTCATCTATGTAGATGACTTGATCATTATGGGGGACCATGATGCAGAGATCTTTGATGTAAAGATCTTGCTTAGACAGAAGTTCGAGATGAAGGATCTGGGGGAGCTCAGATATTTCTTGGGCGCATTGAGGTGATTAGGTCACCACATGGTATTGGATTACTGCATAGACAGTATGGCTTGGACATGTTGTCCAAGTATGGTATGACAAGCTATAAGCCTATTTCCGTGCCATTGGATCAGAATGGCAAGTTGAGTGCAGATTCAGGAGAGATCTTGGAGGATCCTACTATGTATAGGCGCATAGTAAGAAGCTTGATCTACATGAGGATCACCAGACCAAATTTGTGCTATGCTGTTGGGTTGGTGAGTTAGTTTATGCAGGTTCCACGGAAACCACATTTGGATGCATTGAGATGCATACTGAGGTATGTGAGGTCTACTTTGCATTGTGGACTATTCTATGAGACTGGGACATAGATATGTGTACATGGGTACATAGATGCTGATTGGGCTGGTAGTATCTCAGACAGAAGATCTACCAGTGGCTTCATGTTTTCTTTGGGGAGTGCTGTTGTGACTTGGAGCAGCAAGAAGCAGCCTACGGTTGCTCTATCCAGTACAGAGGCCGAGTACAGAGGAGCTGCTATGGCAGCTACCTCACATGCTGCTATGGCAGCATGTGAGGTAGCTTGGTTGAGAAAGCTACTTGCAGATTTGGGTCTATCAGGATAGACAAGTTGTCATTTTTTGTGACAACATTAGCAGTATACAGTTGGCCAGGAACCCAGTTTTTCATGCTCGCACGAAGCATATAGAGGTCCACTACCACTTTGTCAGAGAGAAGGTCTTGGCACAGGAGACCTTGACCTTGTTTATGTCAGCAAAGAGGATCAGGTAGCTGACATCTTCACCAAAGCATTGGATACAGAGAAGCTCCGGGGCGCTGGCAGCGGAAGCCTCTCATGCAGGGCAGGGATTCCCACTCGGAGCCTCTCCCCATGAATGTCCAGACTAGCCCGGTAGTTTCTCCGAAATCGAACCTAGAAAAACTTCCCTTGCGCGGAAGAAGGCACGGGCGATTCCACTGGGAAAATCATCTAACGGGAGATTTATCTAATGGGTCAAGGCCTTAACTATCCAATCTGATCTGACCGAACCCGTAGGTCGCATGGCCACATCAAGGAAGAGACTTGAACTTGGTTCATAGAAATCACCCCTTTTTTTCCCCTTAAGCACAGCCACCCTGATCCTTTCCCACATCTTCTAGGGACTTATTCTAACTAGCGTAACTTGATGTATCTGATTGTATCGCAGGAATCCACCAATCCAGCCTACGGCCCATAGCCAACCGCCCATAGCCAACTGCCCAACCACTGCATTGGTGGGATCCTTTTATAAAAATTTGGTTATGTTTGTCTCGGGTACCAAGGAAAAGAGTTCCCAGGCCCCCTAGTCGGTGCTTCAAGCAAAATTCAAGGTAGTCACACCACTTACACACCCAATATGAAATTACCTTTTTCACAGACTCGGCTACCTTTTAAAGCAATCTTTTAATGAAACCATAGTATTACTGATCATAATCCTCCAAAATATCCAGTCCATTGTTTTACAAAATATCATCCGGACTCTCCGTTGAAGACCAGCTAGTCAATCAAAATATCCAGTCCATTGTTTTACAAAATATCATCCGGACTCTCCGTTGAAGACCAGCTAGTCAACCAACGAGATCCAATCTTAAATTCCAATTCACATAGATAATTCCTTTCCAGTCCATCCATATCTTCCTTGACATACGCATGGGTGTCCTAGCAATTGCGAGCCCATGCATCACCTGGTCAGAACCCTCTAGGATCCTACTTAGGTGTCCTAGCACTTCACTCAAGGACCGCTTCGTCTCAATCCTCGCCCATCGTACTAGAAGCGCACCATTTTTAACCATACCGAGGTTGGTCAAGACCTCGATAGGCTTTGCCGGTGATGTCCTTTGATGACTCCCCGCCAGTTGTTGCAACAACGAATCTCTCCTTAGTTAAATCATAAGCCAAATGATTCCTCCAGCATTCTCACTCAAGGACCGCTTCGTCTCGGTCCTCGCCCATCGTACTAGAAGCGCACCATTTTTAACCATACCAAGGTTGGTCAAGACCTCGATAAGCTTTGCCGGTGATGTCCTTTGATGACTCCCTGCCAGTTGTTGCAACAACGAATCTCTCCTTAGTTAAATCATAAGCCAAATGATTCCTCCAGCATTCTAGTGTAAAATAATCCTTTTCAAAAAAACAGAGTTTTTATGTAAGTAAGAATTTCCCATTTTTGAGTTTGATTCCACAAAACCCTTTTTCTCACAAACCAAATTTTCTTAATGAAAATCACGAATCTCATAACAAGGTAATCTACCTATCAATTTCAATGAATTCCCAACTCATTTCTCGATGAGTTGGGTCTAAGGGAAACTTCTCTAATTCAACCGGTGGTCTAATCTTCGTATCAAAGATTTGGAATTGTTCAAGAGGTTTTGCTTGATTCAGATTTGAGAGATGGGCAAGTATCTTACTAGCCCACCATACTCATGGTCGTGGTCTAACCATAAATTACTCGCTTTAATCCTAACTTTGATTCCTAAGGATTTTTCTTCTGATTAACTGAAAAATTAATAGTGACTTCCAACCGTAAGAGAAAATTCCAACTTTATGAAAATTCATTCCTTCCTGGCTATAATAGAATTTTAAATAGCTCTATTTGAGAATAATGGGATTTTATAAAAATAACTCTTTTCCCAATAATCCAATTGTGAGTATACATCATTTTATAGATTTATCTGCATAGAAATATCTTAAAATATTATTTTCATCAATTTGATCCTCAACATTAATATACCATAATTTCATACGTGAAATTATGGTGAGAACTTCTTTTTTAACATCAAAATTAATTCAGGTATTTTTTTACTTAAAATACAATGAAAATTCCTCTTTTAAATAAATAAAAATACCCATACTTTAAAATATGCCAAAAATTCCTCTTTTAGCATTTAAATGTTTGTATCTAGAATATCATGGTAATTCCTCTTTTTGCATCTAAATCTGTATACATGGAAATAAATATATCAAAAATTTCTCTTTTCTCTAATTAAATAAATATGCATAAATACTATAAAAGTATTTTTCATAAATATGATAAAAATCATTCTTTTAGCATAAAATATCTATACCTAGAATATGATAGGAATTTCTCTTTTTTCTTTATTAAAATTATGCATAAAAATAAGATTTATCTTTTTTCTAGAAAATTTTACCATAGCTTCGCTGCAATTTACTGAGAATGTTCAATTTTCTATTTTAAAATGAATACCTGAAATGGAAATATGATAGTAAGTCTTCTTTTAGACTAAAATATAATTATGCATACATAACATAATTATAATCATAATTATAATCATAATTATGAATAAATCTCTTGATTATTCTAAAATAACCATTCCTTAGTTCTAAAAATGTTTGCATAACCCTCTTTCAATTTAGAATGAGTTGATATGATTTTTCTTACTCATAATCAAGCTAAAAAGAATTAACCATCATTTTTACTAGATTAAAAATCATGAAAATATCTAATCTTTTTTTCTTGCTTATCAAGCTTAGAGTTTAGATTAAAATAAAGAGATTATCATTGAGAATCATCCTTCTAACAAGAATCTAATCATAAAGAGGATTAATCTTTTCAAAAGAGATATTTTCTTAAAGGAAACATTATAATTAAGCATAAAGACTAGCATTAATCTAATTAAACATTATGAATCATTGGAAAACTTGATTTCAAGAGAAGACCATTCCATTGAAAGCTTCTTAAGCTTTAGAGGGGTTGAGAAGATGAAAATCATTGAGAGGAATAGAAGAAAATCATTACATTAGAGCTTATCGTTGATTTTGGCTTGATTCTTTGGACAAGTTTTGGACCAGTTCAGCTTACTTTATGATCCAGTTTGCACCAGGAGAGAGGAGAGATAAAAATATCTCATTTTTTTTAATTAAAATAGCCAAGTAATGATGATAAAAAAGATGCCTACTTGATGGGGCTCTCCCTCCTTACTAAGGTGTCAAAAATTCATCATTTTACCAAAATATCCCAATTTTTAACTAATAAACCTTATACTCAGTCAACTCTTCATCTTATGTGAGCATTTACTCATTTTTGGGGTATTTTATTTTATTCTTTGCATTTTTGTCATCCCAACACTTGGATTAATCCTATTGGCCCATTGGAACCTTATTTGGACCTTTTTAAAAAAAATTGAAAATGTGGACCCTTAGGCTAAGGCCTTTCATACACATATTCAATTAATTTCTGATGCACATTGGAAAATTCTTCTTGAACTTCTATTTCTAGGGAATTCATCTTAGATATTAGAAGAAACTTTGTATCCAGAAATATCTCAATTTTGAATTATCCCTCTCTAGAACATTTCCTCTCTCTAGGCCAAAACAAGGGAAAACAATATTTTCTTGCGTTATGAAATAGGGGATGATTACAGGGGATTGAGGTGAGAGCTTATACATCTTTTAGGGCTGAGGAGGAATCTTACACTCTCCCCAATAGCAAGAGAAAGCTTACTCTCCCCCACTAGCAAGAGCATGTTAGTGACTCTCCCCAATAGCAAGAGAAATCTTACTCTCCCCCACAGCAAGAGCAAGATTCCCCTACCCACCAATGATAATATTCTACATCAGTCCAGTTAACTAGAATTCACATATTAAGAACACACCTCTGATCCAATGTGTGAATTCAATGTAATCGACAATATAATCCAATGTGTGAATTCAATATAATCGACAATGTAAGAAGGCATTGATCTTTTTAACTGCTCTTGACATGTACAAAGTTTTGTCATGCCGGATGTTAACAAGGCATTTTTGTATCTCCATGTTAGCTCCAAGAAAACTTGCTTCATGGTACTACCTTTACATGAAATTTTCCTTTCGTTCTCCATAGTACCTATATGTAGAATTCAAAGTAACGTCTTTAGACAAAATGTTACTTTCGTTCCCCACATAAGTAATAGCCTATTATGGTGTAATGTTGAAATCTAGATATTTTCAAGGTAGAGGAGATGGGTTGCCCATGACGTGTGGCTGCCACTAAAGCAAATAGAAAGAAAAAAAATGCAAAAAAGAAGAAATTAAAATTATTTTATGGCATTTATGCCAATTCATTGTACTCATTGCCATATTTTTGGTGATGTAAATGCTTGGCTATAGCGGGTCCGCAATATATCTAAGCCAAGGCATAAAATGTTTGCTCTCTTATTTGATTTTGAGGCATAGGACTATAGTTTATGAAAGTTTAAAAGGACAAGTCAAACTCTTGATAGAGGATTTTATATCCTAATGTTTTAAAGTGCATGAAAGGACAAACTTTTTCAAGAAATGCAAAAACGGGAGTTGGGGAGTCGTGTAATTTGGGGGAGGTGGTTATTGCAACTTCCTCTTCCCTTTATCTCTCCCATGCACACGATTTATTCTCTCTCTTGGGTTCTTGCAAAACAAGCTCTACCTCTTGTGCTTTTCTTGGTTTTATCAATGGAGGAGGAGAGTGAAGAGAGTGATGAAGAGAGTGAAGAGAGTGATGAAGATGATGATTTTTATTATTTCTCTTGATTGTTGAGAGTATATGGGGCTGGTTTTCTTGGTTGAGAGAGCATTCTTGCTGATTTTTGAGGCTATGGAGCATGATCCTTGGTTTTGTGAGTTCTTGAAGAGACTACACTTACTAATCAAAGCATGTCACAGTTAAAATTTAAGGCATCACCATTGTTGTGAACACTTCGAACAAGCCTAAAATCCTTGTCCTTGAGAGTGATGTTGTAACCACATTAGCTAACATTACTCCAAAATGCATGGCAACATCTTTAAGCCATATTTTTGTACCGTGTGGTGCTTCATGTAAGATGATTATGAGAAATCTCCGAGCTTACGAATTGTGTGATGCTGAAAGATAACACCGACCTTACAACTTGTGTAATGACGATAATATACATTTAGACTAGGAAATTAGCCTAGACTAGCTTATTGTTCCCCTAGACATTGTTTGGGTGGCTGAGCATTATACAAATAAGTTTTATATATAAGACATTCTAACTAATGAGAAAAGACATAATCCCATTCTTACAATTGACTTTAAGTATTCTTGGTCTTGTGATTTAATTAACTTGTATGTTTAATCTTCTTCTTATTACATGTATGCTTAGGGATTGTGTGGGTGAGTGATGGCGTTGATGTATGTTCTCTTCTCTCTCTCTCTCTCTCTCTCTCTCTCTCTCTCTCTCTCTCTCTCTCTCTCTCTCTCTCTCTCTCTCTCTCTCTCTCTCTCTCTCTTTCCTTCTCTTGTCTACTCTTTTATGCTTTCACTCACCATGGCATCAAAGTAGAGGTTGATCTTTCTATAGATCTCTCTCTCTCTCTCTTAACTCCCCACCCATTTACAAAGCTTCTTTATGGTGACAAACAAAGGAGGCAAGGTTGAGGACCCTAGCTCTCCACAAGACAGAGTTACTCTTCTACCAAGAGTGACTTAAGGTACAAACCGGTAAGATTCTTGCATTCTCTACTCTTTCTCTCTAAATTGCACAATCACAATGCCTTCTCCTTCTCTCTAATCATCGGTGAATATCTTTGGCATCACAATGCCTTTGCTTAGGATTCCCTTACTATACTTTTTACATTTAGAATATTGACATAGCTCAATTAGAGTAGTAAGGGACTCCTAAGAGTAGTAGTATAGTAAGGAGTCCCTTACTATACTTTACATTTAGAGTAGTGCAAATCCATCTATTTAAACTTTGTTTATTTTGTTTTATGGTTTATTTTACTCATCTTGATGCAATGGAGTATGGAGGAATCCTTTGAGCTCAACTTGGATGATTCTAAGTAAGTGTTCAGCTCAATTTTCTTTGATCCTGGCTAGTTCCTTCTTATGTTTGTAATTTTTTAAGTTTTTTGTTTATTTGAAGACTTAATCTCACAATTAATCTTACATTAGGTTACATTGTGAATATCATTAGATAGGTTAGAAAAAGCCGAAGCATGTTTTCAAATCCAAAAACATGCCCTGTTAGAAGAAATTAGAGGGGAAAATATGGATTTTTAGACCAAAACGTAGAAAACTACTCTAGATTTTTAGACCAAAACACAAAAAACTACTCTCTAGTTTGCCTTCATACGTACTTAACTAGGCCTACACATGCAGGTTTTCTAGGTGAGAATGCATATTTCTAAGTAATAGAAAGCGAGTCATCATGCATGAGTCGTATGAGTCATGAGTGCACATTTGTAAAAGGTCATCCACATTTGCTTAAGCTATTTTTTGAAATGTGTACACAAACACAAAGTACAATCAACTCTCTAAATGTTTTAGTTTAAGACTATATTTTGGAAATATAAGAAATTTCACATGTTTTTCTATACACAAAATCAAGAAAACACCAAAATTTAATAGTACACATGTTTTTCTATACACAAAATCAAGAAAACACCAAAATTTAATAGTACACATGCCACTATAGAGAAACCTAAAGACAACTACTTCTTAAGTATACAAGAAAACTAATCATGGTTTTAATGCATACACAATGAAATCTTCTTACAACAACCATTTATCTTCTTGTATTAACCATAGTAAGTAGAAGTTCAATATGAGCATAACTTAAAAACCTGAAATCTTCTTACAACCATTGATCTTGATGTGTCAACCATAGAGCTTCAAAAAAGGGAAACAAAAATGACACGAACTATAGTGTGTTGCCAACTAGAAAATGGAGCACCAAAATGAAGAAGAAGTTTACACGTCGAATGTGAAAAATGTTTACCTCATGATAAAACTCTTACTAAAAACCATTTCCTAGGTACAAAAATTTTTAAGCACAATAAAAGAACTATCTAGAACTCTACGGAAGGATGGGGAATTTTGGCTCAGGCTCCTCCTCTGCATCCTTTTCCTCGTCTTGTGTTCACTGAGGAGTACTTATGACTCTTTCTTCTATCTCTTTAACATCAGGCTCGTAGTCCACAAAATCCATAATCTCTCCAACATCCTAGTCATCAATGGGAGGTTGGGGCTCTCGTGATGCATCAAGAAATCAAGGATCAAACTACAGGCTTTTCATCCCAACCTCTTGGAATTCATCAGGCAAATATTTTAGAGCAATCACTCTTTGTTCAATGAACTTGACTTGCAATGGGTCACACTCCACTGCAACCACATTTCAACCTCTTTTAAGTGCACTCACAATTATAGTACCCATACCTACAAAGAGGTCCATTAACCACTCTCCCTTGAGGTCAATTAAATCCATCATCAAAAGAAGGTCAATTAAATCCATCATCAAAAGCTAGGGCTTTTGATATGGATTAATGACACCATGTAATTCACCACCCCACTGATATGCTTAAACTTCTTATAGATTCTGTCTTTCAAAAACATTTGTTTGGCTTATTTTTGTGGCAAAGTTATAGCTTCCTTTCCCTTGCAAACCTAAAGTAGAGTGAAAATAAATTGTGAAAAACTCACATGCCCATGAAAGTTGATCAAGTTTGTGACCATGAATGTTTAGTCTCTTCATCAAGACACGATTAAAAGACTCCTTCAAGGGTGGGATTAGGTATGTTCTTCAGGGTGGTGACTAAGGTGGGGTACACCTTCTTGACTGCTTTTAACAAAACAACCACTGCATCATCTTCATCCACTCTTGCATTCACTGATGCAAGTTGAGCCATAAGACCCTTCAAATGAGAGACGAAATCTCCAATGCCCTCTCCCTCTTTGAGCTCTAAGCTGAAAAATTCAATTTTAAGAGATCTTGGAGTTCTTACCACGAGCTCCATAGAGCTTGTCAAGCTCATCTCATTTCTCCTTTGCATTTGGGAGCTGGTCCACATGATGAATAAGAGCCTCAACAAGATGGAGCATGATGATGGCTTGTGCCCTCTGATCATCTTCAATGTCTTTAGCCTTAGTGCGATCAATAACCTTAGAGCTGGAAATGAATGGCCAAAAACCTTTGGACATCATCTTGTACTGACAAGAACTTGCCAAGTGGTGCAGAAGCCCTCTCCTGAGAACTTCTTAATTTAGGTGTTTTCCTTTGACATTGGGTATTGAAGAGGGATTATAAGATTATTAATGGGCTGATTTATGAAGAAGAAAACTAGAAAATTTTTGAGATTTTCACTTAAGTAGAAAAGGAATGGCTTATGAGAGTGCAACAACCCTTAATCAAGCCAAGGATGTTGCATAAAAGATGATTATGTTGGTGAAGCTTATGGTGTGTGCCCATCCTCAAATTCTGAAGAAGATGTGCTTCATTAGTGTCAAAGAACACTTTATTTGGTGATTATGATCACTAATGGTGATTATGATCACCATTAGTGTTTAAGAAACACTATTAGTACTTAAGAGCACCTTTTTTTAGTGCCAAATGACACTTTCATTGGTGATTAGGTGCACCATTAGTGTTTAAGAACACTCTTAGTGCTTAGAAGCACTCCGTAATGTCAAGAGGCTCCCCTTTGCTGATGGCTATGCCCACCAATGGTGTTTAGCAACACCCTTATAAGCACACTTTGGAACCTTGTACACTTGATGAAGCTTGATGACAATGAGGCTTATGAACACCTCATGGTGTATGCCCACTGTGAGGCAGCTCAAGAACACAAAAAGGCCACTATAGCTCGCCGACTCACCATCTTCAGAACACTCACAAGCACAAGGGGCACCACCAGCTTCTTTAGCTGGAAAGAAAATTAGTAAACAGACTAGACCTTTCCTCATATCCCTACTCCTTTACCCTCATCCATCCACCACCATCATACATCACAGGCTCAAATCAGAAAAGCAAGACACCTCTATTGCTTAATCTGCAATCAGCGGAGTACAGAGGGAATCTTACAATTGTTCAAACACAAACACAGAAAATAGTGATAGAAGCTTGTCGAGCTCCAACCTGATCATATGAGCAGGCGAGCAATCACACAAAGACAAGTTCACAACCGCCACCACTTTCGTTATTAACACATCACACACTCCCTCTCGTAGCTCACACAGCCTCACCAACCTTGCTCTTGTATCCAGCCCAGGCCACTAAAAGGAGACGGTGACTCCTTCTGCTTCAGCCATCACCAACTCATAAAGGCCACCCTTTCTGTTGCAACAAAAAACTTCAGCTAGCAGGCCCTCCTTATTCAAGGTAGAAAACCTCCTCACCCTTTTTCGTTACCAAAGGCGGCTCACTCCACACGTCAACACCACTAGAACACTTTTTCTCCTTGCTGCGAACTCTTTATTCTGGAAGAACCCGCCTCTTCTCTCTGTCATTGCCAGCCACCAGCCATCGTGGGCAACCAAGCAAACCAAGGCAACAACTGTCCTTGCTGCTAACCTTCAGTAGCTCCAGCGACAAGGCCCTTACCAGAAAACTCCGAAAACTCCCACCCCAAAACCTTTCATGCCACCAGCTTCTCTCTTTTCCGTCGCTACCAGCCACCACTTGCGACCAAAGCCAAACAACGCCACACCTCCTATCCTTTCTGGCGTCACCCGCTCAGAGAACTGGCGGCTACCACACTACCCACCAGCAAAACCTTGCAACCCCTCTATCATCTATCGCCAGCAGCTGTGCCAACCCCTACGCCTGCAGCTCTCCAATACCTCTTGCAGCTCTCTGTATCTGCAGACCACTCCAACTCTCTTTATTTTTGGCGAGCCACTCTTCTCTTGCTGTCGAGTCCAAAAATCCCCCTCTGTTTCCTCTCTGCACTTACCACCCGCTAGGCAACACACGCTCCTAGCGACCTCTACGCTCCAAAGCCTTTTTTTTTGGTCGACCTTAGGCGGCTCTCTCTCTATACCCGTCTGTCGTCTGCACACACCCAGAGCGGCCCCCACTTCCTCTCTCTATCGGTTGGCACCTTCCACACCTCCTTCACGCCGTCGCCTTCCTTCGAGATATCAAGCTGGCGGCCAAAAGATCTTCCACTTGGCTATTTATAAAGCGGCCAAGTGTATCATATATTTTATTTATTTCTTTCTTCAAAATAATGGCCACCACTTACAATAGCCTCTCCTTCTCCTTGTGTTTCGGGTTATCACACCCAGCCCATAACCTTTCCAAAATTATGCGAGAGTTGCCCACAGCCTCATGATCAGCATCATCATACCAAAACGGCCATTCCAAACTTGAAAGATTCTCAAACTCAAGCATAAAAGCAATTATATTTTGCTGGCGTCGCCTGAGGGATTTCATTATTTACAGTCTGAATTGAGCTCTCTCTCCACATAAACCAGTATATCTACATTATATTTCCACCAAAGGACTCATCAAAACCCATCATTAATATCCTCATGCTCATCCACCTCTTATTTACACACATCCCAGACACCTTCTTGACGACTAAAAAACTCATACCAATATAAAACTCAAGTCTCCAGCAGCTGTTCCGAAGAAAATTGCATGCACTAAATCACTCCAAAGCCATTCCGTCTGTACACTTGCCAAAACATTCAGGGCAAAGTTTTATTGCACACCACGCATCCCATATGTACACGGACTCAAAACATCTTTACAAAAAAAAGCCTGACATACTTTTCCCAACCCCCAGCCTGCTGAATCATTCATGATCAGCAGTAAAAAGCATTTCAAGACCTGAATCCATATCCAAAAACTGCCCTTCATCTGAGATCACATCCTCAAACACTGCATCTTGTACAATCACCATCAAACGTGCATAATACTTCTTCAGCCTGTATCCATTTACCCTGGAAGCATGTAAAGTCCCATCTAAGTCTGCCAATTGATAAGTGCCATTTGCAAATCCTTGCATCACCAAAAAGGGTCCTTCCCACTTAATTTGGAACTTCTTATGAAAGGCATTATCCAACCTGCTATTATAATGTAATACCAGATCATCCTTCATAATTCCTTTGCTTTTAATCTTCTTGTTGAACTTCTCCAGCGTCCTTGCCTGCATATCTTCATAATGCTTTAAAGCATTATCCCTGTTCAGTTGTGCTTCTTGTAAATAACAGCCGTTCTTTAAAGGCATCTTTAGGCTCTTCCAAAAGCTTTTCCAACATTTTAACAGCTGGTATTTCCACCTTAATAGGCAATAAGGCTTCTTTCCCATAAACCAGATAAAATGGAGTGAAACCCGTACCAGTTTTAATTGTTGTCTTGTATGCCCACAAGGTAGCAGGCAACTCTAGATCCCAATTCTTGCCTTGTTGCTCTGTCACCTTAGATAAAATCTTGATCAATTCACCATTGAACCGCTCATTCAGGCCATTCTGCTAGCACAGTAGACTGGTTGCATATAATGTGATTCTTTCCCCTTCTGTAACAACATAGCTCCAATAGCATCCTCACCTACTGAAAGATTGACATAAAATACCTGTTCCCAATTAGGTGCCTGCATTGTAGGAATAGCTCCCAACACCTCCTTCACTTTTTGGAAAACTACCTCACACTCCTCCGTCCAATGCAAAGGATCATGATTTGCTGCTTGCTACAAAGGATATAACAACTGTGAAGATAGAGAGATGAATCGAGCCATATACTTCACCTTTTGCACAAAGGTGGCTAGTTGCCTTGTATTCTTTGGTGTGGGAAGAAGAAGAAGAGACTTGACTTTATCAGGATCTGGATCAATACCATTCTCTGAAATAACATGACCCAAAAGCTTCACCCTCGGTTGAGCTAAAAAACACTTTTTTGGATTTAATTGACCACCACACTCATCATAACGCTGAAAAACTATAGTCAGCTTATCACAATGCTCTTGCCTGGAGCTGTATATACAAAAATCATCAATAAAATCCTTCACAAACTTGTTCAAAAAAGGAGATAATACCCAATTTGCCCTTCTTTGATAATAGGCTGATCCATTCATTAATCCAAAAGGAAGAACTTTGCAGCAGAAGCATCCCCACGGTGTAATGAAAGTTGTCTTGCACTGATCTTCTTCTGCAATCTTTAACTGGAAATAACCTGAATACCCATCACAAACACTATACCTTTCATATCCAGCTACAGTATCCAAGATCTCATCCAAAAAAGGTAGGGGGTAAGAATCCTTTTTTGTAGCAGCATTTAAAGGCTTGAAATCCACACATATACGCCACCTGCCATCCTTCTTTGGACTCACTACCGTAGGACTTACCCACTCAGCTGTAATGAAACCTGCACTCAACAGCTTATCAACTTCCTCTCTCAGGGCCTGCATTTGTTCTCGTCCCATCCTGCGAAGCTTTTGCCTAACTGTTTTTACACCTTCTTTCAATTCAATCCTCAAGTCTGGCCCTTTAAATCCTCGAATCTCTCTATAAGAAGTGATGAACAATTCTGGAAAATGAGAAAGCATATTAACATATCTAACCTTTTCTCCACTCGAGAGATCCGGACTCAGCATTTCTTCAATCAGCTCCTGCTTCTTTTTCACTTCTATCTTTGGTTGTTGCAGTAATTCCTCGATCACTTCATATGACCCCATAGTATCTTCTCCCTCAGCACCCACTTCATGCACTTCTTTATCTTCATTACCTTCTTGTTCTGATATAAGAAAAGCCACATCTGCTCCTTCTCCACTAGAAGCAGTGGTCGATGAATCCATTTCTGATTCAGAAGTAGTGGTGGTAGTTTCCTCTTCACTTGAATCCTGTGGCCTCTCCCACACATCATTTAAAGATCTCCTACTATGCATCTCAAAAGATTTTTTATTACCCTGCTTATTATGCAAAGAAATGGTCCCATACCTCCAATCCTGTACTGCACCCACCACTCGCAAACCAAGGTCGTCCAAGAATAATTGGAAAAGCACCAAGACCCGCAGGCATCACCTGAAAATCTACAGTAGCTTTGACATTAAAAGCTTCAATTTCCAACTCCTTTATCATACCAAGACATTTTACCTTTTGATGATTAGCCATCCTGATTCGAAAACCAGAAATCCCAGACACCTTCAAGCCTGCTGACTGCCCCACACATGATTGGGTAATCACACAGATTTGAGCTCCTCCATCTATATAGGCCTGACCCAGGTTCCTACCTTTACTCCACACTTCCACAATAGGGCAAATATCTGGAAGCTCTTCTAAAGATAGTACTTTGACTGACCTCTTCTCTGACTCCTTTTCCATTGGATTCACAAGTCTCTTCCATTGCCTTCTCAATTTTGGCACCATCTCCACCAACTGTCCAAAGGTGATATTTGCCTTCCTGTTCACCAAATCAGATTTCAAGTCATAGCTGGTTCCAGTGGGAAGTCTGACACCTGGAACCTTCTACGAGGCTTCTGTTTCCTTTTGGCTTTGACATCTTCTCCTTCCTGCTGCTTCCCCTTCTTACGGCTGGGTCCAGCCACCCCTTTTCCTTCTCTTTCATCCGTTGTGCGTTTGCCAACAGGCATCACATCCCCTTCTTCTCTCACCTGAACATTCTCCAGAGTAACAACATTCATGACCTTTGCCTTTCCCTTCTCCTCAGCTGTGATTCCACTGGGGCCTGCTTGATCCCTGATATCAATACCATAATCATTTGACCTATCAGGTAACTGTGAAGGTAGTGGGTACATATCACCACCCATACGCTGAGGCTTATCACAATCTGTACTCAGATGACCAAGCTCACCACAGTTCCAGCATGTAGGGATGAAACGACGGCCCCTACCGCGACCACGTCCATACCCTGCTTGTCCATCTCCCCCCTCATGATTGTTGCCACAGCCTCTACCACGTCCACCACCTGTACTTCCCATTAAATTTAAGCTCAAATTCTTCATAAGATCAACCATCTGTTTCATATCCTGTCGCAATCCCTCATCAGAGCCTGCAGGAACCATAGGTACTCCTTAACTAGCTTGAGGCACCATCTGCATAGCTTGGGCTTCAGTGGGCTTCATCCTCTCAATCACTGCATTCATGGGTGTAGCCTCCACTCTACGAATCTCCAGCTGTGCTACAAGTGGAATCATCCCCAGCTGATTCATTCGTTGCAGCTTCCAATCTTTTGACTTAGCAATTTCTACCGCATCCTCAAAAGACCTGGGCTTCTTCAATTCCACTTTCCAGCGAATACTCCTCTTAAGCCCGGCTACAAACTTGTTTTTCTTCATCATATCAGGCTAAGGCCCTGCATAGAGTCTCCCATAGCAAAGAAAATTTCTACATATAATCATCTAATGATTCAAACTCACCTTGTGTCAGAGCTTGCACCTCTTTTGACTTAGCAATTTCTATCGCATCCTCAAAAGACCTGGGCTTCTTCAATTCCACTTTCCAGTGAATACTCCTCTTAAGCCCGGCTACAAACTTGTTTTTCTTCATCATATCAGGCTAAGGCCCTGCATAGAGTCTCCCATAGCAAAGAAAATTTCTACATATAATCATCTAATGATTCAAACTCACCTTGTGTCAAAGCTTGCACCTCATGCCAAACCTTGTCGGGGTCTTCCACCTTCTTGAACCTGTTGCTAAGTGCTGTCTTTAATCCATTTTCAGTCATATCAAGATGTGGAACAGCAACCCTCAATGACTCCTCATAAGCCCTGTACTAGGTCCTTGCATCCCCTTTCAAACAGATGCTCAGAAGGCGCAACACCTGTATCGACTCATTAATATGGTTGCTTATGCATGCAACCTCCATCCTTTCCAAGAAGTCTGCCACATCCTCATTAGGGCTACCATAAAACTCTGGATAAGACATCATTTTTCACCCCCAAACTTCACCTCAGATCCCAAGAAAGCACCTTCCCTAAAACTCTCAACACCTAGGGCACACACCCTGATAACTGAAGGAAATAACAAAGCAATCCTCAGTGAAACAATGTCTGAGCAAATCCTCAATGGGGGCACCAAAAAGATGTGAGGCAGCTCAAGAACACAAAAAGGCCACTATAGCTCGCCGACTCACCATCTTCAGAACACTCACAAGCACAAGGGGCACCACCAGCTTCTTTAGCTAGAAAGAAAATCAGTAACAGACCAGACCTTTCCTCATATCCCTACTCCTTTACCCTCATCCATCCACCACCATCATACATCACAGGCTCAAATCAGAAAAGCAAGACACCTCTATTGCTTAATCTGCAATTCAATCAGCGGCGAAGTACAAAGGGAATCTTACAATTGACACAAACATAGAAAATAGTGATAGAAGCTTGTCGAGCTCCAACCTGATCATATCAGCAGGCGAGCAATCACACAAAGACAAGTTCACAACCGCCACCACTTTCGTTATTAACACATCACACACTCCCTCTCATAGCTCACACAGCCTCACCAACCTTGCTCTTGTATCCAGCCCAGGCCACTAAAAGGAGACGATGACTCCTTCTGCTTCAGCCATCACCAACTCATAAAGGCCACCCTTTCTGTTGCAACAAAAAACTTCAGCCAGGCCCTCCTTATTCAAGGTAGAAAACCTCCTCACCCTTTTTCGTTACCAGAGGCGGCTCACTCCACACGTCAACACCACTAGAACACTTTTTCTCCTTGCTGCGAACTCTTTATTCTGGAAGAACCCGCCTCTTCTCTCTGTCATTGCCAGCCACCAGCCATCATGGGCAACCAAGCAAACCAAGGCAACAACTGTCCTTGTTGCTAACCTTTAGCAGCTCCAGCGACAAGGCCCTTACCAGAAAACTCCGAAAACTCCCACCCCAAAACCTTTCATGCCACCATCTTCTCTCTTTTCCGTCTCGCTACCAGCCACCGCTTGCGAAAGCCAAACAACGCCACACCTCCTATCCTTTCTGGCATCACCCGCTCAGAGAACTGGCGGCTACCACACTACCCACCAGCAAAACCTTGCAACCCCTCTATCATCTGTCGCAGCTGTGCCAACCCCTACGCCTGCAGCTCTCCAATACCTCTTGCAGCTCTCTGTACCTGCAGACCACTCCAACTCTCTTTATTTTTGGCGAGCCACTCTTCTCTTTGCTGTTGAGTCCAGAAATCCCCCTTTGTTTCCTCTCTGCACTTACCACCCGCGCCAGGCAACACACGCTCCTAGCGACCAGCTCTCCTCTGCGCTCCAGAGCCTTTTTTTTGGTCGACCTTAGGCGGCTCTCTCTCTATACCCGTCTGTCGTCTGCACACCAGAGCGGCCCCCACTTCCTCTCTCTATCGGTTGGCACCTTCCACACCTCCTTCACGCCGTCGCCTTCCTTCGAGATATCAAGCTGGCGGCCAAAAGATCTTCCACTTGGCTATTTATAAAGCGGCCAAGTGTATCATATATTTTATTTATTTCTTTCTTCAAAATAATGGCCACCACTTACAATAGCCTCTCCTTCTCCTTGTGTTTCGGGTTATCACACCCAGCCCATAACCTTTCCAAAATTATGCGAGAGTTGCCCACAGCCTCATGATCAGCATCATCATACCAAAACGGCCATTCCAAACCTGAAAGATTCTCAAACTCAAGCATAAAAGCAATTATATTTTGCTGGCATCGCCTGAGGGATTTCATTATTTACAGTCTGAATTGAGCTCTCTCTCCACATAAACCAGTATATCTACATTATATTTCCACCAGAGGACTCATCAAAACCCATCATTAATATCCGCATGCTCATCCACCTCTTATTTACACACATCCCAGACACCTTCTTGATGACTAAAAAACTCATACCAATATAAAACTCAAGTCTCCAGCAGCTGTTCCGAAGAAAATTGCATGCACTGAATCACTCCAAAGCCATTCCATCTGTACACTTACCAGGGCATTCAGGGCAAAGTTTTATTGCACACCACGCATCCCATATGTACACGGACTCAAAACATCTTTACAAAAAAAAGCCTGACACCCACCACTTCAAAAGATCTGGAACAAAAGCACTTACAAAGAGCACTTAAGTGATTAAGATCAAATTAAACAAGGATTAGTGTTTAAAAAACACTATTTTGAAGCTTTTATTGAAGCTTCCATGGCTTCCTCACAAGGCAGCTCTGGTTTTGTGGCTCTTGTATGCATGTCAGGCATGCATTGCAGCTCATCTATTGAGCTCATCTATTGAATAGAGACCCTGCATACTATGGGCTTCAAAAGTTCTAAGCTTGTGTGGCTTATCATTGCCCACAAACAGCAAATTGTTGTATGACACCGATGGCTGCAGAAAAACTATGCCGGCCTACTCAGAGCTCACGCTACGGCGCAGAGAGACCAAAGCCACTAATTACCTATGTACGAAACTATGCGCCTAGGTGTGCTAAAGGTTTGCCAAGAAGAAAGCGTGAGAAGATTTGGACTCCTTTGCATGCTAGAGCTCCTCCACTGGCAGGGGGTTCAAATCCACAAAAATTGGGATGTAGGATAACCTAGTCTACACCACAAAAAGTGTGACCTAATCTACCCACCAGCTCTAGATACCATGTTAAGATTTCGTGCTCATTCTAGATTCAGAAAGTGTGGAGGAGAGAGACACAAAATACAAGAAAAAATCTTGCTTATTGAGTTTCTTACACACCTTCTAGCTTTTGCCTTTAAATAGGTGAGCTAGTGGACCATAGGTCTATTTACACACACACCCTTCTCCTACCCTTTTACTTGACCTTAGTCTCTTCATAATAAAATCGTACTGCAATTTAGGGTATTGGGGGAAACAATGAAAAGCTTTGTAGCTTGTCTAGAAGGCTGTCTCCATGATGCCTTCAAAGGTGTGGAAGCACCAGGTAGGCATCCACTGGATAAGTTTATAGTAGTTGAATAGTTTCTTTAGTGTGGGGGCCTTTGTTGATGTTAAAGGCAAGGCCTTGAACTCCTTCATATCAAAGTGGTGCCAAGTAGGGAATTTGGCCGAGAGGGTGATGATCAGCTACTAGAAGAATCAGATGGTGGTGATGATGGCAGGGCTGGGCACCTCCTCATTCTTGGCATTGAACATGGTCATCCGAGCAATCGTGCATTCTTGTGTATAGACTACCAAAAGTAGGGGGCTGAACTAAGGAAAGTTAAACTAAAGCTTCAGGTTTTGTTGTTGTTCATTAACGAAACAGTTCCCATGCCCATCGACGCCAAATGGGAAACATTAGGAAATTTTGGAGGTCATTTGTAGGGCCTTGTAAGAAAATCATTGATTCTTATTTTCTCTCTCTAGAAAAAATCTTGAAATGTTAAAATAAAGATAACATAAAAGTCGTAAAAGTGTCGTCTAGAGAGGTAAATCTTCTCCTAGGCGGCCGTCATAAAGTTCGTTTTGGAACCTTCTTTGAAATGATACATTCGAAAGGAGGATGTTATTGCACGAAAGACAGTTTGGAGGGAATGAGAACCTTCATCTCCAATTTCAAAAGACAAATGCAAGCCTTCTCTCACCATAGAGAGTCATATTCTTTCACTCTGCCTCATATCCAACTTACTCATTTCTTTAATGGAGAACAACCATGTACACACTGATTCTATTGAAGAGTTTAATGATGAAAGCATTAAGAGAAAGTACCATCTGCACATCTCGATAGTGAGATGGCTCCATCTATCCTATTGACTCCCGTACTGCTTCACATCCTCCCTTTTCAAATCCCACAACTCTCTTGTGTTTTGCAGGTGATGGCACCAAAGGCTTACTAGGATATTGCAAGTAAATTTCTTACATGGAAGAAAGAGAGAGGCATTATTCACAACATTTAGTAACTAAGCTTATTGGCTTGTCTGCTGAATGCAAGACATAGAAAGTTAGATTGGAAGAAAAAGAGTGTCAAATCAACAAACTAAGAAGTGACCTCCGCAAATATAGAGAAAAAGACACAAGCATTTGACAGAGAAGAAAGCTCAAAAACGTCGAGAACTTGAGGCCTGGTTCTGGACGCCTGAAGAAGAGAATCCAAGCCATAAGGTAAAATTGCAGTCAATGCATTCCTATTCACATGTCTTTTATGTTAGCAATTAATATTATTTTATTTGCGGGGCTATTTGTGATTTACATGTTCTCTATGTTAGTGAGAGTAGTGTTGTATTTGTAGGGTTGTCATACATCGTGATAAAGAGAATATCATTCCCAATCTTAATCCAACAAAGCAACTGAAATCATTAGTAACATCAAGAATGGCTAGAGAAATGATAAAGGAGAAGAAGTTCAAGGTGGTTTAACGAGATACAGTGGATGAATTTGTAACCAACAATATAGTTTCGGCTGTGGATATTCAATCCACCATGGATTCAAGTGGAGTTAGTTGTAAGGGTTATAGTGCCATCCAAAAGTTAGTGTCATCGGTCCTTTAGGCCAAAGGCAATAAAGCAAAGCTACTTCCAACACCTACAAAAGTTTGAAGACATAGGGAGGAATTAAACACAGAATAGCTTCACTATGTTGGTCACTCATACCACATTGTAGGAGAGTTTAAGGGAGAAGGTGGCAGCATATTCTACAATGAACACAACAATATATTCATGGACTTGGAGCTCTTGCAAAAGAGAATGGTGGAGTTCTATGATATTATATTTGAGGAGACAGGAGGTGCACTTCAATTTGTTCATCAAGCTTGATGAGTGCAAGAAAGATTATCAAAGGAGAAAAAGATGGAAAGGGTCACATATGAATAGGGATCTTTCTAATTGTAGTAGGGATGATCTATAGCATTTTAGCATGCAATCTAAGACAAACATCTGGTGGCTAGGTTCATTTGAGGTCAAGAAAGAGGACCATGAATCCTTGTTTTGGGTATTTCATCATACACATATCCCCAATCTCATCAAAGAACAGATGAATGCAACTAGGATGCTCCATGTAGAGAAAAAGGGAGACTTTCAAGTTCAATGGCATCTTGCAGGTGACTTCTTGAAGACTCTTAAGTGCTTATTTAATTACAGCAAAAGGGGCCAATGCAAAGTCTCCATGCCTTTACTGTGCATGGACTCCGCAAAGGTGATGGACTCTAAGTGGTGGAGATGACCACCGAACAAACAAATTTTGGATGAGAACTTTAAACCAGTGTTTGAGATTCCTCTTTCCAATATGCATATATGCACACTTCATGCTTTGTGTCGTATTATAGAGAAACTGGTATATCTCTACATTTGAAAGATCACTACCCCCTCTGCGCAACAAATTCCGAGGTGCTAGCAGCAAAAGTAGCACTTCTTGCGCAGGACAGAACCTCTCACTCGAGGCCTCGTCCATGGATATCCGGACAAGAGACTAATTTGGATGAGAACTTTAAACCAGTGTTTGAGATTCCTCTTTCCAATATGCATATATACACACTTCATGCTTTGTGTCGTATTATAGAGAAACTGGTATATCTCTACATTTGAAAGATCACTACCCCCCTCTGCGCAACAAATTCCGGGGTGCTAGCAGCAAAAGTAGCACTTCTTGCGCAGGACAGAACCTCTCACTCGAGGCCTCGTCCATGGATATCCGGACAAGAGACTAATTCCTTCGGTTCTTCCAAAACCAAACCCGAAAAAACTTTCCTCGCCCACAGACATAGGCGATTCCTCCAGGATATTTTTATTCTAACGTAGTCAAGAGTCTTAACTAACCAAATTGATCCGACCGAACCCATAAGTCATATGGTCAGATCAAGGAAGAGACTTGCACTTGGATCATAGAGACCAACACTTTTTTCCTCATCAAGAGGCACAGCCGTTGATTCTTTTCCATAGAACAAAGACTATCTAGGATTTACTTTATCTATCATAATATAACAGAATTGAGTCTCATTTTAGAGATCCATCCGTCCAGCCTATCAATCCCATGGGTTAGCCAACCTTCCAACCACTGTAGTGATAGGATCCATTTAGAAATTTGATTATGTTTTGCCCCGAGAACCAGGGAAAAGAGTTCCTACGCCCCCTAGTCGGCACTTCAAGCAAACTTAAAGATAGTCACACCGCTTACACACCCAATATTAAATTGCCTACTTCACAGATTCGGCTATCTTTAAAATAATATTTTAATGAAACCATAGTATCACTGATCATAATCTTCCAAAATATCCAGCTTGAATTCTAATTTTCAATCATTCCTTCATCGGTGTACCTATGGCATCATTGGAAACCAGAATGCTCACCACCTGTTCACTTAGGGGGCCTTTTCAATAGTTCCTAGCTCATAGTACCCGAAAATATATTCACTTAAGAAAATCCAAATGGACTCTCCGTTTTGAAGATCAGCATATAAAAGAGCCATGGACTCATCCGTTTGAGGACCAGCAAGGCCAATCAACTAGATCCATGCCCAAGTTTAGAAAACAACTCTAACTCCTTGTTCCAGTTTTCTTCCTCGAAGCACGCGTGGGTATCTTCGACGACCCAGAGCCCAAGCACCATATAGTCAGCACCCTCTAGGCTCCTTCGCA
Source organism: Cibotium barometz (assembly GCF_041138505.1). Taxonomy (NCBI): domain Eukaryota; kingdom Viridiplantae; phylum Streptophyta; class Polypodiopsida; order Cyatheales; family Cibotiaceae; genus Cibotium; species Cibotium barometz. The sequence goes on along the minus strand of NC_141061.1, from coordinate 35,712,835 downwards.
GGTCACCTAGCGCTTCACTCATAGGCCGCTTCCTTGGTCCCTCATCCACCGCATGGAAGCTCACCATTTAAATCTAACCGAGGCTGGTCAAGACCTCGGCCGACCTTGCTATGTGAGATGTCCTCCATTGACTCTCCGTGAGCCGTTGCAATTTTATCACTTAGGTCTTCAGAACCTCATTCACAAGATGGTCAAATGCTTCCCCAGCATTCTTGACATAAAACAGTCATTTAAAAACAGGTTTCACATAAATACAGTTTCTAACAAACTCTCATCTGTCCACATTGTTCCACATCATTTCTAACAAACTCTCATCTGTCCACATTGTTCCACATCATTTCTCATTATTCCACATTCTTCTACATCAATTCACATTGCTTATTCCACATCCAGTCATATGTATTCCCATCGTCTTCATCCATTCTCATCCAATCACATCATATTACATCTCATCACGTCTATCCACATCTATTCCCATATTACATCTCATCACATCTATCCACATCTATCCTCATCACATCTCATCCATTCACATCTACCCATATCCACATCACATCCATTCACAGCTACCCCGATTCACATCACATCTCATCCATTCACGTCTCATCACATCATATTCACATCCATTTACATCTCATCATATCATATTCACATCACATCATATCCATTCAGATATTATTCACATCACATCACATCCATTCAGATATCATTCACATCACATCACATTCATTCAGATATCATCACATCACATTCACATCTCATCTCATCCATTCAGATATCATCACATCACATTCACATCCATTCAGATATCATCACATCTCATTCACATCACATCACATCCATTCAGATATCATTCACATCACATCACATCCATTCAGATATCATCACATCACATTCACATCTCATCGCATCCATTCAAATATCATCACATCACATTCACTCCATTCACATCTCATCACATCCATTCACATCTCATCGCTTCCATTCACATCTCATCACATCCACTCATATCTCATCACATCCATTCACATCTCATCGCTTCCATTCACATCTCATCACATCCACTCATATCTCATCACATCCATTCATATCTCATCACACCCATTCGCATCCATTCACATATCATCACATCCACTAATATCTCATCACATCCATTCACATCTCATCACACCCATTCGCATCCATTCACATCTCATCACATCCACTCATATGTCATCACATCCATTCATATCTCATCACATCATCACATCCATTCATATCTCATCACACCCATTCATATCTCATCACACCCATTCACATCCATCACACCCATTCGCATCCATCGCATCCATTGCATCCACATCACATCACATACATTCCATCCACATATATTCTTATCACATCACATTCATTCCATCCATATCACATCACATTCATTCCATCCACTACATCACATCCACATCTATCCACATCACATCTCATTCATTCCATCCACATTACATCACATCCACATCTATCCATATCTCATCACATCCATTCACATCTATCCATATCTCATCACATCCATTCACATCTCATTCATTCCATCCACATCACATCCATTCACATCTATCCATATCTCATCACATCCATTCACATCTCATTCATTCCATCCACATTACATCACATCCACATCTATCCATATCTCATCACATCCATTCACATCTCATCACATTTATCCACATCCATCCATTCATTCACATTCACATCTATCCACATCCATCCATTCATTCACATCTATCCACATCCATCCATTCATTCACATTCACATCTATCCATTCATTCATATTCACATCTATCCACATCCATCCATTCATTCACATTCACATCTATCCACATCCATCGATTCATTCGTTCACATGCACATCTATCCACATCCATCGATTCATTCGTTCACATGCACATCTATCCATATCCATCCATTCATTCACATTCACATCTATCCACATCCATCCATTCATTCACATTCACATCTATCCGCATCCATCCATTCATTCACATGCACATCTACTATCACTTCACATCTCATTCTCATCCATTTACATCACATCACACCCATTCACATATCATCACATCTCATCACATTCACATCCACATCCATTTACATCGCATCACATCTCATCACATCCACTCACATCTCCTCACATCACATTCACATCCACATCCATTTACATCTCATCACATTCATTACATTCCTTAAGCTTCATTAATGAGAACTAATTCTAAACTTCCGTTTACTCATTGGATCCTCGATCCTTTTCCAGGGATTCTAGATTCCGTTTTCTGAATAATAATTATCCAAGTTTTCTTAATGGATATTTTCATATTCTTTCTCAAATTTCTCAATTAAAATATATTCAATATTCTTCTTTTCAAGTAAAAGATTCATGGGATTTACAAAAATCAATTCTACCCATAATTCGCAATAAAAATAATAATACTCAAAATTCCACTTTTGATTAAATACTCAAAATTTCACTTATGCCGAAAATTCCTCTTTTACCATTTCATTTCTTAGATCTCAATCTTTTTGTATAAAAATAAATTTACCAAAATTTACTCTTTTCTCATAACCAAATTATTATGCATAATTATAAAAAAATTATTTCTCATGAATATGATGAAAATCATTCTTTTTGCATAGGATGTCCAATCCTAGAATATGGTAGGAAGTCCTCTTTTAGCATTATGCATAAAAATAAGATATGTATTATTTTCTAAAAATTTTACCATAGCTTCTAAATTTACTAATAATTCTAAATTTTTTTCTAAAGAATAAAAGCTTATAATGAAAATATGATAGTAGTTTCTCTTTTATGCTTAAAATCAAACTATGAATTTAAATCATAATTTTAACCATAATCATAAACTTAATTATGATTATCTCACTAGATTAAGCTAATTCCATTATTTCTCTTTTTCTCAAATTGATATGATAATCTATTTCTCATTTAGAATCAATCAAAGTAAATTTTAACTACTTATAAATAATCTAAAAGAAATAACCATTATTTTGTTAACACAAAATCATAAAAATACCATTTTCTTAATCTCTAGCTTATCAAACCTAGAGTTTAGCTTTGAATTAAGAGACTATCATTGAGAAGCATCCTTTTTCAAGGGATTTAGCCATAAAGATGGCTATTCTTTTAGAGAGAGAGATTTACTTAAAGAAAGCATTACAAATAAGCATAAAGATTAACTTTGTCTTAATTAAGCATTAAGACTTTAAGAGAAAGCTTGATTTGAAATAAAAAAATTATTTAGAAAGCTTCTCAAGCTTGAGAGGGGTTGAGAAGAAGAAAGTCATTGAGATAAATTAGAAAAAAATTTGATAAAATTTGAATTTACCTCCAAGGTTAGCTTGATTCTCCATTATTAGCAGTGAAGCCCCCGACCAATCAATTGGTCCACCAAGAGGAGAAGAGCAACTCCAAGAGTTGTTGTAGAGAGAGAGAGCTCCAAGCTCCCAAGAGAGAGGAAAATTGGGATAATAGAAAATATGATTATTTTAAAATATAATACTGGCATAGTATAGCTCCAATATTTTTTTACAAATGACTGAGGGTCTATTTATAGGTGAGGGAGGCCACTAACCAATTCTAACTAGGTTCTAGAATTTTCTAGGTTCAGTTTGACCTGGACAAGATTTGGACCAGTTTGGCTCCCTTTTTTATTTGGTTTGATCCAAGAGAGAGGAGAGATACATATATCACAATTTTTTTGAATTAAAAACCCTTCCACACATGTGAAAAAGGCACCTACCCCAAGAGTCCCCCTCTCCTTACCAAGGTGTCAAAAATGCATCATTATTCTAAAATATCTCATTTTTTTAGTAATATCTCATAATTTTTAACTAATAAACCTTGTACTCAGTCTCTTCATCTTATGTGAGCATTTACTCATTTTTGGATATTTTCTTTTATTCTTTTGGATTTATCTCATCCCAACACTTGAATTAATCCAATTGGCCCATTGGAACCTTAATTGGACCATAATCTAAAAATTTTTGAAAATGTAGACCCTTAGGCTAAGGTCCCTTATACACATTTTCAATTAATTCCTAATGCACCTTGGAAAGTTCATTTTGAACTTCTGTTTCAGGAAAATCTATTTTAGACACTAGGAGGATTTTTATATCCAAAGATATCTCAATTTTGGATTATCTCTCTCTAGACATTTTCTCTCTCTAGACATTTTCTCTCTCTAGATATTTTCTCTCTCTAGGCCAAAACAGGGTAAAACAAGATCTTTCTTCTATTTCAGAGAGGGGAATAATTTCAAAAACAGAAGGGGAGGTTCTTACACCTTTACACCTCAAAAACAGAAGGGGAATAATTTCAAAAACAGAAGGGGAGGTTCTTACACCTTTACACCTCAAAAGCTAGAGGGAGGAATCTTACAACATTGGCTTTGTTGGAAGATCAAGAATGTAGCAGGAGAGAGAAAAGAAGCCATCCGTGCATTGGAGAAGGTGCTATCTGAAATTGGACTACATGGAGGTAATGTCAGAGAGGGGAATAATTTCAAAAACAGAAGGGGAGGTTCTTACACCTTTACACCTCAAAAGCTAGAGGGAGGAATCTTACAACATTGGCTTTGTTGGAAGATCAAGAATGTAGCAGAGAGGAAAGAAGCCATCCGTGCATTGGAGAAGGTGCTATCTGAAATTGGACTACATGGAGGTAATGTCCAGATTCTAAAGGACACTAAAAAGTCATCTAATGAAAAGGAAGTTCTAATGAAGCCCTCTATTGGAGGTGTTAAGGCAAGAAGATTTCTTTCCAAGCCAATGAATTATCAGCAACACAAACCCACAAAGTTAGGAAAGCAATATACAACAACCTATACAAGCGGAATCAAATACCAACAGTGGAAAAAGTTGCATAATGCCGTGAAAGACCATGAAGGTACTTCAAGGAATGTCAAAGCAGATGTTTGGCATTCAATTGATACTCTGTGTCCAAATGTGTGAGAAAGTCAACTACTCCTATAGTTAGCAAGACAAAAAGAGCTTTCAAGACAACTTACAAGCATTAAGCTACTTGGACTGACACCAACATTACACACTACATGGTATGTTTCTAGCTTACTCTTGTTTCCTAGCCCTCGATACAACTTACATTGTATGTTTTCGTGTGCAGCATATTCTCTACAAGCACATGCCTTACTTTATCAACAAGTATGGGATCCTAGCATTTGGAACACACAAGGGGTTGAGAAATCACACTATATGGCTCGAAACGCATATTTCAGGCACACACAACATGATGGTGGAAAAAGTAAGCCAAACAGCCTACAAGAAGTGTTCCAATGGTTCCATAGAAGGATACTGTAACAACTACACCAAAAAGAAACCTTGAGGTCATCCAAACTGATGCAGACACTCAGAGATATGGAAAGGAAGATATTAAAGTGTTCCAAAGCATTTAAAAACTCAAATGCCATACAAGTACAAAACAAATGGAGAGAACAAAAAATTTTTGTTAATCATCGTTGGTGGACAAATAGATATAACACATAAGTCTTTTACAATGTATCTTTCCCTTCTAATGACTTGTAATTCCTGTGGTTCTGGCTTTTGTTTATACCTTAGCAAACGGTTTTTGCCATACTCTTCTAGTTCCTATGGGTTCTCTATGCCTAGAGACAATGCTACTGTAGCATAGGTATGGAAGTAACCCCTTCGGGTGCTGGCATAACCAGGGTAGCATCCAAAAATTTCTAAGGAAGTGGACTTCTCTATCAAAATAATCTTCTCATAACTTTTAGGAATAATTGTTCCACCTAGAAATAGGGACAATGTCTTGAATACAAAATTTGCAACTCTCCCTTCTTGGCTCATGGCATTGTGGTAGATTATCATCTTTGTCTTAGACAATTTGGGTAGATAGTGAGAGAGAGCTGCGTCTCGGTGGCCACAGTACTCCCTTTTATGCTGCTACAAGAATTCATCATTGACTTCAAACGTACTCTGCAAAACAAAATAATTAAGGAAAAATAAATCTACATCACTTCTTCACACACACACACACACACACACACACACACATAGAGAGAGAGAGAGAGAGAGAGAGAGAGAGAACCTGAGTCTCATCTATCACAGACAGTTGGTCTTGCCAAAGGTTAATAGAACTTTTGCTTAGAACTTTTGCTATCTTCTCCTACTCTGTTCATCCACTCTTTTGTGGAGTCATTCAACTTATCATAGCCATATTTGGCCTGAAGCTTCGTGAAGGTCCTATCGTCTGCTGGCACAAAGCCATCATCTTTGAACTTCTGTGCTTTGCTCAAACATATGCTAAGACACTCTTTACTATTGTAATTCTCCTCCAATGCTAAGTCATCACTGTCATCTTCTGAGACAAAACCACTGCTCTCTTCCTGAAATTTGGCAATAGCACATAGAGCAAAATCTTCCCTAAAACTGAAAATATTCTGAATGTCAGATAAGAGTACATAAATCCACAATGAATTCTGGCAGTACAGGCAATATTAGACCACACTGGTCCACTTTATAGAGATCTACATCTAGAGGTCTCTGTATGATGCACGTCTTAAGGTAAAATTCCTCCCTCTAGCTTCTGAGGTGTAAAAGTGTAAGAACCTCCCCTTCTATTCTTGTAATTATTCCCCTCTCTGAAATAGAAGAAAGATCTTGTTTTACCAAATTTTGGCCTAGGGAGAAAATGTCTAGAGAGAGATAATCCAAAATTTAGATATCTTTGGATATAAAAATCCTCCTAGTGTCTAAAATGGATTCCCCTGAAACAGAAGTTCAAAATGAACTTTCCAATGTGCATTAGGAATGAATTAAAAATAGTATAAGGGACCTTAGCCTAAGGGTCTACATTGTCAGAAATTTTTGGATTATGGTCCAATTAAGGTTCCAATGGGCCAATTGGATTAATCCAAGTGTTGGGGTGAGATAAATCCAAAGAAAAAAATAAAATACCCAAAAATGAGTAAATGCTCACATAAGATGAAGAGTTGATTGAGTACAAGGTTTATTAGTAGTTAAAAATTATGAAATATTACTAAAAAAAAGGAGATATTTTGAATAATGATGCATTTTTGAATAATGATGCATTTTTGACACCTTGTTAAGGAAAGTGGGACTCTTGAGGTAGGCGCCTCTTTCACATGTGTGGAAGGGTTTTTAATTCAAAAAAAATTGTGATATTTTTATCTCTCCTGGATCAAACCAAATCAAAAAGGGAGCCAAACTGGTTCAAATCTTGTCCAAATTGAGTCAAACTGAACTTGGAAAATTCTAGAACCCAGTTGGACTTGAATAGTGGCCTCCCTCACCTATAAATAGACCCTCAGTAATTTGTAATTGGAGATTGGAGATCAGAGCTATACCATGCCAGTATTATATTAAAATAATCATATTTTCTATTATCCCTTAAATTTTCCTCTCTTGGGAGCTTGGAGCTCTCTCTCTCTCTCCAACAACTCTTGGAGTTGCTCTTCTCCTCTTGGTGGACCAATTGATTGGTCGGGGGCTTCACTGCAACAACTAGAGAATCAAGCCAAACTTGGAGCTAAGATTAATTTTTATGATTTTTTCTAATTTTCTCAATAACTTTCTTCTTCTCAATAACTTTCTTCTTCTCAACCCCCCTCAAGCTTGAGACGCATTCTAAATTTTAATTCAAATCAAGCTTTCCCTCATGTACCCTTGCCAACCCCTTCACCAATGCCATCCTTGCCATCTTCCTTCCTCTATCTTGGATTGGGCCCACCTCCACTGATCCCTCCTGAGATCAACCTTTGAGGACAATGATCCCCCACTCGTGGAAACTACACCCTTTACATTGAAAACCCTTCCCCACAAGACACTCCAACCCTTTGCTCCCCTACCTCCATTCCCCACAAAGAAGGCAAAATTCCTCCCTAGCCCCCATAGGAAAAGGATGAGGTGGATTCTCCACTTAATTCCCTCAATTGGCATGACCCTCTAGATCACACAAAATTCAAACAACCCATTCAAATCGTGCTTGGCCACCAACTCCAACAAGCACTGTTGACGGTCACTAATTGCATAGACATTCATGTCCTTCGACTTTACATTGACGCTTAGTAAGATGACTGGAAAAGACAGCACCCTTATCAACAATGTGGAGGCTACATGCGGCCCAACCCCGATGCCCAACCCATCATGTTCAATCTTATGGGTGAATAGCATGTCTAGAGGTGCCTCTTCCTCTTCAAGCCTCTTATCTAGGCCAAATACTATAAGGCTCCACATCACCTTCGCATCAACCCATCATTTCATTAGGACATTTTGGAGGTCATTCTTTCATAGGGCCTTTTCGTAGAGAGAGAAAAAGGAATTTACATCACATCGCATCTCATCAACATCTCATCACATTCACATCCACATCCATTTACATCACATCACATCTCAACCACATCTCATCACATCCACTCACATCACATTCACATCACATCACATTCACATCCACTCACATCACATTCACATCACATCACATCCACTCATCACATCACATCCACATCTCATCACATCCACTCACATCACATTCACATCTTATCACATCCCACTTTTAGTACCGTTTTCTTCTTTTGATATACTGATAGGACTTTTCTAAGTTTTTGCCAATTGCTTGGCCTAGTTAAAGGTACTTTTTCTCGATCCCATTGAATCTACGTATCAGAGTGTTGTTGAAGGTTTAAAAAGGGAAAATAAACCTTATCATAATTGAATAGTAAAAACTCAGAAAGAGCATTTACGTATTGTATTTTCATTCCTTAAGCTTCATTAATGAGAATTAATTCTAAAATTTCGTTTACTCATTGGATCCTCGATCCTCCCAGGGATTCTAGATTCTCTTTTCTGAATTTCTGAATAAGAATTATCCAAGATTTCTCGGTGGATATTTTCATATTCTTTCTCAAATTTATCAAGTAAGATATATTCAATATTCTTCTTTTTGAGTAAAAGATTCATGGGATTTACAAAAATCAATTCTACCCATATTTTCCAATAAAATAATAATACGTAAAATTTTACTTTTGATAAATACTCATAATTTGAATTATGCCAAAAATTCCTCTTTTACCATTTAATTACTTGGATCTCAAATATCATGGGAATTCCTCTTTTTGCATAAAAATAAATTTACAAAAATTCTTCTTTTACCATTTAATTACTTGGATCTCAAATATCATGAAAATTTTTCTTTTTGTATAAAAATAATTTACCAAAATTTACTCTTTTCTCATAATCAATTAATTATGCATAATTACAAAAAAAATATTTCTCGTGAATATGATGAAAATCATTCGTTTTGCATAGGATGTCCAATCCTAGAATATGGTAGGAAGTCCTCTTTTAGCATTACGCATAAAAATAAGATATGTATTATTTTACCATAGCTTTGCTGCTATTATTGATAATTCTCAATTTTTTTCTATAGAATAAAAGCTTGTGATGAAAATATGATAGTAGTTCCTCTTTTATGCTTAAAATCAAACTATGAATTTAAATCATAATTTTAACCATAAAATTAAATATAACTATGATTATCCCACTAGATTAAGCTAATTTCAACATTCCTCTTTTCCCAAATTGTTAGGATAATCCATTTCTCATTTAGAATGAATTAGAGTAGTTTTTAACTACTCATAAACAATCTAAAAGAATTTACCATTATTTTAATAGTATAAAATTATGAAAATATCATTTTCTTAATCTCTAGCTTATCAAGCCTAGAGTTTAGCTTTGAATTAAGAGACTATCATTGAGAAGCATCCTTTTTCAAGTGATTTAGCCATAAAGATGGCTATTCTTTTAGAGAGAGACAGAGAGAAAGCATTACAAATAAGCATAAAGATTAACTCTCTTAATTAAACATTAAGACTTTAAGGCGGGGTGGTATGTGGTGAGGGAAATAGGGGCAAGGTGGTTGGGGAAGAGGTTGGAGTGGGGAAGTTGGTGCCAAAGAGGAGTTTTGCATGCAGGGTGGGGGGCTAGAGGGGATATTCATGGGCACCGATTTGGGGATAGGTTTGGTGGCAATTGAGAGGGGGAGCCTTTGTGGCAATTGAGAGGGGGAGCCTTTGTGGTCATGGGAGAGCAAGGGTTATGATGAGGGGGCTGGGAGCGATGTTGCGGGCCATGTGGGTTAGCACAGGTGGGGGAATCATTGTTGTTGTCTTTATCATCATCAATGTCATCTTCATCATCTCCCGCGCAGGGGCTACCCACAGTAGGTCTTTTGGAAAAGAAGAAGGATTTAGCGTGTCGAGCCTCTTTGATGATGAAATCTTGGGGGAAAGCCACATGTGAGTCATCAAATTGGATTATGGCAGTGGTGGCAGTTATGATTTCCAACAGTTGATGGTAGATCATATTGTACAGTACAAGGAGGCCGTGGGGGGAGTATGGTTTGATGGTGCACAGCAAGGGCTTTGTAGGCCATGTAATTAACTATCCATCCAATAAACGCATTTGGAAGAATCATATGGGTAAGAATAGAGGCTACGGCACGGGGAGACCAATGGAGGTGTTGGCGCCTATAGCTTATCCATACTCCAAGACATGGGCCTAATTTGGAAAGGTTGGCGACAGTGAGAGGATGGATGGGGAGGGTAAAGAGAGAGTGGGGAGGGATTTTGGTGATGAGGTAGGAGAGGGTGGATGTGGCAATGGACTCATCCAAAAAGATATTGTGTTGGATAAGGTTTAGCTGGAGGTCCCAGAAGTTGAGCTCGAGGATGTGGGTGGAGTTTGGGGGGGATATGAGAGGGTATGTAGCTCAGTGGTAACATCCATCAAGGTGTCTACATTGTGTTCATAAAAATTTTCAAATCATCATATGAATCAAAATCCCTTTCAATTTTGTGTACTTCCATCAGGCCTTCACCCCACATAGGTCCTAAAGCCCATAACCCTTCTAGATAAATGACTTCATTATTTAGACTCCCTATGCTCCAAGGCATACATGCCACTCATACTTGGTCACCCAAATCATCAAACCCATCTACCTATAAAAGGTCATGCATGTTTCAACTAACAACCTCACCTAGCACAAAGCCACAAGTCTCCTTAAAGCACTTCTCTCCTTGTAAAGTAGAATTTGCATGAAAATCATTATCACATCTACTCTTCACATAAACCAGGCCTTGAATCTTCTTCAAATACTCCGCATCCTACAAGCAACAACCCTTACTAAACACATCACAACCACCTAGCTATATATCCACATAACCCATATCCAAGGGCTCAGAATCATCTACACCACCGTCCCCGTCAAACCACATTCAAGCAACATCAATAGCATCAAGAAAGGTATCAACATCATTCAACTCAGTTTTTGATACATTGGGCTCTATATCTTGAATACGATCTTGCTCAGCAGCCATATGACCAACCATAGCGACCCCTTTAACCTCACCTATATGCACCCCACACGTGTCCACCTCCAGCTCCAACAAGCTATGATCCAAATCTATGTCATCATCAACTTCATCTGAGGATCTCGAAGAATAAGCATCATAGCTATCAAAAGAGGTTGAATCAACCCCTGTATCCATTTCCTTTCTCTCCAATCTCTAAAATCTTTCTTATCTTCAAATCATACCTAATCCTCTTCTCTTTAGGGCCTATCAACAAACAAGTCAATACAACCCCTGTTCCATTCATGTCTTGACTTCATAGCAATCAGGCAGGGTCTTCCCAAAATGATGGGGTATGCCCCAGCCCCACTGCTCTGGCACAACATGCATATCAATCTCACTGCTTTTTGCCCAAGAACATTCAGTTCCATATCTTTGATCACACCAAGACACTTCACTTTTGAGCTATTGGTCATCTTCACACTGAAAATAGATTTCCCTGTCAATTCCAATCCAAGATCATACATAGCCTCTTCAGTTATGATGCACACTTGGGATCCTCCCTCAATGTAAACCTTGCTCACCTTCATGCCATGAACCCAAACATCCACAATAGGCAATATATCAGAAACCTTGCTCACCTTCATGCCATGAACCCAAACATCCACAATAGGCAATATATCAGAAACCTTGCTCAATTAAACCACATTAGCCTCATGTGTTTTAAATCTAACTCTCCTAACACGCAAGCTTGTGCCACTGTCTCCTTATGGTCATAGAATTCAACTGCAAAAGCTGACCATAAGTGATATCAGCCTTCCTATGTTTAACATCAGCCAGGAGACTATAAGGAAGTTGTCCTTCTCCTAACTGGAAGTCATACATGCTAATTTTCCTTCTTCTAGCCCTAGCTTTTCCTTGCTTACTAGATTCTACTTGTTCCATGGTTGCCTTCCCCTTCTCTTGCTTCTTCGTGGATCTTGTGTTGTTGCCTACATCCTTAGACTCTGATCTTTGCATCCTTGTCCTCTTATTGGCCAACACATCAACCTCATCTTCCTCTTCCATAATTGCTTCAATCATACTCACATTACCCAATGGACCTTGAGGTTGCACGTGTCCTTGTCCGGGCACTTGATTCCCATTAACTCCATCCTTATTGACAGCATCCCTATTACCCTTTGGTCTTTGAATAATAGGATATATACCTCTTGGATCTCTTCTTGGTTGAGGACATTAAGGCACTATATGGCCCTTGTCTCCACAATTGTAGCGCTGGACCTTCTCCATTCTATTTCTTGGTTGTCTCTCCCCTTGTGGTCTTCTTACTTGGTTTTGAATAACCTACATAGCAAGATTCAAGTTTTCAATCTTCTCAGCCAACCTTTGGATCTCTTGATGAATCCCATCTTGCCCTCTATTTGGCTCTACAACCCTTGGAACCTCCACACATGGGGCTCCCTTTCCACATGCATATCCATAGGGAAAGGCTCCACCACATGCTTGCTTTCTTCCCTTTCCTTTCTTTCCAACTCTTGGTTCCTTATCTTCTTTCTCCATTGCTCTATAGCCCTCCTCACTTCCTTTGCATAAGTATCTGGATCCTTAAGCTCAACTTTTCTTTAATGCTTCCATGCAACAATCCTATGAATTTGTCTTTAGGAAGTCTACTTACTGACACCTAATTCTCTTCCAAACCCCTTAGAATTATTCTCCACACTGCTTCAAATCTATTCACAAAAGTTATAATTTTTTCTTCCTCCCTAAAAAATTTTGGGTTGTCCACTTTTCCATATCTCCTTCTTAAAGCTCCCGTCAGCCTATCCCAATTTCATCTTTCTTCCTCAATAAGCCACATCTTCATACCACTCTCTCTGGCTTCTCCTTCCAAAAGCAATTCCACCATTCTCAATTTGTAGCCATCTTCATCCCTGTTGTTGCTAAGTGCCGCCAATTCAATCCTCCTTAGGAATGGGGAAATTTTTTTGGCGAGAAAATTCGGGTAGGGGCGAGAAATTTCCCAAATATGGCGAGCAATACATCTCTCTCTCTCTCTCTCTCTCTCTCTCTCTCTCTCTCTCTCTCTCTCTCTCTCTCTCTCTCTCTCTCTCTCTCTCTCTCTCTATTTATGTCTCTCTTATCCATCTCTATCAATCTCTCTCAATAGCAAAACAAAATTACTCCAATAAAATGATACAAGCCAAATAAAATGATACAAGCCAAATAAAATAACTTCATGGAAATTGTTCCAATAAAATGATACAAGCCAAATAAAATTACTTCATGGAAATTGTTCCAATAAAATGAAAATTTTTGCACATCTCATACAACTCTAAAGTTAAATTATGAACATGAGTTGTCCACTAAACCAATTCAAGGTAGCATAATACACATAACATGCACAAGATGCCTTGCAAGTAGCTGGCTTTTTGTAATAGTGATTTTATTTTTTATTTTTTATTATTCTTTAATTTTTCATTACAATGTTCTTGTGATTAATCACTTTATGATCATGTCGTTCATTCTCTCTATCAAACTCTCAGACACACACACACACACATACATGTTTTCATCACTTGCTTTATGCATGAAAAACATCTAAGGATTTCTAGGTAAAGATAATACGTTTGCATCACCTTCTTTATGCATCCCTTCCCTCTTTCTTTTTTAAACTATTTACTATATGTATGATTTATCAAGTGCTACTTACAATACAAAATGATTGATAATAGAAAGGTTGGGTCTTTTTCCAATGGTGTGACTTGAGCCAACACTAACCCTTCAATGGCAAGCTTGGCTTGTAGAGAAGACATTAGAAGGATGAGCCAACACTAACCCTTCAATGGCAAGCTTGGCTTGTAGAGAAGACGTTAGAAGGATGAGCCAACAATAACCCTTCAATGGCAAGCTTGGCTTGTAGAAAATAATGTAGGAGGAGGAGCCACAATGAGGATGTTACTATGGAAATGATGATTACCATGAATCACCACAATGAGGATGTTACTATGGAAATGATGATTACCATGAATCACCACAGCATCGGCACACGGTAGAGCAAGTTACTGCCACTCCTAGTGCCACCACCACTAGGAGTAGATGCTATAATGACCATGAGCAACCATAGCATCAACAGCATAAGGTAGAGCAGCGGGGTACTACCACTCCTAGTACTACCACCCACTCTGTGTTATTTTGGTTGGTGTCACTCCATGGAACCCTTCCCTTCTATTGCCACTCTAAATTTTCCTTTTTTTCTCTTTATTAATCAATACATTAACCCAAATGTGCCAACTTGAGTAAGTAGATTTTGGAAAAGACATACTCGAGCATTAACGCCACCAATTGAATCACCCAAAAAAAAATAGAATTATTAGCCTACAATATAAAGAAATTTCATTCCGTTTTAAATGAGGACCCATTTCTCATGGCCCCCCATGGGAATGATAAAGAGACATGAGGAAGGATCCGTAGAGCCCAAAGGACCTAGTGGATGGGGGAATGCCTAGTGCATGGACGCCCATCAGGAAAATGTGCAAAGGCTCTGAGACTCATGTAGAGCATAGGGTTTCTTTTTAACGTGCAGCCATGCCCAAACGACGTGGCTACAACATATGACGGTGGCTATTGACAAACGACGTGGACGATTGAGATTGGCGGGCGACGGCTGATGGCATTGATGTGGCTGGCGATGATGGACGACTGCATTAGCGAGCGACGATTGCATTGACGGGCGACTGCATTGATGGTGGGTGGCTGGTGAATGCCACATCACGAAGCTTCAGCAATATGATGTGGCAGCCACGTCATACTACCACTTGACATGGGTGGACGACATTGACGGGCTAACGTGGAACATTGACGGGCTGACGGCGTTGACGTGGCTAGCAATGGTGGACAACGGACAACGGTGGACGATTACCTTGGCATTAACGGGTGATGGTGACGACAGACAATGGCATTGACATGGCTAGCGACTGCCACATCATATTGCTGACCTTCAGCAATATGACATGGCAGGTTAAGCAATTGCCACATCACATGCCTTGGTTGCAGTCGTGCTAAAACGATGAAAACGAGTGACGAATTCATCTACAATCGCTTTCATATCGTCCACCACTACACGAAGATGCATGGCGTAATGACAAAAGATATCTTAGCATAAAAACTTTTTTAGATTTTAAGTTTACTAAAATGTAAATCTTGTTGGAATATTATAGTTGAGAGGAATCAAGGAAAAATGAGAATCTTTAAGATCCGTTGCATAGTGTGTTCATCCAAGACGTGTTTTGTAATGAAACATAGGATGTAATATATCAATGCAAAAAAAAAAACATAGTTAATTACCTATGCTAAGCGTCACTATTGTAAGTGAGTTATTCAACACAAATATGAGTTAATTTTTTCCCCGAAAGATCATGGGACTTTGCAAGGCATCTAGAGGATCTGGAAACTTCTGTGGAGGCCTTTAAAAGGCCTCTGCCTCTCATTCACCAGACCAAGCTAAGCTCGAGAGAGAAAGATGATGTGAATATGTTCACATGAGAGAGAGATGTTGTGCCTGTGAAGATGAGATACGAAGAGAGAGACCTACATTGAAGAAAGAGACCATGGCTTTTTTGGGCTTTTTTTGTGTGATGGTATTTTTCCTAATGGAAATCTTCTAAAAAACAAATAGAGAGAGAGAATCTTGTGTGGCAATGTCTGAGAGACGAAATCTTGTCTGACGCGGACGATGTTTAATCAAGAGAGACGGAATCTTTTAAACCTTAATATATCTAAGGTTATAAACCTTAGCTATACTAAGGTTTCTAATAATTAACAAACCAAGCTAGTAGCCCTTGTTAATTAATTAATTAATTAATAGAGGTGTAGCCCGAATAATATGAGAGAAGTTGAGGTTTATGTAATGAGAGGTCCACAACTCTGATTATGATGCAAGCCAAGCTCTAATACCAATTGTGACATCCCCATGATCGTCCTGCCACCATCAAGAGCTCACACACACACATGCATAAAGCACAAGAGGAAAGCATAAGGCACACTCATCTCCCAACCAAAGGCTCACTACAATGAACCACCCCCAAGTTTGGGAGGTAGATGTGCATGAAACATATTTTGGGAGGTAGATGTGCATGAAACATATTTTTCTGTCCATTGAAAAACTATGTAAAGAGTAAACTTTGGACAAATAGGGACCAATAAATTGAAAGAGTTGTGGCCTTTTTTAATCTAGGAAGGTTCACAAAAAAGATTTCTTTCATTAGCTTGACTCTCTAGCCCACAAAAAGTTTAAACGTCTTGATTCTCCACTAAGATTTTTTACATTAGCTTGAACTCTCTCGAAAGTATGAGATGTGTTGGTGTGTATATATGTCAATAACCCTAGAGAGAGAGAGAGAGAGAGAGAGAGAGAGAGAGAGAGTAATGTTAGAGGTACCTATGTGTTACGATTTCAACTACTCCAGTTTCCCAAACTGCTCGCCCATAATTGCTCGCCAAAAAATAAAAAAGCACCCCTTAGGAATTGGTCTACATCTTCACCCCTCTCTCCTTTGAATAACTCATACACTGCTCGTGTCCATAGGTTCTGAGCTGATCTTCAAGTGCTCTCCAGCCTGTTGATCAAATCCCTATACAAGAACTCTCTAGTTCTCAGTGGGGGCACCAAAACATGGGAAGAGCAAACAAAATCTTCCTCTATAGCATCTAAATCATTGAAAACACCTAGCTCAAGGCACTTACAGCCTTGCAGCTATCCTCTAACTCTCTACTGATGCAGTTGGACACTTGAACCCTCTCAGTCTTAATGAGCTAACCCACCAAAAAATTAACTTATCTGAACCCAGCTGACACTCAGCTGATGACTGTCTGATACCTATCTGATTCAACTAACTGCTATCTTTATTCTCTAAACTACCAAATTTTCCCGTGAAACCAACAACCCTCAAATCACTTGGTCCAATACTTTGTTGATCATGTCAACACCTCTTTGCTTTGTGAACTGCCTATACTGACTCCTATCTAACTCAGCCATGGCTCAGCTGACTTAGCTAACTCATACCTTTCCACTTCTATATCTTTTGACACTCACAAACGCTCAAACACCTTAGACCCCACAATGATTTAGCCTTATAATCCCTAATTTGATATCAGTTAACCTCTAGCGGACTCTATCTGATGTCCTCCACTTCTCACGATAATGTATGTCTAACTCTGACAGACCTCTGACTGTCATACTTGACCCTAACTAGCTTCCTCTCAGCTCAAAAAAATTATTTCTACCCTTCTACACCTTTAGCTGATTCTATTTTGACACTCAGCTGACCACCACTGCTAGCTCTCAATTGACTCTCACCTGATGCTATCTAACTCAGACCTAACTCAACAAACTTCAGATCTTCACTCACACAATTGATTTCTCTCAGCAATCTCAATCAAAACAATAGAGACAAAACACCATAGCACAAAAACTCAACCATCCACTCACAACATGTTCATACCAAAGCACTCTATTTTCTTCATATTTGTAAAATCAAGAGTAGTGTCAACAACCCTCAGACCCTGGGCTCAAACAAGACAAAGAAACATTAAAAATTGAGAGAACCTACACAACTTCAAACCTCCTTGTTAAATTTTGGCCACCTCTACAGATCTTCTTCACACACAAATTGCCAGCACAGTAGAGCTGAGCAAGGTCTTGGGTAGCACCAAGTTCCAACATAGATGCAATCAAAGATCTTAGGGCTTGCCTCAGCGACCTTCAACTGATCCTTTGACTCACATGCACTCCCTCTACTCTAGTCTTGCCTAGACTTTCTCACACTACATATTCTCTTCTCTCTACGCTCTCTCGTGTCCTTCTCTCCAATGGGCTCTCCCAAAGCCTTCTCTCCATCTTGCGACCTTCAACCAAAAGCCTCTTTCATAGAAAAAATAAACACACTACTTCTAACAAGGAACTACCACATGTTGCATTCGAACTTCCCATGTGCATCTTTTTCATAATCTAGATCTTTCACCGTATCTTCATGCACAGTTTCCCTTTCTAGGCGTTGCATGGCCTTTCTATTTATCCTTTTTATACTACAACAACTACACACTATACTCTAGACTAGCACACGCACATCATATCTTCCTACAACCTACCTTTTTCTCCGTCAAATTTGTCCATGTCGTGAATTCATTGGGCTCAAATAACCTCTCACAACGTGTTATTAGGCCTCAAAGGATGTTCAAATTTGGTTGTAACCTTCCTTAGCGATTCGGGCAATGTTGGGAGTGGTGGGGGAAGGCTGGGGTGAGGGATAGTGGTGTCTCCCTATAAATGGACATGCTTGGGCAACTCTTTCCTTCCAACCTGTTGCATGGTATAAAACTAAACTTTAGTGAGTAGTTAGGGAGGAGGCAGATTGCCTTGTGGGTTTGAGCATATGGCATGGAGCTCTTTGTGCAAGTAGCTGGCCCAATTGATGGGCACACCCTGATGAACTCGAGCAAGGGTGGAGAGGTTGCAACAATTAAAGCGATCTGGCATATGTGTGGTGAGGAGGAAGGAAAGGGCTTGTGCTAGCATCACCAATTCCTAGTGGGTGATGTTGTGCCATTCTATGCCATCCTTGGTCGTGGGACCCTGTAAAATGTCACGCACATGCCTCATAACATGGCTATGCACACATAGGGTTGCTCGATTACAATGTCTCGCTTAATTCTAGGGAGTTGGCATGCATCTTTGACCAAATCTAGACTGAGGTGTATTGTGAGGAGACTGAGGTGTATTGTGAGGGGAGCTCCTTTCAAGTCTAGTACTTGCCTGATTGCTTAGCTGGCATTGTAAGTCTCACAATGAAGTAGAAGAAATTGAGGACGTCAGCTCCCTAGGGCTCCATTGTGGGTAAACCGCCGAGCTCAATTTTCTCTAGGCATGCAACCACTATGGGCTCTGCAATGGCTTGGTAGCACGGCTTGGTGTAGTAGAGCAGCTTGTGCTCCCACCTTGTGTGTGTTCTTCATTAAGTTGTGAATGGCATGGACATCAACCCGCTTCATAAGTGCATTTCCTAGATGAGAGAGCTGGGTGGGGTGCTTTCCATATTCCTTGGCTGGCCTGCCATCTCTTCTTCTGGGGAGTGTGGGCGATGACCTCAAGAGAAGAATCAGAGTGCTCGATAGTGGGGCCATGGCAATAGGTGAGGGGGAGGTGACATGAGGGCAAGAGGCTACTAAAAATTTGAAGAAAAAAGGGCAAGAGTTTGGCTAGAGAGCAAGAAGAAAAGTGGAAAAAATGAGGTGTGGTGGGCCCTTATATAGATTTCCTAGAGAGGTATGCATGTGGCTTTGCAAAGGTATGCTCGTGGTTTTGCAAAGGAGCGATCATGGATTTACGAAGAAAACGGCCGTGTCTAGTAGAAGGTAAGGGAATGGCCATGGCTGATTTACATGAACGGCCATGGATGAGCAAGAGTGAACATGCATGGATACGGGATATGGAACGGCCGTGGCTTGAGGGAATGAACGACTATGGCTTGAGAGAATGAACGGCCATGGATGAACAAGAGTGAATGGCCATGAACAAGAGTGAACGGCCATGGATAAACAAGAGTGAAGGGCCATGGATAAACAAGAGTGAAGGGCCATGGATGAACAAGAGTGAACAGCCATGGATCACACATGAGATAAACAGCCATGGATCACAATAGTGAACGGTCGTCGCTCTTGATGGATAACATGAGTGAACGGTCAAGGATGAACAATCGTGAATAGCCATGGATAAACAAGAGTGAACGGCCATGGATAAACAAGAGTGAACGGCCATGGAACACATGAGTGAACAGCCGTGGATGAACAAGAGTGAACAGCCATGGATCACATGAGATAAACAGTCATGGATCACATTAGTGAATGGTCATGGGTTGATGGAGGGAACGGCCATTCTTTCACTCTTAGAGTTTTTTTTTAGAGCACCTTGATTATAGGTTTTGTACCCTTGGACTATGTGGTCAGCACCCCATTGCAAGTTTTGTGCCAATTTGTAATTGCCATAAGTCGGGCCCAATTGGGTTTTGGCAAGGTTGGCAAGGTTGACAAGTCGTCCGGGCTACTTGACAGATAGGGGTTGGGGGGGTGAGATGGTTAGCAAGGGTGAAGCTTGGGAGTCACGTGATAAGGGCAGGTGGGGTAGCCGTGGTGGTGGGTATGTCACTGAGGAACTCTGGTGTAGTAGTCGTGTGCCTAGTGCCCTCTTGCACTTTCTCTTTTTCCTTAATTGTTGGCAGGGTTGTGGTGACATTTGTGCCCATATTTGGCCACCATTGGACGTGTTGTGGTGTGATGTAGGCTTGTGGGGCAGGACATTGTGTGTGTCGGTCGGAAGCTTTGGTAGCCATACCTACCTGTTACCTTCATAGAACTTTTGGCCTGTTAGGAGATCCTTAGATACCCATCTTTGTGTAGTCTTGGCTTGAGGATGAGGTGAGCTTTTCCGATATCTCTATTTCTGGGGTGGCCTCCTTAGGAAATCCTTCTTGGCCTTGTGGGTTTTCGATTGTATTGGTGGAGGCCTTTTGGAGGTCATGGTAGTGTATCCGTGTGTAGGAGCCTTTGGTGTTATCAAAGCTTGAAGGGTAAGTTGGGGTCTCTTGGGAATCCACATGGTAGTAACACCCTCATAGTAGTAGCCTTGTGCAATGAGGACCTTCTTAGGTACCCACGAGTTGAGTGTTGGTGCATTGGGTAGATACCTTTGGTGGTGGGATTCGTGCAAAAATGGTTCCAAGTGGTACCAGGGTTAATAGTGCTAGCAGTGTTAGCAGAGTTAGCAGGTAGCATTGGTGAGGCATGGCATGCTATGGCGTTTATCGCCGATGAGGCTCATGGTAAAGTATTAGCCTCTTTTTTGGTGGAACAATCTTATCTTTGTCTGTGATCATGGGGGTTAGGATTGCTGGAGAGGATTGTATGCCTTATGGCATTGGGATCCATAGCTCCGTCTCTTCATCCATCATGAGGACCGTAACTTTCCTTGATGAAATTTGTAGTGTTACTGTCCTTGCGTCCCAGTCAATGTGACACCTATTATGGCCCATCTGTCCTCTTCTAAGGATGATTTCTTCTTACATTGTCCCTGCAGGCATGACATAGAACTTTCCTTTCAAGGGATATGTGAAATAGAATTGTAACAACTACTAGGCATTTTAACACAATTTGAAGCAACGGTAGTGATTGTAGCTGGGGTGTGGAGAAAGTCCCATGTGTCATAGGACATTAAGTTATGATTAGCACCCATGTCTACAAGTGCTAACTTTTGGGTAAACCTCATGGGTGTGGTCATTCATAACCATAAATGCGCAGGTTTGACTTCCCAATCCTTTTCTTCTAGGTCAACTACTCGAGCCATGTTTGTAAAGATTTGCTTTTCTCTAAGTTTCTTTACCCTTAAAACCAAGAAGACATAAATTTCTTTACCCTTAAAACCGCTAGTTTTAGAGGTCTTACGGGCAGATCCCTCATGTAACAACTTTACTTCTTCTATGCTCACAGGTTCATAATTCATAGTGTCAGGCATGTATGCAACACTCAGCATGTAGACAGATGTGATTTCTTGCCCATCTGCTCTGCTGTTGCTATGGCAAGTCTTGTACCTACTCATTTTGGAAGTATATCCATGGTAGCAAGGATGTGCATCCAGTTCTTAGAGTCTTCCAACTCTAGGAGATGTAAATTCCATGCTATCCCTTTCATCTTCCAATGTATTGTGGCATGTTTGGCACAAAACATGCCACAAAACATGCTATCCCTTTCATCTTCCAATGTTTTGTGGCATGTTTGGCACAACTAAACTGTTGTAGACCTAGCAGTAGAGTCACTGAATCTTCTACCAAGGGTTCCTCGCTCATTAGATGGATCTTCCAACTGTGTAGGTTCACCTTTGTCATTCGGTCTTTTTTCTAAATGTAGACGTGATCCTTGTTCCAATCATGGATCATCCTAGTTTCTCTCATAAAAGGTTGTCCTAGGATAAAATCGTAGGAAACCGGCTACTACTGGCCAAAGTTCATCACCATAAAGGTGTGTTGGGAAACTAGTCCCGAGAATCTTAATCTTCAAATTCCACAAACGACCAATGGGCTTCGGTGTGGCTCCATTAGTTAGATTCGCAATCAAAGTAATGTCATCCCCATCAAAGGTTTTTCACATTTTTCCCAGCATTTCTTGGTAATAATTCTCATCCATGCACCACCAGGATGACTTGAAGCTCACAAAAATGTAAGGGCAATGCAACATTGAGTTTATCTCCTTCAAAATAGTGCCCTTACCTATTCACCCATACCGTAGGTACGCCTATAATTCCATCTGATTCTATGGATCCTTTGCCATCAGACTCATTGGGACTTCTTGGTTCCCCTACTCCTCCATTTCAGCTCCAAGCCTTCCTTCCATCTAATACTTCAAGTCCTTCCATAGACTCAGGCTACCTTGAAGTAAGGTGCCAATGGGGATCTGGACTTGCGAAGATAGAAAGGAAGAGAGACCAACAATGTCTCTTGGGAACAGGGGTGGGCTTTTGAATGTAGTGATCCCTCTTCATGGTAAGGATTCTCAAAGTGTAGGGTATAGGGATATGAACATCATTGCCCGATTTTCTTGGGTGGTCATCCTCAGATCCTTAATATAAGCAGCATAATAGAATCCACCTGATGCAAAACTGTTATGGGTTTTGGTTCAACTTAATAGAATCCACCTGATGCGAAACTGTTACGGGTTTTGGTTCAACTTCTTGAGGGAGATCCTCAAAGGGTATTTGGCAGTTAAGGCTTCTGTTTAGCTCTTGGGTTTCATCATTTGGTTTTATGTTAGGCATAGAGGAACTTCCAGCAGCTTGAATTGTTTGAGGTTCCTCCTCCAATCGAGCTTGACATTCTTTGACTAGCTCTTGGGCAGCCTCTGATCTACCTTTCTCCTCAATTGGGTTTGTGCATGAATGAGTTGAGTGAATGTGCAGAATCGTTCTCTAGAATAGGGAGATTTTTTGCCCTCTCTAGAAGTTAGGAATAGACGTTCATCTGTTGTGAGTGAGTACAGGTGTGTGTGGCTTAACTAGAGCTATGATCGTTCATTGTCTCAAGTACAATCAGGGACTGGAACAAGAATGGGTGTTCTCTCATAGAGGAATGAATGTTCATACGTCAAGAAGGTGAGGCCGTGGCTAGATAAAAGAATAGGCATCCTTCCTACTACAGAGGAATAGACGTTCGATTTCGAGAAGGTGTGCGACTGTGGGTAGTGTTAGGAAAAATAAGTTCACTGGTGGAGGAAATGGTCACAGAGGAATGAACATTCGTTTATGAAGGTACAGCCATTCACTCACAAACTACCGAGCAGGTGTCTTAACCTGAGAATGAGTTGTGCCCAATTTTCTCATAGTTTTTCCTTGATTTTTTCCCCTTGGTGATTATTTTTTGAGGTTTTCTTTTTATGCATAGCTTAGGCTAGTCCTAAGATACCTAATGATGTAAGGAATGCCTAGTTTAACCTAATAACCTAGGATTAATGGTGTGATTAAACTAACATACAGTCTTTCTATCTACTTGAAGAAAAAACCAAAAATCAATGGAATCAAGGGCAAAATTAGGGCACGCACTTATACCTTTCGCTTTTGTTGTAGACTCTAAAGCTCCTATTGCTCCCAATGCTCCATTGCAACTCCATTACTCCAAAAAAAAAAAAAGAACACAAATCAAACCAAGAAACTCATACCAAACTCCTACAACCGATGAATTTGCATTCCATCGAGGCAAGATAAGTCTCTAGCTTAGGAAGAGATTGTGAAGGCCCTAAACTAAGTGCTATCCTCGACAGCAGCACCAAAGATGTTCACCTAAATAAGAATTCTCCTTGTATAAGAGTGGAATAAGAGAAGAAAAAGGAGAAGATGCAAGGATTGTTTTGGGAGCATGCACTTAGCGAACCCTAAGAGGGTTAACTCCTCAATGTGAAGCCTCTAGGGGCTCACTCCACCACCACTTGAGTCACCCAAGTGGAGATCCTTGAGCTAGGTAGGGAGAAATGAGAGAAGGAGCTCAACTCCTAACTCAATGCCTTCATGTGTGTGTGTGTGTGTGTGTGTGTGAGAGAGAGAGAGAGAGAGAGAGAGAGAAGAAGAAGAAGAAGAAGAAGAAGAAGAAGAAGAAGAAGAAGGAAGCATCACCTCTACAAGCACACACTCACAATAAAGCAAGCAAGCAACAAAGGACGTGACCATTGCTCACAACTCGAACAATACATAACAAAGGTGAAGGCTAGGCCCTAATAAGAGAAGGCCTAGCATGATGGATGTGGCTACTGACCTACCCAACCTTTGTCAAAAATTAAACATGGCTTCTCAAGCATACATGGATATGGTATGCCTATCCCTAATTACTATGATTAAAGAACACTAATCCTATGGTGGATGTAGCCTAATTAACAACATAATGATGATCCTAATAACTTAATCAAGCTTGAGTCAAGCACATTAGGTTATAAGATGGAAACTTGTACTCATAGAGAGGCTTGAGAGTTGCTTTTATTCCTTGCTTGAAAATGTCCCTTTTTATATGACGAGGGTACACCTCTTAACAAATGTGCTCATGTGGGATAATGTCCAAGTGTGATGTGGTTGCATGCTCCTTCTTCTAGTCCTCTACTCATACCTGGCCCTCAATGGCACCACAAATTTCAACAACTCTTCAAGCTGCAGCACCGGGCCCTCTAGCTCAACCTCCTCAAACATAATATCTTCATTGATGAGGAGATTCCATCACCTTTTCCACAATCCTCTCCGAAATCCCTTACACCTCCCACACCACCCTCGCCATGCTCTTATTCCAAAACACCATCTCCTTTATATCGAGCCCTCCACCATCATTCTCTTCCCTCACCACGTCCTCTACCTTAAGCTCCAATCCTGGTGTAGGGTCCTCACCTTCTCTGACTAGCTAGACAAGGGTGACTTCTATGACTTTTTGCTCCATTGAGTTATGCCCATGCCTCGCTTCCATCGACATCATCAGTAGAGCCATTTAGTGGATGCACACACACAGTTGGCATACCGTGGATGAGGCCTATCACCATCTTAAACCACAGAGGCTAGTATTGCCTATGCCCCATCACCACCCTTATCTTGTACCATTAAATTTGGAAGTATAGTTGTAATTGATGCGCACCAACAAGTGCCACCTCTTTGACACTGTACACGTGGCCTACCCCCACGACATCTCTCACGCAGAATACAAGGAGGCCCTTGAGTTTTAGCAATCCATGAAGCCCAACACACAAGGTAAAGGAAGAGGAAGAGGACACCACGGACAATGCTAAGGACAAAGATGGTGATAATGCATCCGGCAACAAGGACATGTCCAAAAAAGGCCCCCCCAATGATGGTGGTCCTAGCAAAACTTTCCAAGGCCCTTCAACATTAATCCCCTCTTCAACTGCACATGCTTCAAGAAGTCTGCCAAAGGCAAGGAGAAAGAACATGCCTTGACATACATTCCCCTAGACTAACCCTCTACATCAACTCCCCCTCTCCTCATCTTCACCTCACCACCTGCCACTCCTCCCTGGATTTCTCTGTTGGGGTAAAGGCCAATGGCCTACCCAATGCACTTGTACCGTGGTTATTCTTTATTTGTGGATACATAGAGAATAAGAGTGTGGTGACCATTGCACCAGTAGCACCCACGATATCATGTGTCTCTCTTTTTCTCTCGTGGTCGCTCTCTCTGTTGCATCCTCGCTTCCATCAACTGGTATCACATTTCAGAGTATGGATCACTTTTCAAGCTTGGCATCGGGAGATTCGGCATTCTAGGAGAATTTTGAGCAGGTGTCTTGAGGTTTTAACCCCCTTTCAGAGCCATTCGTGCAGTCAAAATCGCCATCTGAGTGATGGTTTAGGAGTTGCAATTTTTTAGCTTTCTTTGTGCTCCTTTCATACAGGTTATGTGCGAGCTGTTGTAAGCAGCCACTTGTATGTGCAAGTTTTGTTGGGGCTAGAGTAAGGCCGTGCAGAGAGTTTCAGAGCAACTTATCTCAAGAGTGGGGGAGGACATGTATTATCTCAAGAGTGGGGGAGGACATGTATTATCTCTCCAAAAGTAAAAACGACCTGTTGTTGTTGTTTGTTGCAGGACTTTGTTTGTTGCTGGCATTGTCGAAGAGTGTGTCTTCAAAGACATTCTTTATCAAGCTCCCTTGCACTCATGAATACAAGCATCGTCTCCTTAGCCAATCTTACCCTCGTCATGGAGCTTGGCTCCCCTCTTGTCTAGTAAGCGGGTTGCATACAAGCATATTTTTTTATTGGGTACCACAAACAGGAAACTACAAAAGTTGTGTGGTTGAATGCATATTGCCGGAGGTGTTTTAGTGCCCGGTTGGATGATGCTTGGATGCCTTGGTGGTTGGATGTTGGTCCCAACATATGCCAAGTAATGATATGTCTTGCTAGTGACGGTGAAAAAGCTGTACTTTGAGTCTTTGTTCAATAGTTGAATTGACAGTTTGCAGTCTTGTGAGAAAGCAATAAAAAGTGTGCAGGTGGCTGTTTTTCATCAGAGAATTCATAAGGAATTGGTCTCTAAGTTGAACTTAGAAGTTTCAGATTTCTGGACAGACTACAACTTTGCTTTTAGAAGCATATCAATTAGAGATTTGGAGAAAAAAAAAGATATGATGCGTACAAAACAGCCAGAAGTTGCTCTGTAAAATGAGCAATAGGCTATTTTTCAAAGGTGAATAGCATCAAATCTGTCAAGATTTGGGATCTACATTCAACTGAACAGTTATAGAGCTATGAATTTCCTACAACTTTGCTTTTTATAGTATTTGCATCGGAGTTACGGTTCAAAAGATATTTCCTACAACTTTGCTTTTTATAGTATTTGCATCGGAGTTACGGTTCAAAAGATATTTGATGTCCTAAACAAGGAAAAGTTGCTGCAGACATTAGAATTTCAGCACTTTGGTTGGCCACTGCAAATTGGCATTTTGGATTGCTTCTTGGTTTGCATCTAAAGCTATTGTGATGGCTACGTCATCTGAGAATGTGCTCTTTAATATTGAGAAGTTGGATGGTACAAACTTCTCTTACTGGAAAGAGCAGATCTAAAATGTTTTGGTGCAAAACAAGCAGGTTAAACCTATCAAACACAAAGGTGTGAAGCCTGAAGATATGGATGCTGATGATTGGTAGGAATTGGATGAGCTTGCACACTCTACTATTATGCTTACACTCTCCAAGTCAGTCTTTTCAATGTCAAGGATACTGCAGGTGGTGCTTATGGTGTATGGCAAAAACTATGTGACCTTTATGAGAAGCAAAGTGTTGCATCTCAGGTGTGTTGGCTGAAGAAGCTCATTAATCTTCTCATGGAAGAGGGGACATCTATGTCCAACCATTTGAATGAGTTTAACACTATTTTCAGCCAATTGTCTGCACAAAAGATTGCATGTGATGATTCATTAAAAGCAATGTTTCTGCTTGCCTGAAAGTTGGGATACTTTCAAGATAGCCATAAGCAATTCGGCACCTACAGGTGGTTTGACTTGTGCGGATGTAGAGAGGAGCCTGCTCAGTGAGGAGGTCAATAGGAAGAATATGGCTAGCACTAAAGGCTCTAGTGCACTCGCTGTGTAAGAGGCAGACCTCAGTCAAGGGGGGCATCCCGTGAGAGAGGGAAATCTAGGAGCAAGTCTCGCACAAAGAAAGATGTGGAATGCTATTATTGTGGCAAGAAGGGTCACATCAAAAAAGACTTCTTCAAATGGAGGAAGGACAAGGTAAAAAGAAAATGCAATGATAATAAGGATGATGGCAAGAAGGAAGAAAAGCCAAGGCAAGAATAGAGGAGGTGAACACTATCCGCAGTGATAGTGATACTGGAGATGTTTTATATGCCTCTATGTTTGATGATGCATTTCTTGTTACCATTGATGATGGTATGTCACAAGACTAGATCATTGACTCAGGTGCATCCTTTCATGTTACTCCACACAGGGAGTGGTTTGCTTCATATGATGCAGGTAGGAAAGGATGTGTGAGATTGGGTAATGACTATGCATGTGACATTGTTGGAGTGGGAGATGTGCATTTATCTCTTGCAAATGGTTCTGCTCTTGTGCTCAAGAATGTACGGCATATGCCAAATCTTAAGAAGAGCTTGATCAGCACTCGACAATTGGATGATTGTGGTTACCATGTGTTCTTTGGTAATCATTCATGGAAGATTAGCAAAGGGTCTCTTGTTGTTGCCAGAGGTTCCAAGTCTGGAACTTTGTATTCTTTGCATGTGTCTGGTGTAAAAGATCATGTGATAGCCGTGAGCCATCTGTATCGTTGTGGCATCGCTGGTTGGGACACATGAGTATGACAAGAATGAAAATTCTTTTTGTTTTGTCTTGTCTTCAATTTTTTAGATTTCACTGTGTGAGCATTGCATGTATGGCAAACAAACTCGGTCTTCACATAAGAAATCGTGTGGTAAGAGGAAAATTGAACCATTGAAGTTGGTTCATAGTGATGTATGTGGACCTATGCCTACAATGTCATTGGGTGGTGCATCATATTTTGTTACTTTTATTGATGATGCTACACGCAAAGTATGGGTTTATCCGATTTGGAAGAAGGATGATGCTTTTGATGCATTTCAGAAGTTCTTGGCATATGCTGAAAATCAGTCCAGTAAGTAGCTTAAGTACTTGCGTACTGATAATGCCCTTCTCATGCCTTTTAGAAGTTCTGTGATGAGATGCGTGGTATCAAGAGAGAGTTGACTACTCCTGATAATGCTTCTCAAAATGGTGTTGCTGAGAAGATAAATCGGACCATACAGGAAAGAAATCTTAGCATGCTTTCTAATGCCAGTCTTCCACATGGCTTTTGGGCTTAGGCTATTAAGACAGCAATGCATCTTATTAACATATCGCCTAGTAAGGCGTTGGATGGGAAGGTTCCTAAAGAGGCTTGGTCAGGCAAGCCACCCTCTTATGAGCATCTACGCGTGTTTGGCTGTGAGGCCTATGTTCATGTACCTAAGGAAAAACGTAGCAAGCTTGACACACAAAGTCAAGAAAATGCATATTTCTTGGGTATGGTGATTCATGAGAGATGGGATACCAGTTATGGGATCCAAAGGCCAGGAAGATAGTACGCAGCCATGATGTTGTCTTCAAAGACAAGATGCACAAAAAGCCAATGAAGACCGTACGCAGAGTGGTGTTTCAGGAGGATGGATAGCCACCATATGCGCCACATGCAGAGCATGTTCCACATGATGTGAGACATGGACAGCCCATAGATCATGAAGTGGGAGAGGCACAGCTAGGTGTGCAACCTCCAATTATGCAGGAAGATCAGTTTGGACAGCCAGGTGCTCCTGTTGTGCCAATGTTGAGACGTTCTACTTGAGTCTCTCATCCTACACACAGAGATATACTCCGTCTCTTGATTATGTCATGTTGACAGACTGTGGTGAGCCTTCATGCTATGCACATGCTATGTCTTGGGATGACAGGCATAAGTGCAAGGCCATGAAGTCATAGATGGATTCTTTGATGAAGAATGCAACTTGGGACTGGTTTCTTTGCCCAAAGGCAAGCAGGCATTGATTTTGATGAGGAGATAATAATTAGGAGTCTAATTAATCCCCTATTTTAGATTAATTTACACCATTGTTGATGCACAAAGATTAGCATTCCTTTGCTCTATCCAATGATGTGCTCAATTGTGTGAATTAATTAGGGATTAATGGTTAATTAGAGTCCTTTATTAATGTACAAAGATTAGCATTCCTTTGCTCTATCCAATGATGTGCTCAATTGTGTGAATTAATTAGGGATTAATGGTTAATTAGAGTCCTTTATTAATTAGGGATTAATGGTTAATTAGAGTCCTTTATTAATGTAAAAGAGGAAAAGATTAGTGAAAAGTATAATCTTTAATCAATTTTTTACATAACTCATTAAGGCTAATGAGCATTCAATGAGTAGATACTCCATGAGAGTTGTCAAAATTGTCCATTTTGGGTGACATCTTCAAACCATTTAGATCTATGCCACAAATTCACCTCCTAATGCCATTGGCCATGCCTATAACAAGCATGTCATTAGGTTTTACACCCCTTATCACTTCCATCCCACCAGGCTTTGGCCCCTTGCCTAACATTTTCACAAATCCTATAAGTACCAACCCTTTCCTGGATGCCCACACCTTGGACATACTAACTAGTCTAGGAAGGGGGTGGCCCAAGGACTCATTGAGTCTCTTCCAAACAAGAGCACTCACATACGGCCTTAGTGACTCATACAGAAATACGACTATACAAATTTCCAAAATTATGATCAAATATGACGGAACAACAGAACTTGTTCAATTAATTCAAGTGTTTGAACAGAGATGTGAAGTCTTTGGAAATCCCAACTGGCCCACTAAGGTACATGCGTTGAACTTATGCTTAGAGGGAAAAGCTAGTCGATGGTTCATCGCATTAATGCCGGCAATCAAGACCAACTTCAAAACCTTGAAATCAGGCTTTATACATGGCTTTTCTAGACAAGGTGATCAGTGGAGTGCAGTGACAGTACTCTATTCAATTGAGCATCAACCAAATGAATCCATTAGAGATTTTATCCTTAGGATAAAACTCTTGGACTCACGATGTGAGTCATGGGAAACATTAAACGATGTTCAATTGAAGTGTTCAATTAAAGAGATGCTTCATGATGGGCTTAAAGAATAATAGCTTACACAACTTGATCATTGTAACCAATCTGGAACATTCGATCAATGTTGTAAAGAAGCAATACGTTTAGATGACAACATGCTAGAAGATGATCATGCTACGAGGTGTTCCTCATCTAAACCAAGTGAAGCAATGGCAAAAGAAAGATCAATCTCGGAATTGACATTCCCAGAATTTTATGCAACCTTGCTTAAAACCTTACAGCCAACATCTCTAACTAAGAGAGGATGAAAACCTTCAAAACCAGACATCCTTAATGCCTTTAAAACTGAGGAACAAAATGCCTTGTGTTGAATGTAGTCACTACGACCATCCCAATCCTCATTGTGCATACAAGGCACATGTTCTTCTATACTGCATATATTGTAAAACCTTTGACCATGATACTAAAAAATGTCCCGCTTCATTCACAATGGACTTAAAACCTCCATCTCCCGTGCAGCACTAAACAGAAACAGTCCAAAGGGTAGAATTGCTCAGGAAAGCAATTAATCGGACACGTCTGTGTTTCTATTGTCAGAGACCTCACAAGGTGGCAGACTGCACAGTTTGGAATACTTCCATGCCCATAGTCACCTTGCGACCCATGTGTGAACAATGTGGCATTGATCACATGTTCCAAGATTGCCCAAGATGAGTTGCTTCAATGCAACTTGTCTCACAAAATATAACTCTTAACATCTTAAGTGTACAAAACGGGCAATTGTCCACAGTGCCCTTGAATGTGCTTACATGCTTACAAGCCAAGGCATGAGAAATAGTCAAAAGGAATGCAAAAGACAATACCTCAACATGGGTAGAAGAACATGCTTCAAAACAAAACTCAAAAAAAGGAGCAAAACCTTCTAAAACCAAGAAAAACAAAGGACAACAAACTGTCGAAACCAAGGTCGAATTAAAAGACAAGGAAAAGGAGCCTGTAGAGGACATAAACCCAAAAGAGGACATAAACACAACAGAGCCAAAAGCTATACATGATGCAGAAGCATCCACCTCAAAAACCACCACACAAACCTCGACACCCATATGTGCGACACGGAATACAAAAACCCAAAAGAAAATCTGATCTCGTCGCATGGGTAAACATAATGAAAAACTGACAAACTAAAGAAAGTTAGAGAATGAAACAAGTTCTAGTACATCACTAAGTGAGGATGAAATAAGTTCTTACTCTTTTCTCATTGCACCACATAGACCAATCAGAAACTAGAACCCACCCAACCACCCCAAATGGATATTAGTGATCATATGACATATTCGGAGCATGCTTAGCTTGGTTGAATGTCTTACAGGGTCACTGGTTGTGATTGAGCCTCATAATGCCAAACCTAAAACAACAACCAAGATACAAAGCCTAGAAGAATACCACTTTCCCTTTCAAGAGGAAGACATATACTCTCTACAAAAGAGTCATTTGAAACAAATTATACGAATTATACGCTTGAGAAAGCACGTGAGGAATTCGATAATTCCCTTACAAAATTAAAAGAGTCTCTCAAAACCTCATTCTTCGGAGGAATGCTCTTCTCTCATGATAAAGCCAGCATCACATCAACACTTGCACCTTTAATGGCTCAACCTGAGTTATACAAGGACATAACGAACTCCATAAAATAGGACTATGAGGATTCGCAAGTATCCAAACAGCCCTCATTGAGAATTCTCAGAGGACCAAGTGTGCCAGTGTACACGTAGGTACTCTTAAAAAAGCTGAGACCCAAATAGAGGATGAAAGTGAATGGGAATATGAAATGGACATAGGATCTGAAGCTAAAACAATAACCGAAACACCCATGGTTCCCTTGGAAGATTCTATCATCGTATGGTTGGATTTCCCTGCAGTAATGATATTAAGTGCAAACGTGCATTGATTAGCCCTCAAGCTAGTCATAACATCATGACAATAGACACTTGGGTGTCATTGGGACAACCTAAATTCATCCCTACAAACAATAGTCTTGCCCAAGGAGCCAAGGGACGAAACATTGAAGTTCCAAGTTATTTTCGATACACTACTCGAACAATCGATGATGGTGGCGATATAGAATTTACATTCCATGTTACCCTAGATTCCCTTTAGTATGATGTCATCCTTGGTGAAATTTGGATAGGTGAATCGTCGTATTCAATAGATGAATCCATGCAAACAGTCACCTTGAACACTCCTACAAGCAATGTAAAATTGCTATTACGGGAGAGACCTTGCAAGAGCTTGAACTTCCAAAATATCTTACTGAAAAGATCCCTGCTAGGATTTTGGTTGGATTGGAAATTTCAAATAAAATCACCACAGCTCAAGCACAGCTTTATCCAACATGAGAACACAATCTCATGACCCTCAAGCTATGGGATTTATTAGGCCAACCAGCACTCACGGGACATCCTGAAAGGATTACCTTTACACAAGTCTTGAACATGCCATGTTTGGGGTATTTTGAACATACAATGTATATTGAAACTAACCTCCTTACTTGCAAGTTTTTTGTGGTTGAGTATGTGTTGGAAGCAGATTTGATCTTGAGGCATAAATGGACTATTGCTGCCCAAGCACCACTGTGCTTTGCGAGCGATAGAGTCATTATGATGGTCAACACCAAAAAGTTGACAATACCATACTACAAGGAAGAGGATCCAACTTTAATGGATATCTATGATGCTGAATGCAAAAGGATACAAGCCTCTTCCACAAAAGCCCCTCTACACAATGACCTACCATCTACATCAACGATCGACACTCGACAAAGCCTCTACTCCTTCAAAGCCATCCTCACCTACAAAGTTCAATGCCAAAACCTTGCAATTAATAGCTATTCCTAAAGAAGTTCCCACAGCCCAACCATCTGTCTCTAACAAGGAACTCAAAGGGAAGGCCCCGGATCCTATGCATCTTCATTGACAAACCTCATCAAAGAAGACAACCACATGCTCATCACAGGCCTCATCATCGACAGCAACTCCATAAGAGACTCTAACCTCATCATCATTAACAATGCCCATGAGTTTCAAACTTGCAGCCTCAGCACCAGCCAAAGTCAAGGAGGGCCCCAAACCTTCCATATCAACCCAAAAGAAAACTCCACCAAGACTCCCACAATCACTATATCTTAATAGTATCAAAATGTGGGTGGAGAAGCAGCTACTTTGTAGCTCAAGGCTACTATGAAGGTGCCAATCAAATTTGGGTCCCCAAGCGCATCACAAATTCCCCTAAGCTTGCACACATAAGAATGCCTCAGCATGAAGCACATCGGCCACTAGTTTATAATGTTAATCAAAGAAGGGTGCCTATGCATGCGCTTCAACAACAAGGATACTATGATGGTAAATCCATCATATGGTTGCCAAAAGTGAACAATGTGAAGCAAGCCTCACCACCGACTTCAACCAATAGCTTCACCTAAAGTTTGACAAGAATGGAGGCCCAAGCAACAGCAAGCAAATAACTCAACCACTTTCGTGCATTCAGCACCAACACAAGAGCTTGTCTATTCAAGCAACCAATCAATAGCCTTCCCTACTGCCTCGACAACATTTGAGCAACAAATTCAAGAATCAATACCCATGTCTGCAAACAGAGACTTATGAGCATATCAAGAACAAAATAACAATGTTCTTGTCACCCCTCTAGAAGTGAGAAATGAGTGCACATAACAAAATAACAATGTTCTTGTCACCCCTCTAGAAGTGAGAAATGAGTGCATAGAACCTGTTGCTCGCAAGTCAAGACCTAGTTGCCCCATAAAATCAATATAAGATTTAAAAAAATATATATATTAATTTAAAAAAAAACCATTGACGTAAAAAATCTACAACTTCAGGGGGTCAAGACCTACAATCTCATGAGTTCATTTCTTAAGAAATACAGTCTCATGGCTTAAGAACCTGCACTTTCATGATTTAAGCCTCATCTCGGATTAAGCCATATCATGCATTACCACATTCCCAAACGATCCTCAATAGCCATTATATATTTGTTAAGATTATTGCGCTTACTATTCTTTTGGCTAAATTAATGTACCAGCTGCTCCATGAGTATATATCCATACTCATGCACTAGAGAACATTCGAACCAAAGCCTCACCATCAATAACTTCCAAGTACATCTCTGGATGGGGGGGCCATGGTGGGTGAAACCTTGGTCAATGGTATAACCCATCGCCTGGAATTTTCCTTCAAATTACAAACCTCTCCAAACGACGCCACCATCTTCACAAATCAATGATGTTCAATCCTTAGTGAAGATATCTACATTAGCCTTGCAAGTCGATGTAGTTCTTTCAATCCTCACCAACAAGTGGCTACTTCAACACACAGAGCAGTTCAATAAGAGTCTATATGACTGAATTCTAGTACTTCATGTAAATCTTCTTCATAAGAGCACTTAAATATACATAAGAACATAAAAATCACATGGGTAGAAGAAGACAGGAATAGGTCCTTCTCAACAACATTTGACAAGAATCCTGCCGCACAAAGGGACATCATCAAAAGCCAATTACTTCAAATGATGAATGTCGCTTCAATGAATCAAACGAGGAACTGAGAATCACCATCTCGTTCTAATGATTAAGTCTATGTTCTTTCAGAATCCTTCCCTCTTCTCTCCCATTATTAACATCTCTTAGTGTCCCCATTAACAAAAATCACAGGTAACCTTGCTGATTATTGCCAAAAACAAATTGAGCTTTTAAAAAAAAGGGCTCACACAAATATAAAAATGCAATCATTCGTAAAAACCCCACCCCCCATCCCATTAGGAATTCCCAATACACCACTAACCTATTCATTCATTAACTAGCTTTTCTTATTCCTTCGTGTGAGGAACAAAGACCATTGAACGTCACTCAACATCAATGCCATCGACAAATCTTGTTTATTCTCCCCACACAAAGGTCTTCAACGTGATCACGCGAGGACGCAATCACCATTAGGAAGGGGGGGATGTTAATTCAATTCTAAGATTAACAAGAGCTACTGCCATTATCTTACATCAAGAAGTCACGGTAGATACACCAAAGGGTCATACATTCAAGATATGAAGCAATAGTGTCCAAAGCTATAACTTGGACAGGCGCCCGTAATGGTGTGACAAAGTATTTATGGCAATTCCTGCTTCAAGAGCAAGTGGTACCAAGATAGGATGAAGTCCTAAGTGATGTAATTCATAGATATATTATGAGAGTAGTCATTGTAATAGCATTAGGCCCCTTATAAGCCTAAAGTGCCCGACCAGCCACCACAGTTTAAGTGAGTGTGAACACTTATGGCCATGTATATAAGTGAATTTCTCTCATAATACAACATACTCTCTCATAATACAACATACTCTCTCCCATTGTGCAATTGAGTCTTGCTCTTGCTAATCTCTTTCCCTAATGCATGCTAGTGAGTGTGTGTGAGTGTGTGTGAGTGAAGTGAGGTGAGAGGAGGGACGAGGACCTATAGTACAACATGGCAGTGTGACAATGCTCACGGGAGATGCAGTGGAATTTCTTCTCAAGGAGTTGGAGACCTCGAGGGTTATGAGCTCGGCCATTAGAAAGATCCTTACGACAATTGCTATTCACCAGGTAATCTCTTTTTGGATGTGTTTCAACGAGGGTTAGGGTGAGCCATAACCGGGACTTACTGGGTAATTATTTGGGTCAATTGAGTCCCAAGCCTTATGAATTGGGACAATGGTATTGGTAGACCTTATGGGTGGAAAGCCCCCCCGCTGCCCATTTGTTTTTGCTTTTAATAGTATTATTGTACCCGACATTGTCTCTGTGTTGCCTACTTATTCACCCAAAAGTTTGTTTTGTAATAATTCATGCCACTAACATATGATGCTAATCATGGACAATAAATGTCCCATC
Source organism: Cibotium barometz (assembly GCF_041138505.1). Classification (NCBI taxonomy): domain Eukaryota; kingdom Viridiplantae; phylum Streptophyta; class Polypodiopsida; order Cyatheales; family Cibotiaceae; genus Cibotium; species Cibotium barometz. The sequence goes on along the minus strand of NC_141061.1, from coordinate 35,675,817 downwards.
CAGCTCAAAAACAACCCATCTACATCCCATCTCACAGTATACAATCCATCCCATGCACACATGTAGTACATCACATTTTTCAAAAAGTTCTACAATCATACTCGGGCAATCGAGTACCTCCTTTGACTTCAGTGCTACATGATACCTAAAAATTTTGATACTACTCCGACGGATTCTCGATGCTTGGGGATTATTTTCTCTTGATTCACAATTGAACGAGTTTACGACTTCTTTTAAATTGCAAGCGAAGCGATAAGTATTATCATTTTGTTCAAAATTTTCTTTCCTTCTATTTGTATTTAAAATTTACATTCTTTATATATCTACATTTCTCTCTTCATCATGAATCCTCAACCCCCAACCATTCATGAGAAAGTCCAAGCACTTCAACATTAGATCTTGGATGAAAAGGAGTTGAGAAGGGAGTTAGAAGATACAATATCCTGCAAGTAGAGTCAATAACAAAGATACCTCAAAGTCTAAAGGAGATCATATTCAAAAAACTATGAAAGCTACCCTTAGAGCCTAGGAGTCTAGAAAAGAGAAGAAGATTATTAAAAAAGCATTCTCGTTTCAAAATTATAATGGAAAAAAGGATGCTAAGGTGGCACTCTCATAGTTAAGTCAGCTTGATAATGGAAAAAAGGATGCTAAGGTGGCACTCTCATAGTTAAGTCAGCTTGATGATAATTTTCGAGGGAGAAATTTTCTAAAAGGGATAAAATCAAGTGTGTTGGCAACCATTTAGTGGTCGATAGTGTTGCATTGTGGGGGAAAACTATTAAGACAGGACATCATAGACCCTGTACTTGGAAAGAGTTTCAAAAGGAAATAAAGAAAAAATTATTTGCCATCGTAATATAAAGCTAGAAGTCAACATCAGTGGGATACCATTAGATAGCTAAAGAAGGAGATTGTGTAGAAGTATGTGGATAAGTTTTGGCAAAGCCTTCTTCAGCTTAAGGCTGTAGAGAAAGTGCATGAGAAAGATCAAAAAAGGAAATTTATAATTGGATTGAGACCTCATATTAGAGCTAAGGTAAACATGTTCTAAATGAGGTCTACTATTTCATACTCATTGTTTGAGCTCTACTATTTCATACTCATTGTTTGAGCTCTACTATTTTCCTAGCTCTTAATTGTGAGAGGAAGAATGGTGTACCAAAGGAAGCTAGGACTACCCAAGATCCTTGATCCTTGAAAATTCAAAAGTATGTTCCTACTTCTAAAACTTTTAACAAGTATCAAGGGTCGAAAAATAATTTCAAGTGCTTCAACAATAAGAAGAGAAATGACTCAAATACCAAGAGTGAAGAGAATAATTCCAAGTTGAATAAAGACAACCAAAAAGCGGAGAATCAAATGCTTTAAGTGCAACAAGAAAGGCCACATTGCTTCCAATTGTTCCGAGAGAGGAGGCACACACAATGGGCTAAAAAGGCAACATGATTGATGAAGTAAATTATATAGATAGTGACTATGTGCCCAAGTAAGAGGGTAACTCAAACTATGACAATACCCTCCAATACCCAATCTACTCCACACATGTTATTGAAAATGGAAGGTAAGGTAAAGGATAAGTCAATCACAATCTTACACGATGACGATAGCGCCCATGACTTTATTTTTGAAAGGCTTGTAAATGCACTTAATCTAGAAGTCGCACCATCCAAATACAAAATCAAATCCGCCTTTTAATAATCAAAAGGATAACTACACCAGAGAAGTAAGAAATTTAAAATCGATAATATCACCTTACGAAGAGGAAATAACCTTTTTGGTTACACCACTACAAGGTATTGATATAATTCTCCTCGATGGGAAGAACACTCTATATCCAAGGAACCCAGGGATATAGGAAGCCTAGCAACTGTGTTATCCACGCCTGTCCAAATGCCCTTGGGTCAGTTGTTACTTAATTCACCCACCCTATGGACAGATGTAAAAGAATGGATCGAAGGAGGTCTAAGGCCAGTGGAGAATATGGATGAGGCTCTGCCACCCTTGGTAGAAAGACCCTTGAGGCATACAAAGGAAACGCAAGTGCTTAAGATACCAGTTAACCAACTGGGACGCTACTATGAGAGTCACGACACGAACACTACCATTCTGATTCATCATAATGGATACTAGGCATTGGCCATACTAGATGGTGGGGCAAGTGTCAGCATCATTACCAAACATTGCTGGAAAAAATAGGAGAAGCCGGATCTAAAAAGAGCAGATCTAATCGTTAAGATGGCTGATGGAACATCTTCGAGACCCATTGGGCTCTTGGAAAATGTGTAGTTCATACTCTTTATGTTTTAATATCATCATACATTTGTGGTCATGGACTTCCTACGCCAACCTGATACATATAACATAATATTAGGATGACCTTTCATGAGGGAATCCAAATTGGTGCATGATTTGGCTTTGGATCATGTATATGTACGCAGGGACTCACAAACATTGAAGATTGATCTAAGAGCATGGAAGGCACATCCCATGGAAGGGCAATTGTTCGGTAACGACTCGGTCACAAACAGAGCGAACCACATCCCTGAAGATATACCAGTCCACAGAGGGGGAAACCAAGGATGAGGAGGATACGGAGATGTATGCATCACTACCTCCCCCGGACTTCTGTGAGAATTGGATGCATGTGTTGGCCACAATTGATGTGATGCAACCTAAGGGAACCCAGTATTTGGAATCTAGAAACATCCCTACGACTTCTATTTGCATGGTTGATTGGCAAACCATGGATGGGGAGTCAGTGGAGGAGACATCAAGTAAAGAAGGTATTCTGGCGCGAATTTGTATCAGTAGTCAGCGCATCAGGCGATGGCAGAGACAAAAACGGTACCTAGCCTAAAGAAACGCATTGCTGGAAGCAAACCAACGGATGCCTAATGGTTGAGATACCTTGAGGCTACAAGGGTACATGATGAATTCTCCAAGGATTGGGGGACGAAGAGTTGAGTAAAATATCGTTGGAAGGGAGGAATCTAGAGAAAATCACCCTTAAGGAAACCGATACACCCAAACTTACAAAAACGGGATACCGAAAACGCAACAAAGCCTTGGCAAAGGTAGAACATGAGGACAAGAAAATCATGGAAAAAACCAAAAAGGACAATGAGGACAAAATAGATGTGCTCAGTGCCCGACCATTTCAAGAACTATACACTTGATGATCAAAGAGTGGTCCGATTAACAGCCACCACGAGGGTAAAAGCGGAAGGGTTGTTGACATCATACGATGGCCTGTGGGTGGCAGAAGTCAAGGAGGTTGATATTGCGGGATCAAGGGAAGAAGCAAGGCCCGTATATATTGCCTAGATTTGACCTCTGCAGAGAGGAAGTAGAGCTTATTGCTCTTCTCAAGGAATACAAGGATTGTTTTGCCTAGAACTATAAGGAAATGGAAGGGGTACCACCCGAGGTGGTACAACATACGATTCCAATTATGGAAGGATCACGGCCTGCCAGGCAGAAACCATATAAATCCAAAGTATGCAGCAGCAGCAATTGTAAAGGAGGAAATTGATAAGCTCATTATTGCTGACTTTATCTATGAGATTGAACATACGGATTGGTTATCACCCATTGTGATAGTGCCTAAAAAGAATGGAAAATTGAGAGTATGTGTCGATCTTAAGAAAGTAAATGCAGCCACTCGAAAAAAGGACCATTACCTATTACCGTATACCGAACATGTCTTGGAAAGAGTGGCTGGAAAAAGGGAAGCGTACAGCTTCTTGGATGGGTTTTCAGGGTACAATCAGGTGTCCCTAGTACCAGAAGACCAACAAAAGACTGCCTTCAATACCATGTGGGAAACATTCACTTACAAGGTCACGCTCTTTGGTCTTACAAATGCCTCGGCAACCTTTCAAAGATTGATGTGCACAGCTTTTAAGGACTACTTTTGCAAAAGTGGTTGGAAGTGTTTATTGATGATCTATGTGCACATTCTCGATGGGAAGATCATTTGAACTGTTTGAGGAAGGTGTTTGAATGTTGCCAATTATATCGGATATCACTAAACCCTTTGAAGTGCCAGTTTTGGGTCAATCATGGTGTGATATTAGGACACATAATCTCAAAAAATGGCATATCCACTTATTATAGCAAGGTCAAGTTGATCTTGGAACTACCACCACCCCACCAACTACAAAGGTATGCAAAGGTTTATGGGTCATGTGGGTTATTATTATCGATGCTTCATCGTATTTTATGCGGAGATAGCTAGACCCTTGTATAAACTACTCATTGTCTTTGAGTGGACCAAGGAGTGTCAAGAGGCTTATGATCGTCTCTGAAGCAAGCCTTGGCAAGCGCACCCATTTTGCGACCCCCAATTGGGATCTTATATTCCACGTACACATTGATGCATCAAATTTTACAATTGGGTAACCTGGTGAATTCAAATTGGACTATCCACTTTGCTTTGCTAGACTCGTCAATTGAATGATGTAGAGGTGAGCTACACCACTACCGAAAGAGAAGGATTGGCCATAGTCTACGCAGTCAAGAAATATCGACATTATCTCTTGGCTAACAAATTTCATATTTTTTGTGGACCATCAAGCTTTGCTATATCTAGTGAATAAACCTTACACCATAGGAAGAATCGCACGTTGGCTACTATTGTTGTTGGAATTTGGCTTTACTGTCATAGTAAGGAAGGGGACACAACATGTGTTGGGGGCCGACCACCTGTCCAGAGTTCGAAATGGCAAACTAGCAAACTAATGTCGAGACGATGACTTCCCTGATGCTTGTATATTCAAATTGGGTAGGGTACCAGAGTGGAGCGAAGAGATCTCAGAGTATTTGGCTTATGGCTTCCCTCAGGACATACCCTTAAATAAGGATAAGATGCGAAGGCTTATCAAGCTTGCAGCACCATATCAATTGATTGCCGGAGAGTTGTATAGATTGGGCAAAGACAATGTGCTAAGACGATGCGTAAGGGATGATGAATTCGTTGACCATACTGGAAGAGTCTCATTCCGGGATAGTAGGCGGCCATTTTGTCGGAGAAATTACAACCCGGAAGATGCTCCAAGCTGGACTCTTGTGGCCCACATTATTCAGGGACGCCAATGAGTTCATTAAAAGATGCGAGGAATGCCAACGTTTTGCTATCCCACAAAAAAGAGACAAGATGCCACTAACCCCCATCATTGTCAGGCAACCATTTGAGAAATGGGGAATAGATTTTGTGGGGCCTATAGGTCCGGCAGCTCATCCATCACAAGCCGGCTACATAATCATAGCCACTTATTATTTCACAAAGTGGGTGGAGGCCAAAACTTCAAAGAAAGGGGATGCGCGAACAATTGCAAAATTTGTATATGAGCAAATCATATACAAATCCCGATTCGACTGTCCATTGGAATTGGTGAGTGACCGCAGCTCACATTTCGTTAATGAGGTGATTAATCAATTGCTTGTAAGATTCTTGGTAATCCATCGTAAATCGTCACCATACTACCCCCAAGCAAATGGTCAAGCAGAAGTACCAATAAGATTTTGTGTACCATCCTGACGAAAACTGTGGGAAGCAAGTCGAACAAATTGGGAGCATAAGCTTACAACAGCTCTTTGAGCCTACCGCATATACTCCTTTCCGTCTAGCTTATGGTGTTGAAGCGGTGAAGAAGAAGAAGAAAAAAGGTGGCTTCCACCAGTCATTTGACTGACCATATATGGTTGTACAGATGTCTATGTCAGAATCCGAGTCCCGAGAGCAACCACCTCCAACACAAGCTAGCAGTGCCCCAGAGTGCTAGCAAGGTGAGGACCAACTTCTTGGGCCCTTACGCCCAGTCCTTCAAGGGAACTCTCATCAAAAAATAGGTCACTACACCACATGGGAAAATCACTATGCAGTGCCACAGTAAGGAGTGCCTCCATCTATTAGAAGATGCGGAAGTAAATGATAAGCTGGAAAAAAGTCGGCCTCGGCAGAATGGCTACAGTGCTACCCAGAGTGATCGACACAGACCTCTACACAAAATATCTCCATACATATAACAAGCAGACAAAGAGAGGAAAAATTACAAAGGCAAATGGTACCACGGAAGAGCTGCTTATAGCAGAAGACCTCATCAGAGACGCTTTACAGCTCCCCGCGGGCAATCAAGGCCCATAGACACACAATAGATACAATGCCCTACCATCAAGGAGATGCTAAAGAGAGATTCTTATAACTCCAATGGGACAGAGCACGAGAACATCAAGGATGAAGCCATGGAGAAAGCTTGTAGAGCAATGTCGTTGATGATGCAAATCAAACCAGTTGACAGGTATAACAGGGTCAGCCTTAACAGGATTGCCAAAGCTCATGAAGAGAAGGAGGACGATTAGGCCTTTTTTATGCACAAAGAAATGGAAAATTATCTCAAGGCACATCAGTCCAAGGTCAGCAACCCATAACTGTTAACACAAATACTTAACCATGTGGCACAGCGGCCAATGAAAGATAAACCAAAGGAAAGCCTATCGCTAGCCCTAATCCCCAGTCAACCTACCGAATCTACTGAAAGGGTGGATGAAGGACAAGCAGTGTTAATGGAGACACAACAGCTCATAAAGTCAATCAAGAAAGATCGAAAGAAGAAGACTGACAAAAGGATGAGAGGACTACTAGTGGATGTCACCATAGAATCTTAGCAATTGGAAGCGGCTGTGGCATCAGAGATCAAAACATACCAAGAGGCTCTACAAGAAAAACTACGAAGCCCTACTGTGCAGGAACAACACCAACAACTCTCCCCTCCAACGAGCCCTGCACAACTAATATTCAAAGACCTCTCCTTGCTCAAGGATTCACAAAACTAGCGGAGATATCCACAGAGGGAGCTGGGGAACAAACACAGAAAGATCAGACCTTGGAAGGACCAGCACACAAGGGGGCATCACTTGCACAACAAGAATTGGAGAAGCTAGCAGAATCTAGTAAGAGGCCACACTCCCTAGAGACGTCCATGCCAAGCAAACAAAGAAGATTGGATGAAGATGAGCCACTACCGCATCTTGGCTCTTTCAGGGATGTGGGCCTCGACACACTCCTCCATGATCCCCTTACAAGAGTAAGTGCTGCCACTAGTACCAACTGGGAACAAGAACAGAAGGTATGGCATTGCCATTTGTTAACACACATGCTGTACGACAGGAACGCCAACCTATGGAAGTAGCTAGAAGAGGCCAATGCACGAATACAAAGTGTGAAAGATACTTTGGTGGCAGCAGAGGAAACTCATAAAGAAGTAATCATAAAGAGTTTACAGGCTACAAAAGAACAAGAAACAAGATACAGTGCATTAGAGAGCAATAACTTAGTTTTGAGTACAAAAAATAAATGAGAATGCTGACTTGAATGCAAGGCTAAAGCAAGCAAAGGAGAAGATACAAAAGGAGATAGCTCACACACAGAGCCTAACAACTAGGCATGCCAGGGAAATGCAAGAGTACCAAGAGAGCGCAAAGCGTAATGAGGATATGCTTCGACAACAAATAGAGCTCCTCACAACCAACCTCAAAGAAGAACAAGAAAGAGTACAAGGACTGCAACAAGAACGAGAGTAGGTTAACAAAGCGCATGTGGAAAAACTCAAGGCTCTCAATGAAATAATCATCACCAACCAAACAGAGGCGCAAAGAAGCCAAGATACAATATCACAACTAGAAAACCAATTACATGATGCACAAAGATTGGCAACACAACAGGTAACTCAAATTATTGAAGCCAATCAAAGAGAAGCTCTACTGCCAGAAGAGCACAAGAAGTGGCAATAAGAAGATTCGAAGCGTTGGATGTTGAGCGAATGATCAGAGAAACAACCATTTCTACAAAGCTCAGCAACGCTGTAAGAACTGGCCCACCAACTGGCCACACAAGAAAGAAGTCAAAGGCCAGAGCCCACAGATGACTTACGTACCCTCCTTGAGCGCGCCTCAGAATTGGGACAATTGTGCGAGTAACTCCTTGAGCCCCTTCTCAAACTCTTACGTTGTTTTTGTCTACACTAACACTCTCATTACTTCAATATGATATTAACTTAGCTAACGATATAGGTTTAGGAGAATTAACCCTTATTAAACAAAATACCGAGCGAGATGTTGACCCAGATCCCTGAAATCCAAACCTTTTTCCAAGCTCGTAAACCTAGCCCAGATGTGGATAACAAAGAAATCCCTGAAATCCAAACCTAACACTCTCATTACTTCAATATGATATTAACTTAGCTAACGATATAGGTTTAGGAGAATTAACCCTTATTAAACAAAATACCGAGCGAGATGTTGACCCAGATGTGGATAACAAAGAAATCCCTGAAATCCAAACCTTTTTCCAAGCTCGTAAACCTAGCCCAGATGTGGATAACAAAGAAATCCCTGAAATCCAAACCTTTTTCCAAGCTCGTAAACCTAGCCACCCACCCCCTCGTTTGGGTTACGATGCGGATGAGAGTCCATCTTCTTTTTTCAATAACACCTACCTTGTGTATACTAATATGGCCAATAGGCTTCTTGATCCCTATCCATGCACGCCTCCTACATCACAAGCTACTCTTCCTTCTTACTGCTAGAGTTAGAATTTCCCACTACCACTCTCGCCCCCGTTGGCACCTGTTCCATCTCCACCAAGGCAACCTCAAGAGGTACGTAGTCTGCCTCCAGTTGATAATGTTACACCTTACACTAACAATAATGTTTAGGATTCCGTGTGACAGCTCCAAAATATGAAGAGTTTGTACAACAAGGCAATCCACTGTTAAAGCCAGAGCTTATGATCAAAGTGCTGATGTAGATTACCCCATTCGATCCAACTAGCAAGATTCTTCCAGAGGCATATTCTGTCACCCCCACATGGCAACATTATGTGCCGTACCCTCTCTGGGCCACTCGTCCAGAATTAGAGGAATTGCTGCCATTGGCTGGGGAGGGAACATTATGGGCCAATGTCGCAAAACACACAAGGCTAGCAAACCCCATCTCTCAGACTTGTTGGAAATTTGCCTGGTCACTTTCATGATCAGTTATTGTTACAGAAGATGGAGGAGGAAACATCCAGTGCTGCACACCAGACGTGGATACACCACCATCCACAAAAATGAAGAGGCACCAAAGCTGCAGGATTTTGGAGTGCAACCTTCATGGAGAAAGGAATTTTTAACAGTAATTGAATACAGTAGCATTTACATGAGTGCGCCGCCAAAATTACGAGTGGATCCACTCTACATGCCTATCAAGAGAAGGTGGACACCGCTGGAGTTTCAAGCTGCAAAAGAAAGGGATTCTCATATCTGCTTTCTACAATTTTCCAATATTTAACCCAGCAACATTTGCCAATATTCAAGCACAAAGACAACAACTGCTCAATTGGATTAGATCTTAGCGAAAAATACCAGATCTTGTAATTCTAGCCAGTGTCAGGTTCATGAAGTTATTAGTGGTTCTGATATACAGAACCTTATGATGGCTATGAGGCTCAGCATCTATAGTTCAACATGAACCAAGGGCCATGAGATAGAGGTATAATGCTATATTACCATCGTCTACATGCCTATCAAGAGAAGGTGGACACCGTTGGAGTTTCAAGCTGCAAAAGAAAGGGATTCTCATATCTACTACAATTTTCCAATATTTAACCCAGCAACATTTGCCAATATTCAAGCACAAAGACAACAACTGCTGGATCAGATCTTGGCGAAAAATACCAGATCTTATAATTCTAGCCAGTGTCATGTTCATGAAGTTATAAGTGGTTCTGATAGACCAACCCTGAGAACCTTATGATGGCTATAAGGCTCAACATCTATAGTTCAACATGAACCAAGGGCCATGAGACAGGTATAATGCTATATTACCATTGTCTAAGATGTCTTCCAGGTTATATGCACATAACATTTAAAGACATGATCGACACCAGGTTCTGGAAGTCCCATTCGGCATTCCGACGCACACTCATAAAACTTCATACTCGTCGTAATTTCTGTCACCACGAATTTGGTGACCAGGTCTTTAGACCTCAGTAAAACAGGTTCTAAGGACAGAACATACTTCAGGAAAGGTGGAATGTTAATCCCATTTGGATTAACACCATGATCCTCAATTGAGGACATTAATAAGTGTCATGTAAAGGCACTATAAAGGTTATATATTATGAGACATTGGCCACCCAAGGCCTAATTAGTAAGTTTTGGGCGTCCAAGTGTGAATAAGGGCCAATTGTATATAAGGTATTTCCTCATAATAAAAAGACACAATCCCCTTTGTGTTATTGATAGCTCTTCCCTTGTACTTGTGAGAGAGTGACGAGTGAGAGCATTGTGACTCTTTCATGCTTGTGTGTTTATGCTTGTATGAGAGAGTGAGAGAGAGTGTGATTGGCCTATGTGATGGTGTGAGCAACTCCACGGTGATAGTGTGGAGGTGAAGCTTGGAGTTTGTTTGGAGCATACATGATGCGAGCTTGGAGCCTTCAAGAGACACAAGCTCGAAGCATTGGTAAGTACCCCATGACGATTGTGTTCCATTGCTCATCCATTAGGTGAATGTGTAGAGTTCCCTTTTGGAGGTGTGGTCAAGCATAAAACTTGTTTATTACAAAAGACTATTTTCGAGATAAAAGTAAACCATAATTGCAAGTTCTTTAGGTGGTTTGTCATTTCTTTACCAAGTTTTCTCATTCTTGATATAAATTAGATCATGAGAGTTTGCACGATGTAAAGTTTGTGGTTCTCATGTGGCTTGAGTGATGAGAAGAGGCTTTAACTAAACTTTATAAAAACTGATGTATGTATCTTTGCTGAAGAACGTGTGCTAGGCTATAGTAAGAAAGCAAGCAATCAATCAAGTACGCATTGGGATGGATAATCTTCCACTTTGGAATGTGAGATGGACATAGACTCATTTTTCTAGCTTTTGAAAAATGATTGAGAATCATATGCGACAGGGCAAGCGTGTGACCTACTAATGTGGCTAGTAATGATGGGCAAACTCAAAAGCGAGTACCAAAAATTACTTTACAAATGGCCACAAGTGATGTACTAGCTTTCCCTCAATATTACGTCGAACCATAGGTGTAGCTCCGAGCACCGTCATCCAATATATAGCCGTGTCATTCTTCACCAAATGAGTTGACCGCAAGAAAGAGACTTGCCACAATAGTAGCCCTTTTATACGACCTATGTGAGCTGTAATACCAACTTTTACATCAAATATAAAGGCATTCCTAGTAGTTAACCATATATGCCACAAACCTATCCACCTGAAAAATGAAAGAAAACTGAATGTTCTGGGTTATCCGGCAAATTACGGATCTTGGAAAAAATCCAGTCTTTAACCTTTACGAGCCTTTTTTATCAACGGCATCCATATGCAAGAAAGGAAATCCCACACCTTCTTTGCCACCGGACATAAAATGAAAAGATGTGGGCATGTTTCCAAGCATGAAGTACAAAACACACAATTACTAGAAGCAATCCGTCGCTTTCGCAACAACTAATCCCCCAATGGTGGGCCTCCAACTAGCATGCGCCATAGGAACACCTCTGTCTCTCTCTCTCTCTCTCTCTCTGTCTCTCTCTCTCTCTCTCTCAAAGATAAAACCATGTCCCATTAAGCCTTTCTCTATTACCCCCTTCCTTGCTTTACTCCTCTTCAGCCAACCCTACTATGTTGCTATTCCACCCTACTATGTATATACTCAAAGTGTCTCGTCTTCACCCTAGCTTCATGCCCCATCGATATTTTCCTCCCTAACCTAGCACAACAAGCACCAAACTACCACACAAAATAAAATACTTTTGTGTGTGTGTGTGCACGCGTGTGAGTGTGTGTGCATGTGTGCGTGTGCACACGTGTGAGTGTGTGTGCATGTGTGCGTGGCCGGTGCGTGTGCACGTGTGTGAGTGTGCATGTGTGTGTGTGCATGTGTGCGTGGCCGAAGTGGAGTAAAGCAAGGAGCGAGGCAATAGAGCAAGGCTTTATGTGACATGGTTTTGTCTTTGAGAGAGAGAGTGCGTGGCCGAAGTGGAGTAAAGCAAGGAGCGAGGCAATAGAGCAAGGCTTTATGTGACATGGTTTTGTCTTTGAGAGAGAGAGAGAGAGAGAGAGAGAGAGAGAGAGAGAGAGAGAGAGAGAGAGAGAGAGAGAGAGAGAGAGAGAGAGAGATGCAAAGCATGGATGCTTTCCTAATATACCCTTGATTTTGCATATAACAGTACATGAGCTTTAATGAATAGCTCAAATGTGAACTTGGAAAAGGATGTACATATTCAAGTTCATCCATCAAACTCAATTGCATGTAATAGTACATAGCTTTAATATAGCTCAAATGTGAAAAGGATACATATATTCCATGAAGGAAGTTACATGGCATTCATTTGTATGGCAACGTATGAGAGATTTTTAGAAAATAAAATGCCCTATTGTCGCACCACTATATAGATATAGGCTTTAATTTAGTCCATGCATTTTTGGAGTGTTCACATGAAATCCATTGCACCCTCTTCAATCTTTGCTATAGCCTATGTGCACCCTTATGTTGGCTTCTCTTTTGAGGTGCAACTTGCTTTTAAGAGACTTCATGCATGTACAAAAAAGATTGCATATATGTACATCAAGCGTGCGTGCCTTGTCCTAGCATTGGGGTATCAGGGTTGATGAAGAGTTATGCCTCATAACTTAAATACATGTAGTATGAAATAGCGATTACTCATGGGATACCTTGTTTATTACAAAAGACTATTTTTGAGGCAAAAAGTAAACCATAATTACCAGTTCTTTAGGTGCTTTGTCATTTCTTTACCAAGTTTGCTCATTCTTGATATAAATTAGATCATGAGAGTTTGCATGGTGTAAAGTTTGTGGTTCCCATGGCTTGAGTAATGAAGTGGCTTTAACTAAACTTTATAAAAGTTGATGTATGTATCTTTGTTGGAAGAACATGTGCTAGGCTATAGTAAGAAAGAAAGCAATCAATCAAGTACACATTGGTATGGATAATCTTCCACTTTGGAAGGTGAGATGGACATAGACTCGTTTTTCTAGCTTTTGAAAAATGATTGAGAATCATATGCAGTAGGGCAAGGGTGTGACCTACTAATGTGGCTGGTAATGATGGGCAAACTCAAAAGCGAGTACCAAAAATTACTTTACAAATTGCGACAAGTGATGTACTAGCTTTCGCTCACGATTACTCCGAACCATAGGTGTAGCTCCGAGCACCCTCATCCAATATATAGCTGTGTCATTCTCTACCAAATGAGTTGACCGCAAGGAAGAGACTTGCCACAATAGTAGCCCTTTATACGACATATGTGAGCTATAATACCAACTTTTGCATCAAATATAAAGGCATTCCTAGTTAACCAGATATGCCACAAACCTATCCACTTGAAAAATGAAAGAAAAATGAATGTTCTGGGTTATCCAGCCCATCCGGGATCTTGCCAAAAATTGAGTCTTTAACCTTTACGAGCCTATCTGTCAATGCAATCCATATGCAAGAAAGGAAATCCCACACCTTCTTTGCCACCGGACATGAAATGAAAAGATGCGGGCATGTTTCCAAGCATGAAGTACAAAACACACAATCACCAGAAGCAATCCGTCGCTTTCGCAACTGATCCCCCAATGGTGGGCCTCCAACTAGCATGCGCCATAGGAACCTCTCTCTCTCTCTGACAAAAACCATGTCCCACTAAGCCTTTCTCTATTACCCCCTTCCTTGCTTTACTCCTCTTTAGGCAACCCTGCTACGCTGCTATTCCACCCTACCATGTATACTCAACGTGTTTTGTCTTCACCCTAGCTTCATGCCCCATCGATACTTTCCTCCCTAACCTAGCACAACAAGCACCAAACTACCACACAAACACAAAATCCCTCTGTGTGTGTGTGTGCATGTGTGCACACAAAATCCCTCTGTGTGTGCATGTGTGCATGTTCCAAAGAGAGAGAGAGAGAGAGAGAGAGAGAGACCCATGTGAAGCATGGATGCTTCACATGGGTCTCTCTCTCTCTCTCTCTCTCTCTCTCTCTCTCTCTCTCTCTCTCTCCACACACACATGCACATGCGCATATGCATACGCACATGTGCACACATGCATACGCACACGTGCACACACATAAATTTTCTTCTTGTGTGGTAGGTTTTGTGCTTGTTGTAGGAGGTTTGGGAGGAAAGAACCAGTCAAGGATCAAAGCTAGGGTGAAGGCAAAACATGTTGAGTAGGCATGGAAGGGTGGATAGTAGTAGCACAAGACGGTTGCCCAAAGTGGAGTAAAGCAAGGAGTGAGGCAATAGAGCAAGTCTTGATGGGACATGGTTTTGTGTGTGTGTGTGTGTGTGTGAGAGAGAGAGAGAGAGAGAGAGAGAGAGAGAGAGAGAGAGAGAGAGAGAGAGAGAGAGAGAGAGAGAGAGAGCCATGCAAAGCATGGATGCTTCGCTAATATACCCTTGATTTTGCATGTAACAGTACATGAGCTTTAATGAATAGCTCAAATGTGAATTTGGAAAAGGGTGTACATATTCAAGTTCATCCATCAAACTCAATTGCATGTAATAGTACATAGCTTTAATATAGCTCAAATGTGAAAGCATACATATATTCCATGAAGGAAGTTACATGGCATTCCATGAAGGAAGTTACATGGCATTCATTTGTAATAGTACATAGCTTTAACATAGCTCAAATGTGAAAGCATACATATATTCCATGAAGGAAGTTACATGGCATTCATTTGTATGGCAACATATGAGAGATTTTTAGAAAATAAAATGCCCTATCGCCGCACCACTATATAGGTAAAGGCTTTAATTTCGTCCATCCATTTTTGGAGCATTCACATGAAATCCATTGCACCCTCTTCAATTTTTGCTATAGCCTATGTGCACCCTTATGTTGGCTTCTCGTTTGAGGTGGTGCAACTTGCTTTTAAGAGACTTCATGCATGTACAAAAAGATTGCATATATGTACATCAAGCGTGCGTGCCTTGTCCTAGCATTGGGGTATCAGGGTTGAGTTACGCCTCATAACTTGATACATGTAGCATGAAATAGCCATTACCATGGGATACCTTGTTTATTACAAAATACTATTTTTGAGGCAAAAGTAAACCATAATTGCCAGTTCTTTAGGTGGTTTGTCATTTCTTTATTACCAAGTTTGCTCATTCTTGATATAAATTAGATCATGAGAGTTTGCACGGTGTAAAGTTTGTGGTTCCCATGGCTTGAGTAATGAGAAGAGGCTTTAACTAAACTTTATAAAAGCTGATGTATGTATGTTTGTTTGGAAGAACGTGTGCTAGGCTATAGTAAGAAAGCAAGCAATCAATCAAGTACACATTGGTATGGACAATCTTCCACTTTGGAAGGTGAGATAGACATTAACTCGTTTTTCTAGCTTTTGAAAAATGATTGAGAATCATATGTAGTAGGGCAAGGGTGTGACTTACTAATGTGGCTGGTAATGATGGGCAAACTCAAAAGCGAGTACCAAAAATTACTTTACAAATGGCCACAAGTGATGTACTAGCTTTCCCTCACTATTACTCCGAACCATAGGTGTAGCTCGGAGTACCCTCATACAATATATAGCCGTGTCATTCTCCACCAAATGAGTTGACCGCAAGGAAGAGACTAGCCACAATAGTAGCCCTTTTATTCGACCTATGTGAGCTGAAATACTGACTTTTGCATTAAATATAAAGGCATTCCTAGTTAACCATATATGCCACAAACCTATCCACCTGAAAAATGAAAGAAAACTGAATGTTATGGGTTATCCGGCCCATTGGGGATCTTGCCAAAAATCCAGTCTTTAACCTTTACGAGCCTATCTGTCAAACGGAACCCATATGCGAGAAAGGAAATCCCACACCTTCTTTGCCACCGGACATGAAATGAAAAGATGCACACACAAATAATTCACACATGCATATGTCTACGTGTACACGCATGCACATGCACATGCACACACATACATTTTCTTTTTGTGTGGTAGGTTTTGTGCTTTGTTGTACTAGGTTTGGGAGGAAAGAACTAGTCAATGATCAAAGCTAGGGTGAAGGCGAAATATGTTGAGTAGGCATGGAAGGGTGGATAGTAGTAGCACAAGATGATTGGCCGAAGTGGAGTAAAGCAAGGAGCGAGGCTTAATGGGACATGGTTTTGTCTTTGTAAGAGAGAGAGAGAGAGAGAGAGAGAGAGAGAGAGAGAGAGAGAGAGAGAGAGAGAGAGAGAGAGAGAGAGAGAGAGAGCGCCATGCAAAGCATGGATGCTTCGCTAATAGACCCTTGATTTTGCATGTAACATTACATGAGCTTTAATGAATAACTCAAATGTGAACTTGGAAAAGGATGTACATATTCAAGTTCATCCATCAAGCTCAATTGCATGTAATAGTACATAGCTTTAATATAGCTCAAATGTGAAAAGGATACATATATTCCATGAAGGAAGTTACATGGCATTCATTTGTACGGCATCATATGAGAGATTTTTAGAAAATAAAATGCCCTATCGTCGCACCACTATATAGATAAAGGCTTTAATTTAGTCCATCTAGTTTTGGAGTGTTCACATGAAATCCATTACACCCTCTTCAATCTTTGCTATAGCCTATGTGCACCCTTTGTTGGCTTCTCTTTTGAGGTGCAACTTGCTTTTAAGAGACTTCATGCATGTACAAAAAAGATTGCATATATGTACATCAAGCGTGCGTGCCTTGTCCTAGCATTGGGGTATCAGGGGGCTGATTACGCCTCATAACTTGATACATGTAGCATGAAATAGCCATTACTCATGGGATACCTTGTTTATTACAAAAGACTATTTTTGAGGCAAAAGTAAACCATAATTGCCAGTTCTTTAGGTGGTTTGTCATTTCTTTACCAAGTTTGCTCATTCTTGATATAAATTGGATCGTGAGAGTTTGCACGGTGTAAAGTTTGTGGTTCCCATGGCTTGAGTAATAAGAAGAGGCGTTAACTAAACTTTATAAAAGCTGATGTATGTATCTTTATTGGAAGAACGTGTGCTAGGCTATCGTAAGAAATCAAGCAATCAATCAAGTACGCATTGGTATGGACAATCTTCCACTTTGGAAGGTGAGATGGACATAGACTCGTTTTTCTAGCTTTTGAAAAATGATTGAGAATCATATGCAATAGGGCAAGGGTGTGACCTACTAATGTGGCCGGTAATGATGGGCAAACTCAAAAGCGAGAGCTTTTCTACTGAGCAATGACCAAGCTTAAAGCTTGGATTTAGAAGAAGGCTTTTGAGATCTATGAGGATATGTGGGTCACTCAGGGAGCTTTTTTTTCATTGTGTAAAGTGACAAGGGGGTGGGGAGGAGTACCGAACTCGAAAGTTGTATAGGAATATGAACTTGTGAGAAATATGAACTTGTGAGAAGCAAAAATCAATAATTAATAATAATAGGCTAGTCGGAGCCGGCTTTATATGTTGGCTATTATATTATTATATTATATACGTTGTCACTTTTGGCTGACGTGTCTCTTTCAATGCTGGTGTATTATGTATGTTGGTATATTGCTGTGGCTATGGGTTAGGGAGTTGCCACTTTTTGCTGACGTGTCCCTTTCAGTATTGCTGTGGCTGTGGGTGAAGGAGTTGTCACTTTTTGCTGACGCGTCTCTTTTCAATGCTGAGCTTTCCGGTGGAAGTATGATGACATGGCGCGTCTCGAAGTACGAGGGAGGGGAGGCTGAGGTGGCACAAAGCTCAGACTGTATTCAAGCATCTAGATTCTACTCGTAACTCACTGATTGGCCAGCGCTATAGTTTCAAAATAAAATAAAAGAAATCATATAGTTTAAAAATAAAATAAAAGAAATCATAAATGTTTTGTTTTTTTGAAACAAATTGTGGACGGCGGACCGGGGCCCGCCCGTCGCTGTCTCCAGAGACGGGAGTAACATGCGCATCCTTGGGTGCGAAGGGACAGGACCGTCGGACTCCGTGTACGATGCCAGCGTGGCGTTTTGCTCGTCGAAGTCCCTAGTGTGATCGAATTGTTAACGGATGACTGCTGACTGAGCGTGATCTAGTCAGAGTGGCATAGTCCACGTAGGCAATCTGCCGTATGGCTTGCACGTGTACAGCTTTGATGACACGGGCAGTGGGCGGTGAATTTGACATATGCCATGTTGGCAATGGCGCGGGACAAAGTGGTGATGTGGCCGCCTCTGATTAGTCCCAAAAAAAGCGAGATTTCACACTACTATGTCGTGCAATAAACTATTTTTAAGGGGCCTGACGTGTATCCTTTTCATCATAATAGGAAATCCAAATTTTGAATTCAAACATTTTCTTCATACTTTCATAATTCATTAGAATATAACTAAATTTTGAAATTTATGAGGATGTTTTTTTTCCCTCCCCCCCATTTTTGAGAAGAACCTTTCAAGATTTGAATTGGCCCCAGGCTAAAGGGCAAGACTTTTGTAAGAAGTCATAGATCCTTTTCTTTACTTGAGTCACTTTGAATGGGAGGTGGATGATTGAGCTCTACATTCCAAGCATTTCACCATGGACTACAACCTTGTTTGCCTAGCATGTTTATCATGTGCTCATAGGCACTTTGTGAATGCCATGGCCCATGTTGGCAAGGCTCCCAAACGAGGAGTGTTCTCATGTGGTGGAAGAATACCAATGGGGTCATGGGTTAGTGGTATTGTGATAGCCAACTGGCTGTTCCCTACCACTACTGATATTTGGAATTCAAACATTTTTTGTATACTTTCGTTAGAATAAAATTTGAAATTTACGAGGATGTTTTTCCCCCCTCTCTCCCATCATTTTGAGAAGAACCTTTCAAAATTTGAATTGTCTCTAGGCTAAAAGGAACCTATTTTTGCCAAGCCATGAATGGACGACTTCTGTAAGAAGTCATAGATCCTTTTCCTAAGTTCCTCTAGTCACTTTGGATGGGAGGTGGATGATTGAGCTCCCCATTCCATGACTGAGCATTCCACCGTGGACTACAACCTTGTTTGCCTATCATGTTTGTCCAGCATACATGTGAAAAAGATAGTACCTAACTAGCCCCATTGGATGCTTCACATGGGGTTGTGGACCACTATTTATGGACTAAAGTTGGGTCACAACTTGAAATTTACAAAGTGCAACGCCCATTTTGTGACCATAGTGTCCCTTCTTGTGCTCATGGGCACTTTGTGAATGCCATGGCCCGTGTTGGCATGAAGCAAGTGAGAGTGTTCTCATGTGGTGGAAGAATACTAATAGGGTTGTGGGTTGGTGGTATTGTGACTAGCCGATTGTTGAGTCATAGTACCACCGATGGTATTTGGTGAGCATTGAGGTGGCAATGGTTGGTTCTACACAATTCAAATTTCTTTGCAAACAACTTTTTCAATTTTTGTTTTGTGAAGATTTTCCCCACCAATGGACCACACCAAAATTAAGGTGGGAGCGACTTTGGGGCTAGGGGCTTGGAAAGCACTATGATAGTATGGACATTCCTACACTACATTGGTTTTTCAACTAGTTGGGTGTTTATAATGGCAAGAAGACAAACATGATGTAGTTCCCAAAAGAGCACATAGGTTTTGCTAACAATTGAACTCACAATTGGTTGCAGTAAAAAAAAGAGAATTATTGGTGGGTACCACTCTGTTTGGCATTTTTCATCATGAGAACCAAATTTCATTTCCTGCGTGCGAGATATTGGCAGCTAGAAAACTGGCCCCTTGTTTTCCCTTCTTGTGCTCATGAACGCTTCTGAATGCCACCACATTGGCAAAACGGGTCGATAACTTAAAACTGGTCAAAATAAGGACGTGCTTATTAACTAATTGGTTTTCTAGGTTAAATTTGCATGTTTTGCTAGTATTTTAACAAAAAAACTAGTAAATTTGAATTGTTTTAAAAAACTAAAAACATATTTTTGCAAGGGCTTTATATTTCTAACGGATTTTTCCAAATTTTAGGCAGTAAAAATACATCGAAACGCCAATTTTGTCGGCGGTGGTGGTTGGCAAGAGGCTATATGAGTGCATGCATGTGTTCACGTGGAGCATGGCAATGCATACATGAAGTGATGCATGAGGTGGCAATTGAGCACATGCAATTGCTCAATTGGAGCATGGGAATGCATGCATCCCTTGATGCATGGCAAACATGACTTCAAAGTTGAGGGAATCCTTTGCTGAATCAAAGAGGGAAAAAAGTTCACATGAATCATGATTATTGGCAGAGGAAAGAAAGATGGACAGGGACGTGTATGTGCAGAGCTGGCAGTGATGCCGTGTGAGTGGTGAGCGTGAGGTAATTGGGCTGCCGTGGCAACTTCTCGCACCACCACAGTTTTCATATTTGCTGTGTACCAATTATTAATGCCTTCTCTTTCGCCCGTCTTCGTCTCTGCCTCTCCCATCGTGTTTGTAATGGAGCCCATTTCCAAATGCCCCCCTGCACGCTGCCAAAAAAAACCCTATTGTTGGTGAGCACCTCCAGTCCACCAAGCACAGAAAAGGTCGCTTTGCCGCCCGCGCACAGCCATCGCCATAGCCACACAACAGCCTTGCCCGCCTTTCACACGCCGGGCGGCCCGCTGGCGGCCACAGTCAAAGGCGTACACGGTTTGGGCACCTCAACACCAGCGAGGGTAAAACACAGCCCTCTTCCTCTTCCTCGCAGATCCAGCCGCCCAAATCTTCTCTCTCGCACGTAAACACAACAACTATGCAAACAGCTCCCCTCCCCTCTTCTCAGTTTCTCTTCCTCTTCTTCCCCCCCACCCTTGGCTCCTCCCCTTAGCGCCCTTTCATGTGGCACAAGGACCTCCTGCTGCACCTCATATGGCTCTTTTTTGCGGGCGGACGGGCCATCCAATGACATCCCCTTCTTGATGCCTGCCCAAGGCCTCTGCTGGTTCTCTCACACACCTTCACACAGATTCTCACACTGAAAATATCAACCATCGCAGGGCGGGCCTCCGGATCCTACCCCGCGAGCACCTATCGATCTTATGCTCAGAGTGCCCCTTTCAGCACTCTCTGTGTACTCAAAGTTGCAGGCCTTGTGTGGGCTGCTTTGTAAATCTACTATTGTTGTATATGCATTTTCAAGCATCAGAGTTCCATTTGCAGCTCAGTCACCAATTTGCAGCTGTTATAGCGTCTTGTGGACCTGTTGGACAGTGCCATTTGCAGCTGAGACATCAATTTTGCTATCAGAATATCAGCTGAACCAATCAGAGAGTCCCATTTCAAGCTGAGTCACCAATTTGCACCTTTGAGACCCAGCTGGACCAATCAGAGAGTGCCCTCTGCAGCAGCTCAAACTTCAACAGGGTCAAATCTACACAAGATTGGCTGCCATGAGTCAATGTTCCCCAAAGAGCACAAAACCTGTTGTGGAGAGTGATGCCGACCTGGAGCCCAACAGCTACTCTCTACAGAAATTTACCGTTTATGAAACGCAAGCGGTAAAAACCCTAATCACAATTGTTCATAATCAAACCTGATTACAATTGTCTATAGTTAACTTTAATTTCAATTGTTTTGCACTTAAATTTTAATCTCAAATTTTTAAGCTCTGACTTGGAGCGATTTTATTGGTTGTAACTTTGCACAATCTTATTGGCTGGTTGTCCTTACCATTCTGTGCAGTTGCTTGAATTGCATTGCACCTTTATGAGAAAGACCTTGGGCCTTGTTATGATTTGGGAGCAATTGACGTGTCTGATTTATTGGGTTTTCATGCTCTGTATGCATAGATGGTTTGAAGCCATTGAAGGTGACTTTGTTTTTCTGCAGAAATTTTATCTGGTAGGCAGAGATCAAAGCCGATCGCGATGGAGAGTTCTGAAAATTGATAGATCTGAACCCACAGTGCTCAACATTTCTGAAGACCCAGCAATCTACACTAGGCAGGACTGCAATGATCTCTTGAACAGACTAGCAGAGGGAAACCGGTCTTGCGGTGGTGTAAATTTTGTAACAAAGGCATATGGGATTGTGGGTCAGTACATACTCTCCATTGACAGAACATATGTCACCAGACTAAGGTTTTGCTTTTTAAAAAAGAGCAAGCAATTGCTCATTAAACCAATTATCCTTTGTCCTTGTTTGCATGCAGGCTTTATCAAATTTCTGGAACCCTATTACATGATCCTCATCACAAAACGAAGATTGGTTGGCAACATCTGTGGCCATGCTATTTACGGCATAGGTGAAAGCCTGTTGCTGACAGTGCCTCATTCGTCAGTTCTGACAGACCTTACACGTTTGAAGGCAGAGAACAGGTTCTAGAACATGCATGCAGATGCTTTGAATCAATGATTATGGGGTTATGCATGTCCGTCTTTTCTTTGAAACGTCCATGTGGAATGGTTACAAAGCGCTAACTCTAAATGTCCATGTGGAATGGAGCAGGTACAAAAGGCTCTTCACTTCAATTGATCTCACCAAGGACTTCTTCTACAGCTACACCTATCGAATCATGTGGAGTTTGCAAAGGAATGTCAAAGCAAGTGAGCTAGAGGGAATGCCTTATGATGATATGTTTGTGTGGAATGCATTCCTCACGCGGGAGATCCGCAACCAACTCAGAACCTCCCTCTGGACAGTGGCACTTATCCATGGATTTTTCAGACAGGTAATTAAGGAAGTACTTTTGATTTCATGAAGACTGATAATTAGCCTTACCTCTTCCCATAGGCATGCATGTCACCTTGCTTGCATGGAACCATACCTCTGCATTCATGCATTGTGAAGACTTGGGTTTACTAAAATTTCTACAGGTGAAGTTGAGTTTTGGAAATGCCAATTTTACACTGACACTCATTGCAAGGCGCTCCAGGCATTTTGCAGGCACAAGGTGAGCAGCCTTGTAGAGCAGTTGTTTGAACTTTTCAAGTAGCAATCAAATATAGTGAAATAGAATGTTGGTGTGTGTGTTTTAAGGCTCATATGACTGTAGGTTTAGGTTGTTCAGATGGATTGTGTGACTTGCATGTACTTATAGGTCGATTGGTTGGTTCTTTATGTATTTCGTTTTGTGTGTTGGTAGGTCAGTTTGTGCATCTTGTATTTATCAGTTCTGCTTCTGATTCCCACATTTGATTGTATTTTAGATATCTCAAAAGGGGTGTTAATGGCAAAGGTAGAGTGGCAAATGATGTAGAGACAGAACAACTAGTCCATGCAGAACCTCTTGGTAAAGTGGGACAGATCAGCTCCATAGTTCAACACCGAGGATCTATACCTCTTTTTTGGTCCCAAGAAACGTCAATACTCAGCCCAAAGCCGGACATTGTTCGTAAGTATTCAAGTGATGGGCCCCATTGTTTTCTAGTAGTTTTCTCTCTTTGAAGTGTTACCCTAAGGGTCTGCTTTCTTATCGAAAATAACTTATTTTTTCTTGGCAGTACACAAGAACGATCCTACCTATGAGGCTACGAGAAAACATTTTCAGAACCTTGCAGCTAGATACGGGAACCCCATTATTGTTTTGAATCTTGTCAAGGTAATTTAGGATCTATTTTTGGAGACACAATTTTTAAGCTCGAATGTATTTGCATATGATGTTGTCCCTCTCATTTTGCTTGATCTTTTCTCATGGCTGTAGGGCTCATGAGAATAACGCTCCTTTTACATGATGCCGTTCTTTGGAACTAATCACATCCAGTTTTACCTAGGTAGTAGGAATGCCTGCTCTTAGTTTTATTAGTATATTGAAGATTATCTGTCAGTCTTTGTGACATAGTTATATAGGGATGTCGGATAGTTCAACAGCTGTATGCATAGGGATGTCGGATAGTTCAACAGCTGTATGCATGATTGCTCAAATGTTTTATGTTAACAGGAATGCCACCATTCTTTGGGAAACTATTTATGTATATGTATGTGTATGCGTGTGTGCGTGCATGTGTGCACACACACGTGTATGTGTATTTATGTATACACGCAATGCATGGACATATGTTTATGTTTGTGTACATGCATGATGTATGTGTGTATATGCATATACACACAGACACATGTATACATGTATGTGTGTGTATGTATATATAATTATGTGTGTGCGAATGCATGTATGCATGCATTCATATTTGTTTGTATATATGCATGGATAAATGTATGTATGTATCTATATACATATATATGCACACACATATGTTAACTATGTCTGCTGACATGCATTCCCTCTTTCCTTTTGGGAAGGGCAAACCTATTGACAAGTGTGCTTTAAGGGCAGCTGCTCTTAATAAAAGGAGAAAATGTTCCTTTTACTTAGGAGCTTTTATCACCTTTAACACTTTCATGGTTTTGGTTTTGAGTTGAATTTGGTCCAAACACTCTTTATCTTGATTTTCTACAATATAACTGCGCAAACTAGTTGGATATCATTTGTACTTTTCTTGCTCCTGTATAGTTTGGTTTTGGTTAAGCTTGATAAGGAGCTTTTGTCACTTTCAAAACTTTTATGTTTTGTTTGAGTTCTATTTGGTTCAAACACTCTTTATCTTGATTTTCTATACTGACTGCATAAACTAAGTGGATGCCATTTGTACTTCATTTGCTTGAGTATGCCATATTTTGGTTTCGGATAAGGTTTTACATCATTTTCTGTCCATGCGATGTGGGTGGGGAATTGTATGGGCGAGATTGGCCATCCTTCCCCGAGGGGTTGCCTGAATGGGACACCCGGCTGGGTGTTGTTTAGATAAGCAAGATTGACTGTCCATCCCTGAGGGATGTCTCAGATGGACACGCTGACAGGGCAGGCCCTGTTGTGTAGCTTCGTAGGAATTGCTAAATAGTGCAGTCTGCCCTTCTCAATCCACATGTTTGTTTCCGTTGAATCACATTTTTCCAAGATGGTTATTTTGCAATGCTTACTTTATATTTGGTGTTTTTATGTTCAGACTGTGGAGAAAAAACCTCGGGAGACAATCCTTTGCAGAGAGTTTGCGAGTTCTGTTGCTTATCTGAATCATATGCTACCACAGGCCAATCGCATAAAGTTCATGCA
The DNA here is from genome assembly GCF_041138505.1 of Cibotium barometz. Lineage (NCBI taxonomy): Eukaryota > Viridiplantae > Streptophyta > Polypodiopsida > Cyatheales > Cibotiaceae > Cibotium > Cibotium barometz. The sequence continues at coordinate 35,650,777 of NC_141061.1, read as the reverse complement.
GTGGGATTTTCACATGTTTGCAAGGAGGTGTGTTTTGTTGTATGAATTGCATATGAAGGCTTTTATTGGACGTCTCTTTGCATAGCTCTGATCAGCTGGCAATTGGCCCCTTAATGCAGCAAATCTGCTAATGTGCTAGAAGTCCTGGAATCAATCGCACTTGATGTGTTAAACCTTACGGGGTTTTATTACAGTGGGAAAGCAAATGAAGGCAACTCTGACACGGATGTACAGAGCATTAATGATGCTTCAAAGTAGGTATACTTGTGCTTGCCCGCTGTCTTATGTGCTTTCATTTTGGTTAAGGTTGATTGACAAGTTTTGTTCCTATTTAGCCCAAAACTCTTGATTAATTAACTGGATTTTGTATGCAGTGATGTAGAAAACCATCATGAGACACAGCATAATGGTGATCAGGCTAACAATCAACAGTTTGGGAAAAGGATGTTCCAGCATGGAGTTTTGAGATCGAATTGCATTGATTGCCTTGACCGCACGAATGTGGCACAGTATGCTCTTGGTCTGGCAGCTTTGGGCCGTCAGATGCATGCGCTGGGTTTGTGCTCTATACCCAGAGTTGGGTCAGATAGTGGTTTGGCAGTTATGTTGATGGAGATGTATGAAAACATGGGTGATGTGCTTGCGATCCAGTATGGTGGCTCAGCTGCTCACAACAAGGTAGGATGCTAGCTATGCCATTCACCATCTTCCGTGTGTAAATGTTCTTGATGATGATTGAAAAGTGCGTGTGACATGTATGCTGCCAACGGCAAGTCTGGCAAGCTCGTTTACCTTTACTAGTTGTTTTCCGGGGACACAAACATCCAATCTGGCTCCTGACCTCAATTTCTAGGTTACAGCTGTAAACTGAGCCCAAAATTTACTCCAGTCCTCCATATAGCCAACTACACTGTCCAATATCATGGCAGCTGGCTACCTGTCACGTGGTCTGTGGACATAGGCTTAGGTTACTCATCTTGCATGTGCTTTATCTTTGCTGCCTCATTCACCACATTGGCAAGGTCAGCACCCATATTACTCAAGTAATGGATGCAACAATGTTTGAGGAGCAATCTCTAGAATCCAGTGCTTCATACCTTCTTTTGACTGAAGCCAGTGTTCTTGATCACAGGTTTTCTCACAGCGGCAAGGGAGATGGAATGCAACAATCCAATCTTTGGAATTTTTCAGATCCATACAGCGACATTATAATAATGCCTACTTGGATGGCGAAAAGCAGGATGCCATAAACATGTGAGCTTCATTATTAACCCTCTTCCAAAACTTGATTTTGTGTTTGTTGTACCGAAACTAGAATCTGTCCAGCAGTCTGAATTGTGAAAGATGATGGATGAGGCTTTTACAGAAAATGCCCGCCCATCAAAATGTTGTCAGACATTATGGGCAGGCACTCTCGGTCTTTGTGCATCCATCCAAGAGGATGTGCACCTATGCTCCCCATATCTGTAAAGGCCCTTATCTCAACCCACATACCCCCCCCCCCTCCCCCTCTTCCTTCTCTAAATCTAGAGGCAGCAGCTGCCACATTGCGCTGCCTGGGGGCTTCATGCTTGAATTTGGATTCGACATTCTCTGCTCTGGCAGCTTATGTTTTGTGTAATCAGATCTTAATCATATGTTAATTCAATGTAATAGAGATGATGACAAGTGTTGATGAATGAGCTTGTAAATGCAGATTTCTAGGTCATTTCCGTCCAGAAGTCGGTAAACTAGAGCTATGGCAACTGAATTCGGATAACCATCTGCAAATAAGGCGAGCTGGAGATGATCCCCTGAATGATTTGAGGTGAGAGGTGTACATTTTTGGAACAATTATGTGTGTTATTAAGGCCCCTTGCACATGTAACCCATCCATCGCTGCTGCCAGAGGATCTGACAGTGGCGGGTGCTGGGCTATGGAGGCACAATCAAGCCCACATCCATAGCCCGCCCGCTTGTCTGGGTTTTACGGCCTGTTATGTGTTAAAGGTCCTAACATACTTCGTTAAAGAGACATTCCAAGTGTCCCTTTGGTACCTGCACCTTTTCTCCATCTTGGTTCCAGCATCAATTTTTTTACTTTAAGAAAGCCTTTAGTAGAGCGTAGCTCTCAGATCCACATTTTAATTTTCTGTGGCTCACAGGTTATCCTTCAAAAGATCCTTGTCTGCAGGGAACATGATTGAACAGAGCAGCAACTCAACCATGTTACCGGATATGGTCTCCATGAAATCAACTTACACCAATAAGCCACCTCCTCCAAGTGGATTGGCAAGACGAGGTCTAACAATAAGTGAAGCAGAAATGAGAAAAGGCTTTGTAGATGAGGAATATGTGGGCTTTACAGACACCAGGTATCCCTTTTTTCATGTTTGGTATACTAATGCAGGAATTATATGCAAATCCGGACTATGGTTTTGTAAGCTTTGCTAGCATGCTTAGAAAAGAGGGGGTTTTGTGCCTCTTTAGCAAATATGAAGGGATTAATTATTGAAGTGTGGTGTGTAGGCATATGTTTTTATAAGAGATTAATGATGGTAGCGCATGGTGTGCAGGCACGAAGAAGCCAACTCATTCACCCTACACGGTGCAGATCGAGGCCTTGGTGATTGTGCTGATGTTGATTGGCTGTCTTCGTCTGGTAATTCATGCGAAGAGGATGCACAGGAAAGGTGAGAGGTCAATGAGACTCTCATTTGTTTAGTGCTAACTGGGAAAGTTACTCATGGAAGCTGGTTTGAAATGAGGGCTGCGGTTGTCTTTCTCTGTACAGGCATTTGGTGACTGTTACTGATAGCGATAACTGGCAAGGCAGCGGACTTCTGCCTGGCACGATTGAAGAGTCGGAAGTCTATGAGGATAATGAGTATTTTCAGGTATATTTTGTCTATGTTGCATGCATGCATCTCTCGTCCCCACACCCCCCTGTCAAAAAAAAAAACACATTTTTATTTCGGTCTCTTCATCCAGCTCATGTGCCAACTGCTCCCAGGTTCAGGCTCTGGGGTCTACCTCAGTTGACTTCTCCTTTCTACACATTGATAACATGCTTCATGTCTAAATAATAGCTTAAATAGCTTCGGATTTAATTGCTCATTGATTCAGGCATTGGAAATTTTCACTGAAGGCTAACATGGCAATGGCATACGTGCTATGCAGGACTTAACAAATGCACTGCTTTCGAATTCAAATGAATGGAAGTATAGCAAGGATGCAAGGAAGGAAAGCTTTGAAGACATGGAAGCATGCGGGCCCTTGCAAGAACATGATGTCGGTAGCGGTGTCATACGGATACGAGCCGGTGTCACATCTCCCGGTGTCTTCTCCAAAAGCTTTGTGGACTGGATTCACGATGGCCAAACACTCTGCTACTAGCGAGTCCACCCCTTTAAAGATAATGTGTACATATGTTAATTGCCAATGTCCACCCTACGCTCTAATTGTAGCTACATCTATGATATGCAATAGGCTAGAGCTGACTTACCTTCAACCCTTAGCTATTCTATTTGTATGGTGATGAGAAACTTTTTCCCACATTGGGTATTGTTTAATAGTGCCCATCCTGGCTCCTAACAACCTTGACTCCATCCATCTTCTGCCTAGAATTGTCCACATGTAACGAGAGTCATTTGGATTTGTGGAGGGTAAGGCCTAAAGAGGTTACCCAGTGAACAGAAGCTTTTGTTTGTGTATTTTTTCTAACTATGAGCTAACTCGTTTTTTAACTGATCATGCTATGGATTAATAAAAGGTACCTAGTCTGAGCGTGAAAGTCATTTCCAAATCTTTTGGAGTTTTGGTAGTGAATGAGCTACGGGATAAGCCCCAAACTTGAGCTGCTTGGGTGGATGGAGTGAAATACCTTGCCAAGTTAGGAGAGCCATGCTAACTTTTTTGTGTGTGCGCGCGCGCGCGCGCGCACACACACACACACACACACACACACACACACACACTGTTTGCCCCCATGCAGGTGGGCATCCTAAAATTGTATTTATATTTTTTTGTTTTTTTTTAAAATTATTTTAATTAGTAGCTGGTTTGCACTCATTTGCAGTTTTTATTTTTGTTTTTAGCTTTCAATCTAGTTTGATATCCAGTACTTATAATCAGGCAAGTGTCAAGGATGGGACTTGTCGGTTGCTAACCCCGTTGAGATTGCTGGATTACAAACCTCGTTGAATGTAAGCTGTAATGGAACATGGTGCGTAGATGAAGAAAAGAGAATAAAAAATTGTGTATTTGCGAGTTCATATCAAATGTGATTTAGATTAAGGGTTCTTACATTAGAGCTCTTCAAGCACCCATCATTTTCATTCTCATCAAAGGATCAAACGTGATTTAGAATAAGGGTTGTTACATTTAAGCTCTTCAAGCACCCATCATTTTCATTCTCATCAAAGTCTTGCCATCAGGGCAGTTTGAAGGTCTAGAAAGGACCTTGGCCTTCACTTAAGCATTTCTGAAACCCTTTATTTAAAAGCATCGGCTTCATTGGCCTTCACTTGGGCATTGCCCTATGGTTTGATGTCTCAATTTTCCTCTCCAAGTCAGGGTACCAATCTGCATGGCATTGTTTTGGAAAAAATGGGATTAGTGATATTAGTCATGCTTTTAATCATTATCTGTAAAGGATTAGACATTGGTTAAGGCAAATACCTTTCCAAGTCTTTCAAAGCATGGCTTATTGCATTTTCATCACGAGAATCAATGGGTGCAAAGAAGAAGGTGAAAATATGCATTGCATTGGTTATGTTTGTTCACATCATCAACAAAGAGAAGATTAAGTACTACATCAACAAAATCTTCATTGACCAGCTCTCACGTTAGCTCTAGCTCCAAGATAAAGAAGATGAAGGTGGCCTCATCCAAGGCCTAGTTTTTTGAAGAACTTTGGATCTGTAGATCAACCAGGGCACGGCCCTACCCTTTGGCCACCCCAGTATATTCTAAGCATAACTATTGCATTGTAAGCATAATTGGATATCTACATGGGAACGAGCATCGGTCATCATAATTGGGTAAGACAAAAAGAGCATCAGCAATGTAAACCATAACTCGTCGTACCACCATTGCCATTGTAATTTGGTAAGGCCAACCGGGCACAAAAATCATAAGCATAATTGGGAATCTCTAATAGGCTAGCATTGCCATCATAACGGTAGCATTGTCATGAATATTTGTTTGAGGGGGGGGGGGTGGAATAATCAACCAAAATTAATGTATAGCGCCTTAACGAAAGAAGGGGCAAATAAGCCTAGTTGGTCAAAGATCGAAATCAAAAGTAAAAGCTAGAGATATCACTGGGAATCTGTTCAAAATGCAAGTAGGCTTGGCATCTCCTACAATCACTCAAATAGAGAGAATTATGGGTCAACCATTGATCTAGAATTAGGGGGATGATTTGGAGAGAGAATCATGGACAGATTCACGCGAGAAAATCATGAAACTTTTTAAAGCACAAACATGATTAGCTTGATCTAATCAGCTTTGTGCTTGCCTATTAATTGGCACACATCTAATGCAAAATCGACTCTCATTTTACATCATTATGCTCTCATTATCTTGCTTATGTGATTAAGCATTTATCTTTTTCATGAGCAATATTGTCATACTAGTCTCATGGTTCTAATTACATTTGAACCACCTTAGATTTTTAACATGGTATCAGAGCGAGAGAGGGCATGTTGGGATGTTGTTAGTGGAGTTGGTTGACTTGCTCATTCCTTACAACGGAGCTGAACGAAGGCCGAATGCGTGTATGAGTAGATGGACAAGCTTGCTGACATGTCAAGTGTAATCATGGGCCAAACAGAAGGCTGTGTGGGTAAATCCTAAGGGTACCAATCGTGACATCATTGACAGTACAAGAAGCCTCTGAGTCTCGTATCATCAGAGCCTTTGGGTAGCGTACGTCCTAGCCATTGAGGGAGGGTGTTGGAAGGTCGTGGCTTGGCCGCTTACATCTTACATGCAGAGAGTCTCAAGCAATGGGATCATCTATAAAAGTAATAAAAGACTAGGGCCATTCTCATCCCTCCACCAATTTTCATGGCTTGGAAGGGATTAGAGTGGCGTAGGTTAAAGCATGCATTCTCATCCCCCCTCCACCAATTTTCATGGCTTGGAAGTGGGTAGAGTTTCTTGACTTAAGGTGAAGTTAAATGTTAATGAGCACGAGGAATATGTCAACCGTGGCCTCGTCCTCAAGTCTCTCTTATGCTGAATCCCAGTGAGGATTACCTTAATGAAATAAGAAACGTTTGAGGTTGATGTCATCTTGCTATGTATCTTGAGCTTTTATTAATATATAAGACTATTTCTCGAAAAGAAGGCAAAGTTTAAAAAACTGAAATAATAAAAATATGAGAGTGGGTACTGAAGTAGCATATGCCTCTTCCACCAGCTGAGATTGTTCAAGACTTTTGGTTGGAGCTTATCCACACGCTTCGAGGTCAGTTTGACAGCAAACTACTGCAGGGGACTTCAGACTCCATGATCCTTCGTAGGCTTGCCTTCCTTCGACTATGGAAGACCGGCCCGTTCTTTAGTGAGCAGCAGGGCATTGTGCGTTGGAGCTATTCCCCCCACCACCTCATACTTGAGATAGCTTCAGAGAGTCTGGGTGTGTGAGTGGGAGAGCCTCCCTTTGTCTATACTGTGATCTCGCTTGATCGGGAGTTTGTAGCCCACTGGGCAGTTCTGTTGATAACTAATGGAAGGATCTTTTTGTGGGAAAAAAAAAAGTAGCATATGCCTCCATCACTGTCCACTGTGGGAGGGCGTAGATACTTTCCACTGTGGGATTGGGTAGATTGGAACCCTATTCCTCTCTTTTGGGGAGACAAGGGCGAGTCGCGGCGCCGGCGGCAGGTTGCTTTGGGTTAATTGAAGCTTTGGCATCATGGCAAAGGTTGCTTTGGGTTAATTAAAGCTCTAATTTCTTCATTAATCAAGCATGTTCGCCAGTGGCATGGCGAATAATAATTTGAATTGCTCTAATTACGTTCACCCACGTGGCATGCCTTAATTGGTGACATGCACTAATTCAAGCTTTCAGAATCACTGCATGTGCGCTTCACTATAACTGAGTGCCATGTGGTCATGGTCAACGCTTGCTTGATTTATTGTCCACACACCCCAAGACCAAGCGCCTAAGTGTGAAAACAATCGGCAATTGACCACATGTGCCCAGCTTGTAAACAAGATAATTATGTGATGCCCTATCTTTCACTTACTATTTTTTAAAATTAGGTTGTCATATTTTTTAAGAATGAAAAAAATAATTAGATTGTCATATTGTTTGCTTAGAATGCTTAGCCATTTTTATAACTTCATTTCCTATCATTTTGTGATCATATATATATATATCTGTAGATCATGGATTTTTGTAGTTTTGTGAGCAATTTTTGAGAAGATTAGAAGTTGTATGAGAGAGTTGAGGGTTTTTCATAGTAGAAAAACTTTGCTTCCCTAGCTAATTCATTCATTCGAGTATCCAAATGATTGCTGAAAATTGGTCCCAAGTGATTTTGTGTTGAAAATTTGTCTAGTTTTTCATGCCACAACGAAGACTAGGAAGAGCATTAGGGAAATTATGAACTTATTTTGGGGCCCTCTAAGGAGTTTCATTCTCTTTCTCTCTACAAAATGGGGCCGCGATGAAATTTGAGCACATCATTTCCAAATTTTTCGGAGTTGTTAGATTTAGAATGTGCTCTTCAAGATCTTTCCAATGGTATATAACATGATGGGGTTCTAACATAGGATAGTGAAGCTCCCCAAAAAGTGGTTTCAAAAGTGTTGATGTGGCATGTAACGTTACATTTTGGCATCTTAAATCTTGCTTGTGGTTTATCTTGAGCATTACTACTTGAAAGCTGTCAAAGATTGTATATTTGAAATCTACTCATTATAAGCTTCCCAATGATATGTCACATGGAGGGGTTGTGATGTAAGATTGATAGGGCTCACTATGGCCCTATTTTTTAGAGAGAGAAAGAGCATGAAACTCCTTAGAGGGCCGCAAAATGAGCTCATGATTCCCCGAATGGAAGATTCAACTTGAAATTAATGCAGGCCAGTGGTTTAGGTCTCTAAACCCACCTTGGTGCTGTCTCGCCAAAGCGATTTTGTGTTGAAAATTTGGCTAGTTTTTTGTGCCATAGGTTTGCAAGGTTATTTTGGAGCCCTCAATGACATAATTTGGCGCCAAGACCTCAAGATAAAGTTGTAGAGAGTAATTTAATTCATGTTCATTTAAATCATCATTTGTAGTAAACTTCAAGGCATATTCATCATCATGAATATCATCCATGTGAGTTCTTGATAGACCATTGGCATTCAAATGCAATCTTGAGGTATCATGGAATGGTGTAGTAAACAAAGAAATAGATGAAGATAAAGAGAAACACAAAGAGAGAGATTAAATTGGTTAAGAACAACTCAAGTGAGAGATGGAAACAACAAATGGAAAACATGGTAGCAATGTCATGACAGTAGTTTATCAAATGTGCAAATGTAAATGGATAATACAAGGAAGATTATATTGACCATGTGTAAAAGCTTTTTCACAAACTTTGTCTATAGCTTGAAGTTGCAATAAGGTTTTCCAAAATCTGTTAACATAGGCTGATATGTTCTCCTTTTTAAGCTGTCTAAAAATATCCCATCGCTATGTCTGGATTTACTCTTATATGACGGAGGTAAGAAATCCTTCTTGATCAACTTCTGGAAGTCTTTCCATGACTTTAGTTTACGTTTTCCCTGTCTAATAACATTCCACCAAAGAGTTGTACTATCTAAAATGATTAGTAGCACATTTAACTTTATCCTTCTCAATTTTTTTTTCTCCAGAAAAATAATCATAAAGTTGGCTCAACCATGTGAGTATGACGTGTGCATCCTTTTTGTCATCGTAATCCTGAAAAGAAAAAGCCTTTTTGCTAATCTTGTGTCCCTTTTGAGACTCTTGAGCTTTGAGAGTACCTTGCACAGTCCTTTGGATAGGGTCCTCCTCAGAATCCAAAGAATCAGATTCGGAATATGCACGTCTTTGCTTCTTGTGAGTAAATTTTCACTCAAAATCTTCTCTTTGCCTCTTCTCACTCAATAACTAAGCTTGAAGTGCGTTTACTTGATCTTGGATAGTAGGTGGTTGTGGATAGATTGCCATTGTAAAAGAAACAAGTAAAATAATATAGAAATGCAGAAATAAAATAGAAAAGGTAGCAAACTTATCTATGTCCCGTGTATTTCAAAGAAGTGTTGTTGAAGTGCTCGATGTCGATGGCGTCCAATAGAAATAATAATCCAATTACCGCCTTCTTATCAACAATTCAAAAAGAAGCCCGTTTAAAAAATCTTCGAAAAAAAATCTTCAGAAATATTGTTGAGAAATAACGCTGAAAACATTTGTTGCAAGAGGCTTCCAAATAATATGAAGAAGTTTCTGAAATTTTTCTGCAATCTTGATAATACTGAATTTTTCCCAATAACTGAACTCCCTTTCTTCTTTAAAATCTTGAAAGCTTTTGAGCTTGAGAAATATAAAGCTTGTATAAGCTTATATATATAAAGCTTGAGTTTGAGAAATAAAAAGCTTGTATAACGCTAATAGTTGCATCGGGACCACTAGTAATTGCTTTATCAGAAGCTCGAAAGGGTAATTTGTAACCGCATTTTGGTGGGTGGAACAACTCCCCATAAGCTTATCAATTAAACTAAAAAAAAAGAATGATTAAAGCTTTAAATTGTAAAGCTTTATTCAAGTCTTTGCTAAAAAAGCTTTAAATTGTAAAGCTTTTAAGTGTAAGCTTTATTCAAGTCTTTGCTAAAAAAGCTTTGTAATAAGCTTCATCCAATCAATAGCTACCCCCATGGACTGAACGGCGCACCGTGTGCTGCAGAAAACAAACAAAACAAAAAAAGAATTCCGCCCCTGTGCGTAATAATATTAGTTATTTATAAAGCTTAATTTATATTAAGCTCGAGTAAGCTTTATAAATTATCCATCCCCTAGCGTGCGTTTGCGGCATGCGCACAGAAGGAAACCGAGGGAGGAGGAAAAAAAAGTTTTTTTTTAAATTTCTTCAATTTTCCATGAATTGAAGAGAAGTTAAAAAAAGTTTTTTTTTAAATTTCTTCAATTTTCCTTGATTTCTTGCAAGTGTGAGAAGAGAAAAGCAGATTAATTCTATGCTTGTAAATCACTTTTGAGCCCACCATAGCCATCCATTATAGAAATCGGATGTTTTCACTGGCTTAGCAATCCAAAAATTGGACCAAAGCCTCCTTCTCATGCCGGTTTCATCCGTACAGACGGACCAGGAAGAGGTTGAGAATCCATGAAAACCACTTTTTGATGAAGAGGGTAGTTTCTGCAAATCCACTTGTGGTTTTCCACCTTCTTTCCTTGCCCTTGATCTTCAATCATATTCAAGGGTGTACAAAATTCACCTAACCATACCTTCTTTTGCCCAAAGGTCTTCCACACCTTCTCTTCATTATAGAATTCTTTTGCCCAAAGGTCTTCCACACCTTCTCTTCATTATAGAACTCTGGTCTTATCCAAAGCCTTTGTACCCTTGCTGTAGATTTTGCTCTTCCCGTGCAAGTATTTTGAATTTGTTGAAAAGTCTTCAAATTTGCTCCAAGCCAATAAACTTTGAGTAAAAATCAATTTCTTGATTATTCTTCAACTCTCCATGACCCAAATTCAATTCTTGAATTTGCCGTGCTCTGATACCACTGCGGACCATGGTACATGGAGATTAGATTATTCTACAAATTAAATAATAAAAGAAATAAACCATAACATCATAGCATAAATCAAGAAGCATAAAAATCAAAGAACACAAGATTGGGTGCAATCTCCCTCCCGACGTGTGTGACACACAGTATTTAAATCATATTCATAAATTTAGCCCTTGGAGCCATAAATAGCATAGCTTTTTCAAAATTGGGCTTTTACAAAATTGAACCTTAGTCCAATGCTTTTAAAGCATCTCCTTAAAAATAAACCTTACCCAACAATGTACAATGGGCCAAACCATACAAAATTAAATATTTAGCACAAATGTGCTTGGCTAGATAATCTCGTCCAATGTCCACCTTGGTTGTCTTGAACTCATGATCTATACTCAACATAGTCCACAATGTTAGATCATAATTACTTTGGAATCACTCACAAAAATAATTTTAACAAATGGAAATCATTCACTACCATGCTTCGCACACGAATCATGCATCACACATAATTATTTGGATTCACTCCCATGATTAAATATTTTGAAAAATCTCAGTCCCATGATAGTCCTCTTGTTTGAGAAAGATAACCGTCCTCGGTTGTAACTATCAGCACACACGAGTGATCAACACATTAATCGCACCCACATTAGATTCACTCACAATGTCATTATGTATTTAAGTGGATTCACTCTCACATAACCTTTACATGCATCACACGTGTCTTGAGTTGATCGAAATCACTCACAACAATCAAAATTGTACATTGGATTCACTCACAATGTTTTCATATGCGTCACACGTATTCACAAAGTACCACACGTTTCACACGTGTCACAACTGGTTGGATTCACTCACAACCAACTAGGGTCACCTTCATCAAGAATTAATTAAAAAGAGTCGATTGGATTCACTCACAATCAAACTCACACATTTCTTACATGTGTCACACGTCAGTTGGTTGGATTCACTCACAACCAAATTAATCACACTTGGGTCACTCAAGATATTCTTTTCACTCATTGGATCACCCAATAATAAATTAATTACCGTAACACATTTTCACAACAGTGAAGGTAGTCCACCTACTAAGGAGATGTGCATGCTAAAACTCCTCCACCACTGCCTCACCACCACAGCACAAAAAGTGAAGATGGAGAGAGTAGGCTGCCGCTCTTCGAGAAATAAGGAAGTTCTAGAAAACTACCAATTTGCTAATACCACAAGACTATCGATCTGCTCATAGCAACAAGGGAAACCCTCTCAAGCTTAGTGAGAGGTGTATTGTAAGACCTAACGCAAGGATCTCTTACTAGGTTTTTTTCTCAAGCTAATAATGGTGTCACAATGAGGTTGAGCGATGGACAAGATCATGATTACTTGTTATCCACAGGAAGCAACTTGGTTGATGCACGATAGTAGCTATCCATGTCGAGCACATATATTCCATCAATTGAGAACACTCGCGCATTACAAGATAGAAAGAAGGCTAAGAGAATGCAAGGGTCCTATCGATTTACACCTCAAGCCACTCTTGGTGGTAGAGTGTCTCTGTCTTGTGGAGAGCTAGGGTCCTTAACCTTGTCTTCTTCATTGTCTCTCACCACAAAGGAGCTTTGCAAATGGGTGGATAGAGAGAGCTATAGATGAAAGCTCAACCTCTACTTTGATGCCACGGTGAGTGAGAACATGAAAGAGTAGATAAGAGAAGGAGAGAGGGAGAAGAGGCCATACATCAACACCGTCACTCACCCACCTAAGCATGCATGCAACAAGAAAAGAAAACATACAAGCTACTTCAATCACAAGAGCAAGAAGACTCAAATTCAATTGTGAGAATGGGATTATGCCTTTCTTATTAGTCAAAATGTCTTATATACAAGACTTATTTGTATAATGCCTAGTTGCATCGGGGGCATGATAAGCGAGTTTAGGCTAATTTCCCAGTCTAAATGTATATTACTGCCATCACACAATTGTAAGTTTGGTGTTTGACTATCTTCTAGCACTACACAACTCGTAAGCTCAGGGATTTTCCATAATCATTTTATATGAAGTGTATTGCATGTACAAAAATATGGCTTAAATATGTTGGCATGCATTTTGGAGTAATGTTAGTCAATGTGGTTAACATAACCCCTTTCCTAATCATGGTTCCATCCTCAGAATTGGTAGTGAAGCTTAGGGTGAAGCTTAGGGTAGGCTAGTGCTAGAATCCCAAAGTTCCAGTAGAAGCCGAAGTGGGATATCATGTACTGGGTGGTTTAATAAAAGGCTTTATAAGATGTCTAGAAGGTTGTCTCAAACATATCTTTGAATGTGAGCATGCGCCAGCCCTGTATCCATTGTACTCGCTTATAGTAGCCGAGTAGTTAACGACGTGTGGGACCCTTGTTGATGTCAAAGGCCATGCTCTATTATCCATCATCAAATGCATGCAAGTCAGGAAATTCCATCAAAAGGATGTTGCTAAGCCCATAATGGAGTTGAGTTGCAGTTTTGGGTTCTTCTCTAACTCCTGCTGCTCAAAGAGATCTTAGGCCCATTTGTGCTCAATTGGGAAATAAATAGGGCCAACCCTAAGATACTTTAGAGTGGCCTTGAGAAAGTAAGGTCACCACCACCACACAGGTTGCTCATGAGGTCATGCATTATTGGAGCTACCTTGTCTTGTGGTTGTTTATATACCTCACATGGTTCCTTTTGAAGATGGGATCTTGAACACTAATTGAACTTCTATTCCCAGATAATCTTGATAAGGCAGATGTTAAGGTAGTCAGTGATTCTATTGGTGTTAGGGGTAGGATATGGGAATTGCCACTAGTTTAGGATTCTCATAACTTTGTTAATATCAATCGCGTCGAGAGGATCATGCTAGTTGAATGGGTGGTTAGAGGGGTTCATTTCCTACTATTGTTCGACTCTCCAAGTGACAAGGGGTTTTGGGATTTTACATTCTTCCAACACCTATGATGGAAGAGAGGGGTGATCGGCTTGCGATGTTGAGGCCTTGATGAGTCCATTGAGGATGTTCCCAAGAGAGGTTGGCTAACCCTTTGTTTACGAATTATGATCTTAGATTCATCTAAGACCAACGCATGGCATTTGGGTGCTAAGAAGTACCCCTCTACAACCTTGTGCTCTAGTTTTAGTTTTCCTAATTCACTGGAAGATACTTCTGAGTCTGGAAGTGGTTTGTCCAAAGCCACTGAATCAATATCAGTGTAGTGGCATCCCGGTAGAGATATATAATTATACATGTGTATCCGAGCATATGCTGTTATTGCTGCTGACATCTGCAGTGCGGATGTGCTATTATTACTGAGCGAGTACTTCCAGTGTAACATGGATTTCACATTCTCTGGAAGAGGATGACCATTCATTCTTTGCAGCGTGCTCGTGTAACTTATAACGTAGTGGTTTTTGTTCACCCGTTCAACCTCACTGAATTGATAAATTAACATTAACAGTTCAAGTTTCTCCCTATCATCACAGATCTATGTGATGTTGCATTCCGGTTTTATGCTGAACCTCCCGTACGGGGAGTTCATGGTCAATTTATGAAGGGAAGACATGACCTGGTCTCCCTTCTTTTTGGCTTCCTTCCTCTCCTCGTAAACCTCCCTCATGAATGAAGAGAAGGGGATTTCCTTATTCTCAAATAAATATACATGCCTAAGCTCCACCCTATATCCTAATTTGAATGCTAGTTTTAACTCCTCCTTAACAACGCACTGAATAGACATCATCAGCCATAGCTTTGACTGTTTTCCCATATGTCAAACTTTTTTCTCTTACAAAACTGTTATAAACATCAAGAACAGACCTTGTGTTGGCTTTGCCTAGCGAGTCCACCGGGTCTGTCGAAATTGAACTTCACTTCTTGACATGAATTTCAAACATCTAATTGTTCTTCTAATTTTCAAGAAAAAGAATAGGCTAGGGATGGGGTCGAACTGTCATTCCAAGATTTGCAGTCCAATACATTGCCATTATGTTACCCAGCCAGCAGAATGTTTTTGCCGCCTCTCATTTAAGGGGGGTGACCCTAGTAAAGGCCACCCATTGAACAGAAAACAAGCAAAAGTCTTTGATGGCAACTAATAGGAAGATTCTTGGGAGAATCGAGATCCAATTTCATATGACTTCATGGTGAACATGATCTGCCACCAGAATCTCTTCCATTCCCACGTAAATATACCAAAATAACAGGAGATTGAACGAAATCAAAGTGAAAACATTGGTTATGAGAAGAAGTAGGACTAAACATGTTGCAGTACTTCTTTGGGTAAGTCAATAATTTAAGGTTTCTCTATACGAGCTTCCATTGCTTCTGCATATCATTAGAAATATTTGTTCATTCATTTTTGCTTGTTTTCACGCATGAGAAAGGGAAAAGAATTGATGAATTTAGGGCATAAAATTGGAGCCGGCATTCACAATCTCAAAGAGAATCTCCTCATTGGTTGAATTGATATTATTCATGCGTTCCAATATAGAATTCGTCTGATTTGACAAGGCTTGGTTTAAGGTTCGGACAAAATATTATCAATTCCTTCTGATACAGCGGTATTGAACTTATCCAGGTCGTCAAGAGATATTGGCGTGCTTCCCTTAAAGTAATAAGCTACAAACACGAGTCCAGCAAAACACAACTCCACACTCTAAAATCTTTATACGAGGGAACTGACGCTTCGGGAGCCACTCCTAAAACCTCGTGGTCTGCAGGATCAAACATGTATGATGATGGAATTTCTAGTAATAGATATATTGAAGGAAATATGATTATTCCTAGTAGAATTAATTTACCCGCTCTTGAAGCAATAATGGATGCTGGAACTTTCTAGTACGGTAAGTGTTATCATTAACGTAATGACAACACTCAATGAAAGATGACTATTCACCGCCATAATTTTCTCTAGAAAGTAAGAGATAGATTCTTGATTATGGAGATATTTCATCCGACACGTACTATTAAGCCTATTAGGGGGGTAAACCCATTAGTGATGAATAACTCCATATATCCGAGATGGCCAAGATTCGCCCAAAGATTGATTGAGTTTTTTCCATTACTTTAGGTAAGTAAACAAGAGTGGAAAAGAGATTAGTACCCGATTTAGACGGGGTTGCATCGTTAGTGCTTGATTGTGGTGCTAATGGTCCTCTGTCCGGCTCTCTCTTATCGTCGTTAGTGCTTGATTGTGGTGCTAATGGTCCTCTGTCCGGCTCTGACGAGCCTTGCATCTCTCTTATCATCTCTTATCATTAGATTCTTTAGTGGGTTCTGACAAACCTAAAGGCGTATCATTAGGACCTGGCCCTCTATTAGCTGGGGGTGTTTTGTTTGACGTATAAGGCATATCGAACAGGTCCTTAGGACCTGTACCCATATTTGGCCAAGTTGAAGGTTTTAACGGTTCTGACGAGAACCAGAGGGTGGCTTATCTTTAGGAACCATTTCTGATGGGGTTGCACGTTTTGAGCTCGTAGTGTTTGATGGTTCTAACGGTGACGAATCAGGGGATCTTTGTTCATTAGGATTCAGGATCCAGCCACCAAAGAATACAGTTAGTTTTTTAATTTTCAGGGATAAACCCTTAAACACGCATAGTTAGAACCCAAAAAGCCAAGAGAAGGAATAGCGTTTCAACCCAATCTGAGAGGTGCAACCCGCTTCCAACCCAATTCGAGAGGTGAAGGTGCAATCTGTCCCAATCCTTAAATGCTAGGCCATGAAGGGGGGGTGGCTTTGCAATCTTGATCTTGTTTCTCTGGTTGGTCTAAACCATTTGACCTATTTGTTTCATAGGAAAGCCGTACAATATCATTAGCATTTGCTAAAAGTCGCTTTACACACTCGGATGGAGTCTCTTGCCGTCGCCATCCGACCCATAAATATCTACATAACTCCTGTTGTATGGCTCTTTCCGTAATATCAGGTTCATATCTGAATTACTGGTCATGCGTGACTTTGCTCTCAAAACCTTTCTTCAAGCCTAGTTGTTCTCGTAGCCTTGATTTTACTGAATAGAACAACTCTTTACTAACTATTTCCCGCTCCATGGCACTTTACTTTGGCAGACCCAATCCCAATTGCTCTCGAAACCTTTCTTCAAGCCTAGTTGTTCTCGTAGCCTTGATTCGATTGAATAGAACAACTCTTTACTAACTATTTCCCGCTCCATGGTACTTTACTTTGGTAGACCCAACCCCAATTGCTCAGGTAGCAACCAATGCACATTGCTGAATGATAAGGTGGTTTTTTGGCTTGCTTCTTGCCACTCCGTGTGCTTTGCCCCAGTAGTCTCGAAATCACTACGTGCGTACTGGCTGGTTGTCTTCATATCACTTTGGGCTCCTCTCTTCTTATTTCTCTCGTGAAAAATGGCCACTAAAACTCTTTGCTAGGCCTAACGAACCGGCCCAAAAATAAAGGTTGCACAGAGAATGAGAATGCTCTCTTCAGTCGACCATCTTGGACCCGATACGGTGGCTCTTAGGCCCTACCTCTAGGGCTTCTGTTTCTACGGGGGTTCTCCCTCCTAGGACCTATGGTCTCAGTATCTAGGCATGGTTGTTTGGTCCTTTTACCCTTCTTTGCATTCCATTCCTTTTCCCATGCAGATCATCGGGTAGGTCCCTAATCAATCTAGGCAGAATCCACCACCGCACCTTCTTCCTTTATAGTGTCCCACTTCTTACGAATTGATTCAATTTGTGATTGATAGGACAACCCTTTTATTTATTTCAATAAGTTTTTCTCAAGATTGCTTATCTCTCTCTCTCGCATTCCCTAACATATTGGTCTACCCTTGGCCGCATGGAACTTGACATTTGGGACTGCAGGGATTGACACTTCTATCTGGGGGTTGGGCAGGTTTATCTACCTTCTCTGATTTCTGGTACTCATTTTGGAGAGAATTGTCGTGTACCACAACGCTATTCTTGAAGGGCAACGTATCAACCCACAACCCATTCTCATCATACACGGCTTCCCTCTTTCTATTGGGGTCTATACCTAGATTGAGTAACATGTCGCTTTGGAAGACATTGAGGTCTTTCCAACTGACTCTAAAGTTTGATGTGACACTACGAAACTCTTTTCTATTTATATCTTTATATTGTTCCCTGAACCATTTGAGCTCTTTTACCAGGTTCTTGGCAGTCCCTTTACCTTTGGGAAGTGCAGTCCCTGTTAGTTAGAGGTCTTTCCAACTGACTCTAAAGTTTGATGTGACACTACGAAACTCTTTTCTATTTATATCTTTATATTGTTCCCTGAACCATTTGAGCTCTTTTCCCAGGTTCTTGGCAGTCCCTTTACCTTTGGGAAGTGCAGTCCCTAGTTAGTCCCTCGGGGGTCGTTCAGTCCCAAAGGTATGGTTCGGGCTTCGTTCGTTTCTTGTGACCAGATTTGTTGGTTAGAGGAGTGTAAATCCTACGTTAGATCACCCAATTTTGGGTCTTCTTTCAGTAACTTCCCATGAAAAACCACACGCATATGAGACAGCAGCGCCACTTCTCCACTTTGACTTGTGAGATCGCGACACCTTTCGGAACCTAAAGGCAGGCCTATGAGCAAACCTATGTCTAGTTGACCAACCAGGTAATTGCGATTATTTATAGAGGAGGAAATGGGATTCGAACCCATGATATAATCTTCTTGTATGTTGATTTAGCAAATCAATGCCGTAAGGGGGGATTCATCAAGCCCCCATCCCGTACAACCTATTTGTTTGTGGTTTATAGGTTGAGTCAACATGAAGACCTTGAAGAGGTCTCACACAAGCGTTATATGGTGGCGCTACTCGTGGTAGAGATAAGAAATGGTAAAAACTAGCTAGAAAAAAGCATAAAAAGACCATTTATAGGTCTATCCTCGACACACTAATAATACAATTCCAATTTCTCAGTTGTCTGGCTTTTTGGTCCTGTTCAGTGGTCTTGTGACAAAGTATCCATAACATAGTCTATTAGCCCCGACAAGGCGCACCTCATAGAAACGCCCATAGCGGAGTCAATTCTATCATCCGAGACGTTATCAAGAATTACTTTGTCCGTACCCCATATTTCTTCTATATTTTTTGGTCCTGTTCAGTGGTCTTGTGACAAAGTATCCATAACATAGTCTATTAGCCCCGACAAGGCGCACCTCATAGAAACGCCCATAGCGGAGTCAATTCTATCATCCGAGACGTTATCAAGAATTACTTTGTCCGTACCCCATATTTCTTCTATATTGGAGTGCACTTTTCCTATGTCCTCTAGCCTCTTTTCTGCTAGCTTTCTCGAACCCTCACATCTTTTAAGTAGATTGAAGGTAATGTTTCTCAGCCCTTCAAAATCAACTATGAAAGTCTTTGTCGGTTTATGTTCTTCTCTACGATTTCTTTTTCGAATTCCACGAGCCGCCCTAATACATAAAGGGTGATATCCTTCATGAAGGAACATGAGGCACGAAGGGCATCCCTTTCCATTTCATCAATGGTCGGTGCCGTGCCAACCCGTTTCAATATATCTAGGAAGAACATGTATTGATTCTCCAAGTCCTCACGAGCGGATATGGGCCTGCTTGATGAGGGAGGATGGTGTACAAATGCGCGCGACGTAAGACTTCTCTAAAATTTAAAACAAAGTGTTCAATGCCGCTTTCACTACTCAAGGTTTCCCCCATATCTACACAGTAAGTGTTCAATGCCGCTTTCACTACTCAAGGTTTCCCCCATATCTACAAATGCGCGCGACGTAAGACTTCTCTAAAATTTAAAACAAAGTGTTCAATGCCGCTTTCACTACTCAAGGTTTCCCCCGTAGATTGCCTAGTAGCAAGAAGAAAACAAAGAAAGAAAAGAACAAAAAAGTTACTCCTCCCTATCAAACCAGCAATGGTAGTTAGAAGAATCCTACAACAAAAGCATAAAAGCAGGATGTTAAATAAGGCTTTCACACTAATGGCTTTAAACTTATGTGTAAGCATTGAACAAACTTGTTCCACATATTGGTTCCTTCTGCCCGTAAGTTGCAGCTTACCCAATACTATCGATTCCTCCTCCCTCGTTTCACTAGCCGACTGCGGCTCCAATACAGTATTATTCCCATTTTCTTGCCCCAGTTTGAATGTGAAATCTTCAGTGAAAGTGTCTGCCGTATCACCATTCATGTGTAAGCTTGTAACTATTTTAATTAAAAAAGATGATTGTTGCTCCATACTTGAAAGCTCACTTTTTTTCATGCAAACCTGAATAAATCATAACTCTTTAACGTTTTCCTCCACGGGAAGCTGCTCCTACTCCAAGGGGAGTAGATTCCAATAAATCTAGCATGCATTAGGGAGAGAGATTAGCAAGAGGATTAGCAAAACTCAATTGCACAATGGGAAAGTATGTTGTATTATGAGAGAAATCCACTTATATACATGGCCATAAGTGTTCACACTCACTTAAACTATGGCCAGCCGGACACTTTAGGCTCATAAGAGGCCTAATGCTATTACAATGGCTACTCTCATAATATTTCCATGAAGTACATCACTTAGGACTTCATCCTATCTTGCTACCACATGGTCTTGAAGCGGAAATTACCATGAATACTCTCCATCACACCATTACGGGCGCCCGTCCAAGTTGTAGCTTTGGACACTTGCTTCATATCTTGAATGTATGACCCTTTGGTGTATCTACCATGACTCCTTGATATGTAATATAATGGCGGTAGCTCTTGTTAATCCTCTTAAGCACCAAGAGACTTGAAAAACCCGCACTGGGCGCTAATTGCCAATCCAAACATACTTTGATTGTGACCAAACTTTGCAAGCATGTGGGGGGGACCCACCCCCACATGCTTGCAAAGTTTGGTCCCCATCGGAGCATGTTTGGGTACGATGGTATGGGGAAGGCCCGGATTTTCCATGGCCTCTTAAGCACCAAGAGACTTGAAAAACCCGCATGGGCACCAATTGCCAATCCAAACATGCTCTGATTGTGACCAAACTTTGTAAGCATGTGGGGGTGGGTCCCCTCCCCATGCTTGCAAAGTTTGGTCCCCATCAGAGCATGTTTGGGTACGATGGTATGGGCAAGGCCCAGATTTTCCATGGCCTCTTAAGCACCAAGAGACTTGAAAAACCCGCACTGGGCGCTAATTGCCAATCCAAACATACTCTGATTGTGACCAAACTTTGCAAGCATGTGGGGGGGACCCACCCCCACATGCTTGCAAAGTTTGGTCCCCATCGGAGCATGTTTGGGTACCATGGTATGGGGAAGGCCCGGATTTTCCACGGCCTCTTAAGCACCAAGAGACTTGAAAAACCCGCACTGGGCGCTAATTACCAATCCAAACATGTTCTGATTGTGACCAAACTTTGCAAGCATGTGGAGGTGGGTCCCCTCCCCATGCTTGCAAAGTTTGGTCCCCATCGGAGCATGTTTGGGTACGATGGTATGGGGAAGGCCCGGATTTTCCACGGCCTCTTAAGCACCAAGAGACTTGAAAAACCCGCACTGGGCGCTAATTGCCAATCCAAACATGCTCTGATTGTGACCAAACTTTGCAAGCATGTGGGGGGGAGCATGTTTGGGTACGATGGTATGGGGAAGGCCTGGATTTTCCATGGCCTCTTAAGCACACCAAGAGACTTGAAAAACCCGCACTGGGCGCCAATTGCCAATCCAAACATGCTCTGATTGTGACCAAACTTTGCAAGCATGTGGGGGTGGGTCCCCTCCCCATGCTTGCAAAGTTTGGTCCCCATCAGAGCATGTTTGGGTACGATGGCATGGAGATTTTCAACAAACAATATGATAGCCAAAGTGTTAAAAAATATAATAAAATCAAGAACATCAACTAAAATGTAATGATACTCAATAATGAGAAAACTCATAATGATATAAACATCAAATAAGTACATCATAATGAAAATGAGCTACCCCAGCTAGTCTGAGGTTAGTCACTGCCCAAAAATCTAAGTATAATGTAAGTGAGCTAACCCAGCTAGTCTGAGTTTAGTCACTATCAACAGCAACCCAATTAAAATCGTCATCTCTAACTGCCGGCGGTCGACGTGCGCGTCGAGGCTACTGTGCACGTCGAGGAGGCTGTGCCGGCTGCGGGGGTCGTCGAATGTTTGCGGGGAGGTCTGCCTCAAAAGCAGGATCGTGAGCTGGTGCCGGTGTACTCGGGAGCTCACGAGTCCAAAAAGCTGCTATGGCCCTCTCTCTCTCTCTACGTCGTGCTAATGCAAGACGCCTCTGTCTGTAAACCCAAAATCTATAATCTGCAATGGTGCGTGTCTGCCACTCTGCTTGTGTAAGCTCCTCTGCTGTAAGGACACGCTGCTCATGAGAAGCAGCACTGCTGCTAGCACCATCACCCGCCGATGTGCCACTAGGGCCAGCACCACCCACGCGCTCATATGCTGTGACCTGGCTCTCATGTAGGACTCTCTGGTAAGCGTCAAACTCATGTGAGCTCCACTCTATCTCAGGAGGCACCTCAGGCTCCTGGGCTCTATCCTCGTCGAAGGCGTCGAGTCCCAAGTCCATAGCTGATGTAAAGTCGACAGGCCTGCCAGTCCTGGCATCTACTCGAACAAGGCCTAGGTGAAGATCATCGATGCCCAATACCCTGTACATCGCTAGGTCGACGCGTGCACGGCAGGATGTGCATGCTGAGAACCGGACTAGCTCCTGGGTGATGCAAGACAAGTGGAAAATATGTCCACATCCCAGGGCATATCCTCCTGTACTATCAATGTCCTCGATACATAAAGAGCAGCACGCATCACGTAGGAAGGGTGGTGCATCCTGTGGGAGAGGTCATCGAAAAACCTCTGTGAATGACAGGCCGTGGATATAAAGGTAGGTAAGGCACTGTCACGTCCGAGGATCTACGATACTCTCGAACATGCAGCATCAGCTGCTCTGCCTTGTGCTGGGCAATCTGCTCCATAATCTGATGATGCTGTGCCTCAGCTCTGGAGCTCTCTACCTCGGTCCGAGCCTACGCAAAAAAGTAAAGCATTAAAATAATTGATTAGTCTCTCATTAGGTATTACTTAAAGAAATTTATAACTTAGGACCTTAATTATAACTCTTTTACGTGCAAGAAAAACCTACCTGCTGGATGTCGGACTCTCTCAGATGCTGTGCCTCTGCAGTAGCTGCCTTTGCCATCTGTAATGCAGCTCGGAGGCGGTCAATCTCCGCTCTCGCCTCTACCAACTCCTGAGTGAGCCTCTCAGTGGTAGGTGTGGGAACCTGCGTGACACAATCAACCATGCTGCTCATGTAAAAATAAAGAAAAGTATATATAAACATGAAGATAAATGACCAAAAAAACTTAAGACGTAATATATATGTAAATACCTCCACATCTGTCGTCGGTATAGATCGTGAGAATAGGCGCACCACGTGCTGGATGCTCTTCGTGGTACTCCGTACGTCAATGCCGACCTGCGTGCCAAGAGCCTCTACTGTCGACAATGGCACAAATGAAGGATCTGTGGTGGTAGGTGCTACACGAAGGGCTGGTGGAGGCCGCCTACCCTGGTCCTGGAGACGGCCTCGGCCAGCACCACCACCCGGACGATGGCTGGTGTAATCGACCTCCTCCCCTAAGACAAACTCTGCATATAACTGCTTTGCGAAGTATATGGGAATCTGGCGGTTGTTCGGCATCCTCCCATATGCGGCAACATATCGACTATAGATATGTGCCGCCATACGAGGATACGAACACCGCAAAATAGTGAGGGGCTTGCCCGCCCCAGGCCTCATCCCACGACTATCGAGGAAAAGATCTAGGTAAGCTCCATCCCTAATAGGAGCAAGATCACAGACCTGACGATATGTCAGGCCATGTGACACAGGAGCAGCGCGATGGTGGGCTATCCACTCGTCTACATAAACAATATCGTGAAGGCTACGAAGGGACGCAAGCATCGCCTCCAAGTCTGCCACGATATGTAATGTAGACGGAGTGTCTCTAGCACTCCTACGGATAGCCGCTAACTCGCGGCCTATCTCCGCGATGAGGTCCGCAATAGATGAGCGGCCCTCCTCGTGGCCCTCCATGCTAAAACCTAAGCCAAATGTGAAGGGTCCAATGTGAAGGGTCTAATGTGAAGGGTCTAATGTGAAGGGTCTAATGCTTAGTGCTAAGTAGCACTAATGAAGCTAAAAACAAAGCTAATGGGCTCACTAACACTAATCCAAATCAAGAGAGAAACAAGGAGAGTGAAAACGACTTGTGAAAATGAGGCAAAAAAAAAGTTTTCCGGTTTTATAACCTCGATCGAGGTTCGATAACATCATGCAATTTAGGGTTTGCAAGATTAACGCTCTGGATATTAGGGTTAGTGCACATACGACCAAGATACACACCTAATTTTAGGGTTGGGGAAGGATCGACGGCTGAGATTAACGCTATGGATATTAGGGTTAGTGCACATATGACCAAGATACACACCTAATTTTAGGGTTGGGGAAGGATCGACGGCTGAGATTTGATATTAGTATCTCGTTCGAGGTACATGGACGGCCACGATTTAAAGGCATTACTACGACAAGGTATCTCGACGGCCAAGATTCATTATATACCTCGATCGAGATATGCTTAACGGCCGAGATCGCATCTTCCAACGTACGTGAATGGACGGTATAGATTGCGTTTCCGTATCTCGAAGATAAGTGGACGGTGGATATTGCATCTACGTATCTCGATCGAGATATTTGGACGGTGCAGATTGAATCTCTGTATCTCGATCGAGATATTTGGACGGTTGAGATTTGAACTCAGTATCTCGATCGAGATATGGGGACGGTGGAGATTGTATCCCATTACCTCGAACAATGAATGGTCGCGATTGGATGTAAATTTCTCGTTCGAGATACGTGGACGATGGAGATGTGCTAGTCAAATATGCCTACGGGGATACAGCGTGGCCCTGATGTGGATCCGAGTGGCATAGATATCTCGATCGAGATATTGTGGTGGCGGTGACATGTATTGGTGACATGGATGACGCCTGGAAACCCGGACCTGATAGCGTGGCAATAGTTGGCATCTCGATCGAGACATGTCGATTTAGGCTCGGGAGGCACGTGTCGTCTTTTAATTCGCGGCACTATCACGATCGAGGTACTCCGCCCGAGATGGATGTCCCAATTTTAGAGAGAGTGAACGAAAGTGAGTACCCTCATCTTGCAACCACCCTGATAGTAAAATTGATGCACCTATATCTAGTCGTACTCGTTCAGGTTTTCAGTATGCCTCTTATGCATCAGATTGTTATGCTTTGGCTGTGTCTAGTATGTGTGAAGAGGAAGAACCTCTTTCATTTGATGAGGCACAAAAATCAGAAAATTGGTTGGCTGCAATGCAAAGTGAATATGATGCTATAATGAAGAATGGTACATGGTCTTTGTGTGATTTGCCTATTGGTAAAAAGGCCATTGGATGTAAGTGGGTTTTTAAGTTGAAACGAAAGCCAGATGGTAGTGTTGATCGCCATAAGGCTAGACTTGTTGCAAAGGGTTATGCTCAAGAAAAGGGCATTGATTTTGATGAGACCTTTGCTCCCATTTGTCGTATGACTACCATTCGTAGCATTTGTGCATTGGCAGCTCATGATGGTTGGAATGTACATCAGCTGACATAAAGATTGCATTCTTAAATGGAGATTTGCATGAGGAGGTGTATGTATCGCAGCCTCATGGTTTTGTTCAAAGAGGGTAGGAAAACAAAGTGTGCAGGTTGAAAAAGGCTTTATATGGTTTAAAGCAAGCTCCACGAGCTTGGTATGAAAAGATACATGCATATTTGACTGCACATGGGTTTCAGAATAGCACTTTGTATGTTAAATGTGTGGATGGTGTACATCTAATCATTGCTCTCTATGTCGATGACATGCTGCTCACAGGACCAAATGAGAGTCATATTACTGATTTTAAGGCTGATTTGAATGCCTCTTTTGAGATGTCAGATTTGGGGCATTTGCATCATTATTTGGGGATACAATTTAAGCAGTGTGATGGAGGTATTGCTTTGTGTCAGACAAAGTATATTGAGACGTTGTTGTGGAGATTTGGCCTTGAAGACTGCAAGCCTATTGCTACTCCAATGGAGACAGGTTTGAAGTTGAGTCTTCATGATGCTGGAGATCACTTTGATGTCACACTCTATCAGAAAGCTGTTGGTTGCCTCATTTATGTATGCATTACGAGGCCGGACATTCAGTTTGCAGTCTCACAGGTGAGCAGGTTTATGCATAGCCCAGGGTCTCAGCATTGGAAGGCAGTTAAACGCATCTTTCGCTACTTGAGTGGCACCATACATCTTGGGTTGTTTTATCCCAAGGGGGGATCGTTGTCGCTAGATTTACATGCTTTTTCGGACTCAGATTGGGCTGGTTGCTATGACACAAGAGTGTCCACAAGTGGTTTTTGTTTCATGCTCAGTAGCTCATGCATATCTTGGTTGAGCAAGCAACCTACTGTGGCCACTTCTAGTTGTGAAGCTGAGTACAGGGCAGCTTTCACAGCTACGGTTGAGTGTGTGTGGCTTAGATGGCTTATGGCTGACTTGGGTGTTAGTCTGCCACCTCTATCTTCACTGACAGTCAGAGCGCATTGGCAG
Source organism: Cibotium barometz (assembly GCF_041138505.1). NCBI lineage: Eukaryota > Viridiplantae > Streptophyta > Polypodiopsida > Cyatheales > Cibotiaceae > Cibotium > Cibotium barometz. The sequence continues at coordinate 35,624,395 of NC_141061.1, read as the reverse complement.
CGAGAAACCCAGTTTTTCATGCTCGCACAAAGCACATTGAGGTGCATTATCACTATGTCAGGGAGAGACTCTCAGCAGGAGAGATCAGCTTGGCCTATGTGCCAACACAGGACAACCTCGTCGATCCTTTCACAAAGGCGCTTCCTCGTGAGAAGTTCGAAGCTTTCCGCAAAGCTTTAGGCTTGCTCCCCTTTGTGGATTGATCTACTTTGGGCATGGCACTCCCCTATACATGAGTGCCAGCTCTCGTTCACACCATCACTCCCAGGGGGGATTTGTTGCCATATATATAGGCAGTGATGTGTGTGAACACACTTAGGACCGCCGGGGCACTTTTTCCCTCTTTAGGAGGTTTTTTTCCCCTTGAATATACGCCCATCATTCTAGGGCTAACTTATCTTTTGTACATTGACACAATCTAATACAATTTGTGTTGTGTGCATTCTTGCTGCTTCTTCTCCAAGCTTTGTGTGCTTTCCTGCAACCCTAATTCCAACATAATGTGTCCTCTCCCACTAATGGAAGTAGTTCTTCTAAGTCAGGTCGTGGGGCACGAAGAGGGTATGGTACATTATGCTGTTTTGTTGGAGTGACTTCTGAATATGCTTCTGGCTTGATCCGGCATGTGGGCTCAAAGGGAATAATCTGCATGAGTACCTTGAACATTAATTTGGGCTTCAAAAGAGGATTGCCTGCTCGTATGAGCCCCTCGTACTCTACAGCTATGCTGACAAAGAATCCAAGATGGTATCATCAGTAAATGGTTCAAGATTGAGATTTGTACGAGGAGGTCTATGTATCTTGGCTTTTTTTTAAATAAAGAAAATTCATGAATCAAAAGTATGTATATTGAAGAAAGCTTTATATGGTCTTAAGTAGGCTCCTAGAGGATGGTATGAAAAGATACATGCATACTTGGTTGCACATGGTTTTTGCAATAACCTAATTGACAATACTCTCTATATTAAGGGGGGACTAAGGATATTTTATTGGTCATGGTGTTATGCATTGATGGCATGCTGCTACACTGATGATCATATTTCAATTTTTATAGTTGATTTAGAGAAGTCTTTTGAGATGTCAAACCTTGGACTGTTGCACTATTAGTTGGGTATTGAGTTTTGGCAGCATAATGATGGCATTATTATGCTATAGATGAAATACACAGATGTATTGTTGAAGAGGTTCAATATTGAAGACTATAAACCTATGGGCCACGCCTATGGAGCTAGGTTTACAAAATGACTAAGTATTAAAGATGCAGGTGACTCTTTTGATGCTAGCTTGTATCAAAAGAAGCTGTTGGATGCCTTATCTTTTTATGTAACACTAGGCTTGACATTCAATATGTGGTCTCAATATTGATCAGATTTATGTATAGCCCATGCAGGTGACTCTTTTGATGCTAGCTTGTATTAAAAGAAGCCGTTGGATGCCTTATCTTTTTATGTAACACTAGGCTTGACATTCAATATGTGGTCTCAATATTGATCAGATTTATGCATAGCCTATGCACAAAGCATTGAGAGTCTGTCAAACAGGTATTCTATTACCTAAAGGGCACTAGGCACTTCGGGTTATTTTATCCCAAGGGGAGTAAATCACAGCTTGCATGTATTTACAAACTCAAGTGGTTTTTTCTTTTGCCTTGGTGATTCATGTATATCCTGGCTCAGCAAGAAGCAACCCACTATGAACATGGCAACATTTATAGCTACAGTTGAGTGTGTTTGGCTCATGCTCCTTATTTTTTATTTGGGTATTGATGAGTCCTTAGCCACTACCATCTTAACTGACAGTCAGAGCGCTATGGTAGTTCGAGGAATCCAATTTTTTGTGCTCGCAGAAATCACATTGAGGTGCACTATCATTATGTCAGGGAGAGATGCTCTATAAGGGAAAATTAGCTTGGCTTATGTGCCAACACATGACAACTTGGCAGATTTGTTCATGAAGGCTCTCCCACGAGAGAAGTTTGAAACTTTTTGCAAGACTTTAAACTTGCTTCCCTTTGGGGCTAGTCTAGACTTCCTATCATAGTCCAAAGAGCTTGGCACATCTCTGTACTTCTAGTGCCATCTCACCCCTTGTTCACATCATCACTCCAAGGGGGGATTTTTAGCCATATTTGGTAGTGGAACACACTAGGACCACTCGAGGCACTTTTTTCCTCTTTAGTAGGTTTTTTTCCCCATGCTAGTATACACCCATCTTGGGGTATACTCATCTTCTTTGTACAGTACACATTCATTATATATCTATCATCTCATTGTGTGCTCCCTTGAGCTTCTCCATTGTGTGTGTGTGTGCACGCACATTCCTACAATGTTATTTGCAAAATAAACATGTGGAGTCTATTATAAGAATCTTTGTTATTAATCATGCATTTATTAGGGAGAGCAAAAATACAGAGAAAAAAGTCGAAGATCACTTGCACAAAGTGGTATATTCTTGTATGGCTCTTTTTATAATGTGCCATGTAGTAATGACCGATTTGTGTCACTACAAAGCCTAACTTTGTCTGACTTTAGAGGCAAGGAGTGGTTACTTCTTAGCCCTTGCACTAGTGAGAACTTTAGATGAATTACAAAAGTCAATGAAACTACAAGCAATGATGTAAGCTTTTCCAAGAATTACAAAAGTCAATGAAACTACAAGCAATTAAAAATAAAGATAAACATGTCTTTCTTAACTTATTCTCAGATTCATATATTCGAATTACAAAGACAATGTTTATATGCAAGTTTCTAGATTTAGAATTCTTAGATCAAGGATGGAATAAGAGAATAGAAAATGGTGTAGAATGTCAAGTCCTATCAGATTCATTGTCGTGTAAATACATGATAGGGAGTCAAATTTTTTTGCTATCTTTATACTATAGTTATTGGTACACTGTGTGGCGGGACGTTCCTTTGGATCAAAGCTTGAATGACTTTTGTGATAATCCACTCATGGATATTGAATTTTTATCATGAAAATAGTATTCTTCTTTTAAGCCAATAATCGAAAGGTATAATTTGACTCAACACATTACATAAACATCTGGCAAGAATTTATATGCATTTGACTCACTTTTATGACTTTTTCACAATAACGTGTACCTAAAAGTCAAGAAGGATAATTTAAATGCCAAGACATCAACAGCGTTATTGTACACATTATTTCAGCTACACACTTTTGAGCACATCACGAAGCTAGACATAGCTGCATCCTTTGGCTCTTTTGTTATACTTGTTGCTTCATCAACATGCACATCCATCATGTTTTCTATACTAGTATCTTTTGGAATAAAAGAAGGACCAACTTTTTATGCTTTATGCTGTAGCTACAAGTTCATTGGCTCTTATGGTTGTGTTTGCTTAGACGGCGATGCTATTGTCGAAGAGATATTCACCTTTCTTCTTCGTTGTGTTATTTCTTCTTTCACATATGTGCTATTGGAACTGATTTACTTATTATGATTAACTCTATCTCCTTGTATATGTAAGTTTTAATTTATAATATGGTTTTTATGGTAATACAAGAAATATGATGTTCTTAAAGTAGAAAATCATCTTGCTCATTTGTGAGATTGATTTCATGAAAACAAAAATTTCAAAAAATAAAAGATGATACATAAAGTTTTCAAGCTCTTGAAAAGAAACTTCAAGTGGCAAGGGAGAAAACTGTGATACAAATTATTCAAAAACAATGAAGACAACGAGGTTTTTTTTCCAAAATTTATCTCTGTCCTTCCCTCCCTCCCTCCCTCCCTCCTTCCCTCTCTCTCTCTCTCTCCATGTCGCTAGCCCTAAAACAGGAATTTTTCTCTCACTCTTCGTCCCTGTTACTTCCCGCTATTTGCAGTAGCAGTTGCTCTCGATCTTTTTGGAATTCACTCTCTCTTTTCTCTCTCTTTAATCACCTTCGCTCTCCCTCTTCCTTCCGTCAATCACCTTTGCTCTAGCTCTTCATGGCATTCGCTCTCCCTCTTCCTCCCTTTAATCACTTTCGCTTTCGCTCTTTGTGGTGTTCATGGTGTTTGCTCTCCCTCTTCCTTCCTTTCGTGGTGTTTGCTTTCCCTCTCGCTCTTCCTTTTGCTTCCTTTCGTGGTGTTTGCTCTCCCTCTCATTCTCACTCTTCCTCTTCCTCCCTGTTCACTCTTCTCCTCCTTCCTTTCGCGTGCTCTCCCCCTCTCCATTTTCCTCCCTTTCGTGACATGTTCGTTCTCCCTCTTCCTCCCTTTTGCATGCTCTCCCACTCTCCCTCTTCCTTCCTTTTGCATGCTCTCCCCATCTCCCTCTTCCTCCCTTCTATGGCATTCCCTCTCTTGGCTCTCCCTCTTCCTTCCATTCGCTTGCTCTCCCCCTCTCCTTGCAACCCCAGCATACCTTCCACAAGACCAACTTGAAGCCCTCTTTCGCCACCTGTACTAGTCACTTGCAAGATCTTCCAACACTTTTGACACCAAACCCAAGAGTGAAATACTCCACAAGACTAAAGGTAGAGTGCATGTCTAGCTACTTATAAATAAATAAAAAAGAGATCTATAAGTTTTTATTACAATTTGTTTTAAAAAAAGAGTGCATGTGGAGCCTAGTCACATCTCCAAGACGTGTGTGTGTGTGTGTGTGTGTGTGTCTGAGAGAGAGAGAGAGAGAGAGAGAGAGAGAGAGAGAACATTAAAGTCCTCCTCCACAAACATTGGTTGAAGATGGTGGGCACATGAATCACAACTAGGCTTGGAAGTAGTGGTATCCATGTGATGTTAGGTGACCCCCCCCCACATAAATGGTTGCCTAGAGAGCATTTCTTCTCTTAGAGCAAACTTGCATGGCTACCAATGTTAAAGAGGGATATAACATGCACATACAACACAAAGATAGGCTTGCATCACAATGTCCTTTGAGAGCCAATGGTTACTCAAAATCCATGTTAAGTATGACCATGTAAAAGGAAACACTATGCAAAACTACCTGTATAAGGAGAAGTATCAATAGTGTGATGCTACATGGTGATAATGTGTTTTGATATAGTGATACTAATGTTGTCAGGCATCATATATATGTTGCTGTATCATAGACCTCTTCTACTCTACCATGATCCAACTTCAGCCCCTCCTCCTACATAACATGAAACACAACATTACAACTTTTTGCTACTAAGGAAGATAAAGGGCCACCCAAACTCTACCATGATCCAACTTCAGCCCCTCCTCCTACTTCAGCCCCTCCTCCTACATAACATGAAACACAACATTACAACTTTTTGCTACTAAGGAAGATAAAGGGCCACCCAAACTTGCCCACCACGAATGTGGGATAATAAAATAAAAAAGCGGGATAGCACATGCATAAAGCAATCTAAGAGAAGCTTGCATGTCAAACATCCATGCTGAGTTATGACCATACAAAATGATAGATTGTGCAAAAGCACCAATGTGATTATTTATTGTGATAATATGTGGTCATATAGTGATACTAGTACATACACTTATAAGAGTGTGTATATAAACTCGGGGAAAAAAACCTCCTAAAGAGAATTAAAGTAGCCCAATCCATTAGCCTGCGCTCACACCTCACTACCATATAAAATGCTACAAATCCCCTCTATAGTGATGAAATGAACATGTATGTAGTTAATCAATCCCCAAATGGCAATAAGCCCAAAGATTTAAAAAAAGTTTCAAACTTCTCTAGTGAGAAAGTCTAAGTGAACATACCTACCACATTGTCATGTGTAGAGACACATGCTCTAACATGTGAATGCTATCCATGCATTCAGTCTTGCCATCACATGCCTCATCATTCCTACATACATCATGCATCATACTCTCTTGCTTATCCAAAGCATCAAAACACATATCATTGCAAACCATACTATCACATGTATCATCCTACATCACATTTGTGTCGATTTCATCATACAAAATGTCATAGCCCTTAATGGTTTTTATTTCACCATCCTCAGTGAACTACTAATCAATTTGCATGCCATTTTCCTTCAACTTTTTGAGAGGTTGAAGGCGAATCTCAATACTTGTTCCTTGGTCAATTGGGTGCCTCGTACCATGCCAAATATCCATGTGCATTATCATTAATACAATCATCATCATCCAGCCAAATTGGATCGTCCATAATGACCATCATCATACACATGCAAATATCATCCTCGATGTGTCTACATCATCATCTTGTTGCTTTTGCACATCATAAGTATCATCAAAAACATCTATCATATCATAATCAAACATGTCATGCTCAAGCAAATCCATGTGAATTTGGATGTGTATGTGTGTGCTTGTACAACTACACTTAATTGCATTTGATGAACTTCTACACTGAAATCAGATAGACCATGTGAACATGGGCTTAGACTAGGTCTTCTTCTCATAAAGGTTTACCAAACTGTACCTTATCCAATCCAATAGTGGGTTTTATCTTCGAATGCACTTTACAATGTGCTGGTGCCATCTAGTGCGAGCTGCTTCTCCTGGGCTACTTCTTTGTTGCTTGATTCATATCAGCATCGTGCTTTCTTGCTAAAGACATTGCTTCTCAACATCCCTTACTGCAACTGTGGCCTGAGGTTCTCCTTCATGATGTGTGAGATGAAGTCCGTGCAAGCTTCATGACCTACTGTGGAACGCTCTCTCGTGTGATGGACAGGCTCTCTTGCTTTGCAGTGTTTGCTACTCTTTACAGGTAGATTGTGGAGACGATCTTCTCCACTTCTTCTCTGTTTACCTTTCCTTAGCAAGGCATATCACTTATGTTTCCTATCATTAGGCATACTCTTTCTTGCAAAACTTTCCTCATGCAAGATCTGCCCCTTACTCAGGCATAAAAATCACTTCTTGCCTTCTTATTAAGGCATCAAACTTCTCCACAACACTCAACACAATTTTATGCCTACTTGCAAGGCATAAAATTGCCTTTAACACATAACTTTAAGGTACAAAATAATTGAAACAAACTGCAGCAAATGAACTCAAACTAGCTTTTCAGATTTGTTAAACTTGAATTCCTCCTCCAAGCTCTCGAGGTAGAGATTCTCCACCTTGAAATTGCTGCATTCCTTGTAGCATAACCAAGAGTAAACTTCAACAACCAAACCAATGTACATTCTACTAGGCTATCCTGACACTCATGTGGGCATTCACCACCATAACTCACACAAGCCTCTAGGAAGGTTTCTCTGATACCAAGTTGAATTATGAGATGAGGGGAAACTAGAGCTCACAAGATCTTACACATGAATTAAACTCATGAACCAAACAATGGAGTGAGGAGAGGGAGAGAGAGAGAGAGAGCAGACACAATGTATGACAAACCCAAACAAACTAGATTACTCTCACCAAGATGTGGTGAGCTCTCTCACACCATACAATAATAGATAGCACACCTATATACACAAACATGTGGCTCTTGCCTGTCAGCCATGCATCCTACCATGTGTCACAATGCTAGATATTCCACTCTACTTTAGGCTAAATAAAATCAAATCCACCACACTCCTAATACTTGGATTTCCTATATTTCAACACCATCAAGTTAGCAGAAAACATCCCAAATACATCATTGCTTACCATTCGAGCTTGCATATAACTAATCTCTGACATAATATGCAAATATTCCAACTACCTGCATGTACTATCAATGCCCACAAAATGTAACCGAGATGGTTGCCAAGTAGATCACTGATAACAAAGGAAACGTGCAAAGTGTATGAGAAGGTGTAGAGTGTGGAAATGATACTTAGCAAGAATGCAAAAAACGATGATAATGTTGATGATGATGTTGAACCTGTGTTAAAGATGAGCTCGAAGATACGATGTCAAAGATGATGACATCCCTCTCTGCACACCAAATGCTATTGATTTTTTGCAATAATGCAAAAAACCTAAAATCGAACAAAAGTAGTTTGAAATGACACTCCCAAAACATGCTCGAAACACTCCGAAATGCATAGAAGTTATTGTTGTTAACATAGTTAACATTATACACTAAAGGGTATAACTTCTTTGCCTAAGAGGATGAATAGCTCAACCTAAGACAATCAAACAACCACTTAAGAAGAAGATGAGGGACAAGAGAACCTACTCTGGTACCAATTATTGAAGTGCAAATCAAGGTAGCAAAACACACATAGATGTAGTAAGCAAGGAGAGATAGATGGAAGCACAATACTCAAAGTAGATTGATGAGAATGAATAAAGTATAAGAGAAGTAAAGTCACTTGCACACACTCATAAGAGTGTGTATATACACTCGCGGGGGAAAATCCTCCTAAAGAGGGAAATAATGTCTTGGGCCATATTGTTAGCCTATGTCCATATATCACTGCCATATAAAAGGCTTAATATATTTTAATTTGGGAGGAAACATTGTCGTGACGTGGACGGTGTCGCTGGGAAAGTACGAGACTTTTAGCTGTGAGAGTAACTTCTAATCCCAACAAGGAAACTCAAACACATAACTCTCCAAGGAGCATAAGACATCTCCATTTTTGATGACATAAACATGTGCCAATTCACCTCAATACATCCCCGAATTCAGCCTGATGATTGCACATAAATTGTGTATCAAGAGCATGTCCCGTTCTAAGCATAGATTTACTGGCTCCCTTTTCCAAATGCCTCAAACCAATCACATGTAGGCTTAACACATTCTACAAATGATTTCCATATACATGTGACCATTCACATCACATATACCATAAAATGCCAATTTCATCATTTTAAAATGTCTCTTGATCACCTGAAAACCTGCTTTCAGATTCCAACAATTCACAAGGCAAAAGATGGCACATGGAGCATGTACAACATATTCATCTGTTTTTTTAAAAAAAAAATCACCATGTCTATCAATCCAAAACCAAATGCCTTTTTATTCCATGGTTCTTCAAAACCATATATTCTTTCAAAGGCTTCTTGTAAAAAAAACTTTTATATGATTTTTTTCAAATCGTAAATAACATCAAACAAGATTTCACTTATCTGAGTAAAAAAAAGCGAAATTTTCCCTTTGATTTCGCTATTTCTCATGCGTTGCCGTTTGCGCCAAAATTAAAAAAAAAACATGAAGATCATCTCTTGTAATAGCTCTTCAATCACTTGTTAATTCTAATCCCTAGAAGCTGTAAACAGTAAGCACCGTTTTGATTTAAAAATCATTGGTTAGAAGACGCCCCTGGTTCTCATTTTTTGCACACACACAGACGATATGCGCCGCTTTCTGGTTTTTCTCCCCTTCCCGCAAGGAATTTGGGCGCGCATACCTTTTGCAGCTGAAACTTCGTATTTCCAAAGTTCTCAAAAACACTTGCGCCACCTTTTTCTGCATTAATTTCGGATTTCTCCGTTTTTGTTATTGCCACGCAAGTTGCCGCCTTCACTGCCTTCTATACATGTGATATTTCTACTCCTTGTATGCGTATGCTTGGACCAAAGCAGCATCAAACATCATATACAATCATAAGTCTACTAAAGCATGCATCATGCTTGCACTCCCATAAGAGGTATTTGACTCGGCCCATCGATACCATAGAGAAGCTACTACACATCATGCACATGGGTAGCCATTTACATGATTTACATAACCCTTTGACGAGCCACCCATACCATCATTTACATAGCCACACAGACCATGTACATAACTGAGTGTTTCCAACTTACCCATGAGGTCTGAGTAACAGCAGAACCACCACCACCACCTTACTCACAAGAGCCATCTTGAAATAGCTCTCACTAGCATAGTTGCCACTAGGTTCACCATCCATGGGCATGAAGATATTATTGAAGGGATCATTCTGCCTATGAGGATACACAAAGACTTTGAATGTGTGCAGTATCTTATTGAAGTTCTTCTTGTTTTGCTCATTCCGAGTAAGAACTGAAATCATGGCATTCCAAGACACGATATCTCCAAAGGGTATTCTTCAAAACCAATCCTTATATCATACATGCTCTCACATTTCCATACATGTTGAGAAGGGTGTTCCCTACTGCAAGGTCTACCATAAGCATAAGACTCCATAATTCACATCACACTCATCTACAAAAGCTTCGAGACCAAACTCAGCCTCGGCTCGTCTTATTGAACCTCATTTACAATATGAACATATGTACATGGGCATCATATAATGACTCAAGTCATGACACTTAATCCCATATGGTTTCACACCATAGACGTGCCATCGCACGACATCCACCCCCTCTAAACCTGCACATCCTCTGGTATGTGCCAAATTATCATCAAGATCCACATATAACTGGATGTCATCTTCTTCTTCTACATTACTAGGAAGATCATCCTCTTCCTCTTCAACCATATCCATACTATCACTGTCAAGCCTCTCATCCTGAGTCTCCTGTGAATCAAAAGGATCACTGTCATGCCTTCTTTTAAACATCTTGATTCTTTTGCTGCCACAAGATTCTTTATCTCTGTTCCATCAAGCTCACACAGGGTATACGTGGCATTTTCATGCACATGCTTGACAATGTAAGGGCCAAACCATCTTTTTGTAAACTTTCTTTGAACAGTGAACTGGTTGTCAAGGCTACTATCATACATTAGGACCCAATCACCTTCTTCAATAGGTTTTGGCCGAAGTCTGTGTCTTCTATCAAATCTTTCTTTATTTTTCAACCTTACATCTTTCAAACGAGCTTTAGCAAGCTCTACATCTTCTGGGCTCCTCTCCAGCTGCCTTATTCGCAATGCAAGGAGGTCTTCCCTGTTCAATCCTTCCACCCAGGGCAATACATTCCAAGTTGGAACTACTTCTTCAACTGGCATTACTGGCTTCTGACCATACATTAATTCTGCAGGCATGTATCCTATGAGTTGTACGGTCAGTCCACAAAGCATATGGTAGCAGCCTTGGCCACTCTCGCATTCTTTCTCTGCATGCCTTAGCCAAAGCTTTAACGATTGGAGGATGTCCTTGCTCACTTTTACCATTGCCCTCAGGGTTGTAAGCACATGTTAGGGACAGTTTGATGCTAATTCTAGAGAAGAATTCCCTTGCTTCTTCAACATCTAGCTCACCCCTATCAGCTGTTATTTTCCCAACACAACCATACCAGCAAATCACATCTTCCAAGAGAAATTTGCATACTGTTTCCGTACTCTTTGTTCTAAGAGCATGCCCCTCTACCTGATTTGTCAAATCTTCTCTTGCAAGTGCTATGTACCGCATCTGCCAAATTCCCAAAGGCATTGTAACTAGATCCACTACCCATTTGTAGTGCATGGCAGGTGGGTAGGTTGGTTGCAAGCCATCACGATGTCGCACATTTGAGTACATTTGACATACCATGCATGTTTCCACATATTGGGAAATATCCTTATACATTCCTTTCCACCAATATTTTTCCTTTATTTTGGTAAAGGTGGCCCACACACTTCGATGTCCAGCCCAGAGACTCTCATAGAATTCTTTCATGAGCTTCCCTTGAGTCTCTTTATCACATATGACTCTCTGTGGCATAGCATTCCTTCCTTCAGAAAATAACCATATGCTTTTCTGCGGATCCTCTTAAATTCTGAGTCAGACCAAATTTCCTGTCTTGTCAGAGTACTCAAGTATTGACCAATAAGCAACCAATCTCCTTCATACATTTCCTCAGTAAAAGACTCAAGTGCATTTGATAGGTAAGTATGGTCCCCCTTTGTATATGCAGTAGTGTAGAACTTTGTACCTACATCATCAATGTCACTAATCATCTCTTTTTCATCTTCATACCTGGCTCTTGATAGCATATCTGCAACTGGATTATCTTTTCCTGCAATATGCTCAAACTCAGGATTTAGTGACTTGATATAGGCAATCCACCTAAGCATAGCAATATCTGGAGTGGTGCAGCTTGCAATCATCCCAAGGAGTGGCAAGCAATCAGTTTCCACAAGTACAGATGCCCCAATAAGATATTCTTTTTCACATTTTAGAGCAGTGACTATTCCCCATAACTCCCTCTTGATCTGCAGATATTTTTGCTGACGAATGCTTAATACCTTTGCTCCAAATCTGATTACATACCTGTGATCATCCTCATCATCTTGCCCTACTGCCCATCCTATCCCAGTAGGACTAGTATCAACTGTAACAATCATAGGCTTGCCACACTCATAATCTGCCTTCCTTAGAGTAGGTGATGATTGGAGCAAACATTTTAGCTTCCGCATAGCTTTAATATGTACTGCACTCCACAAAAATTTTTGATTTTTCCTCAAAAGTTGATAAAGAGGATCTGCTACATGTGCATAATGTGGGATCCAAATAACATAAAAGACACATGCACCAAGAAATCTCCTCAGCTCTGTAACATTAATGCATATCTCTTTCATTCTTTGTATTGCATCTATTTTGGCTGGGCAAGGTCGGTGTCCACTAGTACTACAAAGATGCCCCACTATTAGCACTTCACCAACCCCAAACACTGATTTCGGTCCAGATAAAGTAAGATTGACCTCTTCAAGCCTAGATAAAATCATATCACAATCCTTTATATGATTCGCCACAAACTTGCGGCACCCCCTCGAATCCAAATCCTCATCTTTATTTTTCTCATCACAGCCCTTTATTGGCACATCATCCAGAAAAGGCATAGTTATTTGTGGTATAAAGTCTCGCAAGACTTTATTCATTCCATTCATCATATGCGCCACTGAGTTGGTGGCTCCCTGTGGTAAGGTACACATTCTTACCAATCCCAAAGGAGTTTTCATTGTAGTCAAGTCCCTACTTTGTATATCCAGCTGAAACTGATCATATCCCGAATACAGATAACCCATAGAGTATATAGCTTTCCTTGCAAATGCTTCTGCAAACTCGTCCACAATCGGACCTGCTCCCACATTCCTGATTGTGACTTTGTTTACAGGTTGCAGATCTTGAATGAAGCGCAATGTTCCATTTTTCTTTGGCACGGTAAACCATCTGTTGGAATATGGAGCGCATGATGGCTCCAAAATTCCTATCCTGATCTTTTCTTTTAGTAATTCCATGAGCTTTGGCAAAAGAGCCTTTGGTACTGGAATTGGCCGCAGGTTCTAGGGCACATGTGGAACAGTGAAGATCACCATTGGTGCTATTATGCTTGGATCAACATAGCCTATCTCATGCGGCTGAAAAGCAAAGGCCTTCCCATGTTTTACAAGCATCTCCTCAAAGCATTCCCTTTCAACTGGCAACAGAAAATCCTTTTCACCAACCTTTAGCTCTTTTAGGGTTTCTTGTGTAAACTTATGTCCAATTTTCTTTGGATCTCTGAGATTTGGTTGCATAGAGGCTTCATCTAATTTCTCCTTGCTTTCTGGTGGCAAGGGCAAAGCAACTGGTTTCACCTTCTTTGCAATCGTTTTATACTTTGTATCAACATGAGCATCCATCTCACAATTCATGTTTTTACATTCCATCCCCTCAAATTCTCGGATTATATCATACATCCCCACAGATGACACCTCTATCATCTCATTTCCACCCTGTAAGCATGCTCTTCCCATAGCAAAAAACACATCCATAGTATCCACAAATGACACCTCATCAAGCACCCCTGAAATAAACTCATTCTTCTCCAAAAGACCACACTGCTCAAGACTTTTTTGTTCATTTTGTACATGTCGACGCATACCACGCTTCAAGTTCTTGCTTTTTACAAAGACCAGTGACCCATAGCTAGAAAATCCCTGAAAATTTGCTGAAAAGTTATTTACATTGATTAAGTCCTGTGAGAACTCATTTTCCCTTGTACCATTGGAATCCCGCTTTACAATGGCACCTGGCCAAAATCCCTCATCTCCCTGTAGTTCATGAATTCTCTGTTTATCTTTGGGAGTGACTGTGCTCGAAGAGACTCACGGTTCCTTTCATGGTTAGTACAAACTGTCAAAAACTGAACAGCTTTCTTGCCATCTTTACTCCTTATTCTTGCATATGCCAAGCCATCATCCAAAATTTTTGTTTCCATTCTCACAGCTGTAATGTAGGGTTGCCCAAGGATGAGGGGATACGATGACATCTCTTGAACAAAGAAGTTTTGATCATCTTTCACATCCCCTATAGTTACCCTTACATTTGGACAGGCTGCATAGAGCTCTCCAGATGAGTTATTAGCTGCTTTAATCATCCACCCATGATCTACATCCATTGGCCACTTACATTTGTTGTAGAGATTTTTAGCCATAAGATTTATCTCAGACCCATGGTCGATTAGAGCGACATACGGCTCTTCCAAGTCACCTATCTTGACAAGGGTTTCAGTGGTTGCTCTTGCCCAATGGCTCCTGGAATAATGACTATTTGTAAGAACTTCTTTTTCATCATCCTCATCCACCACAAAGCGCACTTGTCGTGCCCCTTCAGCAGAGTGATTACATTCCACCACATTTTCTCTCTCTTCCTTTTGCTGTACCTGTACTCCATGAGTCTTGGAAGTGCTTGCCTCCCCTTGTGATGGAATAGATTCAATTATGGACTGCCTCTTCCTTCGTATAATATCAATTATCTCATCATGGAATTCTTTCTTTGCAATTCCCAAAACTTCCCCTAGTGTAAATTCCACCCTGCTGTTTAGAATCCTCTCTTCAAGCACCTTTTTTGAGATCTGTTGCGGCTTCAATATCAGATTGAATCTTGTAGAGTGGACCTTTCCCTTTACCCTTCTCCTTCTCATGCTTCATTTTTGCTGGCACTTCTTCCATTGATACTTCCTGTGGAGGTCTGCTATGCGGTGGAGGCATATGTGATGGCCCAGGATCCTTCTTTTCACTTCCACGGGTGACCCTTTTTGATGGCCCTCCTTCCTCATTTTCCCTCTTACGCTTTTCCTCTACCTGTGCCTCATTATTCTGGCATTTTGCAATGTAGGCATGAACAGATAAAGAATCCACAGGCTCTTCCCAGCCAGTCTCAAGACGTATACAGTCACCTGCCTCATGCAAAGCCTGCTTAGACACCTTCTTTGACGCAATTAGTTCCATTGTTGATGGCCAAAAATCTTTATTCTCATAATCTTCATCATTCTCAGATTCTTGCTTTGATTGACCAACCTTTAACCCATAGGTTGCCGCCTCAACCATAGAGATGGCATGTCCAGCGACCATGTCCTCAACCAGTTTTTTCATCCCTCCTTTTCCAAAGTTTGTGCTTAATGGAAGACCAGTCTCTGTAAGGTGGATTTTCCCATCTTTGAAAAACACAAGTTGATTTTTGAGGGCTTCTTTATAGCTAGCACAGTCTTTCTTTGCATGCTCTGGGTCATCACACGATATGCATCTGAATGTAAACCCTTCTTTGCTTTGAGGCCTTTGCATAGAAGCCTGCCCTAATGATAGCCCTTTTTCCTCAATCCTGGACATCTTCAATTTTAGGTCTCGCATACCCTTAATAAGCTCATCCATCGGCCCTTCTACCTTTGGGATTGTAGCAGCTGGTTTTGGTAGATTCTCAGGAGTAACAGCAGTTATAGGAGTTGCCGAGCTCATCACCATTTTATCCCTCCTTCGCTGCCGCTTTGCTAGCATGGTGACCGCATCCTCAACATCATTCCAATCATTCTTTAGCCCCTGCTCTGTATCCTTATTCTCAAGGAGGATTTCCAGTTTCTCTTGGAGATCTTTCCCAGCTGCTTGTAAGAAGAGCTCTGTTTTTTCTCTATCCCAAAGTTGTGCGCTCTATCCTTGACAGTTGGGCATAGCGCTTCTCAAACTCTCTTAGCAACTCTGTGGGGCAGAAATTTCCATTTTGGGTTTTGTGACCCACTCCAAGAAAGTTCGTTTGGTCACTCGCTCAGAATCCTCCATGAAATATTCATCCTTTAAAGCAAGCTTGAACTCCTCCCAATTTCTACCACCATGTGCTGTCTGCAATCCTCTTATGCGCTCTCTTATTTCAGGAACACATACCAGCTCAAAGCTTCGAACCATATCCTCCTCAGTCACCCTGTTTAGCTCCATTTCCTTTGTGTAATTGCGCAGGTACTTTGTGATATCCTTACCATCAAATTGATCCACCTTTTTCACAATTGATTGCAGTGCTTTGGTCGTGGAAATTTGTCCCCTCTCAGCAGCTTGCTGCTGCTGTTGCATATACATAGTAAACATCTGAAACATTTGCATAACTCCGGAGTCAAAATGAACCCCCTGACCCTCAGGATTCTCAGCCATAGCTTCCCTGTGTATTTCACCACACTCTCACCCCAGCAGTTTCACGTCGGGTTCACCAAAAAGCTGTCGTGACGACGGTGTCGCTGGGAAAGTACGAGACTTTTAGCTGTGAGAGTAACTTCTAATCCCAACAAGGAAACTCACACACATTACTCTCCAAGGAGCATAAGACATCTCCATTTTTGATGACATAAACATGTGCCAATTCACCTCAATACATCCCCGAATTCAGCCTAACACCATATTGGGGAATATGGGAATTTCCCAGTAGTTTGGGACACGTGGTCAGATCTTTGGATTAATCATAACTTGAACACCGTTACTCCAAATTGAGCGCTATATAGCTCACTAGATTCCATTTTCCAACAATAGGTCACATGATATGGTTTTGAGAAACTTATAGGCATGTTATCCAGGTCCCACCTTTTTAGTATTCAAAAAATGGGAGTTGGGAAATTCCCAAACTCACGAATATAGTGTTGCCTGATGATTGCACATAAATTGTGTATCAAGAGCATGTCCCGTTCCAAGCATAGATTTACTGGCTCCCTTTTCCAAATGCCTCAAACCAATCACATGTAGGCTTAACACATTCTACAAATGATTTCCATATACATGTGACAATTCACATCACATGTACCATAAAATGACAATTTCATCATTTTAAAATGTCTCTTGATCACCTGAAAACCTGCTTTCAGATTCCAACAATTCACAAGGCAAAAGATGGCACATGGAGCATGTACAACATATTCATCTGTTTTTTTTTTAAAATCACCATGTCTATCAATCCAAAACCAAATGCCTTTTTATTCCATGGTTCTTCAAAACCATATATTCTTTCAAAGGCTTCTTGTAAAAAAAACTTTTATATGATTTTTTTCAAATCGTAAATAACATCAAACAAGATTTCACTTATCTGAGTAAAAAAAAGCAAAATTTTCCCTTTGATTTCGCTATTTCTCATGCGCTGCCGTTTGCGCCAAAATCACAAAAAAACATGAAGATCATCTCTTGTAATAGCTCTTCAATCACTTGTTAATTCTAATCCCTAGAAGCTGTAAACAGTAAGCGCCGTTTTGATTTAAAAATCACTGGTTAGAAGACGCCCCTGGTTCTCATTTTTTGCACACACACAGACGATATGCGCCACTTTCTGGTTTTTCTCCCCTTCCCGCAAGGAATTCGGGCGCGCATACCTTTTGCGGCTGAAACTTCGTATTTCCAAAGTTCTCAAAAACACTTGCGCCACCTTTTTTTTTGCATTAATTTCGGATTTCTCCGTTTTTGTTACTGCCACGCAAGCTGCCGCCTTCACTGCCTTCTATACATGTGATATTTCTACTCCTTGTATGCGTATGCTTGGACCAAAGCAGCATCAAACATCATATACAATCATAAGTCTACTAAAGCATGCATCATGCTTGCACTCCCATAAGAGGTATTTGACTCGGCCCATCGATACCATAGAGAAGCTACTACACATCATGCTTGCACTCCCATAAGAGGTATTTGACTCGGCCCATCGATACCATAGAGAAGCTACTACACATCATGCACATGGGTAGCCATTTACATGATTTACATAACCCTTTGACGAGCCACCCATACCATCATTTACATAGCCACACAGACCATGTACATAACTGAGTGTTTCCAACTTACCCATGAGGTCTGAGTAACAGCAGAACCACCACCACCACCTTACTCACAAGAGCCATCTTGAAATAGCTCTCACTAGCATAGTTGCCACTAGGTTCACCATCCATGGGCATGAAGATATTATTGAAGGGATCATTCTGCCTATGAGGATACACAAAGACTTTGAATGTGTGCAGTATCTTATTGAAGTTCTTCTTGTTTTGCTCATTCCGAGTAAGAATTGAAATCATGGCATTCCAAGACACGATATCTCCAAAGGGTATTCTTCAAAACCAATCCTTATATCATACATGCTCTCACATTTCCATACATGTTGAGAAGGGTGTTCCCTACTGCAAGGTCTACCATAAGCATAAGACTCCATAATTCACATCACACTCATCTACAAAAGCTTCGAGACCAAACTCAGCCTCGGCTCGTCTTATTGAACCTCATTTACAATATGAACATATGTACATGGGCATCATATAATGACTCAAGTCATGGCACTTAATCCCATGCATCTGGATTTGCATTTAATGGCCTCATATACATGGTTTCACACCATAGACGTGCCATGGCACGACAACGTGTTAATTTATTTGAATTTTACAATGCCCCATAGGAGTTCTTATTAATCATGTCAACCTCTTCCAGTTACCAAATATGGAAACTTGTTAATTTACCATATCACTAATTTGGGAGGAAACTTGTTATTTTTTTTAAATTTTACAATGCCCCATGGGAGATGTTAATAATGTCAACCTCTTCCAGGAACCGAGGATGGATGCAAGACGATGGGTCGCAAGAGGTAAAGATAATACCTTGTGAGGGGATCATGGTAATGAGGGTTTGTACTTGTGGGAGTTTGTACGTGGGTTTGTACGTGGGTAGTTGTATCTTTCATGAGAGTCGTAAAGTTGGAGAGGAAAAAATTATGAGAGTCGTAAAGTTGGAGTTTGTACGTGGGTTTGTACGTGGGTAGTTGTATCTTTCATGAGAGTCGTAAAGTTGGAGTTTGTACGTGGGTTTGTACGTGGGTAGTTGTATCTTTCATGAGAGTCGTAAAGTTGTATCTTTCATGAGAGTCGTAAAGTTGGAGAGGAAAAAATTATGTAGACTTCCACCAATCAAACTGTGCAGTGTGTCTTGGTATAGTCCCTGTGTGCTGCCTATTGGATTGAAGCATCCATACCAAGCTAAGATTTGGGACAAACCTAAATGCCCAAACCTCAATCCAAATGTGTACAGAATGAATTAGGGTTTTAGGTTTCTGTAGGAAATGTCAAAGTGACTCCAAGTAGATTCCAAATGTCTTCCAAATTGCAATAGGTCATCCTCCCTTGCATCATTAGCATTCCAAACCACATAGAAAAATTTTGACATGGTCTCCTTTGCAAGCCAAATCTCAATTTTCCTATTGCATCCAATCCAATATCCAATCAATCACTTACACTTGGCAACATTGCATACATCACTTGGCATCACTTAATGTAAACTCTTTGACCATTCATGTGCCAATGTGTCCATAAGATGGCCCCCTCTGCTCCATGCAAGTATTTTTTGAAGTCTTCAGGTGTCAAAGAAGTGTGTCGATGCTTATCGATCTCCCGGCCAAGCACTTCCCACCCTCTTTTACCAAGTTTAATGTTTGAGGCAAGAGTTGGGACCAAATCTTCACACCAAGTACCTAATCCCCTCTCGTACCGCTTTACCAAAGCACTCATGACACGGCTGGTTCAAGACATGCTCCCCTTGGCCTTTTCGTCATATGCCAAGATACCCTTACACATCACTAGTATTCTAGGAAATGTAATGTGTGAGTACAATGTGTAGTGTTGGTTTATATGAATCTCAAATGTAGGGTAGAGATGCTTACAATGAGTTATGAACTCATGTCACTATTTCATATCATTAACCAACTTAGCATGGACTCATGCTTCCCTCCATTGTCCATAATAGCTCCCAAACATCCAGTATCATCAAACCACAACTAACAACCACAACTCATGCCCTCACCATGGCATGTATTAGAAATGTGAAGCCAACTATGGTTGTTGGTTGTAGTCTGATGATACATCCAGTATCATCAGACCACCACAACCAACAACCACAACTCATGCCCTCACCACCATGACATGTATTAGCAATGTGAAGGCAAGCATATTAACGAATGGCTAATTTCTTAGGAATTTGGGTTTTTGGGAGAAATCCCTAAATGCCATGGAAGCTTGCAAGAAGAAAACCATTGAATCAAAGATTGGAAATAGCTACTCACCAATGGCCCTTAGGCAACACCAATGCTTGGAGTTGATGAAGATTTAGCCTCTTTTTATGTTGATTTGTGAAGAATTATTCTCTGATTTTGTCGACTTTAAGAAGCTCCATGACCACCAAGATCTTCAAGGAATGCTTCATGTACATCCCATTTGGCCTCCGATGAGCATTGGTATGCTAGAAATGTGACCATTGCTCATAGAGAAGCTTGTATGTGCAGAAGAAGCAGAAGACCCTACAGCCCTCAATTTCGCCACTTGCTTCTAAGGTGTTTTGGAAGAGGTGCTCAAGCACATAATGCTCCCAAGGTGTTTTGGAAGAGGTGCTCAAGCACATAATGCTCCCAAGGGTGTCCAATGAGTAGTGGATGAGAGTAGGATGGATCTTGGTCACCTTGGAAGCTTAAGATCACTATTTCTAGGGTTTCTTGGCCTCATGAGAAGAGGGGGAAAAATTTAAAAAAAATCCACACATAAAAATTACCTCAAAATGGTGCTCTATGTGATGCTAAGAAGCCCCAAGGTTGTGATTGCAAAACAGCTATTGTGTGGTGAACCTTAGCCATGGAAAGCTTGAAGAAAAGTGGAGGAGAAAGTATAAATGAGATTATCAGAAGATTAATAGCTAATCATCTCCACTTAGTTCAAATTTGGTCCACAACCTTAAAAAAATTTGGTCCTGTGCTCAAATTTGGTCCAAGAACCATAGTCTAACAAAAAATGTGCAAAAATTAATGGAACCATGGATCAAAACATAAGAGCTCTGATACCAATTGGAATGAAACATCTATACCAAGCTAAGATTTGGGACAAATCACCATGATCAATTGCATGCGAACATAAAAAATTACACCAAAACATCAAGGTGCCTAATAGATTTAGCCAAGTTTCACCAAAGGATGGAAATAGCGTTCCATGAAGCCATGAACATGGTAGCCTTGAGCTCCAAGATTCATAAAATTAAAGTATGCCAAAATGTTAAAAAGGTACAAGTGAAGGACCAATCGCCCCTTTTATAGTTGAGCCCATGCCCATGCCCTAACGAAGGTTCCTACTTCATTACACGTATGATCTTTATGCTCCGTATAAGTTGAGAATTGATTGCATGTGAGAGTGAGAGTGTTTGTTCGCTTTTATGTTTATTAGTATAGTATTGTTTATTGGCTTCTGTGTTTGTGCTTTTGTTTTCCTATGGAGTGAGTGTGTTGATATTTCATACCAAATAGTGGTTTCAGAGCATAGTCCACTTGTCTCTATGTTGGGATTGTCTGAGATTTATTGTAGTTTTGCTTGGATGGAATGCATTAATCATGCATAGACTGCATTTTCATATGCGGAAGTGTTTAACCCTGCCCAACCTTATGGTAGTTTCATGTCCACACATAATGATGCATGCCAAACTATATTTATGAGGTTGTGTGTACACTGTAGAGCGGGAACATGAGGCGACATAAGGCCCATTTCCACGCTCATTAAAATTCGCAACCGGTTGTGAGCTGAACACTTCCAAATCCTACCACAAGATGAACTCAAAGGGCGTGTCTTCTTCTTCATTAATTTCTGAAAAGTGAAAACCAGTTGCCAACCAAGCAAGGCGTGGAAACATGCCTATAGTTTTTTGGAATTCAAAAACGGCAGCGGAGGCCCGCGTGGGAACTCCACCTTAAACAGCTGCACAACAGTCATTAATTAATGGCTCGAAGAAAAAACGTTTTGGGTCCTTTTAATAATAATATACATACATAACCAGGTGTTTGTTATGCCATACAGGAGGTTGCTCACGCGCTCTTCGTCGCTTCAGAAGTTCAGAGATGCAAGCGCAGGCCGAGGTGATGAATGCATTATTCTACCATGGCGGGCTTCGTGGGCTGCCAACGGCGCTTTGCCCATGGCTCAACGTTGAAGTACCATTGTACCACAGCTCAATCTCTACAGAGGATACCGCAACAACTTGCGGAGAGTCACCAACACCAGCACCCATCTGTAAGCTTTCTATCGGAAACCCTGCAAAATCTGCATACACGGAAGAGCTGTTCATATGGGAAGTTACATGAGGAGCTCCACACTCTATGCCAAAATGGTCAGCTGGACATGGCCCTCCATGTCCTTTCACACATTGAGCGTCCGGACACTTCCCCTCCAGACAATGTCTACATGCCCCTGCTCAAGGCTTGCATCAAGAAGAAGGCCCTGCCTCATGCCAAGCAAGTGCTTGCACATGTGGCTTCACATAGATCGGAGTTCACTGGCTTGCTAGGTGACTACTTGGTGATCACCTTGGCCAAGTGCGGCGGCATGGATGATGCATGGAAAGTATTCCATGCATTGCGGTGTCGGACCATCTTTGCATGGACAGCCATGATTTCTGGCTATACAGACTGGGGGAAAGGCCAGGAGGCCCTGAGAATGTATCAGTTTATGCAAAAGGATGGTATGGAGCCTGACTGTTATACTTACGTAAGCCTATTCAAAGCTTGTGGCAGCATACCTGATATCGAAGAGGGCCGGAAACTACATGATGAAGTCAGGAGGAAGGGCCTCACTTCAAATGTTTTCGTTGGAAACACGATCCTGAGCATGTACGGCAAGTGTGGAAGCATCATGGAAGCAGAGGTCATGTTCAATGAGTTGTGGCAGCGCAATGTTGTGTCATGGAATGCTATGCTGTCAGGTTATGTTGAGCAAAGTGAAGCAAGC
Source organism: Cibotium barometz (assembly GCF_041138505.1). Classification (NCBI taxonomy): domain Eukaryota; kingdom Viridiplantae; phylum Streptophyta; class Polypodiopsida; order Cyatheales; family Cibotiaceae; genus Cibotium; species Cibotium barometz. The sequence goes on along the minus strand of NC_141061.1, from coordinate 35,601,630 downwards.
AAGGCTTTGTTGCTTTACCGACAAATGCAAGAGGAAGGCATGGAACCAAATGAGCTGACCTTTGTAATGGCCATTCAAGCATGTTGTTCCGAAGTAGCGATTGTGGAGGAAATCTTAAATGAAGAGGTTAGCCTAGTCATTGGTCAAGCATTACATGCGGATGCTCATAAGAAGGGTTTCATTTCACATCTTCTTGTTGCTAGCACCCTTATGTGTATGTACGGCAAGTATGGGGATGTTGTGAAAGCTGAGGGTGTGTTTAGTAGGTTGTCTAAGCGTAATGTGGTGTCATGGACTACAATGCTTAAAGGGTATGTCGAGCAAGGGCAAGGAGGGAAAGCTTTACAGATGTATAGACAAATGCACGAGGAAGGTGTAAGTCTAGACCAACAAGCTTACGTGCTTTTCCTTCAAGCATGTTGCCTCCTTGCAGAGGAGGAAGAAGCTGTTGTTGTGGCGGGGCGATCACTTAAAGTAAGGTCTTTGGAAATTGGCCAGGCATTACATGAAGATGCCGGGCGGAAGGGCTTTGCTCTAGATGCCTTTGTGGGTGGTACCATTGTAAATATGTATGGCAAGTGTGGAAGTGTCTGGGATGCAGAGAATATCTTCATAGGATTGTCCCAGCAAGATGTAGTGTCATGGAATGTCATGCTTTCGGCGTATGTTGAGCAAGGTCAAGGTGAGAAAGCTTTACATCTTTACAAAAAAATGCTAGAGGCAGGCACTGTTTTAGATGAACGGACGGCTGTAAACATTCTTCAGGCATGTGTAGTCTGTTTAGAGAACAAAGAGGAGAGCTTATCAGCCAAAGCCATGTCTCTAGAAATTGGCCAGACACTACATGCTGATGTGTGTAGAAATGGCTTTACTTCGAATGTCTTTGTCAGCAATACTCTGATAAATTTGTATGGCAAGTGTGGATGCATTTTGGAAGCAGAGCACGTGTTCACATGGTTGTCCAAATGCAGCATTGCGACATGGAATGTGATGCTTTGTGCTTATCTTGAGCAAGGTCAAGGAGAGAGAGCTTTACAGCTGTATAGACAAATGCAAGAGGAAAATGTGAGTCCAGATGAGCGGACATTTGTCATTGCCCTTCAAGCATGTGGCACCTTGATAGACAATGATGAAGCTGTTTTGGGTATCCATTCAAGACAAATGATGTCTCTAGATGTTGTCCATGCATTACATGCTGATGCATGGAGGAAGGGATTTGCTTCACATGTCTTTGTGGGTAACTCCCTTATGACGTTGTATGCTAAGTGTGCAGCCATAGGAAAAGCAGAAAATGTTTTTGTGACATTGTCAGGACGCAATGTCGTGTCATGGAACGCAATGCTTTCAGCCTATGTTGAGCAGGGCCAAGGGAAGAGAGTTTTACAATTGTACACACACATGCACGAGGAGGGGGCAAGTCCAGACCCACATACTTTTGTGATTGCCCTTCAAGCATGTTGTGCCCTCAGAGAGAAGGAAGAAGATGCTGTTGTAGAGGGGCTGTCTATTAAGTTGATGGCTTTTCATATCGGTCAGGCATTACATGCTGATGCCCGCAGGAAAGGCTTTGCTTCAGATGTCTTTGTTGGTAATACTATTGTGAGCATGTATGGAAAATGTGGGAGACTTGTGGAAGCAGAAGATGTGTTTGGTGGGTTGTGCCAACGCAATGTCGTGTCATGGAATGCGGTGCTCTCAGGGTACGTCGAGCAAGGTAAAGGAGATCAGGCTTTACAACTCTATAGAGAAATGCAAGATGAAGGGGTGACTCTGAATGATGTTACACTCGTATGCATCTTGCAAGCATGTAGCGAAACAGGACGTAAAGAGATATGTAGTCAGATCCATTTTACTGCTGTGTGTGCTGGGCTTGATGTAAGGACTTTTCTAGCAACCACTATGCTTCATGCGTATGGGAATTGTGCAAGTATGGTAGATTCCCAAGCAGTCTTCCATGAGATGCGCCAACCTACTGTGGAGTCATGGAATGCAATTCTTGCCGGTTTTGCAGGAGAAGGGAATTATGCGGCTAGTGTGCAGTCTTTTGAGGAAATGCATTGTAGAGGTAGCCAGCCAAATAGAGTAACTTTTTTTGCACTTCTCTTAAGTTGCAGTCATACTGGTCTTGTTGAAAAGGGTCTTGAGTACTTCCTCTCCATGAATGGTCATTTTGGACTAGGTGCAGAAATTAAGCATTATGTCATTATGGTCAACCTTCTTGGACGTGCAGGAGACTTCATTAAGGTGGAAAATATGTTGTCAAGAATGCCTGTGCAGCCTGATCTGGCCTTCTGGCTATGTTTGCTGGGTGCATGTCGTATACATGGCAATGTGCAGCTGGGAAAACAGGTGTACAGTCATGCATTGCAACTTCAGCCCAATGAGGCTGCTGTATATGTTTCAATGTCGAATATCTATGCGGATGCTAGGTGTATAGCATTTGTCGATGTTATAGAAAAAGCTTAGTGGCCTTGTGTGGGAGACTTTGAGTTGGCCTGTGCATTTGGAACATTCCTACTGATGATGACCAAGCTATCCATCAAACCGTGTAAAGAAAACCTGTGGGGACTAGCATGGATGCATGCCACTTTTCTGTGGACTGAACCTGATGAATCATGATGCCAATCCAGAATGCCAACCATCAGCTATATTTGGTCTTGTGCCCAATGTCACATACCATGCTAAAATCATCCCATTCCTTCACAATTCAGCAGTGATTAAGAGCAGAATTATGTGTGCTTGAGTTTCTTGACTTGTCCATACATACTTTTCAGCAAGTTACTTCATTATGCTTCAGTCCAAGGCATCCTGAAGTCTTCAGCCTTTAGTCATAATCTTCCGTAGCAAAGCTGGGATTCAATAAGCAAAAGAAGCAGAAAAGCTTAAAGAGCAGCCTAAAAAATAGGGTCCCACATATTTTGGATGCATGCTTCTTCTGATGGAGCAGCAAAGACTTTGGGAACTTGCTGAACAGATGGACAAGGTAGCGTCGGCGGGTATAACTCGTAGCGTTGGATCATCAATACAAGCTCGACTGGGAAGCTATGCAACTCCAGCATCAACTGATGGTGACAACCTTATAGGCCAGTCTAATAGGGGCACTTCCTAAACTAGTACCTGGGCTCAGTTCCTCCACCACTGTAACCTGTGCTCAACCAAATTTCAGTAAGTATGATGGTAAGTGATCATTCTGCAGTCACTCAGTTTATGCATCAATTTGTTGCATATTTTTTGTTGGCTAAGATTGTAGGTTCTCAAGACAAAGTCCATCTGGCGGCTCTGCACCTCATTGGGGAAGTCGTTACTTGGTGACCATCGGCACGACACATTACATATGGGATACCTTTGTGTGCCACCTCAAAGCTAGGTTTCCTCCATCTCAATGCATGATCAATTTGGAGAATGAGTTTTACAAACTCTCCTAGAATGGGTCTCCAATGCTGACCTATTCCAAAGAAGTTCGTTACAAACTCTCCTAGAATGGGTCTCTGTTGACCTATTCCAACAAGTTCATTACCATGGCACATCAGTTGGGGAAGCCGGAAGAAGAGAAGCCGAAACAGTTTCTTAGGGGGTTGGATAAGAACATCTGGTTTTGAGTCTCAGTCATTTGATCGGGCTTGAAAATTTGTACAGGAAATCGAAGATGAGATTGAATAGAGGCAAGCCCAAGAAAGTCCAGACGAGTCCCAAATTCCAGCAGTAGTTATATAGAGGTCAAGCCTAGGAAGACACTTGAGAAGAAGGCCAAGGAGGACATTATTGGAGGCTATTTCCACCTAGAGGAGCAAAAACGGTACTCTAAGGTCTCCACAGACCAAGCCCAAATATTATTTGACCTAGAACTGAAACCCTAACGAGGTTTCATAGGTCCAATATCGTACGCATCGCATGATCGCAATAGATTTTGGCTAGCGACCACTCAATCGTAGGTTCAGTGCCTCAAACCACCTCTGAGCTTGAAGTTTGATTGTCCCGCAAGCATGCTTGGTACAGATGTCCCAACATAGCATCTCATACCACCAAGCCGAACCACTCACCTTGCAGCTCCATGGCCATGAAGTCTCGCACGCCCTTCGTAGCCCTTCTATCTATCACGTGGATACCTCAATACCTCATAAGTGTCCCCAAGGTCACTCGTATAGCAATAACTTGGTTATTATTGGCCATTTTAGTCATTATTAGTCTTAGTTATTAATTATAAGCTCTTAGATAATCTAGACCTCATCTTGCGAGCATCCTTAGTCCATATGTAAAGCCTTCAGGTTTCCATGCTTAAGCTAAGCTCTTAATCCTAACCTTGGATTAATCATAACTCTAATCTTGGATTAGTACACCTCCCTAGCCCTAACCCTAGGCTTGTCAGGACGTTACAACAAGTACTAGGCGGAAACATTAGGAGAAATATGGACTCTTCATTTTGTCCCATTTAAAGCTTTCTCTTGTGTCCAAATGTAAAGCCTTCAGGTGTCCATGCTTAAGCTAAGCTCTTAATCCTAACCTTGGATTAATCATAACTCTAATCTTGGATTAGTACACCTCCCTAGTCTTAACCCTAGACTTGTTAGGACATTACAACAGGTACTAGGCGGAAACATTAGGAGAAATATGGACTCTTCATTTTGTCCCATTCAGAGCTTTCTCTAGCATCCATGAATCAAGGAAAAGTGGTAAAAAATGTTATAATACTGTCTTTCTCTCTCTTCTTTTAGAATCAAGGAGATCTCTTTATATTATTTTTATAAGAGACTCACTAATTCTTTATTGTAATACTGTTCCATGTCCAAAGTTAGGATCACCTGTCCTCAAAATTCTCAAATCTGAGATAATAATATTCTATTTGATGTAAAAACGTGAAGCATGTAAAATGTGACACTCTTAAATACCCACATGACTTTTCAACTTCTAAATCCATCAAAATAGGATATATCTATGTTTTTCAAGATGGGAGAAGTTAAAAGACGAGATAACTTGATGTATGACATTACATTTTGGAAATGTTTTTATCCATGCTTACCTTTGTGCTCTAAGAGTGTGGTTGTTAATTTTTATCATTTTTCATTGAGTATACATGAATTTATGTTTTTTTTCTTCATTTAGAGACCTTTAGATTTTTAGAATAAGAGAAAGAGTTTTTAGTTTAGGGTGATTTTAGTGCGCTTGGATGAGATATTGCTTTAGTCTTTTCACTTTTTTTTTTTGTATAGAGAAAATTCAAATCTTTGCTTGTATGTTCAAAAGCTTTCTTTCTCTCCTAAACTACATTAATGACTTTAGATCTTCTCAATCTTGGGATTTTTTCTCTTCTGTAACAGAGAAATTGAAGGCTATATTAATTATTTGACACTATTTAGTTGGAATTATATATTCATCTTTCCCTTCAATCATCTTTATGTTCATTAATCTCTGTAAAAGTATCAAAGAACAAGAGAAATGGAGATATGTCTATCTTATTATGTGTTATGTTGTTTTGTTATGGTTTAATTTTATCTGAGTTATTATATTTTCTTTTCTATTTCGACTATCTTATTGTTCTAAATGTGATTTAGTCATGTATGAAATTGAAGATAATAGTTAAGTTTAATTTTTAAGTGAAACATGTATGAAATATAATTGTTGATTAATAGTTATGATTTAGTTTTGGGTTAGACTGAAGTCTATATGTTATGTCCAATAATGTTATTTCTCATTTTAGTTTAGTTGTGTTATTTGTTAAATTTTTTAGTTATACAAATATATAAAAGCTAATTTTGGGTCAATAGTTGTGTTTAATAATGTTTGCTTTCCTATTCTAACTATCTAATTATTATTAATTTAATTTACTGTGTGAAATTGAAGTTAATAGTTGCGTTTAATGATGTTATTTTTGTGTTATTTGAATGAAACAAGTGTGTGAAAGATAATCGTTGATTAAAAGTTATGATTTAGTTTTAAGTTATATTGAAGTCATTTTTGTTTAAAGTTGTGTTTAATAATATTATATTTGGTTAAAGTTGGGTTATTGATGAATTTTTGAGTTGTACAAATATATAAAAGCTAATTTTTAGTTAATAGTTGTGTTTAATGATGATATTGATTTTAGGACATAGGTCGAAATAACAAGAGGCATTGACTTTCAATTAAAGGTCGAGTATGTATCGTTATACAAGAGAACGACAACAAGTAAAAGCAATCGGAGATAGTGTAACAAGAGAGAAATGTAAAAAAAAAAGCATGTCGATCTTTGGATTGAGGGGTATATTTATCCACCCAATCTAATTATCCAAAGACTTTCACAATTAGTGGGCTTACATCTTTCATTAAGTATGTGTGTGAAGGCAATGCAGGGTTATTGGAATACACTAGGACGCTTGCAATGCAAGTTCATAGTGTGTATACATTTGTTCAATGTATCATGATGGGCATGGATGCAAGGATTAAGGAGTTTATAAAATCACTAAGTGAAAAGGAGAGTGTCAAAATTTGTAAGATGTGATGCATGTTATTGAAAAGGCGGTGCACGATGTTGAGGTAGACAAAGCAAAACTGCATGGCAAAACATAGGGTTTGAAAAAGGAGAACAAAAAGATGATAGCAATGCTTGTAAAGACCATTGTTGTTGGAACTTCAACGAAAATCAAAGAAGCACATGAGCGTGTGAGGTTGCTCAAACCACTTCATGAGTTGACCAAAGGAAGTGGGTAATATAATTGACGGATCTATGCACAATGTGTAAACATGAAGAATATGTTTTCCAACCCAAGTGAAGAGATTAATGATGGAATGACACAGGTCCTAAGTAAATTGGTGATGATTCAAGGTTGTTCTTAACAAGAGACGGGTGGTGCCTACTAAACTGTTCCATGTGAAGCATGCAGGGAAAGATCTTAATACAAAAGTCTTATACATAATTGGTGAGTCAATGCATTTGGAACATACAAAGATGCTTAAGTCTGGATCAAAGGAAGTTTCCTTTAAATTGCATGTAGACAATAACTTCATATTGAATGTATGTAAGCTATAAGCAGCAATGGTAAAGTTTTACATTATGTCTATTGAAGAGTGTAGAGATAAGCTTCAATTTGTTTTGAAGCTTGATGATGAGAGTGAAGTTGTTAAGGCCCAAAAGATCGAACGTCTTAGCTTGATACTAATGAATAAAACATTGGATCCCAATATCAATGTAAACAATTCAAAATATTTGAGTATGCAATTGGAGAATGAAATATGGTGGGTTGTTGCATTTGAGGTGCCAAAGAAGGACCATGAAGTGGTGAAGATTTTGTTAACTTAATAGAGATACTATATATTATATAACGACAAAACAATGGTAAAGTTTTGCATGTCAATGGGTTTGGTGAATACGAGGTAGAATGGCATCTTGCTGGCAATTTAAAAACATTGAAATGTATGTTTGGTGTTTCAAATTCAGCATCAGATGAGTTTCCTTACTTATATTGCATGCAATCCAAAAAGAAAGGCAAGAATGGGAAGAAACACTGGATTGCAGGGACAAGATAACGTGGTGCTTCAATATGTGATCAACATGTTCAAAGGAATGGAATGTTGGTGCCATTAGATCCTAAGTGGGATCCTATTTTAGAAATACCCTTAACAAAAATCCACTTTTGCACCTTGCATTGCATAGTAAGAATAATAGAGAAGTTGGTGTTTGAATACGTGTGTTTTGCTTATAAGATGGAGTCTATTTCAAATGCTGATGTAACATGCAAGAAGCTAGAACAAGTCTTATCTGATGTTGGATTGCATCGGGGTAAAGTAGAAATAAAAAAGGACGAGAAAAAGTTAGAAAAGAGTGAAATTTTACCATGTAAACCGTGTTTTGGGGAAACAAAGGCTAGGAAATTCTTATCTTCATCATGAGATGAAGATGGTAAGTTGCTTGTAAAACAACCAGAGAAGTATAAAGCATGGAAGAAACTACATATGGTTGTCCTTGATCGGAGCAATGGGAGACAGATGCGGATAACAAAGATAAATGTGTGGATTGTACTCGATAAATTGGCACCACTTTCACAAAAGATGACATTCAAGTTCAATGATGCCAATGCATTTAATGAGGCGGTGGTGAACTTTCATAATTCAATGATGCAAGCATAGACTTCAAATTGCATTTCGCATTGTATGATAAGAGTGGTCACCATTTTGTTACAATTAAAAGGTGAGTACAATATTTTGAGTTTAATTGTGGATCCCGTGTTTTTGAATGTAGCATACTTGAGACTTATGGTCCATACTTTGTTGATCAAGGAAGTTTGGCGATATGGTCCACACAAGGCATGGAGCGTTCTCACTGGCAAGCTTGATGTGGATTCCAAAAAGTAACATTACATGGAGGTGGAATCAATGATTCCAATCCTATGAGACAGTTACTCCAATGGTGGTATAGGAGAATAGAGATAAGGTATAATTAATAAAGTCCAAATATAATGATACAAAAGCTGTTCGCACGACAATATATGAAGTGAGGAAAGCAAGATATAAAAATAGCACTGCTAGAGAACATCATACTGAACGTTTGACAACCCAGGAGAGAGTCGGTAGCAAATGGAAACATCGAGCGTAAAGTGGTGATGGAAGTGATTCAGAGTTGTAATTGAGAAATAATAATATTATTATTTTATGTTTATGAGAGTACTGGAGCAATCCAATGTTTTAAAGAAATAGGTGTTTGCTAAAGTTGGATTTGGATAACTTTTTCAAAGTGTTCATTGTGTTGATGTATTTTAAAGTAAGTGTTAACAAAAAAGTAGTAGAGCTTTTAGTGAAAAAGAAAAGACAAAGATCTCAAAAATAAGGAGGGTAAGAGAGATGACGCATAGTGGAGGTGTTCTTGGGGAATTAATTCACATGTGACTTTGCATGAGCCAGTACAAGGGTGGGTGGCAGACGTGTGTCTCGCGCATGCAGGTGGGTGGGTCGGTAGAAACCAAAGGATGGCGGGGACACATGGGATCAATCTGATGAGTCGGGAGATGGTGAATGGGGGGATTGGGAGATGGAAGAGGAGATAAAGAGGCATTGTAAGGAGCATGAAGGTGATAGAGAGGCAAAGAAGCTGCAAAAAGATTGGATTTCTTCGCACCTGTATGTGCAAGCTCAACAAGCAAATCTCTATAGTAGCGGTGGTAAGGTATGTGCTGATATCGCCAAACTTGGTCAGAAGAAGGCAAATAGGCTTGTTCTCTATGTGTAGTGCTATTTACTATTCTGTTTTGCCCGGGGAAATCATCAAGCAAGGCGAAGCTAGGAAAATGGCTACAAGATGAGGTGTTTCATGAGAAAGTCATGTCCCAAGTGTTTTACTTAGGGAAAGGCTTCTTTAACGTGTTGTTTGTGAAGGGGCAGATTGTTGTTGACCTATTTACAAGGGCTCCCCTATTCATGGGAACAAAACTTGTGCATGCAATGGCCTTAAACCCTGCTTTTGATGTAAACAGGAGTCTCAAAGAAGCTTGTTCGGTTTGGGTTGATATCATGGGACTTCTGCCCTGGTTGAGGTCTGTCGAGGGACTTGGCTAGCACATTAGGCCCTATGTTATTTGTATTGAGAGATGATGATAATGGGCACCATTCGAATAAGGTATGTATATCCTAGAACACTCTAGTGGAGATGCCAAAAGTGTTGGAAGTGGAGTTGGGGGAGTTAGGGAAGATGGAGCTAAAATTAAAATTTGGGGATTTTTTAGGGGCGTATTTTGGATGTGGAGGCTTTGACCACATAGCCACAAACTGTGGATTGGATAAAAAAGTGGAGATGGGTGGAGAGGGAAGGAAGGAGGATGGCTCAGGTGGGGGGAGCAAGGTCAGGACTAGTGATAGACAAGTTGATAAAGAAGATAAGGGGAAGGGGAAGATGGTCATAGAGGGAGGGGAATCCAAGGAATGGGGGTGGACTAAGGTAAGACATAAAGAAGGTAAGGGGATGGGGAAGATGGTCATGGAGGGAGGGGAATCCAAGGAACAGGGGTGGACTAAAGTAAGAGATAGAACTAAAGGGGGGGGGAGGGGTTTCTAGATGGGTTGAGTCCATCACTCTATCCCAATCCATTTAGTCCACTAGGAGGGGTTTCTAGATGGGTTGAGTCCATCCCTCTATCCCAATCCATCCCTCTATCCCAATCCATTTAGTCCACTAGGAGGAGAGGATAGTGAAATGTCTTCCATGGGGAGGTTTAGCTGCTGGCAAAGCAGACACAACATGGAGGGACTTCAACGAGGAGCGAGGGGACATAGGTAAAGTTCAGGTGGGGAAGAGGAGGCTAAAGTGGAGATGGTTCCGGCCACTACCCTGGAATGATTAGAAAAAGTAAAATGAAGGGGTGTACTTGGAATGTTAAGGAACTAAAAGAAGAAGAGTTTAGCCTTTTGGGGATTAGTGAAGGATTAGGGGTTGTCAATAATGGCAATGCAGGAACATAATCTATTTGGTATGAAGTGTGGAGAAAGGAGAGCTTTAGGGATTGGGTGGTGTTGTATGGGGGAGTAAATTCAGGATTTAGTGGGGTCTGTACTATTGTTAAGAAGGATTTAAAACCCATTAACATTGCTAATCATCCCAATGGCAGAATCTTAGTTGTTGAGGTTCAAGTAGATGAAGAGAAGGTGTGGATAGTCAATATCTATGGAACTCATAATCATAAGACTAGAGGGGAGATGTGGGATTGGATTGCTAGATTAGATATTCAGTGTCCATGTATCATTATGGGGGACTTCAATATGGTAGAGAAGCATGTAGATAGGTGTGGGGGAAGTATTGTGTTGATGAGTTAAGAGAAAAAGAAGTGGAAACACCTTAGAGGCAGGATGGGTCTAGTTGATGGTTGGAAATTGGGGGCATGGGGATCTAATCTTGGACATACTTATTTTAGCCTTTAATATTTTAGATCATTCTCAAGAATAGATAGGGTTTTTTTTAAGTCACCAAGCCTCTTGGGTCCCTCACACTCTCTTTGCTAAAGTGGAGTCTTATTTTGTATTATCAGACCATATGCCTCTGATATTATAGGGGTGGCACAGCCAATTAGGGGGAAGATAAGCTCAAAATTTTCCTTCAAGAAGGAAGCTAAGGGTAAATAACCTTCTGCTTAAGGATGAGCTATTCATTTCTCTTACTGAAGAGGCTATTAATAGATTAAAAAATAAGGGGGATACGAAGGGCTCTTGGAGGAAATTAACTTGGATGAGTGCCCGTAATGGTGTGATGGAATACTTAAGGCGATTCCCCATTCAAGAGCGTGTGATAGCAAGTTAGGATGAAGTCCCAAGTGATGTACTTCAAGGATATATTATGAGATTAGTCATTGTAATAGCATTAGGCATCTTATGAGCCTAAAGTGCCCGACCGATCACAGTTTAAGTGAGTGTGACACTTATGGCCATGTATATAAGTGAATTTCTCTCATAATACAACATACTCTCCCATTGTGCAATTGAGTCTTGCTCTTGATAATCCTCTTGCTGATCTCTCTCTAATGAATTCTAGTGAGTGTGTGTGAGTGATTTGAGGTGAGAGGAGGGATGAGTTCCATAGTGCAGCACGGCGGACAACGCTCACGGGAGGTGCAGTGGAATTACTTCTCAAGGAGTTGTAGAGCTTGGAGACAAGGGTTATGAGCTCAGCCCATTAGAAATATCCTTATGATAGTTGCGGTTCACCAAGTAATTTCTTGTTGGATGTGTTTCAAGGGGGTTCAGAGTGAGCCATAACATTTTTGGCGCCGCTGCCCCCAGGGAGCCATCCCTTGGCTTTTTTCATCGTTTTTTCTCTAATCTACACATTACCCATTGCCCATTATCTTGATTAATGGTTTCCCATGAAAAAGATGTGGATTTGATGGATATTTTTGTGTGAATTTGTGAGAAATAGCTCTCTTTTTTGTTTTGTAAAGAATGCTTTTTTGTTTTGTAAAGAATGCTTGTTTGTTAATTTTTAAGTCAATTTATTGTTTTTATTATTTTTAATGTTCCTAGGGCTTGCACACAGTGTATTAGGTTTAGTTTGCATTCATTGCATCAAACAATGTAACAGAATGCAATTTTTAGTGATTGTCAGCTCTCTTTAGAGTTAAACATAGAACTAGAAGCATTAATGTTAGCTTAATTTGTGTGTTTTTTATTGAATTAATTTCTCTTAATGGACTGGTTTTTGTCATTAAGGATGATTAATTCACTATAAGAGATAAAATTTAGAAAATGGATTATTTGGGATCCAAATTGATTATGTAAGTAGTCAAAATTAGTGTTTTTGAGTGTTTTGAGAGCATCTAGATGTATCAAAACACCTAATTACATCAATTGGAGGAATTTAACTCTCTTTTGCTTAATTTTTACCTTAAAAGAAAAGACCAAAATTAAGAGTCTAATTAATCTCTTATTTTAGATTAATTTACATATTTGTTGATGCACATAGCTTAGTATTCCCTTGCTCTATTCAATGACATGCTCAATTGTGTGAATTAATTAGCGATTAGAGATTAATTAGACTCCTCTATTTTGCTTAATTTTTACCTTAAAAGAAGAGATCAAAATTAAGAGTCTAATTAATCTCTTATTTTAGATTAATTTACACATTTGTTGATACACATAGCTTAACATTCCCTTGCTCTATCCAATGACGTGCTCAATTGTGTGAATTAATTAGTTGATTAAGAGTTAATTAGAGTTTTTAATTAGTATAAAATAGGAAAAGATTAGTGAAAGGATTAATCTTTGATTAATTATTATTCACTTTTTTTTTACATAACTCATTAACAGATGAGAATTCAATGAACAGATGCCTATGAGTTGTCAAATTGTCCATTTTGGGAGTCATTTATAAAGGGGGGTGTCATAAAAAGGTTGACTTTTTTTATTCCCACTTACTTCTTAATTTAAAATTAAAAAAATATCCTCCCCGAACAAGGAAATTTGAATTTCTCCCTAGATTTTTTTTGAAAAACGGTTTACATGTGAACCTTTTTTTACACTCATGCCTTAAGGGTTCACGTCCTAGGGATCCGAGTCCCAAAAAAATAATAATAATAATAAAATGGTTCATGAACCATTTTCTACACTCATGCCTTAAGGGTTCACGTCCTAGGGATCCACACGGCAAAAACAAAATAAAAAAATGGTTCACGCGTGAACCTTTTTTGCACTCATGCCTTAAGGGTTCACGTCTTAGGGGTTCACGCCCAAATAAAATAAAATAAAATCAAAATATGGTTCACATGTGAACCATTTTCTGTACTCACAACTTAAGGATTCGAGGTTCGCACCCAAAAAAAATAATCACAAATCAGTTCACATTCTAAGTGGTTCATGACGTGAATCCTTAGGTGTTTCATGGCGTGAAATAATCCCCGCGCAAAAAAATAAATATAAATTTGATGTTTCCGTGAAGTCCGCCGGTGCATGGTGTGAAACCCTAAGCATTTCACGACGTGAAACAATCTCACGGTGTGAAAAAATCCGTAGATTTTTTTAAAAAATTAATAAAATCCATGAAGTCCGCCCGCTTCATGCCGTGAGCTGCACCCTACTGGTTCACGACATGAAAGGGATTCTGTCGGTTTTTAAAAACAAGCACCCTTGCTAGTTTATGACTCTGGAAAACACCCCTGTTTGGAGGCTCGTATCTTCTAAACAGTGAATTCAATGAGGGTGCTCTAATGCTCATCAACAGCCGACATTGAGCTCTTCAAATTTGGTCTTGACCGTCCGAAGTCAAAATCAATCGTTTTTGGCCTTCGACTAGCAACCTCAAAATTCGACCTAGAAATCAAGGCAAAAAACGGTCAAAGCACAATCTTAAAAAAACAGCGCGAAAATGATTACGGACCATATTCGGGCTACTTTTTGACGGTCTAAACGACAAAATCACGAACGACTCAAAGAGACAAAGTTGTAGTACTCCAAAAATACTACAACTGTCTCACAGAGAGTTTTTCCAAATTCCTTTTGGAACACCCTAAAAAACGAGCTACGAAATAGGAAAAAATTATCATAATTTTTTTTTTCATCTTGAGACAGTGATGGAAAATAGGTTTTAGGACCTCCTCTTCCATCTGGGAAGTTACTAGCATGCACTTTTTTCAGAAAAATATCCCAAAGGTCGTTTATATACGTGTAGCGTCTAAGCTACACGTGTAGCATCTAAGCTAATTAGAGCAAACGGACACTCATTTGACCCAACAAAGAGTATGCTAGGCCTCTTGAGGCTGTAATGGGCTATGAGAAAATATAAAAAAGCAAAAAAAAAAAACACGTGTGCTTGCCCATTAAGGAGCAATTAGATAATCAAACATGGCAACGATAGAGGGACTATGTGGGCCGACACCCTTACTGAACCCAGTGGCTGACATCTTCAAGCCATTGAGATCTATGCCCCAAATGCATCTCCCAATCCCATTTGCCATGCCAACAACAAGAGTGTCGTCGGGTTTTACACCCCCTGTCACTTCAATCCCACCGAGCTTTGGTCCTTTACCTAACATTTTCATAAATCCTATAGGTACCAACTCTTTCCAATCCCTGGATGTCCACACATTGGACATACTGACAAGTCTAGGAAGGGGGGTAGCCCAAGGACTCAGTGAGTCCCTACCATCAAGAGCACTCACATACGGTCTCAGTGTGACGAGATGATCATGTTATGAGATGTTCCTCATCTAAACCAAGTGAAGCAATGGCTAAAGAACGATCGATCTTGGAATTGTCATTCCCCAAATTCTATGCAGCCCTACTTAAAAGCTTTCAATCGACATCTCTAAGAGAGGATGAAATCCTTCAAAGCCAAACATCCTTAATGCCTCTACAAGTGAGGAGCGAAATACCTTGTGTTCAGTGCAATCACTACGACCATCCCAATCCCCTTTGTGCATACAAGGCACCTATTTTTTTTGTACTGCATATATTATAAATCCTTTGGTCATGATACTACAAAGTCTCAAAACCTCCATCTCCTGTGCACCACGTAGAAACAGTAGAAAGGGTAGAAACTGCTCAAGAAGCAATTAAGCAAACACTTTAGTGTTTTGATTGTCGTGGACCTCACAAAGTGGCAGACTGCAGAGTTTGGAATACTTTCACGTCCATAGTCACCGACACTATGCAACCCATGTGTGAACGATGTGGCATTGACCACATGTTCCAAGATTGCCCCCAAGACGAGTTGCTTCAATGCAACTTGTCTCACAAAATACAACTCTAAACATCTTAAGTTTACAAAATAGAAAATTGTCCATGGTACCCTTGAAAGTGCTTACATGCTTACAAGCTAAGGCACAAGAGAGTGTAAAAAAGAATACAAAAGATTAACACTTCAAAATGGGTAGAAGAACATGACTTAAAGCAGAAACCAAAAGAGAAAACAAAACCTTCTAAACCCAAGAAAAACAAGGGACAACAAACTATCGAAACCAAGGTTGAATTAAAGGATAGGGAAAGGAGCCTGTGGAGGACATAAACCCAAAAGGGGATGTAAATCCAAAAGATCCAAAAGCTACACATGATGTAGAAGCATCCACCTCAAAGGCCACCACACAAACCACAAAACCTAATGATCCAAAGAAAGTCAAAAAATGAAACAAGTTCTAGTACATCATTTAGTGAGAATGAAGTTTTGATTAGGCACTAGATGCACCTCACATACCAATCAAGTAACTAGACCCCACAACCAACCACCCCAAATTGAAAATCATGATCATGTGACATATGTGGAACGCAAAAAGCAAGCTCATGAGAGCATGTTTAGCATGGTTGAGTGTCTTACAGGATCACCGGCGGTTGTGATTGAGCCTCATAATGCTAATTCTAAAAAATCAACCAAAATACAAAACTCGGAGGAGTACCACTTCCCCCTTTCAAGAGGAAGACATACTCTCTACAGAAGAGTCATTAGAGACAGATTGCACGAATTATGGGATTGAGAAAGCACATAAGGAATTCAATGAATCCCTTACGAAATTGAAGCAGTCTCTCAAAACCTCATTTGGAGGAATGCTCTTCTCTCATGGTGAGCCAGCATAGCATCAGCACTTGCACCTTTAAAGGATAAACATGAGTTATACAAAGACATAAAGAGCTCTATAGAACGAGATTGTGAGGATTCACAAGTTTCCGAATAGAACTCAGTTAGAGTTGTCAGAGAACCAAGTGTGCCATTGTACACATTGGGTACTCTTGAAAGCTAAGAGCCAAAAAGAGGACGAAAGTGAATGGGAATATGAAATAGAAATGGGATCTGAAGCTAAAACACAAACTGAAACATCCATGGTTTCTCTTGAAGATTCTATCATGGTATGGTTAGATTTCCCTACATGCAATGATGTTAAGCGCAAATGCGCATTGATTAGCCCTGGAGCTAGTCACAACATCATGACAATAGACACTTGGGTGCCATTGGGACAACCTAAACTCATCCCTACAGACAATGGTTTTGCAAGACGAGCCAATGCACAAAACATTGAAGTCCCCGATTACTTTAGCTATGATACTTAAACAATCGGTCGAGATGTGGAATTTACATTCCATGTTACCCTAGATTCCCTTGAGTATGATGTCATCCCCGGTTACTTTAGCTATGATACTTAAATAATCATGGAGATGTGGAATTTACATTCCATGTTACCCTAGATTCCCTTGAGTATGATGTCATCCCTTGTGGAACTTGGATACGTGACATTGTATTCAATTGATGAATCCATGCAAACAGTTACCTTGAAAACCTTCAGGCATTGTTCAATTGCTCTTACGGGAGGACGAGACCTTGGAGGAGCTGGAACTTCCAACATATCTTACTAAAAAGATCCCTAGGATTCTGGTTGGATTGGAACTTTCCAATAAAATCACCATAGCTCAAGCATAGCTTTATCCAACGTGAGAACACAATCTCATGACCCTCGAGCTATGGGATTTGTTAGGTCAACTAACACTCACGGCTCATTCTTAAGAATTCCCTTTACACAAGACTTAAACATGCCACGTTTGGGGTACATACAATGTATATTGAAACTAACCCCCTTACTTTTTGTGGTTGAGTATGTGTTGGAAGATTTGATCTTGGGGCATAAATGGACTGTTGCTGCCCAAGCACCACTGTGCTTTGTTAGCGACAGAGTCATCATGATGGTCAACGGCACAAAGTTGACAATACCATACTGCCAAGGAAGAGGATCCAACCCTAATGCCTCATCAACAAACCGTACCAAAGGAGACAACCGCATGCTTGAAAGTGTAAGATTCCTCCCCAGCCCCTCAAGATGTCCAGTTTCTTCCCCTGTAATCTATCCCCTTTTCAGAATAATAAAAGATCTTATTTCTACCTGTTTTGGCCTAGAGAGAGAAAATATTCTAGAGAGAGATAATTCAGTTTTTAGATATCTTTGGATGGAAAAATATCCCTTCTTATTAAAATAAATTCTCCCAAAATAAAAGTTTAAAAAAAATTCCCAAGGTGCTTTAGAAATAAATTATAATGTGTACAAAAGACCTTAGTCTAAGGGTCAAGATTTTCTGAAAAATTTTAGATTATGGTCCAATTAAGGTTCCTATGGACCAATAAGATTAATCCAAATGTAGGGAGGATAAATTGAAGAATAAAAGGAAAACCCCCCCAAAAATGAGTAAATTCTCACATAAGATAAAGAGTGGACTAAGGACCAAAGAAAAGAATGAAAAAACTGGATTTTGACTCAGAGTGGGGATCTCCCCTCATGAAGTAGGCGCCTTTTTTCTCATCATTACCTCCAATTCTTAATCAAGAAAATGAGATATTTTCATCTCTCCTCTCTCCTATTTCAAAACTAGATCCAAAAAGTAAGCTGAACTGACCCAAAAATGGTCAAAAATTGACCAAACTGATCTGGAAAATTCTAGAATTAGTTTGCTTGGTTAGAGGCTCACTTTTTCCTATAAATAGAAGCCTCCCCCTTTGTAAAAGCTTAATGATGTTTATGCACTGTAACTCCACTCCTGCCCTGAACCATCTACATTGAATTTTTTAATAATTCAATTGTTTTTGGCCTAATCCTCTCCAAAGTGAATTGGTGGCCACTCCAAAGTCAATTGTTTTTGGCCTAATCCTCTCCAAAGTGAATTGGTGGCCACTCTTGCTTCAAACAAGAGTAGAACCCTCAATCCCTCAAGCCAAAGGAGAGCTTACAAGCTCCATGTAAGCTAATTTTCTTACTTGTTTAAAGAAAAATCTATGGTTTTTTGTTTTGCAAATGATTGAATTAAATTCTAATGCTATGCCTTTGATAAAAAGGCCACCCCCTTCTCTTCTTTACATTCCAACCTTTCTCAATCCTAGAAAGATTAACTAAGGGATTAATTAAACTCTTCTTATTGTTTACTCTCTTGAATTTAGAAAATCGTGTAGATTAGAGTTCTATAAATCTAATTTGGGTTAATTTAAGTTAAATAAAGAATGATAAAAATGAGAAATGGTTAGCCATACAAAGGAGGTTATGGCAAAAATTTTCAGAATTTTGTGGTAAAGAGTTTGTTTTTATGTTATTCCTCCAAAAGAGTAATTTCCACCATTTTTGCATCTAAAAAAAATATTCTAATTACTCCATGTACATATTCACCTATGAATATGCATGGATATCACTGATATTAATTATTAAAATTGATTTCTATGCATAGAAAAATGCATAATGGAATTTTTTTATTATAAAAGTGTTATTCTTATTAAAATTGATTTTTATGCATAGAAAGATGCATAAAGAAATTTATTTTTATTATAAAAGTGTTATTTTTATTAAAATTAATTTCTATGGATAGAAAGATGCATAATGGAATTTTTTTATTATTATAAAAGTGTTATTCTTATTAAAATTGATTTCTATGCATAGAAAGACATAATGGAATTTTTATTATTATAAAAGTGTTATTCTTATTAAAATTGATTTCTATGCATAGAAAGATGCATAATGGAATTTGTTTTTAATTATAAAAGTGTTATTCTTAATAAAATTGATTTCTATGCATAGAAAGATGCATAATAGAATTTTTTATTATAAAAGTGTTATTCTTATTAAAATTGATTTCTATGCATAGAAAGATACATAATGGAATTTTTTTATTATAAAAGTGTTATTCTTATTACATTTGATTTCTATGCATAGAAAGATGCATAAAGAAAATTTTTTTATTATAAAAGTGTTATTCTTATTAAATTTGATTTCTTTGCACGGAAAGATGCATAAAGAAAATTTTTTATTACAAAAGTGTTATTCTTATTAAATTTGATTTTTATGCATAGAAAGATGCATAAAGAAATTTTTTTATTACAAAAGTGTTATTCTTATTAAATTTGATTTTTATGCATAGAAAGATGCATAAAGGAATTTGTTTTATTATAAAAGCGTTATTCCTATAAAAATTGATTTTTATGCATAGAAAGATACATAAAGGAATTTGTTTTATTATAAAAGCGTTATTCTTATAAAAATTGATTTTTATGCATAAATAGATGCATAAAGAAATTCTTTTTATTTTAAAAGTGTTATTCCTATTAAATTTAATTTTATGAATAAAAGATTTTTTTTATATAAAAGTGTTATTCCCATTGAAGTTGATTTTTATGCATAAATAGATGCATAAAGAATTTTTATATCAAATTTAGAGTTCTCTTAACTTCTATGTTTAAATTCTATGAGTATTTGATACATGGATAATTAAATACTCTGAGAGAGAAATTTCTATCGTTTTATATTCAGAGGGATTGTTAAAAAAAAATTTCAAGAAATCTATCAAGATCAAAATACTCAGATAAATGATTGATTTATTCCTCATTGGAATTCGTAACTAATTTAGAAATAATTCAAGAAATCTATCAAGATCGAAATATTCAAATAAATGATTGATTTATTCCTCATTGGAATTTGTAACTAATTTAGAAATCAGTTAAGTGAATATTCAAAGAAAGAAATTCAGTAAAATAGTAACTGAATTATCAAACCTTTTCGAGAAAGATAGTTCAGGAAAAATCTTATCCGACTCGAACCTTGGATCAGACTATGACCACGAACAAACTCTTTCGTCAGTTTCGAGGAAAGAAGATGTGACCAGTTTAGAAAAATATACTCAAAACTCCTCCCAAATTTGAAACTAAGTTTGAGACCATTCGAATTGCTCTCTGTGGATCAAGGTTATAGAATTTGAGGAATTCTAGTATGAAATTCAAAATGCCGATCAAGAAATTTTGGGGATACTGATTCAAGAAATACTCCTTGTATTAAAAAGAAAATCAAACTGAAAACTTACATAGAAACCCTATTTTCTTAAAAGGACTGTCTTACGCCAGAATGCTGGAGGGAGCATTTGGTATATGTTTTTCTAAGGGAAGTTCTATTGCAACAGCGGTCGGGGAGTGTTCAAAAAGGACGGCTCACGTGGCAAAGCTTGCCCAGGTGACCAGCCTCGGTATGGTAGAAAAATGGTGCGCTTCCGGTACGATGGGCGCGAGGGCCGATGAAGCGGTCCTTAAGTGAAGTGCTAGGACACCTAAGGAGGATCCTGGAGGGCTCTGACTAGGTGATGCACAAGCTTGCGATGCCTAGGACACCTATGCGTATGTCGTGGAAGATATGTATGATAGACGAAATGATTATTGTAATCTGATACTGGATGTCATTGCTAACCAGTTGGTCCCAATGCAGAGTCCAGAGTGATACTGTCTTTTGAGAAATAAGGGACTGGATGGAATTTTTGAGCTATGACATCTGTAACCATTTGTCAATGGATTATTTTATATGTTAAAGTTTTAAAGAGGAGTGTGTGCGTATCTGTATTCGAAAGTTTTAAAGAGGAGTGTGTGCGTATCTGTATTCGAAAGCAAAGCAAAAGTTAAGAAAGGCATTCAATTATGGGTGGGTGAGTAATTGTCTGGTTCTACCGATTCCAGTGGTTGGGTGTGGTGGCTAACCCATGGGCCGGATGGCTGGAAATCAGTGGAGTTTTAATAATTAAATTGAAATAATAGGAATATGCTTAGAATTCTAGTAGTTAAATAAAAACTTGAAGAATTTCTCAAATGAGTAGATCAACGACTGTGCCTGATTTCGGTTAGGAAAAAAGCGTTGATTTCTTCAATCTAAGTCAGTGATAGTTTTCCTTCTATCTGGTTTAATCAGGTAAAGGGTAGTTTAGTCTCTCGACCTCATTAGAAAATTTGTTAAGAAAATCAAAAAGGTGAAATCTTGTGGTTTCGGTTTCGGAATGACCACCAGATTAGTCTCGTGTCCGGACATTTGAGGGTGAGGCCCCAAGTGGGAAACCTTGCCCCGCGGCACAAGAGGAAGCTACTTCCGCTGCTAGCAACCGGGAATCCGGTGCGCAGAGGAGGCAGAGAAGTCTCACAGTTGGTATCAGCATTTGTAAACTTACGAAATAGCAATAGAAATTGCCTAAAATTTTAAAGTAAATCTGGGAAATAATGTTTTCACTTGTTAAGATTATGTTTGAAATGAACTTCATAAATTGAAAACTCATAAATTGAACTGGATTTTTAGATGGATATCCCAAATCTGTCTAGCATTCCTAGACTCTCCCAAAGTTAGGATGATATGATTGCCTTTGCTTTCAAAAATCTCATCAACTCCCCTACAACCCGAGAAAGCAGAGTGAGACTCGCTCGTCACTTTGAGGATCTATACTTTCCTGATCCAGTAGAGCGACATCAACACATGTGGTTCTCTAGAGGGCGAAGTATTCGCGTTAATACCAATCAACGAGACAGAGACTCAGATAGAATATCTCGCTAGCCATGATCTTGATAAGGCTAGGATTTGTTCATTATGTATAACTCTATAATCATTCACCTCGAAATTTTAGAATTTCTTGCCATATTTTTAGACATCTTAGCCGCTTTATTCCTAGGAGAAGAGTTACAGCACCAAGTGATGATCAATTGTGTATATCATAGCATGCCTCCATTGCAGTATCGCCTTTTTATGCGTACGCGAAATAAATCTCAAAAATTAAATAGTCATAAATGTGATGACAAAGCTAAGTTGACAAAAATATTATTTTGTCAGAATCATGAGGCACGCGCGCCTGTGTGCTAGGTAGTCGGATCCTCTTACCCCGATGATGAAGAGTTAGATCCGGACGTTCGTAAAGCCCTGCACCGATCCCAACCTGGTCCCTTCAAGGGTGAAGGGGAACAGTTAGGAAAAGTAGTGGAAAAATGGATCGAGGAAATGGAAGAGTATTTTGATGTAACCGGTTAACGAGAAGCGCAAGATGGCTCTCACCAGATTGAAAATTGTGGAAACGGCCAGGGTCGCATGGAGGAACCATTGCAAGACAAACCGTCTCGACCAAAATGCCCACACCTGGTCACCATTTCCTTTCGTGACCTTCATGGGAACAAAGTTCAAGGAATTGGAATTTCTGGATCCCTAGATTTGCAATTAGTAAAAGCTTCTAGGTTATTGAAAGGACTTAGAAAGAAGTAGCTCATTTATGTTATCATCAAAATGAATCCGGTAGACACAAAGTTAAAGGCTAAAGAACCAGAATGGATAAGTGAGTATGATGATTTATTCCTAGTAGCAGAGCTAAGTGAGATGCCTCCGATTCGGGAAGTAGATCATGAGATAGAATTGACCCCTGGAGCTCAGCCAGTAGCCCAGTGCACGTACAAAATGCTAGTCCCTGAAGCCATTGAACTCAAGGAACAGCTTAGGTAGCTGTTAGAACAAGGGTTTGTAAGACCCAGTGTTTCACCTTGGGGAGTGCCAGTTCTCTTTCAGAAAAAGAAGGATGGAACGTTAAGACTCTGTGTGGATTACAGAGGTCTCAATCAGCTCACAGTTAAGAATAAGTATCCTATCCCCAGAATTGATGAGCTTCTGGAGAGGCTAAATGGAGCCCAGATCTTCACAAAGATAGATCTCAAATCAGGGTATTACCAGATCTCAGGATTAATGATCAAGATATCTCGAAGGTAGCCATCAATACTCGCTATGGGCACTATGAATTTATTGTCATGCCATTTGGATTAACAAATGCCCCAGCTACATTCAATCACCTAATGCAGGACATTCTCAGAGAATATTTGGATGATTTTGTTCTTGTTTTCTTTGATGATTTTTGATTTACTCAAAGAATGCAGCTGACCATGAAGCTCACGTCCATAAAGTTCTCAAGATTCTAAGGAAGCATCAACTCTTTGCAAAAAAGAGCAAATGCACTTTCTCTGTCGACCATGTTGAATACTTGGGCTTTGTGGTATCCAAAGACGGAATTTCTCCAGATTCTGCAAAAGTCCAAGCAGTCAGTACCGCCCAGGCAAAGAAATGTGGTAGCAGATGCCCTCAGTAGAAAAGCCTCCTTGCTTGCAATCACAGTGGTGTCAAATCCATTGATTAATGAAGCAAGAGAGAAGATCATCTAGGATAGATTCTTTGGCCCTATTGCTACCCTACTTATGTAGGAAAGCAAAACTCCTCAAGAGTTGAACCGAGTTCAAGGGTACAGCTTGGATGAAGGAATTATGTATTATAATAGCAGGCTATGCATTCTTAATGATGAGGAAACTAAGGGTCAAATTCTGAATGAAGCCCTGATAGCCTTATAGCAAGACATCCATTATCAAGACCTACATGTCTATAGTAAAGAAAAGCTTCTTTTAGCTTGGACTAAAAAAGGATGTACTTAATCATGTACGTCAATGCATGATATGTCAGAAAGTCAAAGCCGAGAGAGTAAAAATACCTAGGAAGTTACATCCATTAGACATCCCCCAGAGATGAAGTGGGAATGTATCAATATGGATTTTATTACTGGACTACCTTTAGTGCAATTTGGTTACAACTCCTTCTTTGTGGTAGTTGGCAGACTAACCAAAGTTGTCCATCTGATTCTAGTAAAATAAACCTACACTGCAATGGATGTGGCCAGAGTGTTCCTCAAGGAAATCTTCAGATTGCATGGCCTACCCAGGAGAATAGTAAGTGATCGAGATCCCAAATTCACGTCAAGATTCTGGACTACATTCTTCAAAGCAATAGAAACTTTCTATTGCATTCTTCGAAGCAATAGAAACTTTCTTGGATCTCAGCACAGCTTACCACCCCGCCGAGACCGATGGTGGTCAAAGGGTGAACCAAGTAATCAAAGATATAATTCGGTCATGCTGTGTGGCAGGGAACCCAAGAAGTGGCTAAGCTATCTGCACCTAGACAAATTCACCTACAATGCTTCTTATCACCAAAGTATCAAGATGAGCCCTTTCAAAGCTCTATATGGACAAGACTGCCTAACACCATTAACTTGGTCCGACCCATTGATTAGGGTTGAGATGTCCAAACAGATGCTTGACAACATGGAATAGCAGATGCAGTCAATCCGCAAGGATATAAAAGCTGCCTAGGATAGACAGAGGCAGTATGCAGATAAGAAGAGGTCAGACAGAAAATTCGAAGAAGCAGATATGGTCTTTATTCGAGTACGCCCCAAAAGAAGTTCTCTATCTCTTGGGAAGTACAAGAAGTTATCCCCCAGATACTGTGGGCCATATCTAATTACAAAGAAAGTAGGAGACTTAGCCTATGAACTTCTTATGCCTCCTCATCTCAAAGTACATAATGTATTTCATGTAAGCCTACTTAAGAAGTATGTACTGAGCCCGAATCATGTGCTTAATGATGAACTCTTAACTTCTTCAACCCAAGGACAGATGGAACTCCAACCTGAAGAAATCCTTAATGTTCGAGAGAAGGCTCTCAAGAAAACAGAATTCTGAGAGAAATATTAGTCAAATGGAAGTTCTATTCTTTCGAAGACGCCACTAGGGAGAAAGAAGCCGAATTGTTGCAAGATTATCCCCCAGTTTGCTCTCACGTTTTTCAAGTGGGAGAGGATGTAAGATTCCTCCCCAGCCCCTCAAGATGTCCAGTTTCTTCCCCTGTAATCTATCCCCTTTTAAGAATAATAAAAGATCTACCTCTTTTGGCCTAGAGAGAGAAAATATTCTAGAGAGAGATAATTCAATTTTTAGATATCCTTGGATGGAAAAATATCCTCTTATTAAAATAAATTTCCCCGAAACAGAAGTTTAAAAAGAAATTCCTAAGGTGCTTTAGAAATAATTTATAATGTGCACAAAAGACCTTAGCCTAAGGGTCAAGATTTTCTGAAAATTTTGGATTAAGGTTCCTATGGACCAATAAGAATAAAAGAAAACCCCCCAAAAATGAGTAAATGCTCACATAGATGAAGAGTGGACTAAGGACCAAAGAAAAGAATTAAAAAATTAAATTTTGACACCTCTCAGAGTGGGGATCTCCCCTCATGAAGTAGGTGCCTTTTTTCTCATTATTACCCCCAAATGAGATATTTTCATCTCTCCTCTCTCCTATTTCAAAACTAGATCCAAAAAGTAAGCTGAACTGACCCAAAAATGGTCAAAAATTGACCAAACTGATATGGAAAATTCTAGAATCAATTTGCTTGGTTAGAGGCTCACTTTTTCCTATAAATAGAAGCCTCCCCCTTTGTAAAAGCTTAATTGTGTTTATGCACTGTTACTCCACTCCTGCCCTGGGCCATCTACATTGAATTTTTTAATAATTCAATTGTTTTTGGCCTAATCCTCTCCAAAGTGAATTGGTGGCCACTCTTGCTTCAAACACAAGAGTAGAACCCTCAATCCCTTAAGCCAAAGGAGATCTTACAAGCTCCATGTAAGCTAATTTTCTTACTTGTTTAATGAAAAATCTATGGTTTTCTTAAAATTTTTTGTTTTGCAAATGATTGAATTAAATTCTAATGCTATGCTTTATGAAAAGGCCACCCCCTTCTCTTCTTTACATTCCAGTCTTTCTCAATTCTAGAAAGATTAACTAAGGGATTAATTAAACTCTTCTTATGTTTACTCGCTTGAATTTAGAAAATTATGTAGATTAGAGTTCTATAAATCTAATTTTGATTAATTTAAGTTAAATAAAGAATGATAAAAATGAGAAATGGTCAGCCATACAAAGGAGGTTATGGTAAAATTTTCTAGAATTTTGTGAAAAAGAAAGTTTGTTTTTATGTTATTCCAAAAGAGTAACTCCCACCATTTTTGCATCTAAAAGAAATATTCTAATTACTCCATGTACATATTCACCTATGAATATGCATGGATATCACTGATATTAATTATTAAAATTGATTTCTAATGCATAGAAAGATGCATAATAGAATTTTTTTATTATAAAATAGTTATTCTTATTAAAATTGAATTTTATGCATAGAAAGATGCATAAAGGAATTTGTTTTTATTATAAAAGTGTTATTCTTATTAAAATTGATTGATTGCATAGAAAGATGCATAATGGATTTTTTTATTATAAAAGTGTTATTCTTATTAAAAATTAATTTCTATGCATAGAAAGATGCATAATGGAATTTTTTATTATAAAAGTGTTATTCTTATTAAAATTGATTTCTATGCATAGAAAGATGCATAATGGAATTTTTTTATTATAAAAGTGTTATTATCATTAAAATTAATTTCTATGCATAGAAAGATGCATAAAGAAAAATTTTTATTATAAAAGTGTTATTCTTATTAAATTTGATTTCTATGCATAGAAAGGTGCATGATGGAATTTTTATTATTATAAAAGTGTTATTCTTAATAAAAATGATTTCTATGCATAGAAAGATGCATAATGGGATTTTTTTATTATAAAAGTGTTATTCTTATTAAAATTGATTTCTATGCAAAGAAAGATACATAAAGGAATTTTTTTATTATAAAAGTGTTATTCTTTTTAAATTTGATTTCTATGCATAGAAAGATGCATAAAGGAAATTTTTATTATTATAAAAGTGTTATTCTTATTAAATTTGATTTCTATGTATGGAAAGATGCATAAATGATTTTTTTAATTACAAAAGTGTTATTCTTATTAAATTTGATTTTTATGCATAGAAAGATGCATAAAGGAATTTTTTTAATTACAAAAGTGTTATTCTTATTAAATTTGATTTTTATGCATAGAAAGATACATAAAGGAATTTTTTATTATAAAAGTATTATTCTTATTAAATTTAATTTTATGCAAAAAAGGATTTTTTTAATAAAAGTGTTATTCCCATTGAAGTTTATTTTTATACATAAAGAAATTTTATATCAAAAGTAGAGTTCTCTTAAATTCTATGAGTATTTTGATAAATGAATAATTAAATACTCTGAGAGAGAAATTTTTATCGTCTTATATTCACACGGATTGTAAAAAAAGAAAATTTAGGAAATCTATTAAGATCAAAATATTCAAATAAATGATTAATTTATTCTTCATTGAAATTCGTAACTAATTTAGAAATCAATTAAGTGAATATTCAAAGAAAAAAATTCAGTAAAATAGTAACTGAATTATCAAATCTTTTCAAGAAAGATAGTTCAGAAAAAATCTTATCCGACTCGAACCTTGAATCAGACTATGACCAAGACCAAACTCTTTCGTCAGTTTCGAGGAGAGAAGGTGTGACCATTTTAGAAAAATACACTCAAAACTCCTGCAAAATCTAAAACTAAGTTTGAGACCATTCGAATTGATCTGTGGATCAAGGTTATAGAATTCGAGGAATTCTGGTATGAAATTCAGAATGCCGATCAAGAAGTTTTTGGGATACTGATTCAAGAAATACTCCTTGTATTCAAAAGAAAATCAAACTGAGAACTTGCATAGAAACCCTGTTTTCTTAAAGGATTGTCTTATGCCAGAATGCTGGAGGGATCTTTTGGTATATGTTTTTCTAAGGGAAGTTTGGTTGCAACAGCTGGCGGGGGAGTGTTCAAAGGATGGCTCAGGAGGGAGGGCCAACGAAGCGATCCTCCCTAAGTGAAGTGCCAGGACACCTAAGGAGGATCCTGGAGGGTTCTGTCAAGGCAATGCACGGGCTCGTGATGCCTAGGACACCCATGCTTATGTCGTGGAAGATATGTATGATGGACGAAATGATTATTGTAATCTGATACTGGATCTCGTTGTTGCTAACCAGTTGGTCCCAACGGAGAGTCCAGAGTGATACTATTTTTTGAGAAACAAGGGACCGGATGAAAATTTTGAGTTATGACATCTGTAACCAATAACTGTTTGTCAATGGATTATTTTATATGTTAAAGTTTATATGTTAAAGTTTGTCAATGGATTATTTTATATGTTAAAGTTTAAGGAGGAGTGTGTGCATATTTGTATTTGAAAGCAAAAGCTAAGAAAGGCATTCAATTATGGGTGGGTGAGTAATTGTCTGTATATCTATCGATTCCAGTGGTGGTTGGGTGTGGTGGCTAACCCATGGGCCGGATGGGGTTAGGCTGGAATCAGTGGAGTTTTAATAATTAAATTAAAATAATAGGAATACGCTTAGAATTCGAGTAGTTAAATAAAAACCTAAAGAATTTCTCAAATGAGTAGATCAACGGCTGTGCCGCCTGATTTCGATTAGGAAAAAAGCATTAATTTCTTCAATCTAAGTCAGTGATAGTTTTCCTTCTATCTGGTTTAATCAGGTGAAGGATAGTTTAGTCTCTCGACCCCGTTAGAAAATTCATTAAGAAAATCAAAAAGGTGGAATCGTCCCTGTTTTTTGGGCAAGGAAAATTTTCCCGGTTTCGGTTTCAAAATGAACACCAGATTATTCTCGTATCCAGACATTCGAGGACGAGGCCCCGAGTGGGAAACCCTGCCCCACGCAAGAGGAAGCTACTTCCGCTGCTAGCGACCAGGAATGCAGAGGGGGCAGAAAGGAGTCTCACAGAAAGTCTCATCATCGAGACAGCCACTCCACAAGAGATTCTAGCCTCATCATTGTCAAAACTACCTGTGAGTCTTAAACCTGCAGCCTCAATGCCAACTAAGGTGAAGGAGGACTCACAACCTTCCACTTCAACCAAAAAGAAAAATCCACCAAGACAACAAAATCAAGGTATCTTAATGGTATCAAAATGTGGGTGGAGAATCAGCTACTTGTTGCTCAAGGCTACTACGAAGGTGCCAATCAAATTTGGGTGCCTCAACAGTCAAACCCTCTTCCTCAATGCAGCACTCAGAGACCAAGGAAAAAGAAAAGTACTCCACAACACCGTCCACAAAAGCCTATGTGATTTTCTCAGTGAAATCTAACATCTCAGCAAGTGTGGGTACCAAAAAAATTACTTCAAGCACAAGGGTACTACCAAGGTGGAATGGATTTAGTATTAAAGATGAAATCAAACACATGAAAGATGAATTCTAATTTCCAAGCATCATAGCCAAAGATGAACAAGAGAGAGAATCCATATGTGTATGTATCAAAGAGAAAGATACACAATGGCCTAAGTGTGTTAACCTCTCTCGAAGAGGATGGCTTGAAAGCTAGCCATGAGCCTTGACCTTAGATGGCCATCTCCATAGTAGGAGCCAAAGGTACAATGGAATGTCCAAGATTAGTAAAATGACAAAAGGTCCTATCCATGTGCCCAAGGCCCTATTTATAGTGTTTTACCCATGGGCCCATTTACATGTATGCTATAGGTTCATGTGACAAACCATCCCTTCCCAAAGATTTTGTCCTCAAAATCATACAAGATATTTACACTTCAAGTGTGGCCGCAATTGGAATCTTTGAGAAGTAAAGAGGTTCCCCAAAAATGCTCTTGAAGTACATTTGGAAGAAGAAACCCAAATGTAGTGAAACCTGCAATCTCCTTCTCCAATGCAATCATGTGAGACTATTATGGCAGCCTTGTTGTCGGTGAAGATCCTTGAAAATACTTCATGAAATCTCCATAAAATGGTCTGCAATTGATGCATAACCTCAACCAAATGAGCCCCACATCTTTGCCTTATATTCATGATGATTTTCCAAGTGTGTTGGAGTAGAATGATGGCCCCAACAATGGATCCAACCCAAGCTGTCTAGAAATTATAGCAAATTCCATTGATTGCCAATTAGTCTCATCCATGGGCAAATGCTTCCATTTAACAAGGAATTCTTCAATATCCGTGTTCCTCAATGCTCTTGTCCTCTTGTCCTCTTGTCTACAATCCTCTCCGGTTCATATATTATCTCTCCTTCTTCATCCATTGGTGGTAGTTCTTCAAGCTTCTATTGACTATTAAATATGGTCCATAATACTGATGAGCCAACTTTGGGTTGGAAGAACCTTTGAGGATATTGTGACGGCTCTTAGGAAGCTTGAGTAACGCATAATCACCTTCCTTGAACTCCACTTCACGTCTATGCTCATCCGCATTTGCCTTCATGACTTCTTGAGCCTTCTTCATGTTGTCCTTACATAATTGAAGAAGCTATCTCATCCTTTCCAACTCATCCTTGGCTAAAGGATTAACCATTTTATCCTCATGAAAGGCAATGGATGGCATATGCACTTGATAGCCATAAAGAGCTTCAAAAGGTAACATCCCAATACTCAAATGCTTGCTGGAATTATGGCAAAAATTCAGCAAGATAGAGCCATTCATCCCATGATGCTTGCATGTCATGACAATAGTGCCTCAAGTACACTTCAAGCCATTTGTTTGTGCACTCCGTTTGAGGGTGATAGGCTGTAGAGGGAGTGATTTGAGTACCCAAGTTCTCATACAATGTCCTCCAAAAAGTTCCCATAAACTTGGTATCTCGATCACAAACTATATTGAGTGGCAATCCATGTATCTCGAATACATGCTCCAGAAATTGCTTGGCAATGTGAGAGGCTCCATATGTAGTCTTGGAAGCAATGAAATGGGCTGATTTGGTGAGTCTATCCACCACCACAAAGACTTGATCCCATCCATGCTTTGTCTTTGGTAGACCCGTTATGAAGTCCATAGAAATATGAGTCCATTTCCCATCTAGAATAGGCAAAGGATGGAGTAAACCACTTGGTCTCTTCCTCATGAGTTGCACAACAAAAACCCTAAGGATTTGAGCTCAAACAGGGTATGTATGGAGAGACTAATGGCCATGGTGATGAAAAACAGGTAGAGGGAGAGGAGACACACACACAGAAGCAAACCTTAATGTATTAAGCAAACCCTAACCATAGAGGGAAGCCATGTCCCTTCTCACACGATGCATAAAGTGATAATCCATAATCTACAACACACTACATGTGTTGTGTCCACACACTACTAACCCTAGCTAATGTTCACACACTATGACCAGCTGGACATGGTCATTTATGTCTCACACATGCTACTACCTAACATGCTAGCAAATAGTGCAACTAGCATAAGCTGACATTGAGATTGAATCTCAACAGCCCCTCTCAAGCTCACGATGTACTGTCATAGATGAAGATGTAGATGAGCTTGGGCTATCAAAGCTCTCAACACTCCCCCTCAAGCTCATCCCATGTACTCCCAACATAGTACAGAAGTACTCAAACTTCTCCCTACTAAGTGGCTTTGTAAAGATGTCAGCCACCTACTCTTCAGTCTTCACACATACTACAAATCCACTGTACCATCCAACACTTTCTCTCTGACAAAATGATAGTGGACCTCTATGTGGGTTTGCACATGAAAAACTAGATTCTTGGCCAACTGTATGCTGCTCATGTTGTCACAATGAATGACAACCTTGCCATCAATAGGCTCACCCAAATCAGCCACCAAGAGACTCTTTAACCATACTCCTTCACATGTAGCAATGGCTGCACCCCTGTATTCAGCCTCTGTACTAGATAAAGCAATAGTAGGTTGCTTCTTGCTGCTCCAACTGACCGCACTTCCAAATGTAAAGGTATAATCACTAGTAGACCTCCTGTTATACGAGCTACCTGCCCAATCTGCGTTTGTGTAGCCGTGTACATCCAAGCCTTTACCATGCTCATAAAGAAGACCATAATGTGCAGTGGTCTTTACATAGCACATAATGCGTCTCATTGCATCCAAATGAGGTTTTCTGGGGCTTTGCATAAATTGGCTTACTAGCCCCACAGCAGAACTGAGATCCGATCACCATTTAGAAATGCATTTTTCACATCCATTTAATGCATTTCCCAACCATTTGCTGCAGCCAGAGCAATGACTGCTCTCACTGTTCCCATCTTTGCAAACTGGACTAAATGTTTCATCATAGTCCAAACCTTGGGTTTGTGTAATAACACTTAGCTACCAACCGCGTTTTATGGCGCTCAATGGAACCATCTGATTTGCATTTCACCTTATAAACCCATTTGCAACAAATAACATTTTTTCCTTGTGGTAAGGCAACCAAATCCCAAGTTTCATTATGAACTAATGTGTCCATCTCAACATCCATTCCCTTCTCCCATACATGCTTCCCAATAGCTTCTGTATAGCATGTAGGTTCCACATGCTTCACCAAAGTGGTCATATATGTGTAATGCATAGCAAAGTCACGATATGTCAACCTGTCAACTGGATACCTGACCCTTTGGGATCTTTGCAATGCATGCGACAATGCATGCGGATCACTTTGAACACCTGTCACTCTAGCATGTGGAGGCACATATCTATCCTGCCTTGCACCTAGTGTGCGTAAAACTGGTATGCCAAGTTCCTCATCCAAACTTTCTGAACTTGACGACTCATAACCTGTAATGCCAATTCCTTCAACCTTCTTTTTCCCTTTATCCACAGCACTACTCCCAGTGCTCACACTCTCATGTCTCAAGCATCCTAACCATGGACGTATAGTGCTACTCTCAGACTCTGCTGGCCCAGACATAGAAATAGAACTTGCTTGTGGCAAGTTCACATACACATCAACATCAACGGAATCAATGACATCCTCATCCTTTGCCTTGTACCAACTAGCAAGTTCATCAAACACCACATCTCGTGAGATAACCACTTGCCTAGTTCGTGGATTATAACATTTATATGCCTTGCAATCCTGTGCATCCCCAACAAAAATGCACTTTTCTACCTTAGGATCCAACTTCTTTCTTCTCTCGGCTGGCACATGCACATAAGCTATGCAACCAAACACTTTGAGGTGTCCATTGTCTCGCCTAAAACCTGTAAGAGGCATCTTGGGCATACTTCCTGTTGAAAGAACGGTAGAGGAGGAGGAGACACACACACAGGAGCAAACCCTAATGTCTATTGCAAACCCTAACGATAGAGGGAAGCCATGTCCACTCTCACACAAAGCATAATGCACTAATCCATAATCCACACAACACACAATGAGTTGTGTCCACACTCTACTAACCCTAGCTAATGTCCACACACTATGACCAGCTGGACACGCGGTCATTTATGTCTCACACATGTTCCTACCTAATCTGCCAGCACATAGCATAGCTGGCTCACACTGACATCGAGCTTGAATCTCAACAGCCCCTCTCAAGCTCATGATGTATTGCCGATGAAGATGTAGATGAGCTTGGGATATCAAGACTCTCAACACTCCCCCTCAAGCTCATCCCATGTACTCCCAACATAGTCCGGAAGTACTCAAACTTCTCCCTGCTAAGTGGCTTCGTGAAGATATTCATCAGTCTTCACATAGTGAAGATCAACTGTACCATCCAGCACCTTTTCTCTGACAAAGTGATAATGGACCTCTATGTGTTTGGTCCTCGCATGAAACACTGGATTCTTTGCCAGCTGTATACTGCTCATGTTGTCACAATGTATGACAACTTTCCCATCAAGAGGCTCACATAAATCTGCCAAGAGACTCTTTAACCAAACAGCCTCACAAGTAGCAATGGCTGCACCCCTGTACTCAGCCTCTGTACTGGATAAAGCAACTGTAGGTTGCTTTTTGCTACTCCAACTCACCACAGCACTTCCAAGTGTAAAAGCATATCCACTAGTAGACCTCCTGTCATATGCGCTACCTGCCCAATCAGCATCTGTGTAGCCATGAATGTCCAAGCTTTTACCACTCTCATAAAATAGACCATAATGTGCTGTGGTCTTCACATATCTCATGATGCGTCTCACTGCATCCAAATGTGGTTTCCTGGGGCTCTGCATAAACTGATTGACTAGCCCCACTGCATAACTCAAATCTGGGCGTGTGATAGTCATGTATATGAGACTACCAACCATCTTCCTGTACATGGAAGGATCATCCAATTCCTCGCCATAATCAGCCCGCAACTTCACATTTTGCTCCAATGGCGTACTCATAGGTTTACATCCTGTCATGCCATACTTTGCCAACATATCCAAGGCATATTGGCGTTGTACTAACCAAGTACCTGCATGATCTTTCACCACTTCAATGCCAAGGAAGTATCTCAACTCACCAAGATCTTTCATGTCAAATTTCCCACTTAAAGCTTTCTTGACATGCATCACATCTGCACCATGATCACCTGTAATAATCAAGTCATCCACATAGATGACTAGTAAAACAATCCCATGCTCTGTCTTCTTCACATACAGTGAAGAATCTGCTGTAGAAATCTGGAAACCAAGTGAGATAAGATATCTGCTCATCTTATCACTCCAGGCACGTGGTGCTTGCTTTAGACCATACAATGCCTTTTTCAACCTGCATACGTGAGTAGGATATCTAGGGTGTACATACCCTTCTGGCTGTGCCATGTATACTTCCTCTTGTAGATCTCCATTAAGAAATGCATTCTTTACATCCATCTGATGCATTTCCCAGCCATTAGCTGCAGCCATAGCAATGACTGCTCTCACTGTGCCCATCTTAGCCACTGGGCTAAACGTCTCATCATAATCCAATCCTTGGGTCTGTGCATAACCCTTTGCTACCAATCTTGCCTTACGTCTTTCAATAGAACCATCAGATTTGCACTTCACTTTGTAGACCCATTTACATCCAATAACATTCTTGTCCTTTGGTAGGGCAACCAAATCCCATGTATCATTATGGACCAATGCATCCATCTCTATGTCCATTGCTTTCTCCCATACATGCTCTCCAATAGCCTCTGTGTAGCATGTAGGTTCCACATGCTTTACCATAGATGTCATGTATGCATAGTGCATAGCAAAATCTCTATATGTCAATCTGTCAATAGGATATCTGACTCTCTGGGATCTCCGCAATGCCTGCGGGTCACTCTGAACACCTGTAACTCTAGCATGTGGTGGCACATATCTGTCCTGTCTAGCACCAGGTGTGCGTAAAACAGGTATGCCAAGCTCCTCATCCAAACTTTCAGAACTGGATGACTCATATCCTGTGATTCCAATTCCTTCGACTTTCTTTTTGCCTTTATCCATAGCACTACTCCCAGTGCTCACACTCTCATGCCTCAAACGTCCTGACCATGGACGTACACTGCTACTCTCAGCTTCTGCTGGCCCAGACATAGTAGTAGAACTAGAACTTGCTTGTGGTGGCAAGTTCTCATGTACATCAGCCTCAAGTGACTCAATAACACCCTCATCTTTTGCTTTATACCAACTAGCAAGCTCATCAAACACCACATCACGTGAGATGACCACTTGTCTAGTTTGTGGATTATAACACTTGTAGGCCTTTCGATCCTGTGCATATCCAACAAATATACATTTCTCTGCTTTAGGATCCAACTTCCTTCTTCTTTCATCAGGGACATGAACATAAGCTATGCATCCAAAAACTTTAAGATGTCCAATGTCTGGCCAGTAACTTGTGAGCCGCATCTCTGGCGTGCTTCCATGAATGGCTGCTGTAGGTGTTTTGTTCAATATGTATACTGCAGTAGCACATGCTTCTGCCCAATAGTAATCTGGCATGCTCTTTTCATTAAGCATTGCCCTTGCCACTTCACATATAACTCTATTCTTTCTCTCAGCCACACCATTCTGCTGAGGTGTATACCTGCATGTCAACTGTCTTCTTATTCCATGCTTCCTCAAGAAATGCTCAAAAGCTTTTGAGGTGTATTCACCACCTCCATCTGTCCTCAGACATTTAATCCAACAGCCATACTGCTTTTCTGCAAAAGCTTTGAAATCCATGAATTTTTCTAACACTTCACTCTTCTCTTTCAGAAAGTATATCCATGTCATCCTGCTAAAGTCATCAATGAATGTAACATAGTATAAACTGCCTTTGATAGATGGGTTTTGTGCAGGACCCCATCAAGTGGCCTGTTACTCATATTTCCTTCTCTAGGAAACCTCAATCTTGCCTGCTTCCCAAACTGACAGGCTTCACAAACATGCATATGTCCATCATATTTGAACCTAGGCAAACCATTGACAATGCCTCTTGTTTGCATGTTCTTTAATCTCTGTATATTGACATGGCCAATCCTCTTGTGCCACATATCAATATCCTGTACCACATTCCTGCTCTTTGAGAACATGGCTGATTTTAGCTCAGGAATTCCAGCATCCAGCTTAAACAATCTTCCTTCTTTCTTGCCTTTAGCAATCACTCTACATCCATGTTTAAAATCTTCAACGAAGCATCCATGCTCATTGAATCTAACCTGTAATCCCTGTTCCACCATTTGACCAACTGAGGCCAAGCTTTTAGTGATTGAAGGCACATACAGCACATCTGACATAGACTTTGTCTGACCATTATGCATGACCAATGGTACACTTCCAACATGTGTAATGACATGCTGGGTATCATCACCTGTTTCCACATAGCCTTTGACATCCATTGGCTTCATGTGCTCAAACCATTCACCATGGCATGTCATATGATTTGATGCTCCTGAGTCCATATACCATGTATCATCATTCTCAGCATTTGTTGTCATAGAACCCACAACATGCTTCATGGCAAACAAATGATTTGCAGTTCCATCATTGCTACTTGATGCATAGTTGCCACCATGTTGTGCATAGTTTCCACCATAATGACCACCACGCTGTGCTCTTCCCCCTCTCAAATCATTCTGTTTGCGAAAGCAATCTCTCGCCATATGACCATATTTGCCACAATAATGGCATTCCACATCTTGCATAGAATTTTGTTGGCCTTGCCAACGTCCTCGACCACGGGGGGTACCTCTACCTCGCTGAGGTGCATAACCACGACCACCTCGAGCACCATAAGAAGGCTGAAAATTCTGTTGTGGAGGTCTATCCTGCCATCCACGACCACTACCACCACGTCCACGTGATGCAAATCTCCCCCTGCCTCTAAAACCTCTCTGCGAGTAAAATGCCTGATTTCTGCCATCATCATGGCTAGTAGATGCATCCTGAAATGAATCATTGAGCTTGATTTCCTCAACCAACAAGAGGGAAACCAACTCATCGAAGTCGGGTAGACCTGTACTCCTTACTGAGATAGATGTATCAAAGGATTTGTATTCCTTGCCAAGACCACGCAAGGTAATATCCACCAAATCATCATCAGGCATGGGGGCATTTATTGTGGCCAATGCATCTGCAAACTTCTTGATTTCTTGCACATAATCATGTATGCTCCTTTTATTCCTTTTCACATTGTGTATCTGCTGTCGCAATTGAGACTTGCGAGCACTCGTATCTGTATCAAACATTTTGACCAAAGTATCCCATGCATCTTTGGGATTCTCAGCATCCTGAATGTGTATGAGCATAGCATCAGATATACATATAGACAAATAATGCAGCACTTTGAATGCTCTCTCTGACCATTGCTTATGAGCAATAAGCTGCTGCTGTGTAGGTTGCCGAGGTAGCTCAGGCTCTGGCTCAGCACCTGTAATGAGATTCCAGAATCCTTTCCCTTTCAAGAAACTCTTTATCCTATACTTGTTGAGATTCAAGCTCGATGTCAGTGTGAGCCAGCTATGCTATGGACTGGCAGATTAGGTAGG
The DNA here is from genome assembly GCF_041138505.1 of Cibotium barometz. Classification (NCBI taxonomy): domain Eukaryota; kingdom Viridiplantae; phylum Streptophyta; class Polypodiopsida; order Cyatheales; family Cibotiaceae; genus Cibotium; species Cibotium barometz. The sequence continues at coordinate 35,563,940 of NC_141061.1, read as the reverse complement.
AACATGTGTGAGACATAAATGACCCCGTGTCCAGCTGGTCATAGTGTGTGGACATTAGCTAGGGTTAGTAGAGTGTGGACACAACTCATTGTGTGTTGTGTGGATTATGGATTAGTGCATTATGCTTTGTGTGAGAGTGGACATGGCTTCCCTCTATGGTTAGGGTTTGCAATAGACATTAGGGTTTTCTCCTGTGGTTGTGTCTCCTCCTCCTCTACCGTTCTTTCAACATGGTATCAGAGCCTTGTGCTGTTTATTAGGGTTTATGAGTGAGTGAAGTGAAGAGGGAGAAGAAGAAGCTGTGAAAAGAAGCTGTGGAGCTGTGAAGCTTGGAGCACACCAAATATTATCAGATCTGAAAGCTTGGCCTACCGGGTAAGGTCTTCTAAACATCCTTGAGCGGATTGCAGGTGAAACAGGCAAAAGCAAAGCTTTTTAGAGCAAATCAAAGCAAGGCAAAATTCTGGTTTTTGAAGCTTTCCATTAAAGCTTGGGAACATTGATGTATGGTGAAAATATGTGTGATTCTGGCAAAGCAAAGATGTATTTGACAAAGAGGGATGTATTGGCAACCCATGTGCAAGCCTTGAACAAAATTTGGAGCAATTTACATGCATTTAATTGAGAGAAATTACTGGTTTTTTGAGCTCTCACAAAACAGAGAAGAGGAAGCCCAAAATTGATGCATTTGGAGCCTATTTTTGGTGAAAATTCAACCATTGGTGGGTTGCACACATACTTAGGTGTCTTGGGCACTTGTAGTAATCTTCAATTAACATCAAAAACACTCCCAAACCCCTCTACAGCAGGCGGCGCAGCCCATACAGGGAAAACAGAGCAGAATTCTGGTTTTTTCACCACGAGGAGATCAAATTCTCACTCGGTGCTTGATATATTCCACAACCTCCTTAGCAATTGGATGCTTTACATCTTGGAGAAGAGGGCTATGTGATTTGTTTGGCCAATGATGCTTAATTGAGCTGGGAATGAGCTGATTAAAACAGGCTGTCCACACCTGTAATGAGATTCCAGAATCCTTTCCCTTTCAAGAAACTCTTTATCCTGTACTTGTTGAGATTCAAGCTCGATGTCAGTGTGAGCCAGCTATGCTATGGACTGGCAGATTAGGTAGGAACATGTGTGAGACATAAATGACCGCGTGTCCAGCTGGTCATAGTGTGTGGACATTAGCTAGGGTTAGTAGAGTGTGGACACAACTCATTGTGTGTTGTGTGGATTATGGATTAGTGCATTATGCTTTGTGTGAGAGTGGACATGGCTTCCCTCTATGGTTAGGGTTTGCAATAGACATTAGGGTTTGCTCCTGTGGTTGTGTCTCCTCCTCCTCTACCGTTCTTTCAACATGGTATCAGAGCCTTGTGCTGTTTATTAGGGTTTATGAGTGAGTGAAGTGAAGAGGGAGAAGAAGAAGCTGTGAAAAGAAGCTGTGAAGCTGCCATTGGAGCTGTGAAGCTTGGAGCACACCAAATATTATCAGATCTGAAAGCTTGGCCTACCGGGTAAGGTCTTCTAAACATCCTTGAGTGGATTGCAGGTGAAACAGGCAAAAGCAAAGCTTTTTAGAGCAAATCAAAGCAAGGCAAAATTCTGGTTTTTGAAGCTTTCCATTAAAGCTTGGGAACATTGATGTATGGTGAAAATATGTGTGATTCTGGCAAAGCAAAGATGTATTTGACAAAGAGGGATGTATTGGCAACCCATGTGCAAGCCTTGAACAAAATTTGGAGCAATTTACATGCATTTAATTGAGAGAAATTACTGGTTTTTTGAGCTCTCACAAAACAGAGAAGAGGAAGCCCAAAATTGATGCATTTGGAGCCTATTTTTGGTGAAAATTCAACCATTGGTGGGTTGCACACATACTTAGGTGTCTTGGGCACTTGTAGTACTCTTCAATTAACATCAAAAACACTCCCAAACCCCTCTACAGCAGGCGGCGCAGCCCATACAGGGAAAACAGAGCAGAATTTTGGTTTTTTCACCACGAGGAGATCAAATTCTCACTCGGTGCTTGATATATTCCACAACCTCCTTAGCAATTGGATGCTTTACATCTTGGAGAAGAGGGCTATGTGATTTGTTTGGCCAATGATGCTTAATTGAGCTGGGAATGAGCTGATTAAAACAGACTGTCCACTGGTTGCAGAGAAACAGAGCATTTTAATCGAGCAATTAATCTTTGGTGTTTTACAATTGGACAAATTCCTCTTACATGGAGTTGATGGACACTATTGCTAAGCCAATGAATGCCTGGTTGCTCAATTTGGTGAAATATTGAAGGAATTAGAGCCAAATCATTACTGGTTTTTCTGGTTTTTCTGGTTTTTCCAAAAACAGAAAAAGGGGTTTTCAAAAATTGATGATTACACATGTCAAATGGAGTTGATACTCAACATTGAGGTTCATTAGGTGTCAATGCAAGTTGCCTAGACTTGATTGCACCATTACATTGCGATTTGGAGCCTTGGAAGGCGTGTCAATACAGGGTATTCCGCACTGCGTGAGGCAGTTCATCTCAGATGATTACAGGTTGATTTTCTATATCAAATTTGGAGTTTGTTGGCTATCTTGGAGTATCTGAAACATTCATTGGAGTTTGGTTGAGCTGAGGAAGGCTCACTTACAGATTTGAAGTGTGCGGAAGGTGTATGCATTGAGCGAACATGTCTGACAATCCAGTTCAGATTGTTGGTGAGAAGCTGGATAGGAAGAACTTCCAGGCATGGAAGTACAGGATAAAGAGTTTCTTGAAAGGGAAAGGATTCTGGAATCTCATTACAGGTGCTGAGCCAGAGCCTGAGCTACCTCGGCAACCTACACAGCAGCAGCTTATTGCTCATAAGCAATGGTCAGAGAGAGCATTCAAAGTGCTGCATTATTTGTCTATATGTATATCTGATGCTATGCTCATACACATTCAGGATGCTGAGAATCCCAAAGATGCATGGGATACTTTGGTCAAAATGTTTGATACAGATACGAGTGCTCGCAAGTCTCAATTGCGACAGCAAATACACAATGTGAAAAGGAATAAAAGGAGCATACATGATTATGTGCAAGAAATCAAGAAGTTTGCAGATGCATTGGCCACAATAAATGCCCCCATGCCTGATGATGATTTGGTGGATATTACCTTGCGTGGTCTTGGCAAGGAATACAAATCCTTTGATACATCTATCTCAGTGAGGAGTACAGGTCTACCCGACTTCGATGAGTTGGTTTCCCTCTTGTTGGTTGAGGAAATCAAGCTCAATGATTCATTTCAGGATGCATCTACTAGCCATGATGATGGCAGAAATCAGGCATTTTACTCGCAGAGAGGTTATAGAGGCAGGGGGAGATTTGCATCACGTGGACGTGGATGGTAATGGTCGTGGATGGCAGGATAGACCTCCACAACAGAATTTTCAGCCTTCTTATGGTGCTCGAGGTGGTCGTGGTTATGCACCTCAGCGAGGTAGAGGTACCCCCCGTGGTCGAGGACGTTGGCAAGGCCAACAAAATTCTATGCAAGATGTGGAATGCCATTATTGTGGCAAATATGGTCATATGGCGAGAGATTGCTTTCGCAAACAGAATGATTTGAGAGGGGGAAGAGCACAGCGTGGTGGTCATTATGGTGGAAACTATGCACAACATGGTGGCAACTATGCATCAAGTAGCAATGATGGAGCTGCAAATCATTTGTTTGCCATGAAGCATGTTGTGGGTTCTATGACAACAAATGCTGAGAATGATGATACATGGTATATGGACTCAGGTGCATCAAATCATATGACATGCCATGGTGAATGGTTTGAGCACATGAAGCCAATGGATGTCAAAGGTTATGTGGAAACAGGTGATGATACCCAGCATGTCATTACACATGTTGGAAGTGTACCATTGGTCATGCATAATGGTCAGACAAAGTCTATGTCAGATGTGCTGTATGTGCCTTCAATCACTAAAAGCTTGGCCTCAGTTGGTCAAATGGTGGAACAGGGATTACAGGTTAGATTCAACGAGCATGGATGCTTTGTTGAAGACTTCAAACATAGATGTAGAGTGATTGCTAAAGGCAAGAAAGAAGGAAGACTGTTTAAGCTGGATGCTGGAATTCCTGAGCTAAAATCAGCCATGTTCTCAAAGAGCAGGAATGTGGTACAGGATATTGATATGTGGCACAAGAGGATTGGCCATGTAAATATACAGAGATTAAAGAACATGCAAACAAGAGGCATTGTCAATGGTTTGCCTAGGTTCAAATATGATGGACATATGCATGTTTGTGAAGCCTGTCAGTTTGGGAAGCAGGCAAGATTGAGATTTCCTAGAGAAGGAAATATGAGTAACAGGCCACTTGAGATCGTGCACAGTGATGTATGGGGTCCTGCACAAAACCCGTCTATCAAAGGCAGTTTATACTATGTTACATTCATTGATGACTTTAGCAGGATGACATGGATATACTTTCTCAGGGAGAAGAGTGAAGTATTGGAAAAATTCATGGATTTCAAAGCTTTTGCAGAAAAGCAGTATGGCTGTTGGATTAAATGTCTGAGGACAGATGGAGGTGGTGAATACACCTCAAAAGCTTTTGAGCATTTCTTGAGGAAGCATGGAATAAGGAGACAATTGACTTGCAAGTATACACCTCAGCAGAATGGTGTGGCTGAGAGAAAGAATAGAGTTATATGTGAAGTGGCAAGGGAAATGCTTAATGAAAAGAGCATGCCAGATTACTATTGGGCAGAAGCATGTGCTACTGCAGTTTATATATTGAACAAAACACCTACAGTAGCCATTCATGGAAGCACGCCAGAGATGCGGCTCACAGGTTACAGGCCAGACATTGGACATCTTAAAGTTTTTGGATGCATAGCTTATGTTCATGTGCCTGATGAAAGAAGAAGGAAGTTGGATCCTAAGGCAGAGAAATGTATATTTGTTGGGTATGCACAGGATCGAAAAGCCTACAAGTGTTATAATCCACAAACTAGACAAGTGGTCATCTCACGTGATGTGGTGTTTGATGAGCTTGCTAGTTGGTATAAGGCAAAAGATGAGGGTGTTATTGAGACACTTGAGGCTGATGTACATGTGAACTTGCCATCACAAGCAAGTTCAAGTTCTACTACTATGTCTGGGCCAGCAGCAGTGTTCGTCCATGGTCAGGACGTCTGAGGCATGAGAGTGTAAGCACTGGGAGTAGTGCTATGGACAAAGGAAAGAAGAAAGTCGAAGGGATTGGAATCACAGGATATGAGTCATCCAGTTCTGAAAGTTTGGATGAGGAGCTTGGCATACCTGTTTTACGCACACCTGGTGCTAGACAGGACAGATATGTGCCACCACATGCTAGAGTCACAGGTGTACAGAGTGACCCGCATGCATTGCGGAGATCCCAGAGGGTCAGATATCCTGTTGATGACAGGTTGACATACAGAGATTTTGCTATGCACTATGCATATATGACATCTATGGTAAAGCATGTGGAACCTACATGCTACACAGAGGCTATTGGAGAGCATGTATGGGAGAAAGCAATGGACATAGAGATGGATGCATTGGTCCATAATGATACATGGGATTTGGTTGCCCTACCAAAGGACAAGAATGTTATTGGATGTAAATGGGTCTACAAAGTGAAGTGCAAATCTGATGGTTCTATTGAAAGACATAAGGCAAGATTGGTAGCAAAGGGTTATGCACAGACCCATGGATTGGATTATGATGAGACGTTTAGCCCAGTGGCTAAGATGGGCACAGTGAGAGCAGTCATTGCTATGGCTGCAGCTAATGGCTGGGAAATGCATCAGATGGATGTAAAGAATGCATTTCTGAATGGAGATCTACAAGAGGAAGTATACATGGCACAGCCAGAAGGGTATGTACACCCTAGATATCCTACTCACGTATGCAGGTTGAAAAAGGCATTGTATGGTCTAAAGCAAGCACCATGTGCCTGGAGTGATAAGATGAGTAGATATCTTATCTCACTTGGTTTCCAGATTTCTACAGCAGATTCTTCACTGTATGTGAAGAAGACACAGCATGGGATTGTGTTACTAGTCATCTATGTGGATGACTTGATTATTACAGGTGATCATGGTGCAGATGTGATGCATGTCAAGCAAGCTTTAAGTGGGAAATTTGACATGAAAGATCTTGGTGAGTTGAGATATTTCCTTGGCATTGAAGTGGTGAAAGATCATGCAGGTACTTGGTTAGTACAGCGCCAATATGCCTTGGATATGTTGGCAAAGTATGGCATGACAGGATGTAAACCTATGAGTACGCCATTGGAGCAAAATATGAAGTTGCGGGCTGATTATGGCAAGGAATTGGATGATCCTTCCATGTACAGGAAGATGGTTGGTAGTCTCATATATATGACTATCACACGCCCAGATTTGAGTTATGCAGTGGGGCTAGTCAGTCAGTTTATGCAGAGCCCCAGGAAACCACATTTGGATGCAGTGAGACGCATCATGAGATATGTGAAGACCACAGCACATTATGGTCTATTTTATGAGAGTGGTAAAAGCTTGGACATTCATGGCTACACAGATGCTGATTGGGCAGGTAGCGCATATGACAGGAGGTCTACTAGTGGATATGCTTTTACACTTGGAAGTGCTGTGGTGAGTTGGAGTAGCAAAAAGCAACCTACAGTTGCTTTATCCAGTACAGAGGCTGAGTACAGGGGTGCAGCCATTGCTACTTGCGAGGCTGTTTGGTTAAAGAGTCTCTTGGCAGACTTATGTGAGCCTCTTGATGGGAAAGTTGTCATACATTGTGACAACATGAGCAGTATACAGCTGGCAAAGAATCCAGTGTTTCATGCGAGGACCAAACACATAGAGGTCCATTATCACTTTGTCAGAGAAAAGGTGCTTTGGATGGTACAGTTGATCTTCACTATGTGAAGACTGATGAGCAGGTGGCTGATATCTTCACGAAGCCACTTAGCAGGGAGAAGTTTGAGTACTTCCGGACTATGTTGGGAGTACATGGGATGAGCTTGAGGGGGAGTGTTGAGAGTCTTGATATCCCAAGCTCATCTACATCTTCATCGGCAGTACATCATGAGCTTGAGAGGGGCTGTTGAGATTCAAGCTCGATGTCAGTGTGAGCCAGCTATGCTATGGACTGGCAGATTAGGTAGGAACATGTGTGAGACATAAATGACCGCGTGTCCAGCTGGTCATAGTGTGTGGACATTAGCTAGGGTTAGTAGAGTGTGGACACAACTCATTGTGTGTTGTGTGGATTATGGATTAGTGCATTATGCTTTGTGTGAGAGTGGACATGGCTTCCCTCTATGGTTAGGGTTTGCAATAGACATTAGGGTTTGCTCCTGTGGTTGTGTCTCCTCCTCCTCTACCGTTCTTTCAACAGTACTTCCATGCCTGGAAGTTCTTCCTATCCAGCTTCTCACCAACAATCTGAACTGGATTGTCCGACATGTTGCTCAATGCATACACCTTCCGCACACTTCAAATCTGTAAATGAGCCTTCCTCAGCTCAATCACACTCCAATGAATGTTTCAGATACTCCAAGATAGCCAACAAACTCCAAATTTGATGTAGAAAATCAACCTGTAATCATCTGAGATGAACTGACTCACGCAGTGCGGAATACCCTGAATTTACACGCCTTCCAAGGCTCCAAATCGCAATGTAATGGTGCAATCAAGTCTAGGCAACTTGCATTGACACCTAATGAACCTCAATGTTGAGTATCAACTCCATCTGACATGTGTAATTATCAATTTTTGAAAACCCCTTTTTCTGTTTTTGAAAAAACCAGAAAAACCAGAAAAACCAGTAATGATTTGGCTCTAATTCCTTCAATATTTCACCAAATTGAGCAACCAGGCATTCATTGGCTTAGCAATAGTGTCCATAAACTCCATGTAAGAGGAATTTGTCCAATTGTAAAACACCAAAGATTAATTGCTCAATTAAAATGCTCTGTTTCTCTGCAACCAGTAGACAGCCTGTTTTAATCAGCTCATTCCCAGCTCAATTAAGCATCATTGGCCAAACAAATCACATAGCCCTCTTCTCCAAAGTATAAAGCATCCAATTGCTAAAGAAATTGTGAAAGATATCAAGCACCGGATGAGAATTTGATCTCCTCGTAGTCAAAAAACCAGATTTCTGCCCTGTTTTCCCTGTGTGAGCTGTGCCGCCTGCTGTAGAGCTCTTTGGGAGTGATTGAAGTGCTATTTGATGATGTATTTGAGTGCCCAACACACTTGGGTATGTGTGCAACCCACCAATGCTTTGATTTTCACTAAAAATGTGCTCCAAATGCTTCAATTTTTGACTTGCTTTTCTCTGTTTTGTATGAGCTCAAAAACCAGAGTTTTCCACTCAATTAAATGCATTCAAATTGCTTCAAAATCACAGTAGGGCTTGCATAGAAGTTGCCAATACATCCCTCATTGTCAGATACATGTTTGCTTTGCCAGAATCACACATATTTTCACCATACATCAATGTTCCCAAGCTTTAATGGAAAGCTTCAAAAACCAGAATTTTTCTTTGCTTTGATTTGCTCTATTTTGCTTTGCCTTTGCCTGTTTCACCTGCAATCCGCTCAAGGATGTTTAGAGGACCTTACCCGATAGGCCAAGCTTTCAGATCTGATAATATTTGGTGTGCTCCAAGCTTCACAGCTCCAATGGCAGCTTCACAGCTTCTTTTCACAGCTTCTTCTTCTCCCTCTTCACTCACTCACTCATAAACCCTAATAAACAGCACAAGGCTCTGATACCATGTTGAAAGAACGGTAGAGGAGGAGGAGACACGCACACAGGAGCAAACCCTAATGTCTATTGCAAACCCTAACGATAGAGGGAAGCCATGTCCACTCTCACACAAAGCATAATGCACTAATCCATAATCCACACAACACACAATGAGTTGTGTCCACACTCTACTAACCCTAGCTAATGTCCACACACTATGACCAGCTGGACACGCGGTCATTTATGTCTCACACATGTTCCTACCTAATCTGCCAGCACATAGCATAGCTGGCTCACACTGACATCGAGCTTGAATCTCAACACTTCCATGTATGGCTGTTGTGGGTGTCTTATTAAGTACATACACCGCTGTGGCACATGCTTCTGTGCCCAATAATAGTCTGGCATGCTTTTCATTGAGTATCGCCCTGGCCACTTTACAAATGACTCTCTTTTTCCTCTCAGCAACACTTTGAGGTGTCCATTGTCTGGCCTAAAACCTCTAAGACGCATCTCTGGCATACTTCCATGTATGGCTGTTGTGGGTGTCTTATTAAGTACATACACCACTATGGCACACACTTCTGTGCCCAATAATAGTCTGGCATGCTTTTCATTGAGTATCGCCCTAGCCACTTTACAAATGACTCTATTTTTCCTCTCAGCAACACCATTTTGCTGAGGTGTGTACCTGCTAGTTAGTTGCCTTCTTACGCCATGCTTTCTTAAGAAATTCTCAAAAGCATGTGAGATGTATTCACCACCTCCATCTGTCCTCAAACATTTTATCCAAGAGCCATATTGCTTCTCTGCAAAAGCTTTGAAGTCTATAAACTTTCCCAACACTTCACTTTTCTCTCTGAGAAAGTAAATCCAAGTCATTCTGCTGAAATCATCAATGAATGTCACATAATACAAGCTGCCTTTAATGGATGCCACATAATACAAGCTGCCTTTAATGGATGGGTTTTGTGCGTAGGACCACATACATCACTATGAACTATCTCAAGTGGCTTGCTACTCATGTTGCCTTCTTTAGGAAATGGTAACCTTGCTTGCTTTCCAAACTGACAAGCATCATAGACATGCATATTCCCATCATACTTGAATCTAGGCAGCCCACTAACAAGGCCTCTTGCCTGTATGTTCTTTAACCTTTGTATGTTCACATGTCCAATCCTTTTATGCCACATGTCAATGTCTTGTACCACATTTTGGCTTTTAGAGAACATGGCCGATTTCAACTCAGGAATCCCAGCATCCAACTTAAATAACCTGCCTTCTTTCTTACCTTTGGCAATGACTCTACATCCATTTTTTGAAATCCTCAACAAAGCAACCATGCTCGCTAAAACAAACCTGTAAACCCTGTTCCACCATTTGACCAACTGAGGCCAAACTTTTTGTAATAAAATGCACATACAAGAAATCTACCAAAGACTTTGTTTCACCATTGTGCATCACCAATGGTACACTTCCAACATGTGTGATAGCATGTTGGGAATCATCTCCTATCTCCACATAGCCTTTCACATCCATTGGCTTCATATGCTCAAACCATTCGCCATGATAAGTCATATGGTTTGATGCTCTAGAGTCCATATACCAAGTGTCATCACTGTCATCATAGATCCCACGACATGTTTCATGGCAAATAATGTTGAGAGTCTTGATATCCCAAGCTCATCTACATCTTCATCGGCAGTACATCATGAGCTTGAGAGGGGCTGTTGAGATTCAAGCTCGATGTCAGTGTGAGCCAGCTATGCTATGTGCTTGGCAGATTAGGTAGGAACATGTGTGAGACATAAATGACCGCGTGTCTAGCTGGTCATAGTGTGTGGACATTAGCTAGGGTTAGTAGAGTGTGGACACAACTCATTGTGTGTTGTGTGGATTATGGATTAGTGCATTATGCTTTGTGTGGGAGTGGACATGGCTTCCCTCTATGGTTAGGGTTTGTAATATACATTAGGGTTTGCTCCTGTGTGTGTGTCTCCTCCCCCTCTACCATTCTTTCAACATGGTATCAGAGCCTTGTGCTGTTTATTAGGGTTTATGAGTGAGTGAGTGAAGAGGGAGAAGAAGAAGCTGTGAAAAGAAACTGTGAAGCTGGCCATTGGAGCTGTGAAGCTTGGAGCACATACTATCAGATCTGAGAGCTTGGCCTAAACGGGTAAGGTCCTCTAAACATCCTTGAGCAGATTGCAGGTGAAACGGGCAAAAGCAAAGCAAAATAGAGCAAATCAAAGCAAAGAAAAATTCTGGTTTTTGAAGCTTTCCATTAAAGCTTGGGAACATTGATGTATGGTGGAAATACGTGTGATTCTGGCAAAAGACATATGTATTTGACAAAGAGGGATGTATTAGCAACCCATGTGCAAGCCTTGAACAATTTTTGGAGCAATTTACATGCATTTGATTGAGTGAAATTACTGGTTTTTTGAGCTCTCACAAAACAGAGAAGAGGAAGCCCAAAATTGATGCATTTGGAGTGAGATTTTGGCAAAAATTGAACCATTGGTGGATTACACATATGCCTAGGTGTGTTGGGCACTCAAATACATCATCAAATAGCAAGTTAATCACTCCCAAAGCCCTCATTTGCAGGCGGCGCAGCTAGACAGGAGAAAACAGAGCAGTTTTTGGTCATTTTGACTACGAGGAGATCAATTTCTCACTTGGTACTTGATATCTTCCACAACTTCCTTAGCAATTGGATGCTTTACACTTTGGAGAAGAGGGCTATGTTATTTTTTTGGTCAATGGTCCCTAATTGAGCTGGGAATGAGCTGATTAAAACAGGCTGTCCACTGGTTGCAGAGAAACAGAGCATTTTAATTGAGCAATTAATCTTTGGTGTTTTACAATTGGACAAATTCCTCTTACATGGAGTTGATGGACACTATTGCTAAGCCAATGAATGCCTGGTTGCCCAATTCGGTGAAATATTGAAGAAATTAGAGCCAAATCATTACTGGTTTTTCTCGTTTTTCCAAAAACAGAGAAAGGGGTTTTCAAAAATTGATATGTACACATGTCAGATGGTGTTGATACTCAACATTGAGGTTCATTAGGTGTCAATGCAAGTTGCCCATACTTGATTGCACCATTACATTGCGATTTGGAGCCTTGGAAGGCGTGTCAATTCAGGGTATCCCGCACTGAGTGAGTCAGTTCATCTTGGATGATTACAGGGTATCCCGCACTGAGTGAGTCAGTTCATCTTGGATGATTTACAGGTTGATTTTCTACATAAAATTTGGAGTTTGTTGGCTATCTTGGAGTATCTGGAACATTCATTGGAGTGTGGTTGAGCTGAGGAAGGCTCATTTACAGATTTGAAGTGTGCGGAAGGTGTACGCATTGAGCAACATGTCGGACAATCCAGTTCAGATTGTTGGTGAAAAGCTGGATAGGAAGAACTTCCAGGCATGGAAGTACAAGATAAAGAGTTTCTTGAAAGGAAAAGGATTTTGGAATCTCATTACAGGTGCTGAGCGTGAGCCTGAGCTACCTCGGCAACCTACACAGCAGCAGCTTATTGCTCATAAGCAATGGTCAGAGAGAGCATTCAAAGTGCTGCATTATTTGTCTATATGCATTTCTGATGCTATGCTCATACACATTCAGGATGCTGAGAATCCCAAAGATGCATGGGATACTTTGGTCAAGATGTTTGATACAGATACGAGTGCTCGCAAGTCTCAATTATTGCGACAGCAGATACACAATGTGAAAAGGAATAAAAGAAGCATACATGATTATGTGCAAGAAATCAAGAAGTTTGCAGATGCATTGGCCACAATAAATGCCCCCATGCCTGATGATGATTTGGTGGATATTACCTTGCGTGGTCTTGGCAAGGAATACAAATCTTTTGATACATCTATCTCAGTGAGGAGTACAGGTTTACCTGACTTCGATGAGTTGGTTTCACTCTTATTGGTTGAGGAAATCAAGCTCAGTGATTCATTTCTGGATGCATCTTCTAGCCATGATGATGGCAAAAATCAGGCTTTCTACTCGCAGAGAGGTTTTAGAGGCAGGGGGAGATTCGCATCACGTGGATGTGGTGGTAATGGTCATGGATGGCAGGATAGGCCTCCACAACAGAATTTTCAGCCTTCTTATGGTGCTCGAGGTGGTCGTGGATATGCACCTCAGCGAGGCAGAGGTAACCCCCGTGGACGAGGACGTTGGCAAGGCCAACAAAATTCTATGCAAGATGTGGAATGCCATTATTGTGGCAAATATGGTCATATGGCGAGAGATTGTTTCCGCAAACAGAATGATTTGAGAGGGGGAAGAGCACAACGTGGTGGTCATTATGGTGGAAACTATGCACAACATGGTGGTAACTATGCATCAAGTAGCAATGATGGAACTGCAAATCATTTGTTTGCCATGAAGCATGTTGTGGGTTCTATGACAACAAATGCTGAGAATGATGATACATGGTATATGGACTCAGGAGCATCAAACCATATGACATGTCATGGTGAATGGTTTGAGCACATGAAGCCTATGGATGTAAAAGGCTATGTGGAAACAGGTGATGATACCCAGCATGTCATTACACATGTTGGAAGTGTACCATTGGTCATGCACAATGGTCAGACAAAGTCTATGTCAGATGTGCTGTATGTGCCTTCGATCACTAAAAGCTTGGCCTCAGCAGTTGGTCAAATGGTGGAACAGGGATTACAGGTTCGCTTCAATGAGCATGGATGCTTCGTTGAAGATTTTAAACATGGATGTAGAGTGATTGCTAAAGGCAAGAAAGAAGGAAGATTGTTTAAGCTGGATGCTGGAATTCCTGAGCTAAAATCAGCCATGTTCTCAAAGAGCAGGAATGTGGTACAGGACATTGATATGTGGCATAAGAGAATTGGACATGTCAATATACAGAGATTAAAGAACATGCAAACAAGAGGCATTGTCAATGGATTGCCTAGGTTCAAATATGATGGACATATGCATGTTTGTGAAGCCTGTCAGTTTGGAAAGCAGGCAAGATTGAGGTTTCCCAGAGAAGGAAATATGAGTAACAGGCCACTTGAGATCGTACATAGTGATGTATGTGGTCCTGCACAAAACCCATCTATCAAAGGCAGTTTATACTATGTTACATTCATTAGGAACTCAATGGAGTCTTCTTGGGCCCTTTAATTTGGACGTTTAGTGAAATGCTTAAAATGCTAATCCATCTTTGACCAAGCCTAGAAGCCTAGTCCTAAAAGCATATATTTGATTTTTCACAAAAACAAAAAAAAAATAAAAAAAAGGAGATATTCCTAGATCTGGCCACCTAGGTGACTTTAAAGCTTTGTAATGGGCTGTCAGTCAGTAATCATAGCCTGCAGCAACCTTTTCGAACTCCAAACATTCCAAAAATTCGTCACTTTCTTCCCCCCTTTTTTGTGTGTACACTAGATCTCTTTCTCTCTCTAAATCTTCTCTCTAAAACGCCCTGCACTCCTTCTCCATGGAAAAAAGCGTCTTTCTCTACTCCAAAAGCCATAGCTAACAGATCTGTACTCCTAAATGAGCCTTCTCTCTCCAAACCCACAGTAGTAGCCATGGCTTGCAGGGAAGAAGCTTACCATGAGCATTCTCTCTACAGTACTTGGTCCTCTCTCCATAGCTAGCAGGTCTGTACTCCTAAATGAGCCTTCTCTCTCCAAACCCACAGTAGTAGCCATGGCTTGCAAGGAAGAAGCTTACCAGGAGCATTCTTTCTACAATACTTTGTTCTCCCTCCAAACCCACAGTTGTAGCACAGAAAAACCTTTTCATGAAGTATTCTCTCTCTATATTGCTTAGCAGCCATAGCTTGCACTAAAGAAGCTTCCCATGATGCATTATCTCCTTTGCATTTTCGTCTCACCATTGCCAACCCTCTCTATGTTTCTTTGGCTCCCTTTCTGGCTTCTTTCTCTATCCACAATGCAGCTCTAGAGAAGCAACCCTCATCTCCATTCTTCCCATTATTTTTTGATACCATATCCTGCTCCTTCCACTCCTATTCAACCCAAGCTTACAAGCCTACTTTCTTGTAGATGGCACTACAAGACATCACCAATAAGCCTTCTAAGATCCGCCTTCAGGTTGATTTGGAGACAGAATACGCAACCCTACGCAGTAGGCATGTTGCACCCAATATTTCATACGATCAGCTTCGAATGCAAGGAGCAAAGGCCATTGATCTTTGGATTGATGGAAATCTTTATCCACCAGATCCAATATCTGGTGCCCCTCCACCATTCAAAAGCATTACAAGTTTTCTTATGTTTGTTGGTGATGGTTTCAATGGGCTTCTTGGCTATTGTAGGAGATTACACATGTTGTGGCTAGATGAGGCAGCTGAAAAGAGGCAAACACAATTTGTCTTCGACCAGCTTCAAGCGGCATCGACTAAGCAGATCAATGGTTTGATGCAGAGGAATAAAGAGCTCTCAGAGGAGCTGGAGGTGCAGAAGAATAATCTAGCGGATCGTGTGCGCACAATAAATCAATTTACCGATAATTATGTTCGTCTTCAACACTCCACTCGTAATCTTCGACGTCGTGTTCACCATTTCACTCATCTTCCCATGGGATATCACGCAAGGCAAAGAAAACGTAAAGCTGTTGGGTTGCTTTCAAAGACAGCAGGCGCATGCAAGAGGCGTAAACAAACAACCAGGTAAAAATTTTTGTAGGAATTATAGCAGCTTTGAGAAGCAATTAATGAATAAAGCATCTCTCATGGTTGACCATTGTGATTGTAGGGCTTGTGCAACAGCTATACTAGGATGTAACAACGCTGAGGACAATGTTAATGCCTCCCTTCTTCAGCATGTCCTTCAGGAGAAGGATATTATGGAAATGATAACAGGTTCTGGTAATGATAAGCTGCGGGAGACCCTTCGTCAACATTTCTTGAAGGAAATCAAAGAAATTGTCACCCCCAAAGAGATGCTTGATATATGTGACTCAGCAGGTATTAGCCAGAAAGGTTACAGAGCAATGTACAGGTCAATCACTTTAGGGTTGCGAGCAAAGGGAGTTACGCAATCCTTGCTTCCAACACTTTATAGCTTACAGATGGCAAAGAAGTGTGCTAATGGTGATATTGCATCCATGTTCGAGGGTGGGTACAAGTGGGTGGAGGATATTATGCCAATGCCAACAATCAAACCCTTTCAATACAATGCATATAACAATGTCTACATCGACATGGAAGTGCTACAAAAAGCAATGATTCAGTACTATGGCCTCACACTTGAAGAGACAGGTGGAAATGCCGTGTTTGTCTTGAAGCTGGATGAATGTCAAGTGGTTAAAGGTCAAAGACTGGAGCGTGTTAGTTTAACCTTGATGAGCCGAGCACTTAGAGGAAGGCCTTTAGAGACCCAAGAGTTGGATGCAACTGAAGACAGCAACAATAGGGGTCAAGGGCATAAGCAAGACTACTACGGCATTCAATCAGAGAAGAACATCTGGTGGCAAGCAGCATGGGTCCTCCCAAAAGAGAACCATGATACCTTGAGGTGGTATTTTGAACGGTCTGGCATTCAACATGTCGTCTCTTGTCAGGTCAATGGTCAGAAGCTTGATGTTCCCGGAATAGGCTGCTTTAACGTTGAATGGCACTTGGGTGGCGATCTAAAAACCTTAAAGTGTATGTTGGGTTGTAAAACAGGTGCGAATACTATATTCTCATGTGTTTACTGTTGTCATTCCAAGACAGCAGTAGACTCAAGAGTAAAAGGGAAACAACCTAGCAAAGGCAAAAGTCAAAAACAGGTGGGTGCAAAAAAAGCAATCGTTTTTTATGCTGAACAGAGGAAAGGATCAAAGGTATGGCATAATGGCATATTAAGTTGTGACCAGAGCAAGCCACCTAGTCGTGACCAGGAGGACAATGCTTGGAACCCAATCTTGGAAATTCCACTATGTCAAGTGCATGTGTGCACATTACATGCAAGACTGAGGATTTTGGATAAGCTATTGATGCTCCACATAAACTATGTCTGGAACATGGAGCCCGAAGATCGACGAGAAGAGTCAATACGTGCACTAGAGGGTGTACTTTCCTCTATGGGATTACATGCTGGAGCAGTGGTCTTGACAAAGGACAGAAAATCAAACCCTACACAAGACAACCCTAATAAAATTTGCATGGGTGGATCATAGGCAAGACACTTGCTATCAAACCACTTGGGTTCTCATAGCCACACTGACTTTGAAATTTGGAAGAAGATATGTGATGTCACAACATATCGAGGAAATGATGCCAGGCTTGACCTAAAACGTGCACATGTATGGGAGGTGTGTAATAAAATGGTCGATCTTCTAGAGCGACCTCACCTGGATGACCATGGTATTGAGGCACTTAAACAAGCCACTTGTAGATTCACAGAAGAAATGGTCGAGGCCTGGGGAGAAACACACATTACTCACTACATGGTAATGTTGTATTTATTGTGTCCTTGTAGTATGTTCTTCATACTGTTTGTTGACTTTTTGTAATTTTCTATGCAGCATATATTGTATGCACATGGGCCATACTTTCTCGATAGATATGGCTCTTTAGCACTTTGGAGCAATCAAGGCATGGAGAAATCACATTACCAAGCAAAGGCCGTGTATTTTAAGGGCACTCTCCATGGTGGTGGCAAAGTCAAGAGTAATGCACTCCATGAAATGTTCAACTGGTTCTATCGCGTTCTGGTTGGCAAAAAAAGGCAGAAAAGTCGCGGTAATTTGTCTCTTAGGCGTCAAATAATGAAAACTGTTAATGCAAGAAGAACTGAAGGATACAACAGATCAAATGCTAGGGAGAGACTACGGCAGTGGGTAGCAAGCAAGCGTCGGTGTGGTTCCTCATGGGCTTAAACTCTCTGATTATAATCTTTTTGTGTTTTTAAATTTTCTAAAAGTTTTAAAAAATTATATTTATAGACATATTTAAGTCATTTTTCATTTATAGAAACCACATTTCAATTTCTTCTTTGTGCTCTACTCTCTCTTGCCCTCCCACTATCTCTTGCACTCGTAAATACCTAGGCCATGCCAGAAGAACAGGAGCAAGACTTGCGGTTTTTCGATCAACTCGGCCCACTACCTGCTACAGCAAAAAGGACAAGTCTACCCATCGTAACAGAGCAAGAGGCAAAGGAGATGAGAGAAGAAGAGCGCAGGAAGGAGGCTGAAGAAGCACAACGCAGGAAGGAAGCTGAAGAAGCAGGGCCTAGTAGAGAAGCGGAAGAAGAACGGCGTCGAAAAGAAGCCGAGGAAGGTCAAGGGCAGCCACCGGAGATTGTTATTGAGGCCGACACCCTAGAACAGCTAGAGGTTATCTTACAGAACAGGGAGGTCGAGCTCTTGTCCTACGGCATCACGAAAGATACCATTGACAAAGAGTTTGCTCTTGTGAGGGCAGCTTGGGAGACAGAAATGCAAAAGAGACAGCAGCCCAAAGAGGACGCAAGGAGGGCAAGCCAACCACAGCCACAGGCAGCCACAACATCCAGGCGGCCAGTCAAGAAGTGTGGTAAAAGAATGGAGGGCAAGTTTCGGGACCAACAAGAAGAGGAAGAGCGTGCACAAAAGAAAAAGAAGTTCAGGTCTGAACGACCACCGTGGGAGAATCAAAGACCACCACCGCCTCCACCAGTTACAAAGAAGAAGAGAAAATGGAGGCCAGGGACAGTCGCGCTACGAGAGATTAGGAAATATCAGAAAAGCACAGATCTTCTCATCCCCAAGGCACCATTCTCTCGACTGGTGAGAGAAACAATGGAAAAATATTCTGACAGGGTTGACCGCATACAGAGCACAGCTCTTGAAGCTCTTCAAGAAGCTGCTGAAGATATTGTAGTTTCTGTTTTTGAAGACTCAGTGCTGGCTATGGTACATGCCAAGAGAGTTACTTTGAAGCCTGTAGATATGTCCCTAGCCCTACGTCTACGTTTAGAGCGTAGCCTTCTACCTCAATAGGCTAACCCATTTTGTAATTCTCCCTACAAAATTTTGTAATGTTCCCAGATTCCTTTGTAGCTTTTTCACACATTAATGAAAACTTTGTGAGTTGTGTTACATTCTTTGTTGAGTCCATTTTTTTTGTATGCTCAGTGCCAATGAACATTTCATTTAAAAATTATAAAAGCACTATACACACAGGACAAAACACACACAAACACACACACACACAAATATATATATATACACACACAAACATATATACACACATATATATACATATACAAATATATATACATATGCACATATATATATATATATATATATGTACACACACACACACATATATATGAATATTTATATATACAAAAAATGTAGATCCTATAAAGTCAACTAGAGAAACTTACAGAGTGCCTTATGAGCCTCAAGGCAAAAAAAACAAAAAAAAATAAAAAAAATGCCATGTGCGCTACGGCGCGTTAATCTCTAGTTTGACCAGGTCAAAATGGAGATTTACGCGCCGTAGCGCACATGGCATTTTTTTATTTTTTTTGATATATATGGTCTGGTGACCATTATAAATGCACCTAGAGACCCTTATAGAGTGCCTTTTGAGCCTCAAGGTCAAAAAAATAAAAAAAATAAAAAAAATTTACCATGTGCGCTACGGCGCGTTAATCGGCACTTTGACCAGGTCAAAATGCCGATTTACGCGCCGTAGCGCACATGGTAAATTTTTTATTTTTTTTTGATATCAAACGGTCTGGTGAGGCTCATAAGACACTTTAGGTGCCCTAACAGCCCTAAAATCTTATATATTTATATAAAATATTATATATATGTATATATATCTGATAATAGCCTTAAAATCTTATACACACACACATATACACACACACATATATACACACACACATATATATATATATATATATACATATATGTACATATATATATACATATATGTGAGTGTGTTTACATCTATAAATACAATATTTTTTCATACCGCTCTAACCCAATCTCGATTACTTTTTTTAATCACGATCACAATTAAAAAAAATCCTAAACAATTTTTCCTATGAACACATGAACAAAATCTTAAAATTGCGAGGCTTGAAATGGTATATCACAAGTACGCCAGGAAAAATCACAACTTACAATGCACAACAAAAAAATTTTATTAAACTTGGAAGAGAAGTTTGCATTACATCTTTTTAATAAGCTCTTGGAAGAGCTCAGGAGAGAGAGTTCTAGAGGCTGGTTTCTGGCCTCTAGAACTGAGTGAGAATCGAAGAACTAAGTAGTCACGTAAGTTGGCAAGGGACCAGTCATCATTCACAGTAACATCTTCTACATCCCCACCTTGCATGGATATATGTAGCACACCCTGTTCTGTAGAGGTTGTGTCGGAGTCTAACGCCTCCCATTCTCCATTTGTAAGCTTCCATCGCCTGTAAGGAAACGCAATGGACAACTGTTGCTTAGCAATATGATAGCGCATCACAACCTTCTCAACAATTACTCCGCATCTGATGGTGTCTCCATTGTGTTGAACAACTTTTTTATCCCATGCAGGTGATAAGAAACAAGTCAGAGCTCTCTCCCCCTTTGCAATCCATAAAGTTGGGGTACGATGTGTGTCACTTGTACGGAACAGGTACACAAAGAGGTGTAGAGGTATGAAGTAGGTTATGGTTGCTTTGTGAGATCCATATGTGCACTTCATAGCATTTTGCACCTTGCTTTCGATCTGCAAACAAGCCATGGCTACTGAAGCATTGTCTGGAATTGGCCATTCAATAGATGTGAGAGTTGGCGTAGGTTTTGGAACTAATTTTCCAGTACCATTTGCTGTCGTGGGAACCACATATGTATCCTCATAGAAGAAGATGTTTCGTGCAAGAAGTTGTGCAGCTGGACACCCTCCAAAGATTAAACTACCAAGCTCCACATGGTATGC
This sequence comes from Cibotium barometz, assembly GCF_041138505.1. Taxonomy (NCBI): domain Eukaryota; kingdom Viridiplantae; phylum Streptophyta; class Polypodiopsida; order Cyatheales; family Cibotiaceae; genus Cibotium; species Cibotium barometz. The sequence continues at coordinate 35,543,249 of NC_141061.1, read as the reverse complement.
TTCAAAGGTTCCTGAAATTGCCTCCATAGACTCCCATTCACTATAGTTTGAGGGAAAAATATCTACGCACAGGAACCCAAGAACAATCAACGCAGTGCTCAGTATACCATTATTAGCACACAATTGATTTAAAAACAAGAATATAAAGTGGTGAAATAACTTACAATTTGCAGGAAATCGTTGACGTTGGTCATGGTCTGCTAGTTTCAGCTCTGTTGCCTTGTAAACATGTTGGACCTTAGCTAGCTTTTTTCCATCACGATTTTGTTTGAGCTCCAATATCCGCCCTTTCCAATGGTGACTTTGTATATCAACGTATCGCTTTGACACCTTGTGGCTTCCTCTTGTACTAGGCTGCATCGTAATCCAGTTCCACTTCTCGTACTGTTTGATGTTCCAGTGCCCATCCTCATCTTGACCACTGCTACAAGAGAGAGATTGAATACTGATCGGAGGCCTTCGAGCTCTAGAAGAAGACATCAGATGTATATATTAGAGAGATTATAAACCTTGATGGCAAAGAAAAATAGAATGGTGAGAAAAAAACTTAGACTAGGGAGATGTAAAAAAGAGAAGGAGTTGTAGAGCAAGTTCCAAGGGCTTGGCTGTGCTATTACTGCACTTTGAAAGAGGATATTGGAGGGGATGAGAGGAGACAATGAGTAAGATTATGAGAGCCAAAGCATTTGCAACTCAAGCTTCCATAGCTTGGCTCCACTGTTACACTCTGTAAAAGGAGGTTGGACAAGGTAGAAGGATGTAAGTGAGGATCAAACTTCCCTAGCTTCTGAGAGGAGGTTGCAGATCAAGCTTCCATAGCTAAGCTCTGCTGTTACACTCTGTAAAAGGAGGTTGGACAAGGAAGATGGATGAAGTAAGGAAATGTAAGTGAGGATCAAACTTCTATAGCCTCTGAGAGGAGGTTGCAGATCAAGCTTCCATAGCTAAGCTCTGCTGTTACACTCTGTAAAAGGAGGTTGGACAAGGAAGAAGGATGAAGGAAGGAAATGTAAGTGAGGATCAAGCTTCCATAGCTTCTAAGAGGAGGTTGCAGATCAGAGGATCAAGCTTCCATAGCTTCTAAGAGGAGGTTGCAGATCAAGCTTCCATAGCTATAGATCTGGGTTTCTGAGTGAAGAGAGAGGTAGATCAAGATGTAGATAGCTAAAAGAAGTAGTCTAGAGAGTGAACAACGCCTTGCTATGAGAAAGGGGGAAGAGAGAGCGTTTTGGAGGGAACGTGGGAGAGAGGGATAGTGGAAAGTGAAGGGGAATGTGCATTGAATGCATGGGAACTCGTTTTTGGGCCTCTATCACTTTGGAGGCCTTAGTTAATGATGGCTGCAGGCTGCTGGCAGGCTGCAGCTATCTTTTTCTATATAAAATAGGGGGAAAATGCATATACGTTTTGAATTTTTGAGTTTTAGTTGATTTTGAAAATTTAAAAAGAGCCTATTTAGCCTATTATTCTAAGTTTGACCACTACCTTCTAGGCTCTTACAAACCATTGGTGTCAGTCCACATGTAATCTCCCTATTTGTCTATTTCTTAATCACCTCCATTAGGCAATGGCAAATTAAAGGGCCCAAAAAGACTCCATTGAGTTTCTAATGCATTGATGATTTTAGCAGGATGACATGGATATACTTTCTGAAAGAGAAGAGTGACGTGTTGGAAAAATTCATGGATTTCAAAGCTTTTGCAGAAAAGCAGTATGGCTGTTGGATTAAATGTCTGAGGACAGATGGAGGTGGTGAATACACCTCAAAAGCTTTTGAGGAAGCATGGAATAAGAAGACAATTGACTTGCAGGTATACACCTCAGCAGAATGGTGTGGCTGAGAGAAAGAATAGAGTCATATGTGAAGTGGCAAGGGCAATGCTTAATGAAAAGAGCATGCCAGATTACTATTGGGCAGAAGCATGTGCTACTGCAGTATATATATTGAACAAAACACCTACAGCAGCCATTCATGGAAGCACGCCAGAGATGCAGCTCACAGGTTACAGGCCAGACATTGGACATCTTAAAGTTTTTGGATGCATAGCTTATGTACATGTGCCTGATGAAAGAAGAAGGAAGTTGGATCCTAAAGCAGAGAAATGTGTATTTGTGGGATATGCACAGGATCGAAAGGCATACAAACCCTCAAACTAGACAAGTGGTCATCTCACGTGATGTGGTGTTTGATGAGCTTGCTAGTTGGTACAAAGCAAAAGATGAGGGTGTTATTGAGTCACTTGAGGCTGATGTGCCTGTGAACTTGCCATCACAAGCAAGTTCTAGTTCTACTACTATGTCTGGGCCAGCAGCAGAAGCTGAGAGTAGCAGTGTACGTCCATGGTCAGGACGTTTGAGGCATGAGAGCGTAAGCACTGTTGGGAGTAGTGCTATGGATAAAGGCAAAAAGAAAGTCGAAGGAATTGGAATCACAGGTTATGAGTCATCTAGTTCTGAGAGTTTGGATGAGGAGCTTGGCATACCTGTTTTACGCACACCTGGTGCTAGGCAGGACAGATATGTGCCACCACATGCTAGAATTACAGGTGTACAGAGTGACTCGCATGCATTGCGGAGATCCCAGAGGGTCAGATATCCTGTTGACAGGTTGACATATAGAGATTTTGCTATACACTATGCATACATGACATCTATGGTGAAGCATGTGGAACCTACATGCTATACAGAGGCTATTGGAGAGCATGTATGGGAGAAAGCAATGGATGCTGAGATGGACGCATTGGTCCATAATGATACATGGGACTTGGTTGCACTACCAAAGGACAAGAATGTTATTAGATGTAAATGGGTTTACAAAGTGAAGTGCAAATTTGATGGTTCTATTGAAAGACATAAGGCAAGATTGGTAGCAAAGGGTTATGCACAGACCCAAGGATTGGATTATGATGAGACGTTTAGTCCAGTGGCTAAGATGGGCACAGTGAGAGCAGTCATTGCTATGGCTGCAGCTAATGGCTGGGAAATGCATCAGATGGATGTTAAGAATGCATTTCTGAATGGAGATCTACAAGAGGAAGTATACATGGCACAGCCAGAAGGGTATGTACACCCTAGATACCCCACTCACGTATGCAGGTTGAAAAAGGCATTGTATGGTCTGAAGCAAGCACCACGTGCTTGGAGTGATAAGATGAGCAGATATCTTATCTCACTTGGTTTTCAGATTTCTACAGCAGATTCTTCACTCTATGTGAAGAAGACAGAGCATGGGATTGTTTTATTAGTCATCTATGTGGATGATTTAATTATCACAGGTGATCATGGTGCAGATGTGATGCATGTCAAGAAAGCTTTGAGTGGGCAATTTGACATGAAAGATCTTGGTGAGTTGAGATACTTCCTTGGAATTGAAGTGGTGAAAGATCATGCAGGTACTTGGTTAGTACAGCGCCAATATGCATTGGATATGTTAGCAAAGTATGGCATGACAGGGTGTAAGCCTATGAGTACACCATTGGAGCAAAATATGAAGTTGCGGGCTGATTATGGCAAGGAATCGGATGATCCTTCTATGTACAGGAAGATGGTTGGTAGTCTCATATACATGACTATCACACGCCCAGATTTGAGTTATGCAGTAGTGGGGCTAGTCAGCCAGTTTATGCAGAGCCCCAGGAAACCACATTTGGATGCAGTGAGACGCATCATGAGATATGTGAAGGCCACAGCACATTATGGTTTATTTTATGAGAGTGGTAAAAGCTTGGACATACATGGCTACACAGATGCTGATTGGGCAGGTAGCGCATATGACAGGAGGTCTACTAGTGGATATGCTTTTACACTTGGAAGTGCCGTGGTGAGTTGGAGTAGCAAAAAGCAACCTACAGTTGCTTTATCCACCAGTACAGAGGCTGAGTACAGGGGTGCAGCCATTGCTACTTATGAGGCTATATGGTTAAAGAGTCTCTTGGCAGATTTATGTGAGCCTCTTGATGGCAAAGTTGTCATTCATTGTGACAACATGAGCAGTATACAGTTGGCAAAGAATCCAGTATTTCATGCGAGGACCAAACACATAGAGGTCCATTATCACTTTGTCAGAGAGAAGGTGCTGGATGGTACAGTTGATCTTCAGTATGTGAAGACTGATAAGCAGGTGGCAGACATCTTTACGAAGCCACTTAGCAGGGAGAAGTTTGAGTACTTCCGGACTATGTTGGGAGTACATGGGATGAGCTTGAGGGGGAGTGTTGAGAGTCTTGATATCCCAAGCTCATCTACATCTTTATCGGCGGCAGTACATCATGAGCTTGAGAGGGGCTATTGAGATTCAAGCTCGATGTCAGTGTGAGCCAGCTATGCTATGTGCTGGCAGATTAGGTAGGAACATGTGTGAGACATAAATGACCACGTGTCCAGCTAGTCATAGTGTGTGGACATTAGCTAGGGTTAGTAGAGTGTGGACACAACTCATTGTGTGTTGTGTGGATTATGGATTAGTGCATTATGCTTTGTGTGGGAGTGGACATGGCTTCCCTCTATGGTTAGGGTTTGCAATATACATTAGGGTTTGCTCCTGTGTGTGTGTCTCCTCCCCCTCTACCGTTCTTTCAACAAATAAGTGATTTGCATTGCCATCATTACTGCTTTGCAAAATTTCCACCATTTGCATAATTTCCACCATGTTATGCATAATGTCCACCAGCTCTACCCCCTCTCAAATCATTTTGTTTGCGCAGTAACAATCGCGTGCCATATGACCAAGCTTCCCATAGTAATGGCACTCCACATTTTGCATAGATGCTTGTTGGCCTTGCCAACGTCCTCTTCCATGAGGATTACCTCTGCCTCTCTAAGGCGTATATCCACAACCACCTCTAGCACCATATGTAGGCTGAAATTTTGTTGTGGTGACCTATCCTGCCATCCATGACCATTACCACAACCTCGTGATGCAAATCTCCCCCTGCCTCTAAATCCCCTTTGTGAATAGAAAGCCTGATTTCTGCCATTATCATCATGGGGCTAGTAGATGCATCATGAAGAGAGTCACTGAGTTTGATTTCCTCAACAAGAAAGAGTGAAACCAACTCATCAAAATTTGGTAAACCTGTACTCCGAATAGAAATAGATGTATCAAAAGACTTGTACTCCTTGCCAAGACCACACAAGGCAATGTCTACCAGATCATTATCACACGCATGGGGGCATTGATAGTTGCCAATGCATCTACATACTTCTTTATCTCTTGTACATAATCATGAATACTCCTTCCTTTTTACTTCACATTATGAATCTGTTGTCTCATTTTACGAGCACTAGTATCTGTATCAAACAGCTTTACCAATGTATCCCATACATCCTTGGGATTCTCAGCATCATGTATATGTATGAGTATAGCATCCGAGATACATATAGACAAGTAATGCAAAACTTTGTATGCTCTCTCTGACCATTGCTTATGAGTTACAACCTGTTGTTATGTAGGTTGTCGGGGTAGTTCTTGCTCTGGCTCCGCACCTGTAACAAGGTTCCAAAATCCTTCTCCCTTTAGAAAGCTTTTAATCCTGTACTTCCATGCCTGGAAGTTCTTTCTATCCAACTCACCCACAATCTGTACTGGGTTGTCTCACATATTTGCTCAATGCAAATGCATCTTCTGCACACGTCCAATTTTGTAAATGAGCCTTCCTCAGCTCAACCAAACTCTAATAAGTGTTCCAAATACTCCAAAGTACTCAAACTTCACTATTGATGTACAAATTCACTCTGATTGCATTCAAATTAAACTGGCATACACAGTCCAAAGTACCCTATTTTGTCGTGCTTTCCAAGGCTTCAAATTGCAATGTAGTAGTTCAATCAAGTGTGAATAACTTGCATTGACACCTAAACAAGCTCAATGTTGCATATCAACACCAACCAAGGTGCGTACATACCAAAAATATCAAATCCCCTTCTCTGTTTTTTGAGAAAAACCAGTAAAACCAATAAAAATTAGTATAGTAAAAGTACTCTAAATCCTTTGATTCTTGTCCAAATTGAGAGACTAGACATTCATTAGCTTAGCAATGATATCTACTAACTTCATGTAAAAGGAATTAGACCAATTATAAAAGTTGAGAGAGTAATTAGTCAATTAATGACCCTCTGTTTCACTAATCACTATAGACAGCCTGTTTAATCAGCTCATAATCAGCTCCATAATGCATAATTGTTCCAACCAACCACATAGCAACCTTTTGAGGTGTGTATAACACAAAGTTGCTAAGTAAATTTTGGGTTTAATCAATCACAAAACTAGAATTTGGCCTCCACTTTTGCAAGAGGATGAGTTTTCAGCTCTGTTTCTTCCCTTCAGTCTGTGCCGCCTGCCCTAGGGGAGGATTGAGTGGTTTGTTGTGATAATTGATGATCGATGTGAGTCCCCAACACTCCTAGGTATGTACCCAATCCATCAATGTGATGATTTTTGCAAAAAACCGGCTCTAATTGCATCAACAATGGACCCCTCTTCTCTGTTTTTTGTGAGGGCTTCAAAACAGTGAATTTTGACTCACTAATATGCATCAAACTTGCTCCAAACTTGCTCCAAATTCAATGTAGGGCTTGCACATGAGTTGCCAATACATTCCCATTTGCCAGATACATGATTCTTTGTCAGATTTGCAACCATTTGCCTCATACATTCACCACACTCAAGCTTCAATGGAGAGCTTGCAAAACAGAATTTTTCTTTGCTTTGGCCAACTCAAATCTGGTGTTGTTTGTGTTTTTGCACCTGCAATCCGCTCAAGGATGTTTAGTAGTCCTTACCCGTCGATAGGCCAAGATCTCAGATTTGATGAAAATCGGTGTGCTCCAAGCTTCACAGCTCCAATGGCAAGCTTCACAACTTCTTCTCCCTCTTCTCTCACTCACTCATAAACCCTATTAGAGAGCACCAGGCTCTGATACCATGATGAAAAACAGGTAGAGGGAGAGGAGACACATACACAGGAGCAAACCCTAATGTATTAAGCAAACCCTAACCATAGAGGGAAGCCATGTCCCTTCTCACACAATGCATAAAGCCATAATCCATAATCTACAACACACTACATGTGTTGTGTCCACACACTATAATCCTAGCTAATGTCCACACACTATGACTAGCTAGACGCAGTCATTTATGTCTCACACATGTTACTACCTAACATGCCAGCACATAGTGCAAGTGGCATAAGCTGACATCGAGCTTGAATCTCAACACATGGAAGCTCCAAGAAATAGGGTAATTAGTGAAAAATATGAGGATTAAGAAAAAGTTAATCAAGATTAGTAGCTCAAATTTTCTGGTGTGGGTATCCCAAAATTTGGTCCCATAGCCCAATTTTTGGCCAAAATTGATCAAAATGGGGACTCTAGCACCTAAATCTCTCCTAATCTCTCAAAATAAACAAATTTAGAGTATGATTATGGAGCATTACCTCTCACCAAGAGGATGGCTTAAAAGCTAGCCATGAGCCTTGACCATAGATGGCCATCTCCATAGTAGGAGCCAAAGGTACAATGGAATGTCCAAGATTAGTAAAAGGACAAAAGGTCCTATCCATGTGCCCACCACGGCCCTATTTATATTGTTTTACCCATGGGCCCATTTACATGTATGCTATAGGTTCATGACACAAAGTAATATCGAATCTTGCATTCCCAAGTGCATCACAAAGTCCCTTAAGCTTGCACAAAAGAAGGAAACCTTAGCACCAAAAGCATCAGCCACCAATTTATAATGTTCATGAAAGATGGGTGCCTGTGCATGTGCTTCAACAACAAGGATATTATGAAGGTAATACCATCATGTGGTTGCCAAAATCAAATAACGTGAAGAAAGCCTCACTACCTACTTCAACCCTAATAGCTTCACCTAAAGTTCAACAAGAATGGCAACCCAAGCAACACCAAGCAAGTCACTCAACCACTCTCATGCATTCAGCACCTACAAAAGATCTTGTGTGTTCAAGCAATCCCAATGGTAACCATCCAAGAGTCTTGCCTATCGCCTCAACAACATTTGAGCCAAAATTTCAAGAATCAATTCCTACGGAGACTTATGAGCGCATCAAAGACAAACTTACAATGCTCTTTTCACCCCTCTAGATGTTAAGTGTAAGTGCGAAAGCTATGCAGTAGACATAAAAACCTATTCTCTCATAAAAAAGGAGAGTAGCCAACCATAAGAACCTGTTGCTCGCAAGGTGGTGAAAAGATGCAGGAGGGGGGAAGAGAGCTTGAGCTGTTGCAAGCACACACACACACACTCACAAAACCCTAATAGAGAACACACACAGTGAGAGGCTAAAAATCTTCTTCTTCTTCACTCAACACTCAACACATCATTTACAAGAATAAGAGTACACACAATATGAAAGGTACTCAACTAAATACATACACGGGTTCTCTATAGTGTGAACCCGACTAAATGAGCTGGCGCTATAACTATGCCAGTCTCTAGAATGGCGTCACACAGCCTATCATCCCATTGGCCGCATATCACCCAAGATCTCACCAACCATGCCAGTGGTGTAAGTGTGGGGCCTATCCCCCAGGCGGGTCATCAGTGTCCACCGCCTCACTAGACGAGCTCGATATCTCAACACTCCCCCTCGAGCTCAACTCCATCTCATGTACACCAAGCGAAGCCCTGAATCTGCGAAGCTTCTTTGTACCCAATGCTTTGGTGAAGATGTCAGCTACCTGATCCTCTGTGCTGACATAAACAAGGTCAAGGTCTCCTGCCAAGACCTTCTCTCTGACAAGGTCAAGGTCTCCTGCCAAGACCTTCTCTCTGACAAAGTGGTAGTGGACCTCTATATGCTTCGTACGAGCATGAAATAATGGGTTCCTGGCCAACTGTATACTGCTAATGTTGTCACAAAAAATGACAACTTGTCTATCCACCACTGATAGACCCAAATCTGCAAGTAGCTTTCTCAACCAAACTACCTCACATGCTGCCATAGCAGCTCCTCTGTACTCGGCCTCTGTACTCGATAGAGCAACCGTAGGCTGCTTCTTGCTGCTCCAAGTCATAGCAGCACTCCCCAAAGAAAACATGAATCCACTGGTAGATCTTCTATCTGAGATACTACCAGCCCAATCAGCATCTGTGTACCCATGTACACATATCTCTTTCCCAGTCTCATAGAATAGTCCACAATGCAAAGTAGACTTCACATACCTCAGTATGCGTCTCACTGCATCCAAATGCAGTTTCCGTGGAACCTGCATAAACTGACTCACCAACCCAACAGCATAGCTCAAATCTGGTCTGGTGATCGTCATGTAGATCAAACTTCCTACTATGTGCCTGTACATAGTAGGATCCTCCAAGATCTCTCCTGAATCTGCACTCAACTTGCCATTCTGATCCAATGGCACAGAAATAGGCTTACAGCCTGTCATACCATACCTGGACAACATGTCCAAGCCATACTGTCTCTGCAGTAATCCAATACCATGTGGTGACCTAATCACCTCAATGCCCAAGAAATATCTGAGCTCCCCCAGATCCTTCATCTCGAACTTCTGTCTAAGCAAGATCTTTACATCAAAGATCTCTGCATCATGGTCCCCCGTAATGATCAAGTCATCTACATAGATGACAACAAGCACAACTCCTCTATCACCATGTCTCACATACAGCGAGAAATCTGCATTGGCTACATGAAAGCCAATAGTGACAAGATATTCAGAAATCTTGTCAGACCATGCTCTTGGTGCTTGCTTTAAGCCATACAAGGCTTTCTTCAACCTGCAAACATGCTCGGGGTGACCCACATCCTCATAACCAGTAGGTGGCTGCAACATATACACCTCTTCTTGCAAATCCCCATGCAAGAATGCATTCTTTACATCCATTTGATGTAAAGACCATTGCTTTGACGCAGCCACTGCTATCACAACTCTCACCGTCGCCATCTTGGCAACTGGGCTGAAAGTTTCCTCATAATCAATCCCATATGTCTGCATATATCCTTTGGCTACCAATCTAGCCTTGTACCTGTTTATGCTTCTATCACTGTTATGTTTAACTTTGTACACCCACTTGCATCCAATGGCTTTCTTGCCTTCAGGCAATTGCACTAAATCCCAAGTTTCATTTCCATATAGTGCATCCATCTCCTCATCCATAGCTTTCTCCCAACACACATTTCCAACAGCCTCATCAATGCATGTGGGCTCTACAACCTGCATAACCTTTGCCATATATGCATAGTGATGTGCCACATAACCATCATATGTAAATCTCTGCATAGGGTTCTTCACTCTCCCTGATCTTCGCAGCTTTTCATTCATGGCTTCCATAGCCTTCTTTACACCAGGTGTTCTCATAGCTGGGATCCCAAGCTCCTCATCAAGGCTCATATCTGAGCCACTAGACTCTCCATCAACATGAGAATGCCCTGCAGAAATGTCAGGCATACCAAGGGGCTCAACCACTTTCTCTTTTCCTTTATGTGATGTACTAATCACATTTGCAAGACTGGTATTATGATGCAGCCTGCCACTCCATGCTCTATCAATAGACCCACTAGATGAGGACTCTCCTGGTCCACTCAAAGACTGTGATTGCTGACCTGCATTCTGTGCAACCACACTTCCACTCACATCAGCCCCAACAGCTTCTTTTTTAGGAGCATACCAGCTGCTCATCTCATCAAAGACAACATCCCTGCTTACCCTCAACTCACGTGTAGCAGGGTTATAACACCTGTATTCCTTTTGCTCAAGGGAGTATCCAATAAACACACATTTTTCTGCTTTTGGATCCAGCTTAGTTCTCAGCTCATCTGGCACATGCACATATGCAATGCATCCAAAGACTTTCACATGAGACAAATCTGGTTTTCTGCCAGTAAACCTCTCCTCTAGAGTTACATCATGTATGGCTGCAGTTGGAGTCCTGTTCATGATGTATACTGCTGTAGAAACAGCCTCAGCCCAATAGCAATGCGGCATATTCTTCTCTTCCATCAATGCTCACGCAATCTCAGCAATGTGCCTGTTTTTCCGCTCAGCAACTCCATTTTGCTGCGGAGTGTATCTGCATGTAAACTGTCTCCTTTCCCTATTTGCTTTTCAACCAAAACTCTAAAATTCTGAAAGTGAGTGAACACCTCACTCTTCTCCTTCATGAAATATACCCACACTTTCCTTGTGTGGTCATCAATGAAAGTCACATAATACCTGCAGCCTCCCATAGATATGGTCTTCGTAGGACCCCATACATCTAAATGCACAACATCTAGTGCATTTCTGCTCACATATCTGTTACGTGGAAACACATGCTTTGTTTGCTTCCCAAATTGGCATGCTTCACATATTTTCTGCATACCTTCCACTTTAAATTTTGGCAGCCCTGTCACAATTCCTTTTGTCTGCATAGACTTCAATCTCTGCACATTTACATGTCCAATCCTTTTATGCCAAATGTCTGTGTCTGCATAGACTTCAATCTCTGCACATTTACATGTCCAATCCTTTTATGCCAAATGTCTATGTCTGCAACAATTCCTGAACCATTTGCAAACATCGTAGTACTCATTTCAGGCATGTCTACATTCAATATAAACATTCTGCCCACTCTGTTGCCTTTTGCAACCGACCTGCACTTGTCTTTAAAGTCTTCAACATAACAACCATCAGGGTTAAACCTAACCTGCAAACCCTGCTCAATCATCTGGCCAACTGAAACTAGATTCTTTGTTATGTTCAGTACATGAAGTACATCTGCAAGGTACTTCACTTTGCCATCCTGCATAGACAATGGCACATCTCCAACATGGGCAATTGGATGAGCAGTGTCATCTCCTGTTTCCACAAAACCTGGTCTTTCCGGGTTTTTCATCTCCTTGAACCACTCCCCATGACTTGTCATGTGGTTCGAAGCACCTGAATCCACATACCATACATTATCTTTTTGTGCTGCATCAACATTTTCAGACATGGCATTCACGACATGCTGCATAACAAACAACCTTTCATTATCCTCATTATTTCTGCTTGAGGATGCATAGTTGTTTTGCTGCACTTTCCCATTTTGCATGTCAGCCTGCTTCTTATAACATTCTGCCTGCACACATGTCCAGGGCTTACCACAATAATAGCATTCAGGTGCATCATTATACTGCCTTTGCCAATTTCCACGGCCTCTTTGACTCCCCCTACCTCTGAATTTGCCTCTTCCACCTGTGTGTTGTTGTTGTTGTTGTTGATTCTGGGACTATTGTTGTTGCTGCTGCTGCTGGCCATAATTCTGATTACCTATTCGGCCACCTCCTTGACCGCGTCCACGGCCTCCTCTACCTCATCCTCTTCCTGAACTCGTGTAGAAGGCCTGTTGCTCTGAACTGTTTTTGCTTTGTGAAGACTGTTGGTCTTCACCCAAGCTCTTCTCTTCGATAATCAGCATAGACACCAAATCTATAAAGTTGGGAATGTTTTTCCAAGTCTGAATAGACGTCTTGAACACCTTGTATTGTGGCCCGAGACCAAGTAGATAGACCTCCACCTTATCATCATCATCTACTGACACACTAGATGCAAGGGATTCCACAATACCCTTTATCTTCAATGCATAGTCATTCACAGACATGCTCTTTTTCTCCACAGTATGAAGTTCATTCTTCAACTGTATCTTGCGTGCCTTGGTATTTGTTTCATAAAGCTTTACCAAGGTGTCCCATGCCTCCTTGGGAGACTTGGCATCCTGAATGTGCCCAATCATGGTGTCATGTATACTAATGGAGAGCCAATACATAACCTTCCTGGCTCCTTGGTTCCAGTCTTTAAATTCTTTCACATCTGTAGGCAGCAGTCGGTATCTCCGGTGCCTCTTCATGCTCACCTTCTATGTAGTCCCAATAGCCTTTTCCCATCAGGAAATTCGTCAACCTGAACCTCCACGCATGGAAGTTATTCTTATCAAGCTTCTCAGCCACAATCTGGGTTATCCCATCATTTGACATCTTGCCAAACACACAATTTTACCAGAAATAGCACTCTGGTTTTTCTGCACAAACTGCTGTATTTTTTGCAACAGCGGTACTGTAGTACTCTCAAATGTCACAAAACCAGTGACTTCAATGTGCATACATACACCCAATGGCAACTGTAGACCTCTTTGCAGCACCCACAGTGTCTGCACAGTCAATCTGTCTTCCTGCAGTTCTTAAAACAGAGTTCTGCAGAGAGTCGATGACTTACCCGCAGTGCTCGAAATCGCCTGTTTTCTAAAAAACGGAGGTCCAGACGCGCCCGCAACGCGTTTTCGGCCCAGAAAATTTTGTCCGACAGAACAGTATACTTGCCCTATAGCTTTACTCCCGCGAAGAAAGCTCCTCAATCAGAGATCGTTGCCGGTGCCTCCCGTAGAGCTCCCGACAAGGGTGTAGTCACCAACACAAATAGGGAAGAGTAGTTGAAGCTCTTACCCTCGTACCGCTTCCTATGGTTCTCTTGCTTGCAGCTCAGCCCTTAGCACGAACCAGGCTTTGATACCATGAAAAGATGCAGAGGGGAAGAGAGCTTGAGCTGTTGCAAGCACACACACACACTCACAAAATCCTAATAGAGAACACACACGGTGAGAGGCTGAAAATCTTCTTCTTCTTCACTCAACACTCAACACACCATTTACAAGAATAAGAGTACACACAATATGAAAGGTACTCAACCAAATACATACACGGGTTCTCTATAGTGTGAACCCGACTAAATGAGCTGGCGCTATAACTATGCCAGTCTCTAGAATGGCTGTCACACAGCCTGTCATCCCACTGGCCGCATATCACCCAAGATCTCACCAACCATGCCAGTGGTGTAAGTGTGGGGCCTATCCCCCATGCGGGTCATCAGTGTCCACCGCCTCACTAGACGAGCTTGATATCTCAACAAGTGGTAGTTAAAAAAAAACACAAACACAAGGAAGTCACACATATGGCCTACCTAGAAGTGGTAGAATATCATAAGCAACTCTCAAGGATCTTCAATAACCATTATATCTTGTTAAACTTATTGCTTACTATTCTTTTGGCTATGTTAATATAGCAGTTTCTCCATGAGTATATATCCATACTCATGCACTAGAGAACATTTGCACCAAGGCCTCACCATCGACAACTTCCAGGTACATCTCTAGATGGGGGGACCATGGTAGGCAAAAGCCTGGTCAATGGTACAACCCATCACCTAGAAGTTTCCTTCAAATTACAAACCTCTAAAACAATGCTACCATCTTCACAAATCAATGATCTTCAATCCTTAGTGAAGATATCTATATTAGACTTGCAAGTTGACATAATTCTTTCAATCCTCGCCAACAAGTGGCTACTTCAATACAGAGCAGTTCAATAAGAGTCTATATAACTCACTTCCTGTACTTCATGTATTTCTACTTCCTAAGAGCACATAAATATACATAAAAACATAAAAAGCACCTGGGAAGAAGCATGCAAGAACAAGTCCTACTAAACAACATTTGACAAGAATCCTGCCACACAAAGGGACATCATCAAAGGCCAATTTCTTCAATTGATGAATGCCGCTTCAATGAATCAAATGAGGAACTGAGAATCACCATCTCGTTATGATGATTATGTCTATGTTCCTCCAGATCCTTCCCTCTCTTCTCTCCCATTATTAACATCTCTTAGCATCACAAATCGCATGTAACCTTGCTTATGATTGCCAAAATCAAAGTGAGTAAAAAACCCCAAAAAAAAGTGCTCACACAAACATAGAAACGCAATCATTCACAAAAAACCCCACCCTCCCCCCTCCTCAGTTATAGTAATTCCCAATAAACCACTAACCTTTTCATTCACTAACTAGCTTTTCTTATTCCTTCCAGAGGAACAAAAGACCATTGAATGTCAATCAACATCAAAGCCATCTACAAGCATGTCAATTCTCCCCATACAAAGGTCTTCATCAACGCGACCATGAGAACGTGATCAGTTTAGGAAGAGGGGAATGTTAACCCATTCCTTGGATTAACAAGAGCTACCGCCATTATCTTACATCAAGGAGTCAAGGTAGATGCACCAAAAGGTCATACATTCAAGATATGAAGTAATGGTGTCCAAAGCCACAACTTGGACGGGTGCCTGTAATGGTGTGCTGGAATACTTAAGGCGATTCCCACTTCAAGAGCGTGTGATAGCAAGTTAGGATGAACTGATGTACTTTATGGATATATTATGAGAGTAGTCATTGTAATAGCATTAGGTCTCTTATGAGCCTAAAGTGCCCGATCGGCCATAGTTTAAGTGAGTGTGAACACTTATGGCCATGTATATAAGTGAATTTCTTTCATAATACAACATACTCTCCCATTGTACAATTAAGTCTTACTCTTGCTAATCTCTCTCTCTAATGCATGCTAGTGAGTGTATGGAGAGTGATGTGAGGTGAGAGGAGGGACGAGAACCCGTAGAGCAATGCGATGATGTGACAATTCTCATGGGAGGTGTGGTGGAATTGCTTCTCAAGGAGTTGTAGAGCTTGCAGACCTCAAGGGTTACGAGCTTGGCCATTGGAAAGATCCTCACGACGACAGTTGTGGTTCACTATGTAATCTCTTGTTGGATGTGTTTCAAGGGGGGTTAGGGTAAGCCATAACCATTGTCTTTGGGAGATTTGGAACTCTATAAATTTGTTGATATTTCAAAAAGAGTCTAGTCATGGTTTGGATGTGTTAGAGCTGATGTTTAAGTGTTTGCATCATTGTTGGTCTATATATCATATAAATAAGTTGAATGATAGCTTGTTTGCTGAGTTAGTTCATGCCTTACAAGCTGGGATAGACTGAGCTAGGTCCAAGCTACTAGGATATTAGTGCATACTAGGGCTTCCTGACAACTTTTGATATGTGGATGAGCTACATAGGGAAAGATTTATGGTACCCTAAAATTGGACCCAAAACCAGGATATGGTACCAAAAGGAGAAGTAGCCAGTGTATACATTTCTAGCATTAATTGAAAATCCTTTAGGCATGAGACTGGTGGTGAAAATTTGGACTAAGGGAGATTATTTTGAAAAATAGACCCCTAAGGAATGTACCTCTGACTCTCTTCTAATGGCATGTATGCAGTTGGGTTATCATATATCCTAGGAGCATTCATCTTTGTGTGGGAGGAAGAGAGGTGGGATCAAATTTGTAATTTACTTAACAAGGATTGGGAGGGAGTAGGATGGATGTGGTAGGTGTAAACAGTGATCTGTTGTAAATGGTATCTTTTTTCTTGTAAATATAAATATAAACACATATTGTTCCCAAAAAAATAAAACAAAAGCAAGTGTCAATAACTTATAGTAAGTCCCATTTATAAATGAAGGTGCTTCTTTCATTTCTATCCATTCCTTCTAGCTTGTATGGTGTGTACAAAGGCACTGGTTCATTCATCTCAGGATCTATTGAATGCACTATCACCAACAATGATGAAGGTAAAGATCCTCCAAAAGGGAAAGATGCTCCCCTTGCTCCAGCTACACATAAGAAGAGAAGATGGAGACTAGGCACCGTCGCTCTTCGTCTCGTGAAATTAGGAGGTTCCAGAAGAGTCCTGAGTTGATTATACCCAAGGCATCTTTCTTGAGGTTGGTGCAAGAAATATTACAAGATCTACAAAGGGAAAATCACTATAAGTACTTTTCAAGAGATCAAGCATGCAGAGCGATGGTCAACCCAAGTGTTGCTTGTTCTTCAAGAGACGGCTGAAACTTACATATGGTGGACCTCATGCATGATGGTCAGTTGTTAGCGATCCATGCTCGGCGCATCATACTCAAGCCCTCAAAACTCTATCTTATTTGTAGGATTTGTAACAATAGTGATGTGTTCAATCTTAACCATGACATGGTTTAAAGAGCTGCGATAATGCTCATGTATCATTTTGTGTTTTCATGTTTTTGTTTAGTTGTACTCAACTAGTTGTACTTGGTGTGATGTATTGGATTTGGAATTACTATTAAGTTTTTTATTTTCAATATTTTGTCCTAATGTCATTGTATATTCTTATACATGGTGTACAATGAGCTAAAATTTATTATGTGCATAGATCATGTGTCTTACAACATGATGAGCATACACGTGCATGTGTAGGTGTTATTTTATATGATAATTTTTTTTTCCAGAAAAAATTAAAGCATGGTGTGTAGTGATCAGAATAGGTTGAAATTTGTTTTGTGCATAGATCATGCAGCTTACATAGTCCTGATAAGATATTAGCCCCATGAGAGGCATGTAGGTCTCCTATTTGAAGGCTCGTATGTGGGGAGAAAAGAACACCTGATTCTTACTATTTAGGTTCGAACGAAGATATTTCAACAAGTTCGACGAGAGAAGAAAAGCAAGTTCATTATGGTGCAATGAATCCTATGGTTTCAGATAGATGGAAGGTCTGCATATATGAGGGATTCACTCCCTGGCAAGGATATATCCAGAGATGAGACTGAAAGACCTACCCGGTGTGAGGTATCATATTGTTAGAGGAACCTTAGATGCTGTAGGAGTAAAGGATTATAAGAAAGGGCGTTCTAGTGCGTTGTAGAACATTGTCGTATCATCGCAATGATTCCATATCAGTTGTTCTAATATGTTAAACGTGTAGCCAACCTACCATTGCCTAGTGAAATTGCTTGCCCTTAAGGCTCAGCTCAGTAGGGATATCGGGTAAAGCGTAAAGCCTTTTCCTAGCTTTTAGCCCCCCCCCCCCCCCCCCCCCCCCCCCCCCCCCCGAGCCTCAGGGAAGCGCTTGAATCAACAGAAGGGAAGGGCCTATCTTGCTTTTTTAAAAGTATACCTCCACATGCGACCCTTTGGCAGCTCAGCAGGGATATCAGGTAAAGCGTAAAGCCTTTTCCCGGCTTTTGGCTGCCCCCCCCCCTCGGAGCCTCAGGGAAGCGCTTGAATCAACAGAAGGGAAGGGCCTATCTTGCTTTTTTAAAAGTATGCCTCCACACGCGACCCTTTGGACAAGGGCCCTAAAAGCCCTTGTTCAAAGGCTTGTATGTGGAGGCTTGCTTTTTTAAAAGTAGGTCCCCACATGTGACCCTTCAGACAGGGGCTCTATAGGCCTTTGATGCTTTTTTAAAAGCAAGCCTCCACACGTGATCCTTTGGACAGGGGCCCTATAGGCCCTTTTTTGAAGGCTTATATGTGGAGGCTTGATTTTTTTAAAGCAACCCCCCCCCACACGTGATGCTTCTGATAGGGGCTCTATAGGCCTCTAATGGGACTGATTTTTTTTTAGGAGGTGGTATATGATACATCCATGCGCACATAAAGTTTGAGCACATTCAAATCAAGGAAATAATTTTAAAAAATTAACAATTTTTAAATTTATGTATTAGGTTAATTCTTGAAAAAAAATCATCTATAAGTATGAAAGTAACCCTCATTTATCTCATTTCTCATCTTTCATTTATCTCTCTCACCTCTAAGAGCATGGCTCGCACTAAGGAAACTGCAAAGAGAGTATGTCCCCTCGAAGGAGAGATGTAGAGGAGCCCCCTCAAAACCACAGCAACATCGCAAGCGCAAGTGGAGGCTAGGCACTTTGTCTCTTCGTTCGTGAGATAAGGAAATACCAAAAGACGGTCCACCCACTCATGTTGAAGGCATCCTTCCAATGTGCGGTGCACAAGATAATGTAGGATCTGCAACTCCGTATGGACAGGAGGTTCTGGGCTCACGTAGCAACAAGTCCCCACTACGTACATGATGGACAACTCATGCCATGGAGTCACTCTAGGAGGCTGCGGAGGCATACCTAGTGGACATTTTTGGCGACACCGTCGTGCTTGCAGCTATCCATGCAAAAAGGGTCACTACACTGAAAAGGACATACAGTTGGTGCAATGCATGCAACACTAAAGAGATCCTCCGGGCCAGGATCTTTAGTTATATTTTTACATATCTTGTATAAATGTAATTCTCAAAAGCTATGTAAACCTAAGTGTATATCTTGATAAATATTCAAACTTTTTGCTCTTATCTTATGTTGCAAATTAGTCTCATTTAATTTTACTTTATATAATTTGTTGATTTATTTATCTTCGAATGGCTATAATTTATTTTTCTTGAGTCGACTAATAGAACACATTACAAGACGTGTTAAAACAAAAAACTCCGCAACCTAAATTTTCATTTATAGCAAAAAAAGTTACATAGTCATCAAGGCTATATCCTAGGCTTCTTACTATTGGGCTCTCCAAAATGTGAAGCCACCTTGATGGCTGGAATCAGAACATGAAACCCTTTGAGCTCTTCCTAGATGACGGTGGGATCCTTTACCCCCACAACGAATCACAAAATGCAAGGGGGCACCTTTGAGTTGAGAACAAAGTAACTTTAAGCATCGAAGTAGAACAACTTTTTTTCAAACTTGAATTAGTCGGAATAAGTTTGAATGAAGCACCCTTTGTAAGTGCTTTAAGCTTTAAGAAATTCTCTTCGTACCATGGAGAGAAACTCTTGTGGAAGACTATCACATCATTGGTAACCTCGACACAAACTCACTAAGATATGCAATTTCTTGCTCATCAATAAGAATTAATGTCAGCATCGAACATGTAATGCATGGGAGAGGTAGATTTTTTTCAAAATGGAACCAAATTTGATGTGTGGGGCCTCCAAGGAATGCAGAGGCACTGTGTGTGATGGCATGCCCATCTAAGGCCTATAAGGCATCAATGCAAACATGAGAAGCATGGTTCTGCAAAAATTAGGCTTTCTCATGCGAGCCTTTGGAATAATTCCTTTTAAAAGAAATCCAATTGTATACCAATCTTGAGAAGTTTGTTTTTGAAAGAAATCCAATTATATACCAATCTTGAGAAGTTTGTTTTTGAAAGAAATTGAACATCTAGGTTATATTTTCTTTGCAGAAGGTATAAAAGTAAACCCTAAAAGATTCAAACCATAAAAACTTGACCTACTTCTAAGAATGTGAACGAGGTTCACTCTTTTATAGGTCTTTGTGGTTACTATAAAAAATTTATTCACACTCTTTTACATTTCCTTTAACATCCTTTAAGAAGTAGACTATTTTTTGTTGGAGTGAGAACTAACACAAAAATCCTTTGACATTCTCAACCATATCTTGGCACATGGTTTTGTGCACTATAGTTGCCAAATTTTTGTTGACCCTTCATTCTTGTAGTCATTGATGTTAGTGGTTAGGCAGCATCGGTGTGGTTCTTATGCAATATAAGAGCCGAAAGTTGAGATCTTCAAAGATTAAGTATAACGCTTTACAACAAAGAACCACTTGCTCTTGTTCATGCACTTCTCATGTGGAAACATAATTTGATGGGCTTCGAGTTTATGATTATAATTGATCAACAAAGTATAAGACATCTACTTAGCCAATCTTTGAATTTTAGTCATCATATGGACATCTACTTAGCCAACCTTTGAATTTTGGTCATCATATGGACATCCTCAAAGCATATGCCATCACATGCAATGTCTCACACATCAAATTTGGGGAGCATCTGGTAAAAAGAAGTTACCTGGTAAAAAGAAGTTACCTTCTCTGTTTTGTCGAGCTCCTTCTACAAGGGTGTCTCCAGGTCTGCTCCTCAAATGGGCATGCCATCGTATGACTTGATGACAAGGGTGGCATGGTGTGGCCAAGGTCCGAAGAGAGTTCCTCAAGCACTCAAACTCTTCATAAAAAATCTCATATTGAGGAGTTACATCCTCAATCTTCTTCTGGAGGCAATGATAGCAGAGATGTCATCTACACTGCTTTCATCATATCGCCCAGTCTCATTAACTTGTGATAGAGTTTCTTGGAGATCAAAGTCCAAGAATTGATCATTGGCATCTTGCACAAGTATACTGTAGAGTTCCTCCTCCCTCAACTCTAAGAGCTCCAACACATCCTACATGAGGAGGTACTCCACCCCTTGAATAAAGCTAGTGGTGGGTTGCGACTTGGCATTTTGTCAGGCTGGATGCTTACAAGAGCCATGCAAGAGCTCTCTGGGGCCTTGATTGTAGGGCCTAGAATGGTCTCCTCTAGCTCTTTGCCTGTGTATTCCACCAGTGGGAGATCATGGGTGTCATCATTCTCAAGCTCTTCAATGTCAGGGCTCAAGATGTAAATAGCAAAAGCAATATCCCTCTCAATGAGTTCGAGTGGGATGTGCTATTCAAAGGAGGTTGGGACAGAGGGTAGTGCAGAGATGTCCAACATGAGAGAGAGGTCTACTGACCGCCTTCTTGTGGTTGGATCCACTCTTTATATTAAAAAGGAACTCCAAAGGAATCCAAATCAAGGTGGAGTTTGGGATAGAGTAGGTAATGTCAGCAACTACATCACAAAATCCAACTAACAGCGAGCTATTAGGATCCAAGGGGAAAATGGCAGCCTTGAGGTCTACATTCTCACAAAACCTAGGGTAGATTTCATCTCCAAGGTGAGCATAGCAAGTGTTGATAATCCACATGACAAAAGCAGGGGAGGCGGCCACGTGATGAAAGTAAGGGAGGTGGCCACACAATGAAAGCAGGAGAGGTGTCCATGATGAGTCGTAGAGAGCTAGCACACAAATGGAGAGCTATAGAATAGATAGTATGAATGAGTTTGATCTAACTTATACTCATATTTATACTTACAATCAAATTTATACTATTTTTAATAAATTTATACTTATGTTTACTATTGTACTTACAAATAGCTATAACTTATATTTATTTTTATACCTTATGTTTATAGACTTAAAAATTAGCGACACTTCATTAAAATATATAAATCATAAATCGTACTTTTATTTCATGTTACACTATATTATTATTATTATTATATTATATTATTTTACATAGTTACTTATTTTATTATTTATACTTGAATATATACTTAAAGTTATATTATTTTTATACTTACATATACTTATATCTATAGACTTAAAAATTGATGGTACTTCATTAAAATATATTAAATCATGAATCATACTTCTATTTTTAGCATAGTTAATTATATTATTATTTGTAATTAAATATATACTTAAAGCTATATTTATTTTTATATGTACATATACTTATATCTATAGACTTAAAAATTAATGGTACTTCATTAAAATATAATTAATCATAAACAATACTTTTATCTCTAGCATAGTTAATTATATTATTATTGGCACTTAAATATATACTTATACTTATATTTACATTTATACTTACTTATACTTATTGTTATTTGCTTATATATACATGGACTTGAGACACAGTAGACTTTAAAAACCATAATACTTTATTAAAATGTATAAAAATTAAAAAACCACAACACTCTTAGAGAAACGGTTTCTTGTATTCACTTGGAAGAATAAGAATTACATTGACTCCATAATCTCAAGGATGTATGGAGCAACTGCTTTCATGTTTTGCAATGTTTGTCCAACTCCCTTCTCCAACTTGAAATAGAAGTTACAAGGGGGATCATTAAACATCAGTTGGATTTTTACCTTAGAAAATTGAGAGGGCAATGCCTCTCTACATTAACACTAAAAGGGTCATGATCCTCCCAAAGAATAGCCACATTAATGAGAGCTGAATGCATGCCATCTCGCATATCTTAGTCCAAGATGAGCTACTCCCCTTGTAGAAGTTGCCACCTCTTATTCCTGAAGTGAAGGCATAAAGTTTGTTTTGCAATGAAGTACCTATCATTAAAAACAAACAACTAACATAAAAACAACAATAACCAACATAAAAATAAACAACAATCAACATAAGTACTTGTGAATAAAAACTATCAACAATCAACATAAGTGCAATCTTACCTAAATATAAGATATGACAGAGTGATTTTGCACTCAATGATATTATTGTGGTGAGTCCTCTTAAGATTCTATGACTCACCCAATAACTAAGTCATCCAATCCTCCTCAGATGGGCACTTGCATTGGTAAGTAATCTTTAGTTCTCTTCACTACTTTTCACAAGATCCAAACAAATGTGCAAATAAACCAAATGGAACAAACCAGCTTATATGCACATCTCTAGAGTCTATGGGAGGGTTTCATGGCACCATGCACATCAGTTTTTATCTTGACCCTACATGCATATGACATGTCTAAGCTAGGATTATACCATTCCTGTGACTAGACAACAGTGGTAGTGAAATGTACTCCAAACTATGTTTCTCAACATATAATGAATCATAAAAGTAAACATTCTGAGATGCCAATTTGCTTGCACTCTTGTTTTGTCATAGATCAAGGCACCTATCTTTGCATGGAAAACATTCTCAACATATATATGTTTCTTCTCAACATATAATGAATCATAAAAGTAAACATTCTGAGATGCCAATTTGCTTGCACTCTTGTTTTGTCATAGATCAAAGCACCTATCTTTGCATGGAAAACATTCATCTTTTTGCTTAAACACTCTACATTTTGCCATTCATGTAGAGTAGATGGATATAAGTTGCAAAAAACAAACATGCTTATATTAAAACTCTATCTAATAACCATGGACTGAAAGCACAAGAACATAAAGCACAAAGATATAAACTTACTGTTAGGCTTATGTCTTGCACTGAAGTTGTCATGATGCAAATATCTTTGTACATATAAACATGCCGAATGAAAGCCTCTATTATTTAC
This sequence comes from Cibotium barometz, assembly GCF_041138505.1. Taxonomy (NCBI): domain Eukaryota; kingdom Viridiplantae; phylum Streptophyta; class Polypodiopsida; order Cyatheales; family Cibotiaceae; genus Cibotium; species Cibotium barometz. Next base: position 35,519,623 of record NC_141061.1, on the reverse strand, counting down.
CCATATCATTGTTGCGTCTCTTGAACTTTATAATTCTACCCTTCCATTGTTTGTTGGTGGGGTCTATTACATCTTTGAGCTTGACTTTGAAACTCCCATGAGTACTTGAAAGCGACATCTACAATTAAAAAAACACCAAATTAACAAAGTTAGCCTTTATTACTAAATGGCTGTGTTATAGCAGTAAGAAATAAAGATTGTGAGCAACAAATAAAGATTAAAATAATAAGAAATATTAGCTATTACTTTGATTTACACAACCTTGTTGCTCACAACCATGCTCCTATGAAAATAAACAGCAATACATCAAGATAAAACACACACACACAAAAAAAATCCTAAACTAGTAATTATTACTCACATCAAGACAAAACATAAACAAACCCTAAACCTATAATCATCACTCACAGGAATTTGATGCCACTTCAGATCAAGATAGCTATCTATGGTGCAGAGAAGAGAAAGTTCACGTGAGAAAACATGCATGTCATTGAGGTTTTATCCAAATGAGATGAAATTTTATGAGAAGAGAGATATGGTGGAGAACAACATAACTGAAAAATTTCATGAAAAAAAACCAGAGTTGAAGAGGATATGATGAAATAGAATTCCGCCAAAAAGGGGAGAAATGAAAAGATAGTCAAATGCAAAAGGAGGGAAAGTAGAAAGTTAATCATAAAAAAATGAAAAAAAAAATGAAACTCGGGTTTAAAACTCCCATGTGCTGACCACAAGATACGTCTACATGAAAGAATAGTTTATGATGAAAACCACAAGGAAATATGACATTTCTCTATTTTTTAAATTTATGGACTCTATTTTTTAATTATCCTAAGAGATTTGGGAAAAGATATGACAAAAAGATCCATGTTACATGGATCTAGAATCCCAAATCTTTCGTTGGTTAGGCCAATATTTTTTTATTCACTCCTTAAGGGGGAAAATGCCAACAAGTGGGCCATGGTAAGAAGGATTACACCAAGTGGCAAGATGAGAAAGCCGCTAAGGCATTGTTCTCAACAATGGCCATCGCCAAAGCTACATGTACTCTACTCTCAATTTTGAATGTTGTTAAATTGTTGTTTGCTTTGAATCTAGTGCTTCTAGTGTAGTATTTGATTATAAGCAGGAGGGCAAGGCTAAAGAGCAAACACAAGCTATGATCTATGACTATGGCATAGCAAAGAGATAACAATGCATTGTACTTTTCAACACGGGTAGCTCTGAGGATGCCATCTCTTCACAGTTGGCTGCTAAGATGGGTTGAATCTTAGTATCACATCATCTAATTGTGGACATGTTCACACGTAGTCTCCACATGCACATTGCCACAAAGTTCTATAGTTTGAGTTTCATGTTCAAAAGGCCACATTTTAGTGAGACTTCATTGGTTTATCACTTTTGAGGTGACATAATTCTCTGCATCCAATGGTTTTGAGAATTTTCATCCATCCCTAATCGGTATCAGGACACTTACATTATTATTGACCATTCGTTTCACAGGAATAGAAGCATTCTTGGAATTCCCCTCATTTTGCATGTCTAGGTCTAACAAGCAATCAAAAAAGGACCTGAGTGTATGCTAATCTATGTTCGAAGTCAAAGCAATCCCATTATTTAGACATCAAAACCTTTAGTGTAATAGTTGGCAGGTCTCCTTCCATGATTCCAAAACATCATGTTAAGGGATGATCTCCCACCTAAGCTCCCACCCATTTGTCTCGAGGATCATCGAATTGAGTTTGTCCCTGGGATAGAGCCACCTAGTAAGTTTTTTATTACTTATATAAGGTATCAGAGGGAGAGTTGAAGAACAATAGTTGTCTGAGTTACTCCAAGATGAATTTATTCAAAACTGAGGGGCCAAATTATACTGAGTGTTAAATTCTAGAGAATGCACATACTATGCCTTCATACTATCCAAATATTTTCCTTAAACCTCCAACATAGTGGGCTCCTCCAATGTCTGAATTGTTGTAACCTTCTGACTAAAAGAATTAGCAACAACAATGGGGCTATTTTTGACAAGTACACACTCAATCATGTCTCTAAACTATTGAAAAAGTTGATTCCACTTGGCTTGCCTATCACTCCATGGTTTGAACCTCATAGTAACCACTCTTGAGATCTATTTTGAAAAAAATACTTAGCCCATTGAGACACTCCAAAATGTACTGAATCTTGAGCATTGGAAACTTAACACTAGTCTTGTAATTGAGCCACTAAAGTGGTTATAGCCACAAAAGTGGCTCAAGGTCTCATTTAGGTTATCAAAAGTAGGAATAGGTAACCATACTAAAACTTAGCAAGTAGCACATAGATGAGCTCCCCTAACAAATTGCATCATATGGGAATTTTGTTTGACCTAAAAAAGTGAAAATTTAAAACTAATACTTTACTAAAAATAGTAAAAAGCCCACAAAAGTGGCTGAAATATTCAACAGATTATTAAAGGGCCAAAAATGTTGTTAGCTTTGATTCTATCATCATTTTAAGTAATTACAAATATTGTGTGGATTTTTGGCATGTGTTTAAAAAAAATTTGATTGGGTTTTAATAAGATATACAAAAACTTAGTGCTACTTGGCAAGTTCCACCTAGTTTATGACCCTCGAAGCTATCTCTTAGCCTTAACAAGGTTACCCTCCATCAGATGAGTCTTCCATGTTCACAGGTCTACCTCTTTAGAACTTGAGCATCCTTTTATAAATAAACTTGCCTAGTTCTCAATCATGTACCATCATCGCCTCCCTCATGAAAGGTTTGTCAAGTATGAAATTATAAAAATCTAGTTGGTGCAAGAAATTTATCACTACAAAAGTGTGATGATAAAAATAAATAAAAATACTTAGTTTGAGCCATTGTTGTTGCAAGACACATAGGTCTTGTTGATATTTCATTAACCATATTTACAATAAGATATGTTCGTTTTAAGGTAGATTTTTCCATTTTTCTTAGCATTTTTCAATAATGACACTCACTCTTGCTCTGCCATCTAGGATTATAGTTACTTGATATCCACCGTTATGGTAGAAAGGAATGGTAGCATTTGTGTTATCATGTTTATAATGAATCTAGGAGAATTACTATCCTCTGAAAGGTTATGAGGGATCAATATTGGGTTATTTCTCGGTTTACCATGTGGTTCTTAGGTGTATAAATATCATCCCTCATCCCTTTTTTTAAACATCCTATTCATGAGGTAGTCTCTTGACCCTTCATTGGAGCTAACTTCTCTACACATTTTAGAGAGAGTTGTCGATGAGGACGTTTATAGCTACTTGGATGGTTTCTCTTGCTACAACCAAGTTTCCCAGGCAAAAAGGAATCTTCTAGGTATCTATCTTGTCCCTTCTCCAAACCCTATCGTGTTATATATCAATGGATAGCTTTTGAAGAGTAGAATCTAAATATGTGAGGTCCGACAAATTTGGAGTTCGTTTGCAAAAATTTTATCCGCGGTGCCCCTTTTTGGAGGGAATATTCCGGTCAAACTTCCTTACAAGGCCCCAAAATGACCTCAAAAATTTCCTAATGGCTTCAAACTTTGCGAGTGGTAGTGTGTTAGCCCAACCAGGGGAACATAAGTTGAACTACCTTGCTTGCTTTGCTACTAAGCAACTTAATGAGGTAGAGATGAATTATTTGACCTAATAAAAAGAACGGTAGGCCATGGTTTATGTTGTAAAGAAGTACATACACTCTCTTTTGGCTAACAAATTTGTATCCTTTGTGAACCACTAAGCATTGTTATATTTTGTCAACAAGCCTTACATAATGGGACGAATCACTGATGGTTTCTTTTACTTTTAGAATTTGATTTATAGTCCCTGTGGAGAAAAGGATCACAACATGTTTTAGCTGATCATATGTCATGGATTCCGAATAGTAAACCCGCCCCACTAGAGTAGATGATGATCTTCCATATGCATTATTATTCAAAATTAACATGGTGCTTGATTGGAGTGACAAAATATCTCAATACCTTGCCTATGTTTTTTGCAACATCAACCCTTGAACAAAAATAAAATGTGACGTCTCATCAAGCTAGCATCCCCTTACCCAACTGATAGCGAGACAATTGTATAAGCTAGGTAAATACAATGTTTTAAGGAGTGCAAAAATTCATATGTGTGTTGGAAGCACACTTATGAATTACATGAGAAATTTTGCTGGGGACGTGATACAACAAAAGGTCCTCCAAGTAGGACTATGGTGGCCAACATTGTTTGGTGATGCAGTAAAATTTATCAAAGGTTATGATGGGTGTCAAATATTCGCTATACCATAGCATAGGGACACGATGTGTGTTTTGAGAAGTGGGGAGATTTTATTTTGTAGAACTCATTAGTCCTGCCATACATAAAACCCAATTCCACTAAGGCTACCAGGAAAGCTAATGCTCATCCTACTACCAAATTCTTATATGACTAGGTCGTGTTGTACATAAAACCCAATTCCGCTACATCATCATAGCCCCACAAACTATTTTACTAAGTTTTTGGAAGCCAAGGCTACCAGGAAAGCTAATGCTTTTACTACTATCAAATTCTTATAAGAGTAGGTCATTTCTAGGTTTGCATGCCTATTGGAGCTAGTTAATGACCAAGGGTCACAGCTTATCAATGAGGTGATTGATTGTCTCATGAAGAGCTTCATGATAGTACACCAAAATTCTTCACCGTACTACCCACCCACGAGCCAATGGCTAGGCATAAAGCAAATAAAATTTTATGTGGCATCTTAACAAAAACCATTCAAGCCAGTAGAATGGATTGGGATCATTAAGTTTATAATTATGTTTTGGGCATACCAAACATCTTACAAAGTGGTAATTAGGTTTACATCAATTTAGTTGACCTATGGGGTTGATACTGTAATGCCTATATGGAGAATATAGTACCTAGATTGAGGGTTATAGTCAGTGAGATGTTGGCTAAAAATGCTATGGCTGAGCAACTAATTGACCTTGAAAATTAGAAGAGACCAAAATTTTGACCATGAATGGGTTAATGGTAGAAACACTCTGATAAAAGAAATGGCTTAATCGAAATTTTAGAGACAAAGAGCTTAAGGAGGGAAACTTAGTGATTATAGGGAACAATGAATCGAAAAAGATGAAACCCTTGGGAACTTTTAAAATCATAAAAAATCACTCCACAAGTGTCTATTACAATTGAGACCCTTGATGGCATTGAGACTAATGAGTACATCAATGGGAGTAAGCTAAAACATTACTATTAATGGACCCTTAACCCATGACATGCTTGCTCAAGCCCATAAGAAAAAAGAACAAGACAAAGTGAAAAGACATGCCTAAGAAGAGGAGGCTATGACTGGAAAAACTCTAACAAAAAATATAGCTACATTATTATCCCTAAAGGATGATGACTTGGATATTAACCATGCAAGGATCAACATTCAAGTGTCTATTGTTGGAAACCATAAAACAAGGGCTGCTCTAATTAACATAGGAGTAAGCCACAACTTGTTATCATTTGAGACATGGGAAGCTCTGGCTAAAAACCAGACTTGGAACCAATAAACACTAGTACTTGTCGCTTCCATGAAAGTGTGGTAAGTGTTAAATGAAGTTTAAAGATTCAAATCATTATCAAACAATAACCCTGTAGTGTGGCCAAAAAGGTTTGTGTTATGCCTCTAAGAGTTATGGAAGAACATTTGCATGTATTAGTGCAATCGATTAGTCCATTCAATCAAAAGCATAAACAATCCAAATACAAACAAAAGGGTCCAAAAATAACTCAACCACTTTGGCCTCCAAGAACTAAATAATGCTTATCTTTTATTATTACTCAAAGCTGCTCAAGCTTAAATAATGTTCTAGGAAACAATTAAGGACTACACACTGAGAGAAGCCTCGTCATAGTAATCCCTCCACCCGCTATAAAAGTGTTATTCTCATTAAATTTGATTTTTATGCATAGAAAGATACATAAAGGATTTTTTTAATTACAAAAGTGTTATTCTTATTAAATTTGATTTTTATGCATAGAAAGATGCATAAAGGAATTTTTTTATTACAAAAGTGTTATTCTTATTAAAATTGATTTTTATGCATAGAAAGATGCATAAAGGAATTTTTTTTAATTACAAAAGTGTTATTCTTATTAAATTTAAATTTTATGCATAAATAGATGCATAAAGAAATTCTTTTTATTTTAAAAGTGTTATTCCTATTAAATTTAATTTTATGCATAAAAGGATTTCTTATATATAAAAGTGTTATTCCCATTGATGAAGTTGATTTTTATGCATAAATAGATGCATAAAGATTTTTTATATCAAAATTAGAATTTCCTTAAATTCTATGTTTAAATTCTTTGAGTATTTAATAAATGAATAATTAAATACTCTAAGAAGAGAGAAATTTCTATCGCTTTATATTCACATGGATTGTAAAAAAAGAAAATTAAGAAAATCTATCAAGATCGAAATATTCAGATAAATGATTAATTTATTTCTCATTGGAATTCGTAACTAATTTAGAAATCAGTTAAGTGAATATTCAAAGAAAGAAATTCAGTAAAAAAATAACTGAATTACCAAACCTTTTCGAGAAAGATAGTTCAGGAAAAATCTTATCCCGACGACTTGAACCTTGAATTAGACTATGACCAAGACCAAACTCTTTCGTCAGTTTCGAGGAAAGAAGGTGTGACTAGTTTAGAAAAATACACTCAATACTCCCGCCAAATCTAAAACTAAGTTTGAGACCCTTCGGATTGATTTGTGGTTCAAGGTTATAGAATTCGAGGAATTTTGGTATGAAATTCAGAATTACGATCAAGAAGTTTTGGGGATATTGATTCAAGAAATATTCCTTGTATTCAAAGAAAATCAAACTAAAAACTTGCATAGAAACCATGTTTTCTTAAAGAACTGTCTTATGCCAGAATGCTGGTGGAGAGAGAATGTGGAGAGAGAATACAAGAAATATCTCTTGTATTCCAAGAAAATAAAACTAAAAACTTGCATAGAAACCCTATTTTCTTAAAGAACTGTCTTACGCCAGAATCCTCGAGCATTTGGTATATGTTTTTCTAAGGAAAGTTCGGTTGCAACAGCTGAGCGGGGAGTGTTCAAAGGACGGCTCACGCGGCAACAAAGCTTGCCAAGGTCTTGACCAGCCTTGGTATGGTTAAAAAATGGTGCGCTTCTGGTACGATGGGCGGGCCAATGAAGCGGTCCCTGAGTGAAGTGCCAGGACACCTAAGAAGGATCCTGGAGGGTTCTGACCAGGAGATGCACGGGCTCACGGTGCCTGGACACCCATGCATATGTCATGGAAGATATGTATGATGGACGAAATGATTATTGTAATCTGTTACTGGATCTCGTTGTTGCTAACCAGTTGGTCTTAACGGAGAGTCCAGAGTGATACTGTTTTTTGAGAAATAAGACACTGGATGGAATTTTTGAGTTATGACATCTGTAACCACAATCAATGGATTATTTTATATGTTAAAGTTTTAAAGAGGAGTGTGTGCGTATCTGTATTCAAAAGCAAAAGTTTGGGTGGGTGAGTAATTTTCTGGTTCTACCGATTCCAGTGGTTGGGTGGTGGCTAAAACCCATGGGCCGGATGGGGTTAGGTTAGAATCAATGGAGTTTTAATAATTAAATTAAAATAATAGGAATACGCTTAGAATTCAAGTAGTTAAATAAAAACCTAAAGAATTTCTCAAGTAATAGGAATACGCTTAGAATTCAAGTAGTTAAATAAAAACCTAAAGAATTTCTCAAATGAGTAGATCAATGGCTGTGCGTGCCTGACTTCGGCTAGGAAAAAAGCGTTGATTTTCTCAAATGATTAGATCAATGGCTGTGCCTGATTTCGGTTAAGAAAAAAGCGTTGATTTCTTCAATCTAAGTCAGTGGTAGTTTTCCTTCTATCTAGTTTAATCAGGTGAAGGATAGTTTAGTCTCTTGACCTCGTTAGAAAATTCGTTAAGAAAATAAAAAAGGTGGAATCATCTAGGGAAATTTTCTCGATTTCGGTTTCAAAATGATTACCAAATTAGTCCCGTGTCCGGACATTATGAGCACCTTTGCCTTCAAAAATCTCATCAACTCTACTATAACCCAAGAAAGCAGAGTGAGACTCGCTCGTCACTTTGAGGATCTATGCTTTCCTGATCCAGCGGAGTGACATCAACATATGTGGTTCTCTGGAGGGTGAAATATTTGCGTCAATACCAATCAACGACAGAGACTTAGACAAAATATCTCGCTAACCATCATCTTGATAAGGCGAGGAGTTGTTCATTATGTACAACTCTATAATCATTCACCCCAAAATTTTAGAATTTCTTGCCATATTTTTAGACTTCTTAGCCGCTTTATTCCTAGGAGAAGAATTACAGCATCATTATCAGTGATGAATCGTGTATATCATAGCATGTCTCCATCGCACTATCTCCTTTTTATGCGTACGCAATTGAGGCGACGGTGACTTTTGGAGCCAAGACGCTCTATGTATATATCAAAAACTTTTGATTATAAATGATGTTTTGCAAAAGATTCCCAATTGGTTTTATGGTTGTGAATATTGGTTAATAAAATTATCAGAGTGAATCTTGTTTTCAAGAATTATGATGGAATATTTATTTGTTTAAGAAATAAATCTCAAAAATTGAATAGTCATAAATCTATTGGCAAAGTTAAGTTGACAAAGATATTGTTTTGTCAAAATCATGAGGCGCGTAGCCCATGCTAGGCAGCCGGATCCACTTACCGATGATGAAGAGTTAGATCCAGACGTTCATAAAGCCCTACACCGATCCCAACCTGGTCCCTTCAAGGGTGAAGGGGAACAGTTAGAAGAAGTAGTGGAAAAATGGATCGAGGCAATGGAAGAGTATTTTGATGTAACTGGTTATAACGAGAAGAGCAAGATGGCTCTCGCCAGATTGAAAATTGTGAAAACGGCCAGGGTCGCATGGAGGAACCATAACGAGAGACAAACCGTCTCAACCGAAATTCCCAGACCTAGTCTCAGATCTTAAAGCTTACCTCAGGAAGAGGTTCTATCCTCTGGGCTTCCTAGAAACCAAAATGAATGAGTTCTTAGAACTGAAGCAGGATAGCCGGACGATTGAAGAATACCATCAGGCATTTGCCCTTCTCCTCAAATATTCTCCACTTTTTAGATGAAGAGAAGCTGATGGCCAGATTCATTCGAGGGATGAACGAGCCATTGGACACTTTAGTGAAAAATGCCAAACTAGTCTCAATGGCAGAAGCTGTCAGAATGGCAAAGGACTTTGCCAAAGCATTTGTTGTTAAGGTCCCACCGAAGCCTGCATCCTCAAACTTTAAAAGGTTCCAAACCTCGGGAAGTGCTTCAAACTTTCCACCCCCAAAGAGGCAGCAAGGCCCTAATCAGAATCAAGATGCTGGGAAATTCAGAAGTGAAGGAAGAATCCTTCCCTCAAAACACTTTCTCAGGAGCCCCACCTCTTTCAAGGATTCAGAGGGATGAGCTTAGAAGTGAGAACAAGTGTTTTGGGTGTCAGGGTTTCGGTCACCAGCTTAAAGACTACCCGACTCCTGCCATGTCAAGAGGACAGGGAAGTCAAGGACCTAGAGTGCTGAGACCTGCCCCTTCGTATCAATCAATCAAATCAGGGTCCGTCTCGCCAAAATCACGGTAATCCCAGGAGGACTCCAGCTCAACCATCTGCCTCTATTCAAGGTAGTCTCAGAACTCCCTCCCAGAACTGGGGTAACCGAAGAGAAAGAGTTTCGTCCCAATCTACAGCAGCCAGAGTAGTTATGATAGCAAAAGTAGTGGAAGAGAAAAAAGGTCAGATTTATGCCGCGATTGAAAACCAAGGACCAAATCGTCAATTCTCTGTCATCCATACTCCAGCTGAGTATAAGGGTAAGCCATTTAAGCTTTTGATGATTGATTCATGCAGTACTCATTCATTTATCTCCCTAGGATGCTTGCGTACGCTGATTGAGACCTCTGTAATCCACACAGAGTAAGTATCCTATCTCCAAAATTGATGAGCTTTATTTTGGAGATAGGATCTCCAAAATTGATGAGCTTCTGGATAGGCTAAATGGAGCCCAGATCTTCACAAAGATAGATCTCAAATTAGGGTATTACCAAATCAGGATTAATGATCAAGATATCCCGAAGACAGCCATCAATACTCGCTATGGGCACTATGAATTTACTGTCATGCCGTTTGGATTAACAAATGCCCTAGCTACATTCAATCGTCTAATGCAAGACATTCTCAAAGAATACTTGGATGATTTTGTTCTTGTTTTCTTTGATGATATTCTAATTTACTCAAAGAATACAGCTGACCATGAAGCTCACGTCTGTAAAGTTCTTGAGATTCTAAGGAAATTTCTCCAGATTCCGCAAAAGTGCAAGCAATCATAGATTGGCCTGAACCAAAGACAGTGAAAGAAGTCAAGGGATTCTTGGGATTAACTGGCTGGTATAGAATTTTTATACCTAAGTATGCTCTCATAGCTTCCCCCTTGACTAATCTTCTCAACAAGAAGAACACCCCGTTTCAATGGTCTGCCAGGTGTCAGAGCACTTTTGATAAGCTGAAGACTGCCTTGGTAACCAATCTCATTCTAAAGTTGCCAAATTTCTCTCTACCCTTTGAGATAGTAACTGATGCCAGTGGTTTTGCCCTCGGAGGTGCGCTCATGCAGGAAGGTTATGCAGTGGCCTATGAATCCCGAAAACTCTGAACACATGAGAGAAATTATGTTGTCCATGAGAGAAATTATGTAGTCTATGCCCTGAAGTTATGGAGACATTACCTACTGGGCCAAAGATTCACTTTGATGACAAATCATCAGAGCTTGTTGAGATATCAAGCTCGTCTAGTGAGGCGGTGGACACTGATGGGGGATAGGCCCCACACTTACACCACTGGCATGGTTGGTGAGATCATGGGTGATATGCAGCCAGTGGGATGACAGGCTGTGTGACAGCCATCTAGAAACTGGCATAGTTATAGTGCCAGCTCATTTAGTTGGGTTCACACTATAGAGAACCCTTGTATGTATTTGGTTGAGTACCTTTCATATTGTGTGTACTCTTATCTTGTATATGGTGTGTTGAGTGAGTGAAGAAGAAGAAGATTTTCAGCCTCTCACCTTGTGTGTTCTCTATTAGGGTTTTGTGAGTGTGTGTGTGCTTGCAAGAGCTCAAGCTCTCTTCCCCCCTGCATCTTTTCATGGTATCAGAGCCTGGTTCATGCTAAGGGCTGAGCTACAAGCAAGAGAACCACAGGAAGCGGTACGAGGGTAAGAGCTTCAACTACTCTTCCCTATTTGTGTTGGTGACTACACCCTTGTCGGGAGCTCTACGGGAGGCACCGACAAACAATCTCTGATTGAGGAGCTTTCTTCATGGGAGTAAAGCTATAGGGCAACTATGACGTCCTATCGGACAAAAAATTTTGAACCGAAAAAGCGTTTCGGGTGCATCTGGACCTCCGGTTTTCAGAAAGTAGGCGATTTTGAGCACTGCGGGTAAGTCATCAATTCTCTGCAGAACTCTGCTTTAAGAACTGCAGGAAGACAGATTGGCTGTGCAGACACTGTGTGTGCTGCAAAGATGTCAACAGTTGCCATTGGGTGTATGTATGCATATAAAGTCACTGGTTGTGACATTTGAGAGTATTACAGTACCGCTGCAGAAAATACAGCAGTTTGTGCAGGACAAACCAGAGTGCTATTTCTGGTAAATTTGTGTGTCTGGCAAGATGTCAAATGATGGCATAACCCAGATTGTGGTTGAGAAGCTTGATAAAAACAACTTCCATGCTTGGAGGTTCAAGTTGACGAACTTCCTGATGGGAAAGGGCTATTGGGACTACATAGAAGGTGAGCATAAAGAGGCACCGAAGATACCAGACAAAAATCCGACTGCTACAGATGTAAAAGAGTTTAAAGACTGGAACCAAGGAGCTAGGAAAGTTATGTATTGGCTCTCCATTAGTATACATGACACCATGATTGGGCACATTCAAGATTCCATGTCCCCCAACGAGGCGTGGGACACCTTGGTAAAACTCTATAGAAGTGTTATTCCCATTGAAGATGATTTTTATGCATAAATAGATGCATAAAGAATTTTTATATCAAAATTAGAATTCTCTGAAATTCTATGTTTAAATTCTGAGTATTTGATAAATGAATAATTAAATACTCTAAGAGAGAAATTTAAACATAGAATTCTCTTAAATTTTATGTTTAAATTCTATGAGTATTTGATAAATGAATAATTAAATACTCTAAGAGAGAAATTTCTATCGTTTTATATTCACACGGATTGTAAAAAAGAAAATTCAAAAAATCTATTGAGATCAAAATATTTAGATAAATGATTAATTTATTCCTCATTGGAATTCGTAACTAATTTAGAAATCAGTTAAGTGAATATTCAAAGAAAGAAATTCAATAAAATAGTAACTGAATTACCAAACCTTTTCGAGAAAGAAATTTAGTAAAATAGTAAAATAGTAACTGAATTACCAAACCTTTTCGAGAAAGATAGTTCAGGAAAAATCTTATCCGACTCGAACCTTGAATCAGACTATGACCAAGACCAAACTCTTTCGTCAGTTTCGAGGAAAGAAGATGTGACCAGTTTAGAAAAATACACTCAAAACTCCCGCCAAATCTGAAACTAAGTTTGAGACCCTTCGGATTGATCTGTGGATCAAGGTTATAGAATTCGAGGAATTCTAGTATGAAATTTAGAATTACGATCAAGAAGTTTTGGGGATACTGATTCAAGAAATATTTACGATCAAGGAGTTTTGGGGATAGCGATTCAAGAAATATTCCTTGTATTCAAAGAAAATCAAACTGAAAACTTGCATAGAAACCTTATTTTCTTAAAGGACTGTCTTACGCCAGAATTCAGGAGGGAGCATTTGGTATATGTTTTTCTAAGGAAAGTTCGGTCGCAACAACTGGCGGGGAGTGTTCAAAGGATGGCTCACGTGACAAAGCCTGCCCAGGTCTTGACTAGCCTCAGTATGGTTAAAAAATGGTGCACTTCCAGTACGATGGGCGAGGGCCGGCGGTTCCTGAGTGAAGTGCCATGACACCTAAGAAGGATCCTAGAGGGTGACCAGGAGATGCACGGGCTCGCGTTGCCTAGGACACCCATGTGTATGACGGAACACCAGACCCTGTTCAATTCATTCAAATGTTTGAACAGAGATGTGAAGCCTTTAAAAATCCCAACTACCCCACTAAGGTACATGCGTTGAACTTATGCTTAGAGGGAAAAGCTAGTCGATGGTTCATCGCATTGATGCTGGTGATCAAGACCAAATTCAAAACCTTGAAATCAGCCTTTATACATGACTTTTCTAGACAAGGTGATCGATGGAGTGCAGTAAGACAACTCTATTTAATTGAGCATCAACTAAATGAATCCATTAGAGATTTTATCCTTCGAATAAAACTCTTGGACTCACGTTGTGAGTCATGGGAAAAATTAAACGATGTTCAATTGAGGAGATGCTTCATGATGGGCTTATAGAATAACAGCTTACACAACTTGATCATTGTATCCAATCCGAAAACATTCGATCAATGTTGTAAAGAAGCAATATGTTTAGATGACAACATGCTAGAAGATGATCATGCTACAAGTTGTTCATCATCTGAACCAAGTGAAGCAATGGCAAAAGAAAGATCGATCTCGGAATTGGCATTCCCAGATTTTAATGCAGCCTTGCTTAAAACATTACAACAAACATCTATAAGACACGATGAAAACCTTCAGAACTAGGCATCCTTAATGCCTCTAATAGTGAGGAGCGAAATGCCTTGTGTTGAATGCAATCAATATGACCATCCCAATCCTCATTGTGCATACAAGGCACTTGTTCTTCTATACTGCATATATTGTAAAAACCTTTCACCATGATGGTAAAAAGTGTCCCGCTTCATCCACAATGGACTCAAAACCTCCATCTCTGGTGCACCAAACAGAAACAGTCCAAAGGGTAGAAACTGCTCATCTCAGGAAGCAGTTAATCGAACACTTCAGTGTTTCTATTGTCATGGACCTCACAAGGTGGCAAACTGCACAGTTTGGAATACTTTCATGCCCATAGTCACTCACACCTTGTGTGACCAATGTGTGAACGATGTGGCATTGATCACATGTTCCAAGATTGCCCAAGACGAGTTGCTTCAATGCAACTTGTCTCACAAAATACAACTCTTAACATCTTAAGTGTACAAATCAGGCAATAGTTCACGCATACACGCTTACAAGCCAAGGTACGACAAACAATAATAAAAAAACATAAAAGACAATACCTCAACATGGGTAGAAGAACCATGTTTTAAAATAGAACCTAAAAGAGAAAACAAAACCTTCCAAAACCAAGAAAAATAAAGGACAACAAGCTGTCGAAACCAAGGTCGAGGATCTGGATAGCCCACTCCTAGGAGAACATTCTGATGAGAGTCTAGATAGGACAATCTTGCTTAAGAAGAAGGAAGAAATTGTGATAGGAAAGAAGCTAGTATGCAATGATAGAGAAACTGGAGAAAGGATGCCAAGGTGCTAACTAGAGCCAATTACAGCCCCCCAGAGCAGCGGAAGTGTCTTGAGGAAGGAATTGGAAAGGAATCCGAAAGAAGTCCAGATAGGAAAGCTGACAAGTGAATGCCATGAAAAAGGAGGGGAAGCAAAGGAGGAGGAAGGAAGAATGTACAAAGGCCAAAGTATGTCCATGACAAGGTGAAAGCAACAACTCCATGAAGGAATATGACATGTGGGAGGATCTCAGTAAGATGAAATTGAACATCACACTGGACCAAATGTTGAATCTAGTTTCCAGCTACTATAGGCAAAAGGTGCTTCAGGCCATAATACCAAATGAGATATTGGTGCAGATTCTTGTGCAAGAAATGAAGAATCCAGAACAGAATGTAGGAATGTGGAAACAATTCAAGACTGTGACACATCCGTTCCAAAGGTGACAATCAAAGAGGAGAAGGTGGCAAGGGTCATCCTAGATGGAGGATCATGAGTGAACATAATATCAAACAACTTGGCCAAAAAGCTAGGAATCATGGACATGTAGCTGGCTCCATTCGAGATCTGCATGGCTAATCAGAGAAGAGTCCGACCAGTTGGAATAATCAGGGAGAACAAATCAAAGTGGTAGGATACACTTTCACTGCTGTGTTCATAGTCCTCAAAATGACCAAAATAGCGTGCTGTTGGGGGAAGATCGTGGCTCATAATTGGAAGGATCAAGCACAACTGGGATACGGACATGATTACAATCTAGAGGGGAAAAAAGAAGGTCTACATCTTGGTCTCGCACAAAAAGATAAGCTGAATCTGGCCAGCCAACGACCATTTATAGAAGAAGACCTTCTCCATGGAGTGAAGACGCTGTATACAGAGGCCTAAATTACCTGGAAGGTGGAAGGGGTAGAAGATGACAAACAAGAGCAAATCATCCTGAAAGAAAATCCAGATCTGTGTCAGTATTTGAGGTGGATATTGAGAGGATTATATAGAGATACGATCCAGAAGTCCTGGTCACCCATATTGAAGTAATACTGAATGAAGAGAATGCAAAAGAAGATGAGGAAGGTACTCAGTACAATGTGGCAAAAATGCAAGCCGAGCAAGAAAAGGACATGATGGATCTCAAGCAAGAGGAAGCCTAACTGAGGAAGCGAAACATCAGAGTCCAGAAAGATGAGCTCAAAGAAGTGAACCTATGTGACAAGGAAGAGCCCAAAACAGTGCTAAACTGAATAAAGAATTGAGAGGAAGGCTCCTAGAACAGTTAAAATCCTATAAATATGTGTTCGCATCATGGAACTAATCCAACATGAAGGGGATTGATCCTAGCTTCTACCAACACAAGAATTGAGAGGAAGGCTCCTAGAACAGTTAAAATCCTATAAATATGTGTTCGCATCATGGAACTAATCCAACATGAAGGGGATTGATCCTAGCTTCTACCAACACAAGATCAACTTAAAAGAGGATGCAATTCCTATCAAGTAGAGAAGATATAGGATGAAACCCAACTATGCCAAACATGTGAAGGAGGAGATTGATAAGCTCCTAAGTAGGGTTCATCTATCAAAGCAGAATGGCTTTCACCAATAGTAATTGTCCTGAAGAAGAATGGGAAGCTCAGAGTCTACATAGACCACTGCAAACTAAATGCCTCCACCATATTGGATCCATTCTCGCTACCATTCATAGATTCCTTGTTGCTAGATGCGGAGCTAGGCATGAGACATACTCCTTTTTGGATAGGTTCACTGAGTACAACTAGGTATGGATGGCTCCAAAGGATAAAGAAAAAATAGCCTTCATGACAGAATGGGGGAATTTTGCCTTCAATGTAATGACTTTTGGGCTGAAGAATGCTCCAGCCACATTCCAAAGGATGGTTCAAGAAATATTCTACAAATATTTAACCTCCTTCATGAGGGTCTTCGTGGATAATTTCAGTGTGTTGTTCGGGAAGAAAGGAGACCACATAACACACCTCATAATGTGCCTGGAGAAGTCCAAAAATGCCTGGAGAAGTCCAAAAATGCCTGGAGAAGTCCAAAAATGCTAGATTGAGGCTCAATCCAACCAAGTGTGCCTTTGCGGAGTGGATCCCTGTTAGGGCACATAGTATCTGTAGAAGGGCTAGCAGTAGATCCGGCGGGATTTGTAAAACTACAGCCACCCAAGAATGCCAAAAAATGCATCACGCCAGATTCTTGGGACTAATCAAATGGCATAACAGATTCATGAGGTTCCTAGCCAATGTGAAAATACCCCTGTATAGCCCTTGACAATACCCCTGTATAGCCTTTGACAATGAAAGCTGCAGAATATGTCTAGTCAAGATCTTGTTAGGAGGCATTCTGAAATCTCAAGCGTATATTGTCATTGGCACCCATTCTTTAACAGCCAAACTTTGATTTGGTATTCCATGTATTTGTTGATGGTTTTGATTTTGCCATTGGGAGTGCTTTGATGCAGAAGTCACAAAGGGCTAGTTTTGGCTAGTTTACCATGCAAGCAGAAGGCTGTCCAAGCTAGAAAGGAATTACTCCACCATAAAAAAAGGAGTCATTAGGGATTATCTACTTGATCAAGAAATTTAGGCACTACCTGTTGTTAGAGGAAATGGGTTTGAATTCCATGCGGATCACAAAGCACTCTTGTACTACCTGGTGAACAAACTAGACTTGGCAAGAAAATTAGCAAGATGGATGCTACTGTACAAGAGTTTGATAGCAGATGTCAGGAGAAGATCTAAAAGGGGTGCAAGATGACTTCCTGGATGCGCATCTCTTCATCATAGATGGAGAAAACCCAACTGGTAAGATGAGATGATGAAGTTCCTATCCTACTTGTCCTTTTTGAAGCATATGTCTAGAGATCAGAGGAAAAAGCTAACTCTCATTCATGGCGGTGGCAGGGCACAACTCTATAAGATGGGCATTAATCAAATACTGAGAAAATGCATCCCCGAGCATAAACAACGCGAAACAACATGTAATGCTGGCTGAAGTGCATCAAGGAATAAGCAGAGGGCACTTTTCTAGAGACATCATGGGGTAGAAAGCATTCCAAGTAGGATTATGGTAGCCGACATCATTAAAAGATGCACACAAGTTTGCTAAGGAGTGCGACATGTGCTAGAGGCTAGGGAAACCAAATGATGCAGATAGAATGCCTCACAACCCAATATTTCCCCTAGAGCCATTCTAGAAGTGGGGTCTAACTTTGTCGGCCCATTCAAGCCAACAACTCAACAACAACAACAAGAAATAAATATATTCTAGTGGCTACGGATTATTGAACAAAATGGGTAGAAGCCAAGCTCCGAGAGACTGTAAGATATCGTCATTAGCAAAGTTTATTTATGAAACTATCACGACAAGATTCAGATGCCCAATAGAGATAGTCAGTGACCAAGGGAGCCACTTTTTCAATGAAGTGATCAAGAAGCTGACAGAGCAACATATGATCATACATACGAAGAATCCACCAATAAAATCCTGATAAAGACGGTGAACGAAAAAAGGACCGACTGGGACACAAAGCTGCACTTAGCATTATGGGCATTTTGAATAGCTTACAAGAATGTAATAGGACTTACACCTTTCAGCATGGTGTATGGATTGGAAGCAGTAGTGACCATGGAGTTCCTCACATAGAGCCTTAGGATAGCAGTAGGCAGAAAGGCTCTCTCTAGAAGAATCAAAAGTTCACGAGATTGAGCAACTCCTTAAGCTAGATGAAAGGAGATTGCATAGTGCATGGACAACCAAAATTGTACAGAAGAGGAGAAAGCTCCAACTGGATAGAAACAAAAAATTTAAAATCTTCAAAGAAGGAGATGGAGTCTTGTTTTTCTCGTCAAGAATGGGACCCCACCTAGGAAAGCTAAAAATGAGATGGACGGGCCCATTTAGAATTGTCAGAAAATGGGATTCGAGCTAGCAAGCTTGCATGGTGAAAAGCTTAGGAAATTTGTGAATGGGTATAGGCTGAAGTCTTATCATGGATGGATGCTGCCATAACAAGAAGGAAAAGTGTGTTCGGATCCAAATCCGGGGAATGTCCAACAAGCAAAATCCAGTCAAGATCAAGAATCGAAAGTCAGACATGATTCTGGAGAAAATGAAAATAGAAAAGAACAAAATCCAAAATTATGCATTACATATATAAATATGATTGCAATGTGCATAGAGAACAAGGAGCCAGCTGTGGCAGCAATGTGCGAGAAAATCATGGTTGCCACCCCGAAAAAGGGTGCATGGATGGAAAAGTAAACATGTCACATCACCATTGCCTCTCCTCAACCCGGCCATTAATGCCCTTGCAACTAGTGTAGTAGGCACTTCATGGTCACATTTTGAAAGGGATTTGGAAAAATCATGGATAGGTCGAGCAGTTATAGCCATACCTAGGGGAGGCATGCATCATGACAGCTGGATACCTATCCATCAAAGGCCTAATTTGCATGTCACATGCAAAAACTCCTTACTACGATATGTTCTCAAAACTTTTACTCTACTGCTAAACTTTGATTTCACCCTGCCTTCTGTCCCTCAACCCTAACACTCTTGAAGCTAAAATGATAGTGGAATTCGAGTACCTCTTGTCCCCACCCTATACAAGGAGCTAGAAAGGCGTGCTAAATGGTTGGACATGATGGGATTAAAACAATTCACGAAACTACCCTAGGAGGAGCTCCAAAGCTGTGGAGCAATTGGAGAAGCTACAGAAGTGCAATATCATCATGCTCTCATCAAGTGAGAAGAAAGTATTCAACCCTCTATATGTTGTTGAAGTATTCAAATTGCTGGCAGAGGGGGAGAGGCCGAGATCAAGCTAGCCAATGTGATGAAGACCTAATTAAGGAGTTTGGCCCACTTGAGGGCAAGGCCAAGGACTTCAAAAGCACAGGCTCAATAGTCGAGGACCGACAAAAGCTAATACGTTTTGTAGTGGAGATGATCAATCTCACCCACAAACCATATTGCATGTCAAGAAAGACCTTCACGATGGTGAAGGCTACTGAGGCTGGAACGAAGGTGGCATGAGAAGAGGTCTTGTATCACAACCTAAAGGATGAGTTAGAGAAACTCACCGCCCAAACATAAAAACAAAAATTGGCCCATATTCGACAACCTTGTTTAAGGCATACGCAAGAGCCGGAAAAGATAAGGAGGAAGGTAACAAGGAGGATACATGAAGAAAAGAGTCTTTGAATTCGAGGAGAAAAAGATAGGCAGTAGCAAGAAGGGCAGGATTGCCAAGGAGGCGACCACCACTGGGGCAATAGAGGCAATGGGTAGCCGACAACTTAAGGAGCACTTGGATAACATTGGAAAGTCTATCCTATCACAGAACTCCAAGAACTCCAGAAGGCCAACGGAGAAATGAAGATGGAAATGGAAAGGTTGAAGGAGATGATGGCCAGGAAAGGAACAAATAACTCAAAGTAGAAGCCAGGCTGGCACATAGGAGTTTCCAGAAGTCTATGAGCTAGATGCCAAAAAAAATGGAGCAATGGGAAGGTCATGCTGGGGAGAGTATCTTGATAAATTAATAGCTGTAATGCAAGCCCCCACACCTTCTTGCAAATAGATGGTTCCATACCATATTCACAGGGTGGAAATCTAGATGGAGGATTTGGAAATCCAAATCCACCCGAGAGCTAACAAAAGCCTTGGAAGCAACTACACCCAGCCAAGTGGGCAAGGAGGCTGACAGCAGCGGGGGAGGTGCCAGCAGGGGGAAGAGATCTGCAAATGGAAAATGAGCACTTGCTACTACGGTAAGAAATTAAATTTTTGAAAAGGAGGTTTACTATCTTGAAGGGAGACAGAAAGAAGCTTGCCACGCAGTCAAGAAGGGAAGGGAAGGAAATTGTATTATGGAAAGGTTCATCAATAGACCTAATCCCCAATGAAGAACTAAAAAAACACACATGGGAAGCTACAAAGAAACTAAGGGAAAGAAGGGCAAACGAGGACCTGCAAAAAAGGATCCAAGAAGAAATGGGCCAAAAGAGTATGGGAATTTGGAAGGAGACTACTCGAAAATGTATGGCCAAAGAGTATGGGCATCTGGAAGGAGATTGCTCTAAAATGTACGCAAAATTTAATCCAGACGGCTTAGTAGGCATGTGCCATGAGGCCTTCCAACTGGGATAAAATTGCAAAATTCATGAACTAGTTGGAAGTGCCTAAGGCAGAAAGACAGGGCCAGAGAAGCTCTCACAGTAGCCGGATAGGGAAGAAGCCCCTCCCCAGATCCAGAGTAGTGCGTGGAAGCAACAGGTTCTTGGGACTCACAAAGAGGCAACAACTCATTCGAAGAGAGACACTGCTAATGCCCCTTTGCCAAAATGGAGTTACCTAGCAGAAAGGGGAAGGGTAGTGTTAAGACATAACCTACATGCATACCACCCTATGGGTGGAAATGGAGTCGGGGGCCGAGAGGAGAAGGCCAAAGGAGCTAGAACTAACCTACATGCATACCACCCTATGGGTGGAAATGGAGTCGGGGGCCGAGTGGAGAAGGCCAAAGGAGCTAGAACTAACCTACTTTTGAAATTGTGATCAACTCCCCGAGCTTAGCCAGACAGGTTGCTCAACAACCTAGTGTTGACTTATTTGCATTGGGCACAGTTGCATTAGTCGCTACTCTTCTTGAGCGGACGGGTGGTCTGAAACCATGTAAGTGTCAGACACCGACATCGTGGTCTAGGCATGTTTATCCTAGTTGTAGCCTCTTCTTGGGAATTTCTTTTCACTTTATCTTATTCTTTTTTCTTGTGGACTTGAGCAAGCATGTCTTTTTTCTATTCTTTTTTCTTGTGGACTTGAGCAAGCATGTCTTGGGTCAAGGGCCCATAGTAAATTTTTAGCTTACTACCATTGATATACTCGTTAGTCTTTATGCCATTAAGGTTTTTGATTTTGAAATACCCTTGTGGAGTGATTTTTGCAATTCCAAAGGATCCTCAAAGTTTGAGTTTTTTTTATTGCTCCCATGTTCCAAACAGGAGCACTAGGTTGCCTTTCTTCCTTAAGCTCTTTGCCTCTAATGTTTTGGTCAAACCATTTCTTTCATCAAAGATTTCTACCCATACGTGGCCAAAGTCTCATCTTTTCCAAATTTTCAAGGTCAATCAATTGCTTAGCCATAGTGTTCTCAGTCAAACTCTCACTGATTGTTGCCACCCTCAAGCTTGCTACAAGAGATTATAGCATCAAGCCTATGGGTCAAATCACCACTTTGTAAGACGTTTTGGATATCCAAAATGTAGTTATAAGCTTGCACTCCCAATCCATTATATTAGCTTGAATGATGCCACATAAAATTTTGTTTTGGTGCTCTTTGCCTAACCATTGGCTTGTAGCCAGCGGGTGGTGGGTAGTACACGATGAAGACTTTTGGTGTACTATCATGCAACCCTTCATGACGCAATCAATCAAAGGCTTGACAAAGTGTGACCCTTGGTCACACTAACTAGCTCCAATGGGTATCCAAATCTAGAAATGTCTTGCTCATATAAAAAATTGGTAGTAGTATGAGCATCAACCTTCTTGGTAGTCATGCGTTTTTCCCACTAAGTAAAATAGTCTATGGCTACTCTAATGTAGTGGGTTGGGTTTTATGTGTGGTAGGACTAATGAGTTCTATGAATCAATTCCCCATTTCTCAAAAGGTTTCTAGACTATTATTGGAGTGAGGGGCATCATGTCCCTCTAGAATGGTACATCAAATCTTTGAGACTCATCCAACCTTTGGCAAATTCTGCTACACATCGGTAAACAAAATGTTGACCATCATAGTTGTGCTCGGAGGACCTTTCATGCTATTACTTCCCCAATAGAATTTCCTATGCACAATGAGTGTGCATCCTCTAACACACGTCTCTTCTTGGACACACCTTCATAAAACATCATCTTTGTAAAGCTTATATAGTTGCCCTGCTATTAGTAAGAGGCCGCTAACTTGATGAGCCACCGCATCTTATCTTATTCAAGGGTAGATCTTATGAAAAACTATAACCAATGTATTGAGATATTTGCACCATGTCAATCTTTAATAAGCATACATGTGCAAGATCATCATCTACTCTAGTGGCAACTTTGCCATCAAGAATTCGTGACATATGATCTACTATAAAACATGTTGCAATCCTTTTCTCACAGTGGCTCTAAAGTCAAATTCTAAAAGTAAAAGCAACCATTGAGTAATTCATCTATCTCTGCAAAGCTTGTTGATGAGATATAACAATGCTTAGTGGTCCTTAAACAATACAAATTTGTTAGCCAAAAGAAAATGTATGTACTTCTTCATAGCATCATAGACCAAAACCCTTCTCTTTCTATGTTTATATTATTCATCTTAGCCTCATTGAGTTACCTACTAGAAAACCAAGTGAGTCTAATTTGTGTTCCAATTGTTATGCCAACACATAACCAATGGTAAAGTTTGAAGCATCAATTTGCACATGAAAGATTATATCCTAGCTTGGGGGCCTCAAGATGGGTGCACTTACCAAGGTGGGTTCCTCCTGAGGTTTGGCTTAGTCTACTTTATTGACCTCTATGGGTTCATTATATGAAGCACCTTCTTGGCCCTCCTTAGATCATTATGCTTTGAGGCAAACAACTGTCCAATCATCCATTCATTGTATACAATTTAAATTGTTTAGGGAGGACTGACATCATGTCTTTTCCATCATCCTCTTTTGCCTTTGTTTTTTAGGCCATTGGTCACTCTTAGAATCACATTCATAAGAGCTTACCTTTACGAGCTACAACCATCGTGGGGATATTTCTAATGGGCCAAAGCTCAAGTGCACCACTTTAAGAGATCCACACCTTTGTGGGTAGTAGTTTCTATTACCATCTCTCTCGCCAAGTGTTATCACCCCATCACATTGGACTTCGGGCCCTCATCCCTCTCACCTCAAATCACTCATACACACTCACTAACATGCACTAGAGAAAATAATTAGTAAGAGGATTAATAAGCATAAGACTATATTACACGTGGGAGAGCATACATTGCATTATGAGAGAAAGTGACTTATATACAAGGCCATAAGTGTTCACACATAGTTAAATTGTGGCCGCTCGAGCATCCAAGGCTCACACACTTAAACTATGGGGCCGAACCCAAGGCTCATAAGTGGCGTATTGCTTATACAAAGCTTAATCTCTTAATATATGCACGAAGTGCATTCACAAGGAATCCACTTTATCTTGTTGCCACACATGCTATTGGAGTGGGGATCACCATAAGTACTCTA
Source organism: Cibotium barometz (assembly GCF_041138505.1). Taxonomy (NCBI): domain Eukaryota; kingdom Viridiplantae; phylum Streptophyta; class Polypodiopsida; order Cyatheales; family Cibotiaceae; genus Cibotium; species Cibotium barometz. The sequence continues at coordinate 35,495,768 of NC_141061.1, read as the reverse complement.
TTAAACAATTTTTAGGTGCCTATCCAAGCTATAGATTTGGACACCATTGCTTCATAGATATGTATGTATATATGTATGTATGTATGTATGTATGTATGTATGTATGTAGGTGCCTATCCAAGCTATAGATTTGGACACCATTGCTTCATAGATATGTATGTATGTATGTATATATATGTATGTATGTTATGAGAGAAAGTGACTTATATACAAGGCCATAAGTGTTCACACATAGTTAAATTGTGGCTGGTCGAGCATCCAAGGCTCGCACACTTAAACTATGGGGCCGACCGAGCACCCAAGGCTCATAAGTGGCCTATTGCTTAGTGCATTCACAAGGAATCCACTTTATCTTGTTGCCACATGCTATTTCCAGAGTGGGGATCACCATAAGTACTCTATTAAACAATTTTTGGGTGCCTATCCAAGCTATAGATTTGGACACCATTGCTTCATAGATATGTATGTATATATATATATGTATGTATGTATGTATGTATGTATGTATGTATGCTTTTGGTGTCTCCATCTTTACTATTTCCTGTAGAATTATATAGTGAAAACTCTTGTTAACCCCAAAATGGATTAACATTCTCCCCTTAGTCCTCATAATTGAGTAGAAGACTTTGTTACCAAGAAAATTTAAGAAGCTGTTTTTTGATACTTATGTTGTTGCATGAATGTCCAAAGGTCATTGTTCCTCCAGAAGAAATGGGGAAGGCTAGTAAACTAATAAAATTAGTAAATAGGGTGGGGGGTCTTTGCGAATGATTGCTTTTATATATATGTATGTATGTATGTATATATATATGTGTGTGTGTGTGTGTGTGTGTGTGTGTGTGTGTGTGTGTGTGTGTATAAATATTTATGTATATGTGTGTGTGTGTGTGTGTGCGTGTGTGTGTATAAATATTTATGTATATATATATATGTGTGTGTGTGTGTGTGTGTGTGTGTTGATGTCTATATATATATATATATATATATATATATATATATATGTATGTATGTATGTATGTATGTATTTATGTATGTATGTATGTATGTATATATATATGTATGTATGTATGTATGTATATATATATGTATGTCTGTATGTATGTGTGTGTGTGTGTGTATATATACAATCACAAGTAGGTTTATATTGATTATTTCAAGTTTGCAGTGGTTGAAAGGCTTATTAGCAATGGAGGAGAAAGGATGAGGGATTTGGAGGAATGTCGACACAATCATCAAAACGAGAGAGTGAATCTTAGTTCCTCATTTGTTCCACTTCGTAAAATAATCTACTAGCACTAAAATATAAAATTTTCATATCCATTAAGCTAGTGGTTTGAATGGTTCCATAAATCCAAGCCTCACTTTTGGAATAACTCCATGGGTAATAGAAAATTATGGCATTCAGTCTACAGCATTAGGTAAACCCTAGCCTCTGATAAACATTGCAATTGTTTGAAATTTTTAGGCACTTAGTCTGTGGCACTAGGCTAAACCGACATTTAAGCATCTTTTAATACTATTGGTCCACCATAATTAAAGAGAATACCGGGAAGAGGGGGAGCTCTTGTAAGCACGACACACACACACACACACACACACACATGAGAGAGAGAGAGAGAGAGAGAGAGGTACAAGAGAGATGTATAGCTAAATTTTCTTCTATCTTCTTTACAACCATAAACTTAATAAATTTTCTTCTATCTTCTTTACAACCATAAACTAAAGAAATTTTCTTCTATCTTCTTTGATACCATTGGTGCACCATAAATAAAGGGAATGAGGGGGGGAGAGGGAGAGCTCTTGTAAGCAAACACACATACACACAAGAGAGAGCAAGACACAAGAGAGATATGGATGGTTAAATTTTCATCTATCTTCTCTACAACCATAAACTAAAGATGAAAGATCCTTGCCCCCTCCGCGCAACGAATTCGGGGGTGCTAGCAGCGGAAGTAGCACTTCTTGCGCGGGGCAGGGCATCTCACTTGGGGCATCGCCCACGGATATCTGGACAAGAGACTAGTCCCTCGGTTCTTCCAAAATCGAACCCAAAAAAACTTCCCCCACCCAAAAAGCACAGGCGATTCCTCCAGGATATTTTTACTCTAACGTAGTCAAGAGCCTTAACTAACTGAACTAATCCGACCGAACCCATAAGTTCCAAGGTCATACCAAGGAAAAGACTTGCACTTGGATCATAGAGGCCAATGCTTTTTTCCTCATTGAGAGGCACAGCCGTTGATTCTTTTCCATAGAACAAGAACTGTCCGGGATTTACTTCATCTATCATACCATAACAGAATTGAGTCTCGTTTTAGGGATCCATAAGTCCAGCCTAGTCCCATGGGTTAACCAATAGCCAACCGCCCAACCACTGTAGTGATGGGATCCATTTAATAATTTGGTTAGGTTTTGTCTCCCGGGTACTAGGGAAAAGAGTTCCCAGGTCCCCTAGCTGGATCTTCATACAAACTTCAAGCTAGTCACACCACTTACACACCCAATACGAAATTGCCTTTTTCCACAGATTCAGCTATCTTTAAAAACAATCTTTTAATGAAACCATAGTATCACTAATCATAATCCTCTAAAATCCGGTTGAATTCTAATTTCCAATCATTCCTTCATCAGTGTACCTATGGCATCATTGGTAACCAGAACGCTCACCACCTGTCCACTCAGGGGCCCTTTCGATAGTTCCTAGCTCATAGTACCTGGTAATATATTCACTTATAAAAATCCAGATGGAATCTCCGTCGTTGAAGATCAACAAGATCAATCAACAGATCCATATAAAAGAGCCATGGACTCATCCCTTGAGGACCAGCAGGTTCAATCAACCAGATCCATGCCCGAATTCAGAAAACAACTCTTACTCCTTATTCCAGTATCTTCCTTGACGCACATGTGGGTATCTTTGGTGACCCAGAGCCCGAGCACCATATGGTCAGCACCCTCTAGGATCCTTCGCAGGAGGTCAGCTAGCGCTTCACTCATAGGCCGCCTCCTTGGTCCCTCATCCACCGTACCGGAAGCTCACCATTTAAATCGAACCGAGGCTGGTCAAGACCTCGACCGACCTTGCTACGCGAGATGTCCTCCGTTGACTCTCCGTTAGCTCTTGCAACTTTATCAATTAGGTCTCCATGACCTTATTTACAAGACGGTCAAAATGCTTCCCCAGTATTTTTGACATAAAACAGTCATTTAAAATCAGGTCATAAATACAGTTTCTATAACAAACTCACGTCTTTCCACATTGTTCCAAATCAATCCACATTACTTAATCCACATTCATTTTATATGTATTCCCATTCTCATCACATCATTTTGCATCTCATCACATCTTTCCTCATTTATCCTCATCAGATCTCATCCACTCACATCTACCCATATCCACATCTCATCACATCATATTCATTCACATCTATCCCGTTTCACATCACATCACATCTCATAACATCCATTTCACATCACACCTCATTTATTCACATCCCGATTCACATCACATCACCTCTCATCCATTCACATCCCGATTCACATGATGTCACATCTCATTCATTCACATCCCGATTCACATGACATTACATCTCATTCATTCACATACATGACATCACATCTCATTCATTCACATCCCGATTCACATAACATCACATCTCATGACATCACATACATGACATCACATCTCATTCATTCACATCCCGATTCACATAACATCACATCTCATTCATTCACATCCCGATTCGCATCACATCACATCTATTCATATCTGGGTTACATTCATTTACATCACATCCATTTACATCCATCACATCACATTCATTCATATCCATCACATTCATTCTCATCACCATCCCATCACATACATTCTATCCACATTACATCACATCACATCTATCCACATCATGTCTCATTCATACACATCTCATCTCATTCATCCACATCCATCCAATCGTTCACATGTACGACTACCCACATCTATCCATACATTCATATCTATCACTTCACATCCACATGTATTCATGTCACATCACATCTCTTTACATCACATCCATTCTTTCACATACACATCCACATCCCTTTACATCACATCGCATTCTTTCACATACACATCACATCACATTCTTTCACATACATATCCACATCCATTCTTTCACATACACATCCACATCCATTCTTTCGCATACACATGCACATCCCTTCTTTCACATACATATCCACATCCATTCTTTCACATACACATCCACATCCATTCTTTCACATACTCATCCATATCCATTCTTTCACATACACATCCACATCCATTCTTCGCATACACATGCACATCCCTTCTTTCATATACATAACCACATCCATTCTTTCACATACACATCTACATCCATTCTTTCACATACACATCCACATCCACATCCATGTACTTCCAATCTCACCCTTTCACATATCCTCTCATCTCATTCTCATCTCATCATTCTCATCCACATCCATTCTCATTACATCACATCCTATTTACATTCATTCACATCCATTCACATCCTATCGCATCCCATTTACATCTTATCACATCCATTCACATCCTATCACCATTTAGTAGTTTTTACTACTTTGATACCGATTAATGGGACATTTCTTAAATTTCTGCCTAGATAAAGGTTCTTTTTCTCGACGACTATTTCCATATTCTTTCCCATCTAAATGATTGAATTCCAAATGTCATAGGAATTCTTCTTTTATAATTTAAATATTTCTCATAGATAAAATAAATTTATCTAAAATTCATCTTTGAATTTAAATAAAATATCCATTAATTCCAATATGCTAGGAATTTCTCTTTTTCCATCTAAATGATTGAATTCCAAATGTCAAAGGAATTCCTCTTTTATCATTTGAATATATCTATGCATAAAAATAAATTTAACTAGAATTCTTCTTTAGTTTTTAAATAAAATATCCATTAGTTTAGTATTCCAAAAGTTTCTCTTTCTTCATTGGAATACATGGATTTCTATTGTCATGGGAATTCCTCTTTTATCATAAAAATGAATAACTAGAAATTTTCTTTTTTCCTAATTAACTATTTATGCATAAACATTAAAATCAAACTTTCCATGGTTATGATGAGAATTATTCAATTAACCTAGGATGATTAATCCTAGAATATGGTAGGAAGTCCTCTTTTCATATTATGCATGAAATTGATTTATGTGTTAATTTTTTAAAAATTTTACCATAGCTCCACTGCTATTACTGATAATTTTAAATTATTTTCAAGAATCATTATCTTTTAATGAGAATCCAAATTAACTCATCAATTCTCAACCAGAATTCTAAAGTCATATCAACTAGCATTCGAATTCATCATCTGGATAGCATTTTTGCTTATAATTTCAAGGTCTTAGATTTACTCGTATATACTACCAGTAAAGAGCTGCAGTTATACCCTTCGGTATATACGGGTAGTCATAGTCCTTAGAATTATAAGGTAAATACCATCATGTCTAGGCCTCAAGCAAGTCACGGATTCCATACAAGTGCCGTACTCCATTTGAAGACCCATTTTACTACTTTGATACCGATAATGGGACTTTTCCTGCCAATTGCTTGGCCTCGATAAAGGTTCTTTTTCTCGACGACTATTTTCATATTCTTTCTCAATTTCTCAAATGAAATAAATTCAATATTCCTCTTTTGGAATAGAAGAATTCATGGGATTTACAGAAATCAATTCTATCCATATTTTCACTTTTGATAAATAATCGTAAATCGAATTATACTAAGAATTTCTCTTTTTTCTATTTAATTTCTTGGACCTCAAATATCATGGGAATTCTTCTTTTTGCATTTGATTATTTGCATTCCAATGTCATGGGAATTCCTCTTTTATCATCAAATATTTCTCATAAAATAAATTCATCTAAAATAAAATATCCATTATTTCAACATGCTAGGAATTTCTCTTTTCCCATTTAAATGATTGAATTTCAATTGTCATAGGAATTCCTCTTTTATTATTTAAATATTTCTCATAGATAAAATAAATTTATCTAAAATTTATATTTGAATTTAAATAAAATATCCATTAATTCCAATATTCTAGAAATTTCTCTTTTTCATCTAAATGATTGAATTCCAAATGTCATAGAAATTCCTCTTTTATCATTTTAATATTTCTCATAGATAAAATAAATTTATCTAAAATTCATCTTTGAATTTAAATAAAATATCCATTAATTCTAATATGCTAGGAATTTCTCTTTTCCCATCTAAATGATTGACTCCTTAATCACTTCATTTATAAAATGTGTACCATTATCGCTCACAAGTTCAAAAGGACAACCGAAGCGTGTGATTATATTTTCAAAGAGGAACTTGGCTGTTGTCCTTGCATCTGCCTTATGTGTTGCTCTCGCTTTAGCCCATTTGGTCACATAGTCAGTGGCCACAATAATATAGTCACTGGCCACAATAATATAGCGAGATTGTGTGTTGCGGGCCGCTGGTCTAATTGGACCTACAAAGTCTAAACCCCACTTTTCAAATGGTTGGTTTACTTTAATTGGATGTAGGGGCATCTGATCTTTCCGCTGGGGTTTCTTATAGCGTTGGCATTCATCACAACCCTTCACAAAAAGTGATGCATCTTGGAACATAGTGGGCCACCAATACCCTGATTGTAAGATCTTTCGCGCAGTTAAGTCTCTTGAGAAGTGACCACCGGGCTACGCCCATATGTGCCTCTTGCAAAATATATAGATACTCATCCTCTTGGGCGCAACGCCTAAGAACGTCATCCTTTCCTCTTTTATAAAGAGTCCCGGTCATTAAGCAATAGGGTTCACATTCCTTGATCAGCTTTCGAGCTAGATCTTTACGAAGCTCCTTGGGTGAAAAGCCATTAACCAAAAAGTTAACAATCTTCTCACTCCATTCAGGCATTGTCTCCACCATGAACAAGGAAGTGTCGGGTAAGTCATCCTCAACTCCCGTAGGAGCTTCACCATTAGGTATGCGAGACAAATGATCATCCATGACATGTTTTTTGCCAGGTCTCACAACAACAGTGAAATCAAACTCAAGAAGAATCAATAACCATCATGTGATTCTTCCTGAGGAGCATGGTTTGTTCACCAGATACAACAATGCTTGATAGAAAACAAACTTGGTGGCAAGAAGGTAATAACGAAATTTCCTTACTGCATATATCATTGCCAACCCTTCTCGCTCCGTAGTGATGTAGTTCATTTCAGCATCGTTCCTCCCGACTGGCAAAGCTAATGGGGTAGTCTAGTTTATGTTCTCCAGGTTGAGTTAGTACACACCCAATAGCAAATTTTGATGCATCAATATGCACATGGAAGATTAAATCCTAGTTAGGCATTGGCAAGATTGGAGCACTCACCAAGGCCTTCTTTAAGAGCTCATATGCACGGTCACAATCTTCGGTCCAAATAAACTTGATGAGAAGCTTGTACAATGGTTGAGCTATCTCAGCGGCGGCGAAGAATAAAATAAACCTTCGATAATAACCAACATGGCCCATAAAGCGCTGGACTCCCTTATAGTTGGTGGGTGGGGGCAATTTGAGAATGACCTTGATTTTACTTTCGTCGGTGGAAATCCCATTTTTGGACACTATATGCCCTAGAATAACTCCGTGTTTAACCCAGAATTGGCATTTGAAAGGATTCAATGAGATGCGATATAATCTACACCTTTCAAATATTTTTCGTAAACACATCAAGTGCTTGTCCTCCCAAGAGGAATGAACACAAAGATCATCTAAGACAAAAGTCCCTTAGATATTCCTTAAAGGCTGTGTTTATCAATCGTTGGAATGTTGCAGGTGCATTGGTTAAGCCAAAGGCCATGACGCGAAAGGCAAACACTCCAAACTCGGTTATAAAAGCTGTTTTAGCTTAGTCCTCTACTGCAATTGTGATCTGATTATAACCAGAGTACCCGTCTAAAAAGCTATAAGTAACTCTTTCAAGCACATGTTTAGAATACGGCAAGGGGTAATGATCTCTTCTGGTGGCTGCATTAACCTTTTTGAGATAAACGCACATTCTGAGTTTCCCATTCTTCTTTGGTACAATGACTATCAGAGAAACCCATTCTGAGTGCTCATCAATAGGGTATATGAATCCACATTTTATAAGCTTTTCAATTTCCTCTTGTACAATCTTTGCATACTTAGGATTCATTGGGTAGGGATGTTGCTGGTGGACTAGTTTAGAAGTGCTAATCATTGGAATTGTGTGTTGCACCACAGAGGGTGGAACACCCTTCATATCATGGTATGTCCAAGCAAATATGTCCTTGAATTCTTTAAGAAGTCTCTTAAGTGTAGCTTCTTCCGTCTTGGTGAGGTCTTGAGCAATAAAAACTGGTTTAGACTCCTCACCTGGATCTGCTAGTTCTATCTCCTTAACTACCGCTGGCGGGCCATCGTAGACACCGCTACTCCCATTGGTAGGCGTTCGTTGGGCTTTTGTGTAGACGACTTTACGTTCCCCCGTGGGTAAATGATTTGAAATGCTCAAGTGCGGGGTGTAAGTCTACCGGTTCTTGTTGTACCATGATTTTTTCTTTTAATTTCACATCCTTTTGTTGCTGAGCTAACTCTCGGTTTTGACGCCTTCTCGCAGTACGACTTAGTTTCGGCTTCTCTTCGATTTCTAATTGGGTGATGTCATGAGGTTGCAGAATACACCACATGACACTTTGGAGGTATTTTCCCCAATTATCCGCTAACTTTCGATGAGCGTCATATGCTCCTACATAACTAAGCCATTCTGCAGCAGTGGATCTCTCTTTGTTTATTCTAGTTCGTACATTAGCTCGATAGTGTTGTCGCTTATGTCTCGTCTTCTTTTTACCTAGTTTTTGATTTTTGTTTATATCAGATTCGAACTCACTTGATCGATCTTCACTTGTGTCCCCTATCAGGCTTAGAGTCAGTTTCTTCTTGAGATTCAGACTCGTCGCTACTTTCAGTGTCATGGGAGTTTGCCACTTTCTTGCCACCATCAGGAGTCAAGTGCATAACACCTATCATGTTTACTGGCACTAATGGTGGCATATCTTGCCCCTCAGGCATTACCCAACTTGTGCCTCTATTTCCCCATGTGTCTATGGTTGCCGCTAGGTGTACCCCATCCACGTTATCCGACTCAGTCATGCCCGGTAGGACATCCATATAAGGAGAATCTTTCCCATCATCAGTCTCTTTTTTGCATGTATAGCAATACTTTAATGGGGCTGAGTGAATAGTGGTATCCAATCGATTATCGATGATAACCTTGCTTCCTAAAGGATACGCGCGACCATTCTCAAGATCAACTCGAATGAAAGAGTCCTGGAATTGTAAGTAGACATGGTCTTTCGACCAGTCATGCACCATTTGTGCTTCCCTCATGAAGGGACATCCTAAGATCATTTGATATGACATAGGATGCTTAGAGAAATCCATTACAATGAAGGTATGTCTTACCTTGTATCCCAGAACCTTGATCTTAAGGTCCCTTAGCATTCCAATAGGTTTAGCTATAGTTCCGTTTACCATCTTAACCACTATGTTTGTGACTTCTAGGTGAGGTCTTCCCATAGATTCCCAACAGTTTTTAGTCACAATGCTCACTCCAGTACCACCATCAACAAGGATTCCCTTTAGAGTTAATCCCTTTGGTAGTAATGGGGAGGGTTGCATTAGATTCATCACCTTCAAAGTACTGTCCCAACTTGTTAACAAGTATTTCAACGACTGAGTCTTCATCTAGGTTGGGCTGCATATCCAAATGTTCCTCTTCATCTTGAAGCGTGTCGAGTCTATCCATATTTGCAAATTGTGGTAGCTCCGCCTTCGGTTCTCCATTGAGAAATGCCCGAAGAGCTAAGAATAGCTCAGGATCTCTGTATAACTTGGATATGATCGTGGTTCTAATTTCAGAGGACATGAAATCCATTAGTTTGGACACATTCAACGGTACTTTTCGAGATATCGGCCCCTGACTAGGGGCTGGTGAAGATGGAATCGCTTCCTCTTCGATGGGGTCAGGCATTCCCTCCACTAAACATTCTTTCAAGCAAGAAGGGTGTCTGCCCACTTCTTGATGTCCTATCCTCACTTTCTTCCCAAATGATACTAGGTATAGCTAACGGTTTATGGCTCCTGTGAGGCTGAACTTGTGTAGGAAACACTATGTCTGGAATTTTGATTCTTCTAGGATCTGCTGGCTCCAGTTCTCTTTGTGTTTCTTCCACCAAACCCCTTAAGTGTTGCACTCGTTCAATCTCCTCTACTGGGTTTGGGTAAGTTCCAATCTTTTTCTTGAGGGTTTTTGGCCCACGTGGCTTGTCTTTGGGAGTCTCATATATTTAGGTAGCCGAGAGGGCAGTTGGTTGTGGGGCCAGAGGAGTTTTCTTTTGTTTCCCTTGATTTATGTATTCGCTTGATTCTCCTTTGTTGAGCTCCCGAGTGGGTTCCTCCCTTAAAGTAGTGGCTTTGGTCCCCATGGTTTCTATTGAATCAGAATCATCTTCAGGATCATTCATATGCACGGGGTCGTCTCCTGTCCCTATATTAGTCTTTGAACTAGGTTTGGAGCTTGTGGCATTAAGCGATCTCTTCCATCGCGTTTTCTTTTTCTTTGCTCGAGCAATTGATGCAGTATCCCTCTCTTCAAGAATGTAGTTTTGATTTTGAAGCATTGACCGTGTGACTACATTCGTTGGTACAACACGTGTGGTTCTCAGTGCCTCATTGGTGACCTCAACCAAATTCAATGGCGTAATCTTGGGTGCACTCAGATTATGTGGACATTGAGCAATCAAATGATCTATGCCACAACGATTACATGTAAGTACCGGCATCCCCAACGTGCTCCCTTGATTTGGTTGCATTTGAGTAGCGATCTTCTGTAGCCTATTAGGGCACTCCGCTACATGATGCGGTCCACCACAATTGTAGCATTGAAGAGGTGGTCTCCTCGCCAAGGTATTAAGGTTTTGCCCTCTTGTGGCGAGATCAGCCGCTTGATATACAGGCTTGACTTGACCGAAATGATCCTCCATGTAAGTAGTACTGGGGAGTCATTTCAAACGTATCAATCCCATATGGAACGATGGGGTCCATATCCTCTTCATAATCCTCACACACACCATGTGACTCACAACCCATCTGGTTTATAGGGGTAATCCTTGGATGTGGAGGTTGTGGTCCTAGCACACTGGCGATGGTAACGGCATAGACTGGACTAAATTTGGGTTCCTTGAAACTACGTGTTGTGACGGTTGCTCGACATGTGGTGCAGGCATCAGTGCGGGTACTTGAGATGTGTTTGACCAGGCTAGTGGTGCCTGATTTGCTAACATACACTTAAGTACTAGACAATCCTTAGATTGATGGCCATACTTACCACATGTATTGCAAGTCCCATTGAATTTAACTCTGAATGTGGGACATTCACTCGTGCTATGTGGTCCTAAGCAAACCAAACACCATTGTTGCTCTCTTCTTGGGTACATATGGCTATTTTGAGGAGCTCAATTACCCCTACTAGTATTCTTGGAGAGCCTTAGTAAGGTCAGCTATAGACATTTCGGATATCTTGGGCTCCTTGGCAAAATAGGTTTTACAGTCATTGGCTCGTGCCCAGATACTTGCGAATTAACAGACTTTATCTCCGAAGACACCTTTTTACCTGCAATCATCAAGTTATCTTCTAACTGGATTGCATTGAGCAGTGACTGCTTCCCACGTCATAAGACCTCTAATGACTAGGCCATTGTATATGTCCTCGTGGCGCAATCCTCGGATGAATCTATCAAGAAGTTGGTTGTTATTGAAGCACTCATCGGGAGTACAACGAGAATTTAGATGCTTTAGTCGACTAATAAAGTCTCTCACACTGACTCTCCTTCCTCGCGTTCAACTTTTTGGAGTTGAGATGCTACTCCCCAAAGCACACCCTCACATATGTATTCTTTCAAGAACAATCTCTTGAGAGTGGGATAGTGAGTACTCTTCAACCCTTAAAGTTCGATACCAATCTCCGGCTTTTCCACTCAAGGTTAAGCCTAAGGCTTTACACTTATGTAGCTCATTGTGCTCTTCCAAGGAATCACACACATGTTCAAAAACTTCAATGTGCTTCCTAACATCTTCGTTACCCACTGAAGTTCTGAGTGAGCTTAGCAACTTGTATCGCCTTGCTTTCTAGGCTTTCTCTCAAGCATGCCACGCATGTTTTCCACAATAGATCATCCGATTGTTTGAGCAAACGCTGCTAGATCACCTACGTGAGTAGGCATAGCTGGTGGAGGCACTTCTGGGATGGCCTGGTTGACAGGAGTTGGCATTGGTCTTGATATGTATGCAGCTGACGTAGGATATGATATGTGACTAGGCATAGCTCCTCTTGGATAAGGGTTGTGATAAGGCATTCGTGAAGCATACGCCATTGGCATAACAGGAGGCATAGGAGCTGACGTAGGATATGATATGTCACTAGGCATAGCTCCTCTGACGTAGGATATGATATGTGACTAGGCATAGCTCCTCTTGGATAAGGATTGTGATAAGGCATTCGTGGAGCATACGCCATTGGCATAACATGAGGCGTAGGAGCATGAGTAGCGATAGGTACATATGGTCGATATGCGTTGGTACGCACTGTTGTAGGTACTGTACCACTAGGTAGCGGTGTTGTACTAACTACAGTGGTAAAACGGGTGCACATTCCGTCATGCTCATCATCGGAGTAGGCATTGTGGATTCCCTAATGGAAAGTTGAGCCAAAGTTGAAAAGCTAAAGTTACTGCTCACATGGGCTCAACCTGCATTGAGACTCCAGGCGAAACAACATACGAAGGATCTACAAGACTCACCGAGCCTCCAATTGCGACAGGGTTGGTTGTTTAGCCTTGCCCGTATCCAAAAATCTCATAGGGCCAGTGGAAACTAGGTTCACTCCCCTATGCTGCCTCTCGAATTGGATAATTTCATGGATAACTTCACATATCATTTGTTGTTGTTCATCTAGATTGGTGGCACTAGATGTAGATCGTATGACTTCTAACCAACCTACATGGTATGTGTAACCCGTGTATAGGTTAGTCAGAGTCTCCGTGTGTAGGTCATATTCCCAATTTTCATTGAGAAATATCCCATCTAAACTTGGCATGCCAAAAGGTTCTCTCGAAGTGGACGCAATGTCACTTTTTGTGGTTTGACTTCTAGGAACCTCTACTTTAGGAAGAGCGTCAGAAGGTGGTAGCTCAGTAGGGCCTTCATTAAATGAAGTGGGTAGAATATCCACATGGACACTTTTGGGGAGGGCAGGGTCTACATGAGATGTGAATGGCGAATCTACTTTCCCTCCTCCTTCGTTTACTTCACTTGTCCTCACAGGTTCAGAGCGCGTAGCTCTACTAAAAGTCTCTATTAGATGACTAAACATGCTAGATCCGGGTTGTGGGGCCCAAACTGGCATGTTTTGGCTTGCTTCCTCAGAGTTCTTGGTAGGGTGCCCTTCCATGACTTCAGAGTCAGACGACGAGTCACTAGCCGCTATTCGTGGATCTTGGGTTGCACTTCCTTGGGTTCCAACTGAAGGCCAAGATGCTAACGTGGAGGGATGGTGTGAGCCTACGTAAACTGAAACGCTTTCTAGAGCGTAGATGTATGTGACGTGGGTATCCTACGGGCGTTGGTAACTACCCTTAAAACCCACACAAGTGGTTTCTCAGGTGTTTCGCACCCCGTTGTTACTTGTTTTTGTCTTGTTTTCAACCCGTTTTTACTTGTTTTTGTCTTGTTTTCAACCCGTTTTTACCCCCTTACTTATGGTCGAAATTGGACTAAGGTGTGTGATAGCTCAAGACAAGCGTATCGTCGTCTAAGGGATCCTAGCGTGCTTTACAGCACAGTGTTCACCTACCCGGAGCTCCCGTGGTCATCAGAACACTCTATTTGTGTCTAGGTGTGAGGCCTAAATTTGAAAGTCCAAGGGTGCCTTTGGGGGGAAAGGTGAAGGCTTTGTCCCACATGCCCAGTCCACTCCTTGGGGGGTAGACTACATATAGAGCTTCACTCCCCTTAAGCTTTCACTTGAAAGAAAGCTATGGAGGCTCACTCTCCTATATATATATATCAAAAGACCGAGGCCGGGGTCAGGGTCAATTGGGGGTTTTTTCTTTTCAATTTTTTTCAAATAAAAATTTTCTTTTCACTCCACGCGTGTTTCTTTTTTTTTAATTATGGGGGTTTTTTCTTTTCAATTGTTTTCAAATAAAAAGTTTCTTTTTTTTAATTGGGAGTTTTTTCTTTTCAAAATTTTTCAAATAAAAAATTTCTTTCCACTCCACGCGGGATTTTTTTCCTCGTTTTTTTTTTTTTGCGGTGAATATTAACGAAGATGTTTTAGGACCGGTCTCGCAGCGCCTTTGCGCGGCGTCGCTACTGCTGTTCTGTCCTCTGTGTACACACGCGCACATGCGCGCACGTGCGCAGAACTGAGAAATGACTGGGTAAAACAATTCGAAAGAATGAAAATCGACATCATACACACAATCACGCCTCTCTTTGCCTTTCCTGCAGAATAAGTTTGACTTCAAACAACAACCCAAGATGCATCCGGAGCTTGGTGTAGGGCATTTCCCCGACAGCGGCGCCAAAAATGTGCGCTCTTGTCGCACATGTGAGAGCTAGGGACTTGCCAGGCACCGTATATGAGCCACGAATGGCTACAAGCACACAACCAGAAACCAGCAAGCTCAAACAGGGAGCAATGGTGTGTCACTCACCGCTCAGACCACCGTCGTGAAGAAGGATTCTCGCACCGTGGTGAAGAAGAAGCCACCGTCGCCGCTCTACCGCCGTGCCGCCACACAATGCTCGATCGCTACCCTCTCTCTCTCACACACACACACACACACACACACACACGCACGCAGGAGAAGGGGATGGAGAAGATAAAGTAAGAGCACTCCTTGTATTCAACACATTGAGAATGAGAGATTTTAGGTTTACATTTGACTCTTATATGTGACCTAGCCGTTCACACATGGGCGCCCGATCCTAACCCTTATCTTGATGATGAAATTCGAGGTGCGCCTCTCATCGGCGATCACCCAATCCCTTTATCCTTTACATTGGGTGTGCCGACAAGTCCCATGACTCAGAATACTTAAAATAATTATATGACGTAAAAAGTAATACGTCTCAATGTCTGCCATAGGTTAACAAGTAGCAATCTGTCAGCACAATGCACTAATCTCGTAATGATTTGCTGAAGTCATTATTGCCATTCCAGTTATTAACATCATTAATGGGATTCATCCCATTCATCCTCATTGTGGCTTTATTCAACTTATCTTCTTTCAACCAGAATTCAGGAATCATTATCTTTCAATCAGAATCAAAATCAACTCATCAATTCTCAACCAGAATTCTAAAGTCATATCAACCAGCCACTTCGAATTCATCGTCTGGATAGCATTTTTGCTTATAATTTCAAGGTCTTAGATTTACTCGTATATATTGCCAGTAAAGAGGGTAATGATTGATGCCTTATTTAAACTTTAAGTAAGGTCTAATATTCGGCATTAGTTATCTATGATTAAACACTAATTTAAGCCAACTAATTGTCCTCTTCTAAGATCTTATTTTGGACTTAATTAATTATGAGCAAACACTAATTTAAGCCAACTAATTACCCTCTTCTAAGATCTTATTTGGGACTTAGTTAATTATGATTAAACACTAATTCAATCCAACTAGCTGCACTCTTGTAAGATCTTATTTAGCCATCACTCCAATCATGACTTCAATTCTAGACTAAATTAGAGAGCCACTTGGCTTAACTAAGATCTCAAGCTATCTAATTTATATCTAATTATTATCCTAATTAAAGCCCCAACCAAGCAATTCTCTTTTACTAATCCTAGCTAATTTAACTCTCATTAAATAAAAAATTATGTTAAAACTACTCTAATTAATAAGATTAGAAGGGTAAATCTAACCTAACAAGCAAATAACAAAGGATTAAAGTGAAATTACGTTAAATATACTCTAATTAATAAAAATTCATTTTAAATTTAATTAATAATTCCTTACCACTCAAGAGAAAGAGCAAGAAGGAGGAGAAATAGAGAAAAATGAGAGAGTGGAGAAGAAGGAGAATATGGAGAAGTCAAGCAAATTAGAGCAAAGTATGCCTAAATCCTAATCCTAATCCTAATCCCATCCACACATATTAGAGTTGCAAGAGAGTAGAGAGAATACTAGTTGCAAGAGAGTAGAGAGAATACTAGCTCTACTGCATGAATGAGATTGAATGTGTTACAAACTTGAGGAGTTGGCTTTTATGCTCCACAAGCCTTTCTCCCCCTAGGCCACCTAGAAGTAAGTGACTCAAGGCGTCCGTGACTAATTATAAGGATTTTTCAAGTGTTTGGCCTTTGCAGCTAGGTTCTTCATGTTGTAACCTTGAAGTTCAAGACTTGAGCGAATCTTAAGAGTTCTTATAACAACAAATGATAAAAGTATAATATTACTAATGTAGACACTCCAAAAATGGTTAACAATGAAATGTATAATTTGCATGATGTTGTTCATTATTGGTGGCACAAACTTTAAAAAGACCAAAGGGTGGTAACCACTTGGGAAGAATCCACTTTATGCCTCAAGAAAAACATAGTAGTAGATCTTTAGTTCATGGTTCTTTATTTTACAAAAAAAAAGGCCTTAATGTCCAAAATTATAAGAGGTCTTGATAAATTCTTGTAGCCATACCATACTTTTGCAAGTTCATAAGAGTTGTTAATAAATTCCTATACCCATGCCATATTGTAAGAGGTCCAAAATTATGTAGATTGAAATTAAGAGCTCTTAATAAATTCCTAAAGCCATACCAAATTCTCTAGGCAAGTTCATAAGTTTGAATAAATGCACTTGGATGAGATCTGAGTTGAGTTGGTTGATGGTTCAATGGTCAACATTAGATTTTAGAACAATTTGATGGCGACAACACTCTATCATTACAGGTTGGCATTAAGAAAAGTCCAAAAGCATGGAAATCAACAATCACTAATTTTTGTTCACTCTCTCGAAACTTATCAAGAAAAGCAAGATAATTTTTAGCTCAAAAATTGAGAAAATATATACAGAGAACAAAGGAAAATCATCAAGAGTGTTACACATAATATCGTGGGAGTGGGCATACCCTTGAAACTGAGATAAGATTGGATTCTCCAATAAAAGGTTTCTCAAAAATGTAATAAATGATTTATGTTTCTCTTGATTCTTGATGGTAAGGTTATTTTTATTATTTGAATAGTTATCTTCAATATTTTCTTAATTATTAGAGATCACCTAAATCTCACATTGTGATATTAGAGCGACTTCTAAGAAACATTCTTTATTTAATGCCCCACATTCAAATGGCATATATAAAATTATGGTTTAAGAAATCTTATATAATTAAAATAAATTGATATTATATGCATAAAAATAAAGAGTGATAAAACTATGTACTTTTATGATTATCCCAAAAGTAAGTCAATTTTTATATATGTCGCTAATTTTGGAAAACCACCCATGCTAAGTTGTAGACCAAGTTGTAGACCAAGGCCGCTCCACTAATTTTAAGTACTAACATAGATATGGGTCCCAAATGTTTTTTAACATTAATTAATGAGACGAGGATGGGAGAATTTGTTATTAATCTTAGGAAAGGAGAGCGTGAATGTGTGATGTTTGTAGCTGCATTCTCCATGTGTGATCAGACAGGTATAGGACTGTGAACAATATGGACACCCAACGTAGAGAGAGAGAGAGAGAGAGAGAGAGAGAGAGAGAGAGAGAGAGAGAGAGAGATAAAACCTTAGAACAACCTAAAGTTTTCATTAATTAATTAATCAAGCGATATACCCATTAATTAACTAATGGATATGGAGTGAATATGTCAATCTAATATGACTGCGTAACTTGAGACTTCTGACTGCTATAAGCTTATGCACCATTGAGTCCCAAGATTGGGATAGACGGGCCAAAGAAAGGATTAGTTTAAAAGGAAGTACATTCTCCTCGCCTAATAGTTTTTTATATACATGCTTGATACATAAATCATACTTCATATATGCATGCTTGATACATAAATCATGCTTTGAGATGTGATTATGCATGTGACCTTTTTTATGGTTAGAAATCTAATATTTAATTTGGATAGATTATGAGAAAGAGAGATAGATATGAGAGAGAGAGAGAGAGAGAGAGAGAGAGAGATTATACGTGTATTATTCTCCATAAGTTATAGGTGATTAAGATCTAGATTCAGATCAAGTTGATCCTTTCTTGTGATGATATGAGTGCAAGTAAGGCTTAGATAAAGACAAAGAAGGAGATCAAAATCGAGATGAATATTCTTCTTAGTTATATTATTTTTCTCATGATTATGGTTAAACCTCGGAGATCTTAGATTTAAGTCTCTATGGAGGCTAGAATGTGCTAAATTGTTTTAACAAAGTCTTTGCAGCAAAGATGGAAGTGAGAGTGGACTCAGATCACTAGGTTGATTCAAAGGAGCATTAGGCAAAATTTGCACTCAAAAAGGGCCCTCTAAGAAATGCCATGTCAGCTTTTTCCTCGCTTTTTCTTAAAAAATGGGCTGATGGCTAAATTTTTACAAATCAAATCAAAATTTATCAAAGATTATAGATTGGGAATCTACTCTTCGAGATCTTTCCAATGATAGCATAATGAAAAATTTTGTATATTTCAGAAGTTTCCAAATCGGATGACGACATGCCACATCATCACCAATTTGGAAACTTCTTGAATATGTAAAATTTTTGTAACATGCCATGTCGTCACCAATTTGAAAACTTCTTAAATATGCAAAATTTCCCATCATGCTATGTATCATTGGAAAGATCTCGAAGAGTAGATTCCCAATATACAATCTCTGATCAATTTTGATTTGATTTATTTTTTTAAGAAAAAGTTAGACATGGCATTTCCTAGAGGGACCTTTTTAAGTCCAAATTTTACCTAATGAATCGTTTGCACAATAATCCTAAGTAGGCAACCCAACATTCTCATAGGATTCTTCCAAAGACCATTGGGAAAAATATTGCAACTGTTATAAATACAATCATACCTTCATAGGTAAGTTACAAATATCAATTCTTGAATAATAAGGACTTGATAAAAGGGAAGCCAATCAATTCTCTTCAAAACATAATGTGGTGAGTTCTGAAATTAGTCAAGAAATTGAAGTTGAAAACTCAACCTTGACAATACACATATATAATTGAGCTAGCAAATGGTAAAAGACCAAAGGTTTGGGATCAACAGGTTGTAGGCCTTGGTCTCACCATTCGATTCTATTTAAGTAGCTTAAAGCATGTTTTGTTGTGGTGCAAGCGAAAAGGAACAACACGCAAGGAAGAATCTAAAAATTGAGTATGAAACGTTGATATTGGATGCCATGGATCGAGAAGATTGTCAAACCAAGAGAGTTAACCAAGTCTTGGAGGACTAATGTTGGGGAATGACATAAGAATTGGGAAAAATATTCACTTTTGTTAGAGTTGCATAAAATTTTAGCCCCATTCCTCTACAAACTTTTCTCTATTTAAATTGAATCATGGGTTTAATCCACTGATACCAAGTGCAATTAGATTATCTCTAAGAAGAACAAGTGCAAATGGACCAAACACTCTTTGAACGAGGAGAAAATGTTCCTACTCAACCCTCTGAAGTTTTAGGATAATCCATCAAGTTGTCATCTAGATATTGGAGATTGCAAACAATTTAATGAGTCAAATATGTGGCTTATATGTTGGATTTATCAGAAGACTATTGTGTTCACTCAATATTTCATGTGTTGGATTTACCACAATACTATTATGTCCACCCAACATTTCATATGTCGTTTGGCATATTATCTTTATGACAATGATAACTTTGTGGACGAAATGGTTTTTTTGCAAAAGCTTGGTCAAGAATGCACCTTGTCAAATGAAACTTGAGAAACAAACTCAATACAAGAGCATTACCTTGAGCATTGAGAGTGATTATTCTTAAAAAAGAGAGAATGCTACAACCCCTACAAGTACACGGTGACAAAGCATCAAACACACTACCAAAGCATGAGACCCATTCTTAGGTAATTAGTGTTAACACTTGTCACCCATACCAATCGGGCACAAAGGATGCATGAGTATGGTGTGGTTGGTAGGGTACACATTGGATGCATGAGTCACAAAACTATTGGCTGGTTAAACGAAGTATGGCATGCTAAGATTTTCATTTTCTTTTGTTTTGTTTTTCAAGATGAGGTTAACTAGGCACATATGTGTAACCCTAAGGCACAGATGTGCCCTATTAAACTCGAAAGACCAAACAGTTTTGTCACTAGTTTCGACGAATGGATCTATCACATGAGTATGGTCTGGCTGGTAAAGTACACACCAAACGCACAAAAGGCCGGGTGGTTAAACAAAGTATGCCATGCTATAATTATTATTCTTGACAGAGCTCCTCCCATCAAGTTTCTGCATGTAAAGTTACTGTTCTCCTTGGAGGTTGAGCTGTGACAAGTACTGGGGTGCAGCTAGTTGATTGATATAGGCCAAATTGCTCGATAACGTTTTAGATGGTCAGTGGCCAACTTGGTTTTCTCTACCGCTACTTATGGCACATTCAAAAGTGTGTGAAAATTTTTTGAGTTGATGCCAGATTAGACCACAATTTAGTTATATGAGCATAATTAGAAGGTATCATTGTGGAGTCAGGAACATAACTATATACAGTGAATCAGATATAGCAAAGCATTATATTAATCTACATGGCTTTCACGTCAGAGGGCACACCATGGATGTATCTGCCAGTGTAATCAGTGCTGTTTTTTTCAACAATGCAAGCACGTTGCAGACCCATAGAGCACACCATGGATGTATCTGCCAACGTAATCAGCCCTCTATGGGTCTGCAAGCACCTTGCAGACCCACAGAGCACACCATGGATGTATCTGCCGACGTGATCAGTGCCGTTTTTTTCAACAATGCACGCCATGGAATTTTTGCACCTCTATAGGTAGGGGTTCATGCTTTCTATAGTGCACATGACAGTTGTGTGGACACGCTAACATGTGCCAGAGCCAGACACTACGCTCATGTGTGTATCTATATGCGCATGTGAATCATGATGCAAGATCTCTAATGGATCATCTTAAGGTGTGGAATTCATCAAAATATAGTTTAAGCTCATTGTAAGGACATGTCATTCATTGATCTCCTCTAAAGTGATGTAGCAATCTCGGACTGAACTTCCCCTCTTAATTGTAACCTGCAAGCACATTAAAAAAAAGATGCTTTTGAAACTAAAGCTTTTGGTGTAGCCTGGCAGTGACAGGCTTCGACCTGTATACTCATGCTACTCATGCTGCCCATGTTTCCTATAACTGAATAAATACTTTTAAAAAAAACACCATAGCTTTGAATTCAAAACGAATAGCCATACCCTCACAGTTTCTCCTACTTGACGATTGTCGAAAGCTGCTAAAAGATCTTCCACGGCACTTAACATCTGCCACCAGACATTGTGGCATTGTGAGCTTACACACAAAGCCAATATAATAATACACCAACTGCCTTGTAAGAGACCGAAACACACTGAAATGGCACTAGGCACAAAGGAAATTAACCAAACCTGGCCATTGATGGCAACTATTACATCTCCCAATACTATCCTTCCAGCCGCATTTCTTGACGTGCCCCGAAGACCCGCCCGTGCAGCTCCGCCATTAGGACTCACATCAAGCACAAGCACACCCAAGACTCCAACCTGTTTTGCTTGACTGTCACTTGCACATATAATGCCCAGCCCTGCCCTCACTGCTTTTCCATCTCTTATAATCTCATTGACAACCCGTCTGACAATATCCACCGGGATTGCAAAACTAACCCCTACACTCGCTCCAGATGGTGAATAAATTGCTGTGTTTACGCCTATCAATCGACCTTGGCTATCTAGCAGAGGGCCTCCAGAGTTTCCCGGGTTGATGGATGCATCGGTTTGAATGACACCCCGGATCATGCGCCCGCTCACACCCATTATGTCCCTTCCTACCCCTGAGATAATTCCACTAGTGAGGGTGCGATCAAGCCCAAAAGGATTTCCAATGGCCAAGACATGCTGACCAACTTGTAAAGCCTGCCAGGGAGCATACCACACACATACACACAACATCACCTTCATATACCTCCCTGATTCAAAATGTTTTCAATGAAAAAAAGATGGCAGTCAAATTAAATGATGTCATTTAAGGTCTTTGTCTGTATCCATGCATACATTCACATACATAAATATATACATCAGCTTAGGGGTCAAACCTGTGACGTGCCTACACAGACCGGCTTCAACTTAGAGGATGGAGCAGCAATTTTCATGACTGCAAGGTCCTTGTTCTTGGCAACACCAACCACTGATGCATCCCATGTTGTTGTGTCTGCCAACGTTACACGAGCACGGTTCCCATTCATGATGACATGATAGTTCGTGACAATATGGCCATCCTTATCCCACACAAAACCACTGCCCGTGCCCCTAGGAATATCCATGGTGTTGAGAGAGACTTCATTTGAGGTTGTGATGTTCACCACGGAAGAGCTTGCCTCTTGGAAAACTTTGATTGTGTTGCGCTCCGCATCTAGCCACCAATCTAGCCAATCCACAGTTGTGTTAAGGATACATAAAAACAATAAATTTTTCCAGCTGACTGCATTCAGACTACCAACAGTTAGCGGCTGCACCTTCCTCCTGTCTCAGTGTTGGACTAGTCTTTGAATAAAGTTCAGGAGAATCCAACGGAGGCTCAAGCTCATTCAAGTAAAGTTGTAGCAGATGTTGGGCGGCCACTGGTATGTACCCTTGCGTATCTACAAGCCGCTCTACCAACTCTCTTTTCTCCAGACAGTCTCGGTAATCGACACCCCCCAAATCAAGGACTTGCTTCAGTTGACTGACCTTGAGAACCTCAAGGGCAGAAAAATCATAGTTAGGATGGGGTACGTCTCGATGTGCCTGTTGGGATACAGGAATGGTGCCAGTCATTTGTGCTCCGTTCCTCCTAGAATGTGCCCATACATCCCTCTTCATATGCTCATTAGGGTAAGAACACCAAAACACCAGATTCAAATCATGTCCTCTTCTCATGCCATGGCCATGGCTGTTCTGTCCACCATCGCACAATTGTGTATAGAGCTGTTGCACAAGTTCACAGCAATGGTGTCATTGATTTCATGAAAAAAAAAGTAAATTTTCCTATGATACAGAAATTTTGCAGGTAAACTAGCAATACTTTGCCTGCATCCCTCTATCCATGTATGTAAGCATTTTTGTCACATTTTTATCTATCCATATCATTTATTGCTGCATGCATTACGGTCTCTGTTGATGCACATGTACGTATGTGCACATACACCAATAAATGAATATAATGTATGCATGTTTATATGTATTATGTATTGAGGTATGCGCGTATGTATTTATGTATTGATGTATGCATGTATGTATGATGTATTATGTACGTAAATGATGTATGCATGTATGTATGATGTATTATGTACGTAAATGATGCATGTATGTGGGAGTGTGTAAATTCGAGGATAATCAAACATATCTCCATTGAAGATCGTAGAGAAGTGCTAAACAGGTTCTCTTACCTTGGACAATTTCGGGATACCGCTTCTTCTGAAGGTTTGTTTGGAGCTTGCCGATCTGAGCTTTCTAAGAGAAGAAGCTCCGCGCATGGCCATCTCAGTTACTTGAAGGGCAGGGTTTTGACAAGCAGAGGCCATTGATAACATATGACGTTAGTCCGGGAAAAAGCAGTAAACTAGGGTTATGGAAGATTAGGGTTTCCGCAAAATGGCACCAAGTTATGCCACTCACTCCCCCACACCTTGCAGCAACCCTAGATTCTGTCTGAGCCCATTAAAATTTCGGATTGAAAAAAAAAAAAGGAATATTGAGAAATAATTGAGCCCGGATGGTGGCAAATTACAGCCAGAATTGCAGAGATCACTGGAAGAAAGAAAGAAAATATCCACCCAAAAAAAAAAACACACAACGGATGGAAGATTATAGGGAGATTTATAATGAAAATATCAAATAATTGTAAAATTGTTGAGGAAAAAATAGGGGAAAAGTATTGTAAAATGCTTTGCTTTCCCAACAAAAGTCACCATGGAAGCTTGGCTATGTCGAAAGCTGAGGAAACTCTCTCTGCCCAAATCACGCTTCCTGCGATCTTTTGTTCTTATAGGCAAGCAATGAAAAGTTGGGTTTGGTTTGATTTTGAGAGATGAACTGCGAAGCTCATCATGATGCTTCCTATTTGTATTGCAAACGTGGCGGTTTTCCAACACATACGTTTTTTTTTCAAAGGCGGTTTTCCAATTAAATGTGTGCTCAAAGGCGGTTTTAATGCATGGGCCTTCAAACTATACCCTATACCTTCAAAAACTCTACAAAGTCTCTTTTTTTTTTTGGATCAAAAGTTATATTTATATATATATATATTGACTGAAATTCTTTACATCAAAGTATCCAGAGCTTCTATTATCAAAATACCAAAGCCCTGCATATGTTTATACATCGGTTTATAGTCAAACCCTGTTCAAAAGATCATTAATCAATATCCATCTCTCATCCTCAAACACAAAGGAGGATTTCTCCCATGAAATTTGATACCCAAGCTGAATGCAAGCTTTCATTAAACTTTCTACTATGCACCATTTAGGTGATTGCTGCTCCAAAACCTCCCCTTTTTTTTGACCAAACTTTGACCATTGGTATGGTACCCAGAGGGTTCTCAATGAATGCTACAAAATTGTAATCCATTTGTTTAACTTTCTTGTACCACCTTTTAGTTCTTGGCCCATATTTCTCTGGCCTTGTCCTTGTCTTGGGCTTTGTACAAACCTGAATATACCAACACAACAAAAACAGTTAGACTCAACCTAGTATGCCTACAAGTATCCCCTTTCATAGGTGAAATTAAGAGATAGCTGCCTGCAGATTCTGTATCATTTGCACCATCACAACCTTGTTCAACTTATTTACCAAGTGAATAGACCAACACATATATGCACACACTTATACATCAATCATGTTGTGTCCAAGCCTATATCAACAGCTTTTTGAAAAACAATGCAATTTTTGGTGTTCCAAATTTCCCACATACAGCAAAATCTTATAATGTTAAACACAAAATCACTACATTCCTCATTAACAGTCCATTTGCCAAGCAACCAATCCTCCCAAGATCCATGTATCCCAATGCAATCATACACCCATTTACATATTTTGGCCCAAGCACCTCTAATAGTTGGACAGTCCCAAAATGCATGTTTCCCATCTTTAATAGCAGTTCTACATCTAGGACAGCATCCACTAGTGAAGTTCCTCTGTATTAGCTTGCTTCCCAAAGGAAGGGCTCCCATACAGACCCTCCATAGAAATGTTTGGGCCTTAACAGGAATATCCAGCTCCCATCTTTTCTTCCAACTGTGAGGACTCCAATTTATTTTCCAGATCTTGTTATAGTATACCACATTATCCTTAGTTTTCCTAAGTTCCTTATATACACAATTAGTGTTCCCCCTATCCAGCTTAGTCCCATTAAACGAGGTCCAGTCCTTAACCCAACATGTGTCATCCCCCTGAGCAGTGGATACCTAGCCTTTCTGTACCTT
This sequence comes from Cibotium barometz, assembly GCF_041138505.1. Classification (NCBI taxonomy): domain Eukaryota; kingdom Viridiplantae; phylum Streptophyta; class Polypodiopsida; order Cyatheales; family Cibotiaceae; genus Cibotium; species Cibotium barometz. The sequence goes on along the minus strand of NC_141061.1, from coordinate 35,470,007 downwards.
TTCTAGCACAACTCTGACTAGTTTCCCTTCCCTGTAGTTCATATTGAAATCCTCATCCATCTGTTCAGGTTCTTTTCATCCCACAAAAACCTTATCCCTACGGTCAAACAGCTTCTTGAGCCCTTTTATTATTCAGCCTCATAGCAGTTTTAAGATCCTGAAGTACAAGAGGAGGATTGAACTTATGAGTCCACCATATCCCAAGACATAGCAAAGAATTCCGTGAGGCCCTAGTACATCCTTCCCAAACTGTAAGAATCAGGATCTCTTTCCACTTGCTACTGAACATCTTAGCCAAGGCTGACCCTGTAATTTTCAAAGGAGCATGTGAAAATAACTTGTCTTTCCAATCTTGTCCTTGCCAATTACCTCTAGCCCAAACTTGATGATCTTCAACAATTTCCCTAAATGTCTTTGCCTAAATTTTCTCTTGTTGTAGGCATTTAGGAAGCAGTAGTGCAATTCTGGCAGTTGTGTGAGAAGGAAGGTGAAGAATGCCAATGCCTCCTTCTTCCTTGGGCAATGTCAGTCTATTCCATGCTAGCCTTCTTATCAGAGTTGCCATTTCTCCATAGAAACTCTTTGATGGGTTTTATAATCTTCTACCAATTAGTTTTACCAAAGTCCAATACTGGACATAAAAACATAATATATGCATTTAATACTGTATTACAAATGTCAACTCTATCATGAAATGGAACTCTAATACCCTCCCACTTCCTAAGTTTCTGTTGAAACCTGTCCAAAGCCTAGTCAGTAAGGTGTTTATTAGTTACATCCACTCCGAATGGTACCCCAAGGTGCCTAAGTATTTGTCCTCTTTTGATGACTTCACAGCCCCATCTCTCAAGGTCTAAGTTATTATCCTCGGACAAACTTATGATTTTGACTTATGAATATTTCATTTGGATCCTGAGGCATCAACAAAGTCCTGAATTATCCCCAATGCTCTCCTAGCATTCTCATTATCTGCTTGCAAAAATAAAAGAGAATCATTAACAAAACAATGTATTATCAACTACTCCCCATTATTCAGCTTCAAGCCAGGCAGATTCCAGATCCACAATCAAAGGGTGAGAAGCAATAGCAAACAGTAAAGGGGCAAGGGGACAACCCTGTCTCACAGATCTATTTACTTGAAACCCTCCAACAATCCTGCCATTCAGCAACAGCTTAGATTGACTTCCAAAAGTGAGGGTATATATACATGTAGCCATCCTTATCCCAAACCCTAGTTTCTCCATCACCCTGGTAATAAAAGACCAATGAATTCTATCATATGCTTTCTCTAGATCCAACTGCATCATAATACATTTCTGCCTTGTCTTCAAAGGCAAGTCTCTGCACAACATTGTAGCATATATGTTATCATATATAGACTGCCCTTAATAAAGCCATGCTGTCTCTTAGAAATAATATCCTGAAGAGTAGCAGTAATCCTGATGGCAATGACTTTAGCTAGGACTTTGTAGATCACGATCATCAAAGTAATTGGTCTCCAATGATTAAATCTCTCATAAGCAAATTGTTTGGAAATAAGCTTGATTAATCCCTTCTTTAAGTCCCTTTCCAAATTGCCTATTCTAAAAGCTTCTTTACAAGTTCTCCCAACAATATCCTTCAGGTAAGGCCAGAAAGCTATGAAGAATTCTACAGAGAGCCCATCCCAGCCTGGTGATTTTTCCTTTCCCAGCTTTTGAAGGGCATCCCAGCATTCATCTACTTCAATATCCCTCTCCAGCCATCTAGCCTTGTCAAAGTCAATCCTTCTATTTATTAAATCAAGTATTTTGTTTTCAGCCTGATATCTCTTTGTAGACTAGTCCTCCCCTACCCCATAAATTTTACAAAGTCTCATGCATTTTAATCATTTAGCTCAAAAATCCATAAATTTTCAAAATAATTGTAAAATTTTGAAGTCACTAAGTTTTAATGTCCATCGAGAAAAACATCTTGAACAATGATGGATTGTTTCGGCTTGTCCACTCCATAGACATGTCCGCATTACCAACCTCCCTTGCATGTATGCTAGCACCTTGCCAATCCCCCAAGTCCCTAGTCTAGTTGCACTCCATGCTAGCTGGGCCATCCTGCATGCTAGCCGCACATAGTCTAGTTTCCACCATTGTTTATCACTAAGAGGTATGTACATGTTGTCGGAGACTAACCGCTGTCTCGATCAACCTATTGAGTGTCTCTGGTTATACGTGCAACAATACACCAGTCTGATATGAACCATGCACACAATAGCACAAACAGGGAAATATGTAAAGTGCCTAAGGTCAGATGGAGGGGGAGAGTACTTCTCCAATGAGTTCTCTGAATTTTTGAAGAAGAATGGTATTCAGAGACAGTTTAAAAATGCAGATACACTCCGCAGCAAAATGGAGTTGCTGAGCGGAAAAACAGGCACATTGCTAAGATTGCGCGAGCATCGATAGATCATGGGTGATATGCGGCCAGTGGGATGACAAGCTGTATGACAGCCATTCTAGAGACTAGCATAGTTATAGCGCCAGCTCATTTAGTTGGGTTCACACTATAGAGAACCCTAGTATGTATTTGGTTGAGTACCTTTTCATATGTGTGTACTCTTATCTTTGTATATGGTGTGTTGAGTGTTGAGTGAAGAACAAGATTTTCAGCTTCTCACCTTCTTGTGTTTTCTCTTTAGGGTTTTGTGAGTGTGTGTGTGCTTGCAAGAGCTCAAGCTCTCTTCTCCCCTGCATCTTTTCATGTCTATGCAGGATGGTAAGGTGAAGTACCTTGTAAATGTACTTCGTGTTCCGAACATTATAAATAATCTGGTTTCTGTTAAGCCAGATGATTAAGTAGGGTTTGCAGGTCCGGTTTAACCTTGATGGTTGCTATGTAGAAGACTTTAAAGATAGTGCAGGTTGGTTGCAAAAGGCAACAGAGTGGGCAGAATGTTTACATTGAATGTAAATATGTCTGAAGTGAGTTCTGCAATGTTTGCAAATGGTTCAGGAGTTGTTGCAGATACAGACATTTGGCATAAGAGAATTGGGCATGTAAATGTGCAAATAATGAAGTCTTTGGCCCCGCCTCTTTCCCCTTGCATCTCTAGGTCAGGCTCTTTTTGTTTAACTGCTTGATCCCCTTCTTCTCTTGATTGGGTGGATCCAATGTCAATCATATCTTCTTCGGATCCATCTTGGATTGTGACCCTGGTGTCACCCTTACCCACTTTTTCACTCTCCTTCTCCGGCTAGTTTTGAAAGTGGTTGCATTTGCTGGGTTCTTCCCCTTTGTCCCCTAATTGGGCCTGGGCTCGTGTCAGGACATTGAGTGGCGTGATATTTCTAGGTTGCACACCAATGGTCCGGAAAGTGGCCTGGTTAGAAGTGGAAGTCGAACCACTTGCGCAGTATGGATAGTCCTTGATCAAATGATCAATGCCAGATTTAGTACAAGTAAGTACTGGCATGTCATAGGGTGGAACAGTCAATTGTTGGGGTTGGTGCGTATGAACCACATTCTTGTTTGGACACTTAGTGATTCGATGCAGCCCACCGCAACAACCAAAACATTGTACCAGTCCTCTCCTCATATTTGAGTTTATGGCCTTACCCTTCCACTGTACTGTGGTTTGAAACACAGGTACTGAAGTGTTATTTTATAGGACATAAAATTGTGGTGCAATCTCTATAGCTTCCTCATAGTACTCTCCATTGAGTTCTACTTCCTCATAGTACTCTCTACTACAGCTTCCTCATAGTACTCTCTACTACAGCTTCCTCATAGTACTCTCCATTGAGTTCTACTTCACGCACCATATCCATATCTTCTGATGGCTCTTCAATCAAGACTCGGTTGATTTTAGCCTGTGGTGGCAGTTGTGGTGGTAGAACAGGTGGCGGGGCAGAGGTGAAGTGTCTTGTACCCGAAACATCCCCCTAGGTAAATAGGAAGAGTTTGGATGTCCTGTAGCTATAGTGATTTGCATAATTGGTGTTGGTAAGGTTAATGGAGCTCTATGTGCCGGCAGCTATGCAACTGTTTGGAACCTTGGATACCTGCACATGGAGGTGTCGTGATTCCCTAATTTTACACAGTGTGCATAATAGAGTAGTGGCCTTTTCGTAGAAGATGCTCAGGATGAGTCCATGCCCAGATGTTTCTCTTCCCTCCTTTACCTTCAATTTTTCCAGTACTGCATTATTGAGTTCCTCCACAGTCATGTTTCTGACTTGCTTGCTCCGAGTTCCAATCTGTGACTTGAAACATGCGAAGTCATTGCTGCCGAAGATATTCTGACATCTTTCGGTTGTGGCAATTCCAGCATATTATCTTTCGGTTGTGGCAATTCCAACATATTATCTTCATATTCAATTTCAAGTTTACAACATGCATCCAGAGTAGCCGGTTGGGCTAATACCAGATAATCATGCATCTTGTGGTCTCTAACTCCTCTCTGGAAACAAGGCAATAACTGATCCGACCGTTAGCCTTTCCCATAGTTTGCACCTTGAATGTAAGTGCTTTAGCCAAGACACATAGTCTCGCATCATCGACTCCATTTCCTTTTGTTTGATGTTATGTAGGTGTGCCACAGGACTTCATCTGTCGCCACTTCTGGCAAAGCTGGGCACAAACACATTCTTGAGTCATGTGAAGTTAACCGTATCCTCGGGTTTGAGGGTTCACAACCATTGATGTGCTTTCCCATCTAGGGTCAGTGAGAATGCATGAATCATTGCTACATCACTAACTGGCCCGCAGGTTTCGCATGTGGACTCAAAGATCTCTACATGTTGAATAGGATCCCCATCCCCAGAGAATTTGAGAACAAGCTTTGAAATGATGTGTGGATTCATTTGGGAGGGTCGGGATTCTAGAGCAGTGCCTAGTTCCCTGACCATTCCTCGGCACATTTCCGTAGCCATATTCAACAAATCCGTCCTTGTGGCTGCATTAAGATCTATGGTTGGATCCACCCTTCCTTGGTCTTTGAGGAATTTCCCCCCTACCTAGACCTCGTCTTCTTCCTGTGTTGGATCTGATAGGCACTCTGGTCTATGGGATGGTCCGCCTGCCACTTCATTCTGGAATGGCTCATCTCATTAGCCGCCTTTGTACGCCTTTGTAGAATTAAGAGTTCCATGTCCTATAGGAACACGGGATGATTGATCATCTGCTCGATGTCCTTTTTGGTGTGTACAGGCGGTCTTCCACTTCACCCGCTTCTCTTGGTAGATTATCCCCTTCATCTAGGGTTATAAACCCTTCCTCCGCTCTCGGCTCTTCATTAATGGGTTCTAAGTTTGGAATTTCTCCCTCACTTCTGCCCATGACTATTTTCGGCTCTTTACCCCGTGATTGAAGTAAGTTTACACTTCCATCTCCTTTTGTTTGGCTCTAGCCCTTCGAGTATCGATCTCTTATTTTCTTAAGCTCATTTCTCGTAGCTATCGTTCTACCTCAATCCTTTTCAGATCTAATTCTACTTCCTCTAAGGATGGGAAGAATACTTGACCAGTCTCCTTTTGTTTGGCTCTAGCCCTTCGAGTATCGATCTCTTATTTTCTTAAGCTCATTTCTCGTAGCTATCGTTCTACCTCAATCCTTTTCAGATCTAATTCTACTTCCTCTAAGGATGGGAAGAATACTTGACCAGTCTTGGCTGCACTTTCCATGTCTCTTCTCATTCGGGGGGTGCCTATGTTTGACAGTCCCGAATTCGAAGTTTGGATAAGTACTTCTTGCCTTGGACCAAGCCCAGCGCAGGTTGACGGACCCATGCCGCAGATTGCGCTTCTTGAGATTTCTAGACCTCAAGTGCATGTGAATATGATTTGATAAGCTATTTTGCTGCCCCAATTAAATTTTGGTCAGATTATGTCAACTTGTTTCTCTGAGGCCATGAGATTATAGAGAACAGTTCACGGCATGAAGTCTCAGAAAACAGTTCATGTCGTGAACGATTTTATGCACTTTCACGTGTTTAAAATTTTTGCTTTGGACTCAGAATTCCAGGTTACCTTGTTATGATTTTCAATGCTCTTTCTCAAGAATTCCTTAACCTTAATCTGACAATACCAGGTTCGTGAGTTGGATTTGATTAAGACATGAAATTGTAGAAAAAGTTCACGCCGTGTGATGAAGGTTCATGTCGTGATGAAAAGCAATTGGTTCACGTCATGAACTGAAAATGGTTCACGCCGTGAAGGGTTCTAAAATTGTAAGATTCCTACCCAGCCTCTCAAAATGTCCAGCATCTTCCCCTGTAATCAATCCCTCTTCAGAAATATAAAAGACTTGTTTCTAACTGTTTTAACCTAGAGAGAGAAAATATTCTAGAGAGAGAATATTCATATTTTTAATATTTTTGGATAGAAAATTATCTCATCTTATTAAAATAAGTTCCCCTGAAACAGAAATTCAAAAAGAACTTTCCAATGTGCAATTGGAATTAATTGGAAATGTGTATAAAGGACCTTAGCCTAAGGGTCTAGATTTTCAGAAATTTTTGGATTATGGTCCAATTAAGGTTCCTATGGGCCAATAGCATCAATCCATGTGTAGGGAGGAGATAAATCCAATTTTGTAAAAGAAGATACCCAAAAATGAGTAAATGCTCACATAAGATGAAGAGTTGAAAATATACAAGGTTTATTAGTAAAAAACTATAAGCAATATTAAAAATATGAGATATTTTGGGTATCCAAAAATGAGTAAATGCTCACATAAGATGAAGAGTTGAAAATGTACAAGGTTTATTAGTAAAAAACTATGAGCAATATTAAAAATATGAGATATTTTGGGTATAATGATTTCATATTGACACTATGTAAGGAAGGGGAGTTCTTTAAAGGAGGTGCATATTTCACATAAGATGAAGAGTTGAAAATATACAAGGTTTATTAGTAAAAAACTATGAGCAATATTAAAAATATGAGATAATTTGGGTATAATGATTCATTTTGACACATATGTAAGGAAGGGGAGTTCTTTAAAGGAGGTGCATATTTCACATGCTTGAATGAGTTTTAAACTCATAAAAATTGAGATATTTCATCTCTCCTCTCTCCTAATTCAAGTCTAGTTACAAAAAGTTAGCTCAACTGACCTAAAAATGGTGAAAAATTGACCAAACTGAGTTGGAAAATTCTAGAATCAGTTTGTTTGGTTAGGAGCTCAATTTTTCCTATAAATAGAAGCCTCCCCTTGTTGAAAAAAAATATATAGTGTTTATGCATCGTTACTCTACTCCATCTAAGCCAAGAACTGTGAATTCATTAATAATTCACTAGTTTTTGGAGCTTCCCTCTTTCTTCAATCCCCATTGGTGGCTCCATCAACATACTTAACCAATCAATTGGTTGGGGGCCTCTACCGTGAACAAAGAATCAAGCAATTTGTAAGGTAATTAGTGAATATTGATCTTTTCTATAATTTCTCAATGTTTCTCTCTTCTCAACCCCTCTCAAGCTTGAGAAGCTTAATTGGTATGGTTTTTAAATGCTATTGAAGTTAATTGGTGAATAGTAGTGAAGAGTTACATAATTTGATGAATGCTATTGAAGTTAATTGATTAATGATAGTAAAGAATTACATAAATTTCTATTTATGTTTAAATTCTAATGGTTTTTATGTAATTTCTCTCTCTCACTCAAGAAATGGTCATACTCATGACCCATTCTCAATCCAAATGAAGCTTTTCATAAAGCTTTTCCTTAACCCAAGATTAAGCTATGCTTGAGGCCAAATTAATGGCTTTTTTCTATGCTTTTAGTTTATGTATATTGATGATTCAATCCATTATGGATTAATGATCCAATTAGAGATCATTTTAATTATTTCCTTAATGATAAGCTTTATCTCTTAAAAAAATTGAGATTTATCAATCATAGTAGCGGAGCTATGGTAAAATTTTTATAAAAATTATGCATAAAATAATTTCATTCAAAGCATAAAGAGAGGACTTCCTACCATATTCTAGGAATTATCATCCTAGATTAATTGAAAGAATTTCATTATAATCATGGAGAAATTGAATTTTAATATTATGCATAACGGATAAGTTTTTATATCAAAAGTGTTATTTTTACCATTTTTATTTCATGCATAGAATGCATAATGGATAAATTTTTATATCAAAAGTGTTATTTTTACCATTTTTATTTCATGCATAGAAGTATGCATAATGGATAAATTTTTATATCAAAAGTGTTATTTTTACCATTTTTATTTTCATGCATAGAAGTACGCATAATGGATAAATTTTTATATCAAAAGTGTTACTTTTATCATTTTTACTTTCATGCATAGAAGTATGCATAATGGATAAATTTTTATATCAAAAGTGTTATTTTTACCATTTTTATTTTCATGCATAGAAGTATGCATAAAAGATAAATTTTTATATCAAAAGTGTTACTTTTATCATTTTTATTTTCATGCATAGAAGTATGCATAAAGAATAAATTTTTATATCAAAAGTGTTACTTTTATCATTTTTATTTCATGCATAGAAGTATGCATAATGGATAAATTTTTATATCAAAAGTGTTATTTTTATCATTTTTATTTTCATGCATAGAAGTATGCATAAAAGATAAATTTTTAAATCAAAAGTGTTACTTTTATCATTTTTATTTTCATGCATAGAAGTATGCATAAAGGATAAATTTTTATATCAAAAGTGTTACTTTTATCATTTTTATTTCATGCATAGAAGTATGCATAATGGATAAATTTTTATATCAAAAGTGTTACTTTTATCATATTTGAATTTCATGCATAAAGGTATGCATAAAAGTTGATTATTTTATTATAAAAGTGTGACTTTTATCATAATTGAATTTCATGCATAGAGGTATGCATAAAAGTTGATTATTTTATTGTAAGAGTGTTACTTTTATCATATTGGATTTCATGCATAGAGGTATGCATAAAAGATATTCTTTTTATACTAAAAGTGTGATTTTCATCATAAATGGATTTTATGCATAACTTAGATGCATAAGAGAAATTCTTTTATTCTAAAAGTGTAATTCCTACCAAATTGAATTTATGCATAAGAAGATGCATAAAAGTTTGATTTTTAATTCAAAGTGTCATTCTCATCTAAATTGAATTTATGCATAGGAAGATGCATAAAAGAATAAGATTTCAATTCAAAAGCGTTATTCTCATCCAAATTGAATTTATGCATAGGAAGATGCATAAAAGATGGATTTTTAATTCAAAAATGTCAATTCTCATCCAAATTGAATTTATGCATAGGAAGATGCATAAAAGATTGAATTTTAATTCAAAAGTGTCATTTTCATTTAAAATGAAACTATGCATAGGAAGATGCATAAAAGATTGATTTTTAATTCGAAAGTGTTAGTCTCCTTAAATGGAATTTATGCATAAATAAAAATGTAGAGAAATCTTATATCAAATATAAGAATTCTCTTGTATTCTATAAAAAGATATGAAATGTGATAAGACGTGATAAGAGGTGTATGAGATGTGATAATATGTGATAAGATGCGTATGGGAAGTGATAAGATGTGATAAGATGTGATAAGAGGTGTATGAGATGTGATAAGATGTGTATGAGATATGATAGGATATGATAAGATGTATATGGAATGTGTAGGGCGAGAATGGATGAAATATGGATGTATGGATGTAGATACGGATATGTATGTATGAATGTGAATGTGGATGTGGATGTGTATGTATGAATGTGAATGTGGATGTGGATGTATGGATATGAATGTGGATGTGGATGTGGATGTATGGATGTAGATACGGATGTGGATGTATGTATGTGGAAGTGGATGTATGAATGAGGATGTGAAAATGGATGTATGCATGGATGTGTATGTAGAATAATGAATGTGAATGTGTATGGGAAATAATGTGTCGTCGATATGAGTGAATGGATGATGATGAATACATATGAATGGGATGTGGAATAAGTAATGTGGACTAAGGAGGATAAAATGGAAAAGACGAGAGTTCGATATAGAAACTGTATTTTGTGAACTGTTTGTAAATGACTGTTTTATGTCAAGAATGCTGGGGAAGCATTTTGACCGTCTTGTGGATTAAGGTCATGGAGACCTAACTAATAAAGTTGCAACTGCTGACGGAGAGTCAATGGAGGACGTCTCGCGTAGCAAGGTCTTGACCAGCCTCGGTTCGATTCAAATGGTGAGCTTCCGGTACGGTGGATTAGGGACCAAGGAAGCGGCCTATGAGTGAAGCGCTAGGTCACCTGCGAAGGATCCTAGAGGGTGCTGACCATACGGTGCTCGGGCTCAGGGTCACCGAAGATACCCACATGTGCGTTGTGGAAGATATTGGAACAAGGAGTAAGAGTTGTTTCTGAAACCGGGCATGGATCTGGTTGATTGACCTTGCTGGTCCTCAACGGATGAGTCCATGGCTCTTTTATATGGATCTGTGGGTTGATCTTGCTGATCTTCCACAGAGATTCCATTCTATTATATGAATATATTGCCGGTTACTATGAGCTAGGAACTATGGAAAAGGCCCCTGAGTGAACAGGTGGTGAGCATTTCTGGTTGCCAATGATGCCATAAGTATACCGATGAATGAATGACTAGAAATAAGGATTCAACCAGAGACTTTGAGGATTGTCCTCAGTGACATAATGGTTTCATTAAAGGATTGTTTTAAATGATGCTAAGAAAAAGGCAATTTCATATTGGGTGTGTAAGTGGTGTGACTAGTTTTATGTTTGCATGAACTTCCGGCTAGGGGGCCTTGGAACTCTTTTCCTTGGTACCCGGGACAAAAACCTAATCAAATTCTTAATTGGATCCCATCACTACAGTGGTTGGGCGGTTGGCTAACCCATTTTGCTTCTTCTATCTTCTGTAATAACAATAGTTGATCATGAAAGTGACCAGGCAAATTTCCAACAATTCTGATAGATGGGGGTTCACAAGCCTTGTGTGTTTTGCGACATTTGCCCACAATGTTCCCTCTCCTATCAACGGAAGTAGTTTTTCTAATTCTGGACGTGTGGCACGGAGAGGGTACGGTACATAGTGTTGCCGTGTGGGTGTGACTGCAGAATATGCCTCTGGGATAATCTGGCTAGTGGGATCAAAAGGAGTTATCTGCATAAGCATAAGCATAAGCATAATCTGGCTAGTGGGATCAAAAGGAGTTATCTGCATAAGCACCTGGAACATGAGCTTCGGCTTTAACAATGGATTGCCTTATTGTATGAATTCTTCATATTCTACAGCTGTCAAGGAATCCAAAACATTATTGTCAGTGTAAGGCAGGATATTATCAACTGGAGGCAGACTACGTACCTCCTGAGGTTGCTGTGGTGGAGATGGGATAGGGCAGAGAGTGTTAGTGGGAAAATCTATTTCTGACGCCAGAGAGAATGTAGAGTAGGTACATTCAGCTTGTGAAGAGGTAGTAGGTGGCACGCTAGGATATGGATTAAGGAGCCTATTGGCGATATTAGTTTATACAGGGTAAGTGTTTTTTTGGAAAAAGAAGATGGACCCTCATCTTTGTCTTAACCCGAACTAGGGGGTGGGTGGCTAGGTTTATAAACTTCGAAAAAGTTTTGAATTTCAGGGATTTCTTCGTCATCAACATAGGGGTAATTTATGTGAGTGGCATCAAAATTATAGCTTACGTTGGTGAGCATAGCCTCTAAATGCTTATGTATATTATTATATAGCTTGAGTATGCCAACCGAGTGATATAAGGTAGACTCACAAAGATTTAAATGTTGGTGAGTATTATATACTTCTAGCCACCCGTGACTAATTACCCATTGATAAGTATTAGTCACAACCTCGTAGGTTGGCTAGTGTCACTAGTATATCATCTGGAACAAACAGATTGAGTTTGTGGACACTATTGTCACTGGTATATCATCTGGAACAAACAAATTGAGTTTGTGGACACTATTGTCCAGGATGTCTGAATTTTGTAACACACGACACCAACTACGTAGGCTGAGGACTATGGGATGCTAGTGTCACTGGTATATCATCTGGAACAAATAGATTGAGTTTATGGACACTATTGTCCAGGATGTCTGAATTTTGTAACACACGACACCAACTACGTATGCTGAGGACTATGGGATGCAAAGGATAAAAGAAGATATCTTGCGGGTTAGTTAATATAAGATCCCCCCTCAAAATGCCCATAATGATGGTTGGATCAACATCTCGTTTGGTATTTTGTTTAATAAGGGTTAATTCTCCTAGGCCTATGTCTTTCACTAAGTTGATGTCATATTGAAGTAATGAGAGTGTTAGTGTAGATAAAAACAAGGTGAGAGTTTGAGGAGGGGCCTGAGGAGTTACTGGCAATTGTCCCAATTGCAAGGCATCCAAGAGGGTATGCAAATCATCGGTGGGCTCCTTCCTGCCTTTGACTTCTTTCTTGTCTGGCCAGTTGGCGAGCCAGTTCTTACATAAATACGGATATCAGCGTTGCTGAGCTGGTTGGAAATGGCTGTCTCCCTGACCATCCTCTCAGCATCCAGTTCCTCAAATCTTCTTGTTGCCACCTCCTGTGCTCTTCACAGTAACTTCTCTTTGATGGGCCTCAATAATTTGATTTAAATGTTGTGCTGCCAGTCTTTGTGTATCCTGTAATTGTGCTTCCAGTTGTGATATTGTCTCTTGTCTTCTTTGCGCCTCTGCTTGGTTGGTGACATTGTCTCATTGAGGGCCTTAATTTTTTTTGCATGTGCTTTGTTAGTCTGCTCTCGTTCTTGTTTTTGCAATCCTTGCACTTTTTCTTGTTCTTCTTTAAGGTGGTGGCTGTGAGGAGCTCTATTTGTTGTTAAAGCATATCCTCATTATGCTTTGTGCCATCTTGATACTCTTGCATTTTTAGTTGTGAGGCTTTGTGTTTGTGCTATCTCTTTTTGTAGCTGCTCCTTTGTTTGCTCTAGTCTTGCATTCAAGTCAGCATTTTCGTTGATTTTTTGTACAATGGTTTGACTTAAAACTAAATTATTGCTTTCCAAGGCACTGTATCTATTTTCTTGTTCTTCTGTAGCCTGTAAACTCTTTATGATTACTTATTTATGAGTTTCCTCTGCTGCCGCCCAAAGTATCTTTCACACTTTGTATTCGTGCATTGGCCTCTTCTAGCTGCTTCCATAGGTTGGCGTTCTTGTCATGCAGCATGTGTGTTGTCAATAAATGGCAATGCCACACCTTTTGTTCCTATTCCCAGTTGGTACTAGTAGTGACAGCATCTATTTCTGTAAGGGAATCATGGAGTAGTGCGCCGAGGCCTTCCAATGTATCGTGGAGGAACTATTGAGAATCCACATCCTTGAAAGATCTAAGTTGCGGCAGTGGCTCATTTTCATCCACCCTTCTTCGTTTGCTTAGACTGGAAGTATCTGGGGAGTGTGGCCACTTACTGGATTCTGCTGGATCCTCCAATTTTGGTGCTACGACTGGGGCTTCCTCGCTTACTGGACCTTCCAAGGAATGGCCCTTTTGTGTTTGTTCTTCAACTCCCTCTATTGGTATATCCACTAGTTGTGAATCCTTGAGCGGGGAGAGGTCTTTGAAAATAAGTTGTGCAGGGCTCGTTGGAGGGGAGAGCTATTGGTGTTATTCCTGCACAGTGGGGCTTTGTAGCTTTTCTTGGAGGGCCTCTTGGTATGTCCTGATCTCTGATGCCACTGCCTCTTCCAATTGCTGAGATTCTATTGTGACATCCACTAGTAACCCTCTCATTCTCTTGTCTGTCTTCTTCTTTCGGTCCTTCTTGATTGTCTTTATGAGCTGCTGTGTCTCTATTAACATTGGTTGTCCTTCTTCTATCCCTCCACCAGTAGATTATGTAGGGTCCTCGGGGATTAGGGCTAGCGCGGCAGGCTTTCCTCTGGTTCATCTTTTAACGGCCTCTTTGCCAACCTCTTTGCCACATGGTTAAGTATTTGGGTTTATAGGTACGGGTTTGCTGATCTTTGATGATGACTGATGTGCCTTGAGGTAATTCTCCATCTCTTTGTGCATGAAAAAGACCCAATCATCTTCCTTCTCTTCATGAGATTTTGCTATCCTGTTGAGACCGACCCTATTATATCTGTCAACTGGTTTGATTTGCATCATTAACGACATTGCTTGACAGGCTTTTTTCGTGGCTTCATCTTTGATGTTCTCATATTTTACCCCATCGGAGTTATAAGAATCTCTCTTTAGCATCTCCTTGATTGTGGCATTGTATCTATTGTGTGCTTGTGGGCCTTCACTGTCGTGGGGAGCTGTAAAGATTATCTGATGAGATCTTCTGTAAGCAGCTCTTCAGTGGTGCCTTCTGCCTTTGTAATTTTGCCTCTTTTTGTTTGCTTGTCATGTTCGGAGGTATTCCACGCAGAGTTCGGTGTCGATCACTCAGGGTAGCACTGCAACCATTTTGCCGAGGCTGACTTTTTCTAGGTTAGCTTTTACCTTGGCATCCTCCAATAGGTGGAGGCACTCCTTATTGTGGCACTGAAGAGTGATTTTGCCATGTGGTGTAGTGACCTCTTTTTTGATGAGTGTACCTTGGAAGGACTGGGCGTAAGGGCCCAAGAAGTTGGTCCTCATCTTGCTTGCACTCTGGGATCCTGTAGCATTGCTAGCTTGTGTTGTGGATGGTTGTTGTCGAGACTCAGACTCTAAAATAGACATCTGTATAACCATACACGGTCAGTCGAGAATGACTAGTGGAAGTTACCTTTTCCTTTTTTCTTTTTTTTTCGTTTTCTTTTTCTCTCTTTTTGTGTGTGTGTGTGTGTGTGACACATGACGTGGAAGAGGGTTGTGAAGGTCTTCCCATGAAGTAACAGACGTGAATGTCTTCACGCGAAGCTTAGGGATGTGAAGGTGAAGATGCGACGTGAAAGTTAAGATGTGAATGTCTTCATGTGAAAATGCAAGCGTGAAAGTGAAGACGTGAAATAGTAGACCTGAAGGTCTTCACGTGAAGTTTAGGGATGTGAAGGTGAAGACATGACGTGAAAATAAAGGCGTGAAAGTCTTCACGTGAAAATAAAGGCGTGAAAGTGAAGACGTGAACAAGAAGGCGTGAAAGTCTTCACATGAAGTTTAGGGACATGAAGGTGAAGACGTGACGTGAAAATGAAGGCGTGAAAGTCTTCACGTAAAAATACAGGCGTGAAAGTGAAGACGTGAACAAGAAGGCACATGAAAGTCTTCACGTAAAGTTTAGGGACGTGAAGGTGAAGACGCGATGTGAAAATGAAGGTGTGAATGTGAAGATGTGAAATAGCAAATGTGAAGGTCTTCACGTGAAGTTTAGGGACGTGAAGGTGAAGACGTGACATGAAAATAAAGGCATGAAAGTCTTCATTTTAAAATGTAGGTGTGAAAGTGAAGACGTGAACGAGAAGGCATGAAAGTCTTCACGTGAAGTTTAGGGACGTGAAGGTGAAGACGTGACGTGAAAATGAAGGTGTGAAAGTCTTCATGTGAAAATGAAGGTGTAAAAGTCTTCACGTGAAAGTGAAGAAGTGAAATAGCAGATGTGAAAGTGAAGATGTGAATGTCTTCACATGAAAATGCAGGCTTGTTTACGAATCTATGTATGGATGTAGATTTTTCTTCGAACAATGATAATTTACGAATCTACATTTAATTGATAATGCATGTCAACCATGATCATTCCATGAACATGTAATATAAAGCAAAGGACTTTCGACTCAACACATGTTCATATTATTACGAATCACAAGAGGAAAGCGAAAAGAAGAGAGAGAAAAAAAGTAAAAGCAAAAGGAAGAGCTCCCACCTTGATTAGTTCGGGTAGGCGATGTCGGGACAAAGAAGCGAATCTGCGCAAGCAATCGGAGAAGAGAAAACGCGAAATCACAGTAAAGTGACGAAATAAATAAAGAAATTCAATTTTATAGCGTAACCATCAGACAGGGTGGCTACGTTAAATGAACAATCCACGTGTCAATTTATAATTGGTACCTCAGTTCTTACCATTTCACGATGTGAACTTCTTCGCACTCTTTCATGGCGTGAAACATTAAAAATGGTTCACGTCGTGAAACAGTGTAGGGTGGTTCACAGCATGAAACATTTTTCTGCAGTTTCACTTGGAGTCTATAAGATCAAATTTTTATCTTTAGTACTCAAACACTCACACATGCACATGATAATGCATTGTTTTTCCTTTCCCTTTAATCTTACCATGGAAACCAAAGGTTCTCCTTTGCACTTTTTGGCATTTTTTGATGTAATCTTTTTAATTCTATTTGGGAGGTTTTTAGTGTTCCTTCCACCAAATTAAATATTTTTGTTGCGGTGTCTGGTTGTGTATTGCTTATATTTGGGACACCCTTACCTTTACCTTCACATATCTTGTTCCATTCCGTATTCAGTGTAGGTATTGCTGTTGTCTGAGTCATTTTCAACTCAGTTTGCTAAATTTACTTTATTCTCCACACATGTGCAGGTGTGGGGTTTGCTCTTTTGGGGGAGTTGATGCTGCAAGCGCTTGGCCTCCTTTACATATTGATTTGAACCTGTTGTGGTACCCATATTGCTGTATTGCCTTGATAGTAGCCTTGTGCTCACAGTAGGTCCTTTCGGATCTATTGCTGACGACAATCATGAGTCATTTGTAAGTGCTCGAAGTTCTGCCACTTAGTAGGTGCTGGCGATGTCCGACTTTTGAATTGGGCCTTCCCCTGAATATGTTCATTACTCTCTGTCTCCTTCCTCTCTGGTTGATCCTTGAGGTGATTCTTGGGCACCCATTTATGTGTGCCCTTGTATGTTGGGTATTGCGTAGGTATATTCAACACAGCGGGTGCATATTCTATTTTCTGAAGTGTTGTGTAGGTATATTCAACACAATGGGTGCATATTCTGTTTTCTGAAGTGTTGCTTCTATCGTGATGATTTGTTTTCCTTGATTTGCCGAGGTCCATAATGGTATGGACCTTCTTGCCGATGCTCAGTGATGCTATTCTTTCTTCCCATTGAATATTACACTTGTTGGCACCGATCCAGGATCGTCCTAAGATCATCTCCTCTTCCATTATACCTACAAGCATCACAAACACCTTTCCGACCAAGGGATTATTACTGATGGAAATATTAACACTTACATACCCTTCGGCCTGTGTTCAAGGTTTGGTCTCCCTAAGGCTATCCAAGTATCATATGAGATTAGGTTGTGTGGCTGGTGGATCCTGTATCTATTAATGCAACACTTGTTGCAATGCCCTTATTTATTGTGAGTCCCAACTTGAATCTTGCTGGCTCAATGGTTAGATCATCTCTGTCCCCACAAGGGTTATGGATGCCATGTTGACATGAATTAGGCCCTTCTTCATTTTAGTTTTTGCTTGCCTAGCTTAAACCTCGTCTTGCGCTTGCTGGATCTTTTCTTTTGCTAATTGTTTTTGTTGTTTTAAGAGGTGTTCTTGGTAAGAGCATCTCATGGGTTAATGGTCTAAAGTATTTTTTTAGTTTACTCCCATTGACATAGCCCTCCATTTGGATGTCGTCAATTATCTCTATTCGGACAAACCCTTGAGGTGTGATTTCTGATACGCGGAATGGTCCCAGACCTCGATATTTAAGTTTCTTTTTCCTGGCGTTTCCCACACCATACATTAGGACAAGGTCCCCCGTTTTTAATTCTTTTTTCTTGAGGTTTCTATCAAACCAGTGTTTCCTGCGTAGCTTTTCTACCATGAGCCCATGTGATGCTATCAACCGAGTCTCATCAAGTTTTTCCAAGTCTATTAGCCTTTCAGCTACTGCATTCTCAGTCAGACGCTCTTGTACAACAATCCTTAAGCTTGGGACTAGGTATTCCATGGGCATAACCGCTTCAACACCATAAGCTAGACGAAAAGGAGTATATCCTATCGCTACCTTATATGATGTGCGGTAGGCCCAGAGAGCTGCTGTAAGCTTATGCACCCAATCTGTTTGATTTGCTTCCATTGTCTTTGTCAGTATGGTACACAAAATCTTATTGGTAATTTTTGCTTGACCATTTGCATGGGTAGTAAGGTGATGATTTACGATGGATTACCAAGAATCTTGCAAGCAATTGATTAATCACCTCATTAATGAAATGCCACCTGCGACGATCACTCACCAATTCCAATGGGTAGCCGAATCGTGATACGATTTGCTCGTATACAAATTTTGCAGTTGTTCGCGCACATGAACTTTCTTTTTGAAGTTTTGGCTTCCGCCCACTTCGTGAAATAATCCGTGGCTATGATTATGTAGCGGGCTTGTGAGATGGATGAGCCGCTGGACTAATCGGTACCACAAAATCTATTCCCCATTTCTCAAACGGTTGTCTGACAATGATGGGAGTTAGTGGCGTCTTGTCTCTTTTTTGTGGGATAGCGAAACGTTGGCATTCTTCGCATCTTTTAACAAACTCTATGGCATCCCCGAATAATGTAGGCCACCAGAGTCCAGCTTGGAGCACCTTTCGAGCTGTAATTTCTCCAGCAAAATGCCTGCTTGCTATCCTAGAATGAGACTCTTCTAGTATGGTCACGAATTCATCCTCTCTTACGCACCGTCTGAGCACATTATCTTTGCCCAGTTTATACAATTCTTTGGCAATCAATTGATATGGTGCCGCAAGCTTGATAAGCCTCCACATCTTATCTTTGTTTAAGGGTACGTCTTGGGGAAGGTCCTGGGGAAGCCATAAGCCAAATACTCTGAGATCTCATCACTCCACTCAAGTACCATATCCAATTTGAATATACAAGCATCAGGAAGGTCATCGTTAACACCAGTTGTTGCTGGTTCTCCATTTGGAACTCTGGATAGGTGGTTGGCCAACACATGCTATGTTCCCTTACTACTGCCGTGTGACAGTAAAGTCAAATTCCAACAATAATAGTAGCCAACGTGTGATTCTTCCTGTGGTGCAAGGTTTATTCACTAGATATATAAAGGCTTGATGGTCTACAAAAAATATGAATTTTTTAGCCAAGAGATAATGTCGATATTTCTTGACTGCGTAGACCATGGCCAATCCTTCTCTTTCGGTAGTGGTGTAGTCCACCTCCGCATTATTCAATTGACGACTAGCAAAGCAAACTGGATAGTCTAATTTGAACTCACCAGGTTAGGCTAGCATGCAACCAATGGCAAAATTTGATGCATCGATGTGTACGTGGAATATGAGATCCCAATTGGGGGGGTCGCAAAATGGGTGCGCTTGCCAAGGCTTGCTTTAGATGATCATAAGCCTCTTGACACTCCTTGGTCCACTCAAAGACAATGAGCAGTTTATACAAGGGTCTGGCTATCTTAGCATAAAATATGATGAAGCATCGGTAATAACCCACATGACCCATAAACCTTTGCACTCCTTTGTAGTTGGTAGGCGGTGGTAGCTCCAGGATCAGCTTGACCTTGCTATCATCTGTGGATATACCATTTTTTGAGACTATGTGCCCTAGTATCACACCCTGCTTGACCCAAAATTGGCACTTCAAGGGGTTTAATAATATCCGGTATAATTGGCAACGTTCAAACACTTTCCAAGCAGGTTAAATGATCTTCTCATCGAGAATGTGCACATAGATCATCAATGAACACTTCCAATCACTTTTGCAAAGTAGTATTTAAAAGCTGTGCACATTAGCCATTGAAAGGTCATCGGGGCATTTGTGAGACCGAACGGCATGACCTTGTAAGCAAATGTCCCCAACATAGTGTTGAAGGCTGTCTTATGCTCATCTTCTCGTGCTATGGACACCTGACTGTACCCGAAAAACCCATCCAAGAAGTTGTATGCTTCCCTCCCACAGCCACTCTTTCTAAGACATGTTCGGTATACGGTATACGGTAATGGTCCTTCCGAGTGGCTGCATTCACTTTCTTAAGATCGACACATACTCTCAGTTTTCCATTCTTTTTAGGCACTATTACAATAGGTGACAACCAATCCGTATGTTCAATATAAATGGCAATGTTAAGGCTCACCCTAACCCTCCTTAAAACACATCCAAAAAGAGATTACCTAGTGAACCGCAACTGTCGTGAGGATCTTTCCAATGGCCAAGCTTGTTACCCTTGAGGTCTCCAAGCTCTACAACTCCTTGAGAAGCAACTCCACAGCGCCTCCCGCGAGCGTTGTCACACCGTCGCGTTGCACCACAGGTACTCGTCCCTCCTCTCACCTTAATTCACTCACACACACTCACTAGCATGCATTAGGGAGAGAGATTAGCAAGAGGAATAGCAAGAGCAAGACCCAATTGCACAATGGGAGAGTATGTTGTATTATGAGAGATATCTTTGGAGTACTAGAGTTATGGCATAGTTATAGGGCCAGCTCATATAGTCGAGTTCACACTATGGAGACAGACCATTGTATGTTATTGTAAGAGAATGCTTTCCTTTATAGTACGTACTCTTATATTTTTAGTTATATGGTTGTAGAGAAGAGAAGAAGATAGAAGAAAATTCAGCAATCCATCTCTCTCTTTTGTCTTGCTCTCTCGTATTTGTGTGTGTTTTCTTGCAAGGAACTTAAGCTCTCCCTCTCCCCCACATTGTCCCAGTTTCAAGGTCTCGTAAATATTTTTTTCTGTAAGTACTTTTTTCGTGTAAATATTTATACTTTCAATTTTGTGCAATAAATACTGCTTGAAGAATATTGTGGAACTCCTTTGATTAAAGAACCTACTTTTTATGTGTTTCATAGTGTGGTAGGACCTAATTAGAGAATAAAAATGAATTGGGTGAGTGGGTGGAAAGTGGAGCCCAATGGTGCCATCTTATGGATACGTGGACCCAATGAGTTGGTAAAGGTAACTCTCCAACATATTTATTTAGTACAATCCATAGTAAGAATAGGGCCCCGAATAAGTTCCGCGAGCGATTGTGCTTCGAGAAGAAAGAGAAAAAGAGCATTGGCTTCTCGGAACCAAGTGCGTACTTATTCTATCCCCTTGATCATGCACTTTGAGTGTCATTCGATCAGAGAAATAGATTCATGTTAGAATGACTACATTTCCCCGATGAGATAGAGTTAAGTCCCATTGTTTGCTTGTATCCTCGTGTTTCCAAGAGATCCAGGTATCGTCAATCAGAGACCAGGGGACTTAGTTGCCTATCAAAAGGATGCCCTTGGCCCATCTAGGGCGGGGACCTTACATTATGAGTCGTGTAGGTTCATAAGTCTCATAGCTCGTATGTTCCTAAGTCGCATAGCTCTTATGCTCTTGTGTTCTTAAGTCTCATAGCTCTTTTGTTCTTCTTGGTTCTTGCAATGAAGGTATGTCTCAAGACCTCATAAAATTAGCCTTTTCTAATGGGTTTAGTTCTCTAAACCAATAGCTTGCTTTGGCTTCAAAGAAAACTCTAAATGAACAGACCCTGGTGGGATCTTCCCATGGCTTCACAAACTTGATCAAACTACTCTAGGTACTGAATGGGATCTCTAATTCCATAAAATTTGGTTCTCATCCATGTGGATTAGCTTAGTCTTGCCCAAATCTGGGCCTCTAGGTGCTATGCTCATAACAACCCCCCTCCCATTTCAAATGCCACCCTTAGCATGTCTTCTAGGCCTTTGGGTGTTACGTTTGTGGGCAATTCCCCCTTCAAATGCCATACTTAGCATGTCTTTTGCATATTCATGTGGTAGTAGAATGTAAGGGAGTGGCTACATAAAGCCCTCTATCTTTGGGTTTAGAGTTTAGAGTTTCATGCCCCATGGAGTTGGGGGCTGGCATGTCTTTTGCATATTCATGTGGTAGTAGAATGTAAGGGAGTGGCTACATAAAGCCCTCTATCTTTGGGTTTAGAGTTTCATGCCCCATGGAGTTGGGGGCTGGGAGTTAGGTTGTGCGGTTTCCAATGGCATTGCTCCACATCTAGACCTCATGTCTTGTGTGGAAGTCTCGTGTCTTGTGGGCTCATGTCATGGCTAGTCACAATGATAAGTTAGGCTCATGATATTTTTATAAAATAGGCTCATGGAACTTATTTTTATGAAGTAGACACACTTGGGCATATATTCCAAGTGGTGCATGTAGCTTCATGCCTATGATAGGGTTGGTAAGTATAATTGTGAGTAATAATTATGTTAAATGCTCCAAGTGGTGCATGGGGCTCTGTACCTATGTCAAGATTGGTGTGAGAAGTGGTGCATGGGGCTCCATACCTATGTCAAGGTTGGTGTGAGCATAATTATTAACAATAATTGAAAAGGATAATAATGCTACAAGTGGTGCATGGGGTTCTATGCCTATGATAGGGTTGGCGAGCGTAATTATTTTCCTTTGAGTTTGGTACTTGTGTAGATTGTATAATATGAAAATCGGTACAGATTGTATGACAAGTAAACCTTTAAAGGATGTATGGGTTTGTCCTTACAATTCTTCAAGGCAATTTTAATTAATAAGTACAATATTGGGTTCCAACTACCCCTACGCACATATAACGTCTTATACTTGGCTCATATCTCAGCTAGGAAGACTCATCTCTCTGTCATAGTAGTCTGGCATGGTTTTTGTGATTTTTCAAGGTTCCTTGGTTTGTATGGGGGTGATTAAGGTTCCTAATCCAAACTAATATCCCCATCAAGTTATTTAAGATTCCAATAAAACACGAGCAAAAGAGTAGAGGAGGGAGAGCTCATGCTCATAGTTTATTCTTCTATACCTTAGCTTATGGGGGTGATTAAGGTTCCTAATCCAAACTAATATCCCCATCAAGTTATTTAAGATTCCAATAAAACACGAGCAAAAGAGTAGAGGAGGGAGAGCTCATGCTCATAGTTTATTCTTCTATACCTTAGCTTAGGGGTAGCTTAAGAATGAGAATTAAATAGTCATGCCGATTAGAGGTGGCATTTTGTTCCTCGATTTGGGAAGTTATAGGTACTGCACTAAGTGCTAAACTTTCTATGATATTCATAATGATGAATAAATATATAGTTTACTCTTGAGTACAATCATATTTTCTATATTTATAATCTTGATTGTAAGTATCACAATGTTTAGTAATCCATGTTGTGTAAGCTTGCATATCTAATTTATATTCATAGTGAGATCTGTTGATTAACCTAAAAATTTTGTGTTGGTTTAACCACATTTAACCATCACGTTTTCTATATTTATAATCTTGATTATAAATATCACAATGTTTAGTAATCCATGTTGTGTAAGCTTGCATATCTAATTTATATTCATAGTGAGATCTGTTGATTAACCTAAAAATTTTGTGTTGGTTTAACCACATTTAACCATCACGTTTTCTATATTTATAATCTTGATTATAAATATCACAATGTTTAGTAATCCATGTTGTGTAAACTTGCATGTCTAATTAATGTTTCATAGTGAGATTTTTTTAATAACCTATAAGTTTTGTGTTGGTTTAACCACCACCAACAAATTTGGCGATCTTGCAAACCAATTACTCGAACATGCTCTAGTTGATGTTTTGAGAATCATGCAATCTTGTGCATGGATTTGGCTTGGGTAGATGCTCTCTCCTTGCCATCCAAGTCGTAGATTTTTTACTATCTACAAGTGCATCCTTCGGTTCATCTTTGTTTCCATAAACTTTCTGATGGCGGTCGTGTTTTTGTCTTACATGTCAATGTGTATTCTTTACATGTTATTATCATTTTTGCACATGTTTCATGTATCATTGTCTTGTTATCTTGTTTTTGTCTTACATGTCAATGTGTATTCTTTACATGTTATTATCATTTTTGCACATGTTTCATGTATCATTGTCTTGTTAGCTTGTTTTGGCATCTAGTAAATGATGTTGAGGTAGTCATGTTTTGTGATTGCCTGCCATTTTTGGTGTTTAAGCAGTTTTTATCTCTCTCCCATGTGGTTTTCAATAGCTCCAATTTGACGTGGATGAATTGCTTCTTTTGGTGGAGGAGCACAACAATGACTTCTATTAAGCTGTAGCATGGTGTGTCCTTGTTCTTATAGTGGAGGAGCATGACAATGACTTCTACTAAGCTGCAGTACACGTCCTTGTTCTTCTATGTTGGATAAGAAATGACGTTATAACACTCGACAAAATGTCGGAAGAGTGTCCTTGTTCTTCTATGTTGGATAAGAAATGATGTTATGACACTCGACAAAAGTGTCGGAAGAGCAATGACTTCTATTAAGTTGTAGCCAATGTGTCCTTGTTCTTCTATGCAGAATAGGAAACAATATTATGACTCTCGGCAAGAGCATCACTGTAGCTTAATGCACCCTACACCAAGAGCTAAGTCCGGAAGCAATTATGGGATGATGACTCTCAGGTAGATGATGATGTAGCTAGCATGCGGAAGATGATGTAGCCAGCATGCGAAAGATGATGTTAGCCAGTACACAGACGATGATTCCACATCTAGAACCAAGTCCATTAAAGCTAATTGTGGCAGGAAATCTATTAATTTCGAGACTTTTGTTGTTTGTTGGCTTGGGTGTAGTTGACACGGCATTTGACCTCTATGGGTCTTGTTGGTCTCGCGTTGAAGCATCCCTACCTCATTTGTTTACCAGTCGTGGCTCCCTTAAATAACCAAAGTTTTAGGGTAAGAAGAAGGAGGATATAGATGCACATGTAGTAATTTTTGAAAATATTTGGCTAGCCAATGACATATATCATATTGCTTCGACGGTCTAGAAATGCAATTCATTTAGTGGTATCTTTCAGGCTAGTAGGTCACCAATCTGGCCCAAATATTTCACTTCCCAACTTATGTGGCCTTGCACGTGAATTAAACATTGACACTCTCCCTTTATTTTTTGTTGTTTTCCCTAGGTTAAAACACTTTTTATTGACCATCATGCCAGCACTTGTGATAGCTCACTTTTTAGGAAGCACAACTATTTCATAGTGAGTATAAATGCCCCTTACTTGTCTTAGATCCTCTATACATAGCCCTAATAATTTAACGCTAAATTAATGTATGCCCTTTCTTAATGTATGACAAAACATATAAAACTTGTGCCCAAATCTGGGGGGCCTTTTTATTGAGAACCCAGTTGGCACAAGACCTATTGTTAAGGTGTGGTCAAAACACGGAGGACTGTTGGAGAAATAGTCTCCCCGGGGCTGCACTACCGAGGCTATAATGGAGGCTTGTTTATTGCTGGGACATCAGATTTCTTGGGATCAATCCAGCTTTTTATGTGAAGATGATAGATGGGATTTCCTTTGTAAAATTCTGCACGAGATCAAAAAGGAGTACAATAGTGTGGATGTGGGGTATTAGAGGTCGTGAGAAAGTCGGGTATGGGTGTGATATATGTTGTTGGTCTGACTTTCAATAGTTAATATATATACTTTATTGTTCCAAAAAAAAACATATAAAACTTGTATAAGGCTAAACATAACATGGTAGATGAACACAATAGTTCCTATGAGAAAACAATTGAAAATTATAGAAGACTAAAAGAACTCAATAGAAGAACATGACCATTTAATGCCATGGAGAGTCCCTTATACAAATATGAAAGTTGTCTAGATTTTGTGGTTAGATGAACACAACACTTTCTATGAGAAAACAATTCTATATAAGACTAAACAAAATGGCAGATGAACACGATCTTTTAATGCCATGGAGAATCCTTTGTGCAGATAGGAAATACATACATGCTTGATACAATCAAGAATCGAAATGGCAATACAATGGGTTAATTCAAACTTATTGCCAGGGTGGATATAGAGATCTTTTAAGTCGATTCATCACTGCTATCTAGATGTGGACATGCTTTTTAGAGGAATGACTAGCTATTGCAATATTTAATTGATGGGAGTGAAGCCTAACTTTTGTATATTCATAAAACTTTACTACCCTTTGAGATATATTCATGCAAACCTTGTGCAGTTGGATACCTACCCCATCTTTCCATTTCTCTTATGATGCTCACAACACGAGGCCACAAAACGAGCATGTAGATGGTCAAAGTAAACACTAGTTTGGTATGCATGCCTTTCCCCCCATTCAACCATTCATACGATTCTACATAGTCTCTTTTCCCTTGGTTTAGCCTAACACTTGCATCTTAAGAAGAGATCTCTATAGTGTCTCTATTTCCCATGTTAAGCCTAACACGTGCACCCTGAGATATTTTTAGTGCCTTGCACTTTGAAAGTTTTAAATTACACGTGACTCTTTTGGATCTAAACCAACCATTTTTGCCTTTAGTTGCATAAAGCCATTTTCCTACCGAAAAGTTTCATGTGCCTCCTCAGCTATAGTGCAGAAGTAGCACCCATGTTTCTCTAGAGGGGGGATGGGTTTGAATGGCATCACAAATTCAATTCTCTCTCAAAAAATAAATAAATCTTCACCTTCTCTATTTCCCATTTCTTAGCAGATGTACAATGTCCATATCATCTTTTGGGCTTAGAGACCCTTGCTAGTAAAGGGCTTTGCTAGGAGTAAAGAAAGACTAGAGTGAAGACTTTGGGAAGGCCCCTCGGACTCTGTGTTTTTCACTGCTAGGAGGTGCGAGCCCCGCCTCTAACTCTCGAATTAGGGTTTTAACCCACCCACAGATTAGGGTTTCACAGGTCTGATTCGCATCGGGAAAAATGGCCCATTGATTCAGTTCTCTGCTTGCGATGGGTCGAAATCTGGGGTTGCAGAAGCTTCTCTTGCGGCTGTTGGTGCTTTTTCTGGCAGTGTGTCATGTCTGCTGTTGGCGCAGAGAGGAATTTAGAAACTGTAATCAGACGCCATTCTGCAAAAAAGCTCGAGCTCTGGAGGCTGGAGAATCCAACTACCATGTGTCAGATGTTGCGCTCGTTGATGGCCATGTGCACGCGAAGCTCCATCCCCTCACCGATCCAGAAGGTGAACCTTCCAGCCCTCTGTTTCTTCAATTAACAGTATACTCTGATGGCATCCTTAGGTTTAAAATCAATGAGCACCACGATCCCAATGAAGTGGGCAAGAGAAAGAGGTTTGAAGTCCCTGATGTGATTGAAAATAGCCTCGATGATAAGAAGCTATGGCTCCAGAAGGTCGTTGAGAAGGAGGGTGCATCTGTTTTCTACCTGGCTTCTAAGCTAGAGGTCTTCGTGCAGCATAAGCCTTTCGAAATCTATGTGCAGGATGGAGAAGAACGCCTCCTGTCTTTCAACAGCAAAGGGCTGTTTCACTTTGAGCAGTTAAGAGAGAAGAAAGAGGAGGGGGATGAGTGGGAAGAGAATTTCCGCAGTCACACTGATTCCCGGCCATACGGCCCCCAATCCATTAGCTTTGATGTGACTTTCCATGGAGCAGACCAAGTTTACGGCATCCCTGAACACGCAACCAGTCTGGCCTTGAAGCCCACCCGCGGCCCAGATATCACCTCTGAGCCTTACCGACTTTTCAACCTTGACGTGTTTGAGTATATTGAGGAGTCGCCGTTTGGTCTTTATGGATCTATACCATTCATGCTCTCACACAGCTCAGTCCGAAGCACTGGCTTTTTTTGGTTGAACTCTGCAGAGATGCTTATTGATGTACTAGCTCCAGGCTGGGAAAAAGGGGATCCTAAGGAGGAAAATGATGCTGCCAATCAGATTGACACACAGTGGATCAGTGAAAGTGGCATTGTGGATGCCTTCTTTTTCATAGGTCCTACACCTAAAGATCTAGTGTGGCAGTATACCACAGTGACTGGGTTACCTGCAATGCCTCAGTTTTTTGCCACAGCTTACCACCAATCCCGCTGGAACTACAAAGACGAGGCAGATGTTTACAATGTTGATGCCACCTTCGATGAGAATGACATTCCCTATGATGTGCTTTGGCTTGACATTGAGCACACAGATGGTAAGAGGTACTTCACGTTTGATAAGTTTATGTTCCCAAATCCAAAGGAGATGCAGGACAAGCTTATGGCGAAGGGGCGGCACTTGGTAACCATTGTTGATCCCCATATAAAGAGAGACGATGGATTTTTCTTACACAAGGAAGCTACCTCAAAGGGGTATTATGTGAAAGATGTTCATGGGAGGGACTATGATGGGTGGTGTTGGCCTGGTTCCTCGTCATACCCTGACATGTTAAATCCGGAGATTCAGAAATGGTGGGCAGGCAAGTTTGCCTATGCCAATTATGCAGGGTCCACTCCTTCACTGTACATCTGGAATGACATGAACGAGCCATCTGTTTTCAATGGCCCTGAGGTATATGTCCTTGAGTGGAAGTACTTCAATTAGTGGTAAACTGCATGTTTTTTTTTTTTGGGGGTTTAAGCAGAGTGTTTCAGGCTTCTCACGCCAGATTTTACATGTTTGTAATGCCACTGTAGGCAACAATGCCTCGGGACTGTGTGCATTATGGGGGTGTGGAGCACCGTGATGTCCATAACGCCTATGGATATTATTTCCATAAGGCGACGGCTGATGGTTTGCTGGACAGAGGAGGTGGCAAGGACAGGCCTTTTGTACTTTCACGTGCCTTCTTTGCTGGCTCACAAAAGGTTGGACCAGTTTGGACAGGGGATAATACTGCTGACTGGGATCATTTACAGGTTTCAGTTCCAATGGTCCTGAGCCTTGGTCTTACAGGGCTGGCTTTTACAGGCAAGTATGCTTTTGTTTTCATTGATACATCATGATTGACGGGCAATTCTTAAGTCTTTTACTAAAGAGGCTTATTGTCATGCTGGCCTTCCTTGTAGGTGCTGATGTGGGGGGGTTTTTTGGGAACCCGGACCCAGAGTTGTTGACTCGTTGGTATCAGTTGGCTACATTTTATCCATTCTTCAGAGCACATGCACACCTTGATACGAAGCGAAGAGAACCCTGGCTGTTTGGGTAGGACTTTTGCACTACATATATTTATTGTGTGGGTTATGATGTTCGAATCTTTTCCTTTTGTCTATGTGTTTCTTGCTTATTGCTACTTACTTAAAATGTTCCACCTCACTGCATTAGGAGTGCTTCTCGTTGAAGCATTGGACCCATATATCCTTGCCACTTTTTTTGTTTTGTCGGTTCTTGTGGATTGCTGGACTTCTAAGAGGAGTGCTGGTCCTTGTATTCATAGAGTTAGTGACGGGCTCAAAATAGTGACCCAATGGAAGAAGCGGCTGGCTTGAGTTCCTTGCCATGGCATTTTAGCTCTGGCTTTGAATTTTTTAAGAAGGTTTCTGCTCGACTCTTTCTGATATCTGCAATGGACTGGCAAGCTACTGCTCAAGATTGGCAAATTTCACTGGTGGTTTCAATTGATGATCTGACACTCCTCCTTTGTCACATGCATCACCACCTTCCACAGATGTTGCATGCATCACGGCCTGTCATAGATGCATGCGAAAATTTAGTACTAGCTCTTGAAGGTTGAGACCCAAACACCCTGTTGTGTGCCCTTCAAAGGGTGCACAGATGGCTAGGGAGTGAAGAATGAGTTGGGTAGTTTCACATTGGTTGCATGCCTAGAGAGGGAATGTGCCGCCTGCATGCATCATGCATTGGCCATAGAAGATGACGATATCAAGCACGCATATGAGAAGCTCAACGCAAATGGATGCCAGAAAGTGCCTTCACAGAAGTATAAGACTAACAATCAATTGGACTCACCATCCCGTTGAACAACTGCACAAGCCATACAGCTCCTCTGGTGGTAGCTGCAGTCTCAGAGGTTACTCCTACTGAAGAAGAACGTAGATGGGACTCCAGGGATGCCCAAGCCATGTCCATGGTCGCTCTTTTTGTGAAGCACCTCACATCCGCTCTTCCAGCTTTGCTAGGGCTGCATGGCAGGTCCTTGAAGCCACGTTCCAAACCCACAATGAAGCTAGAGTCATGTACTTGATGTCTGGACAACCTTGATATGCAAGGAGATTCTATGGCAGAGTATCTAACCAAGGTAAAGGACCTGAAAGAACAGCTGCTGAACATCAATGAGATAGTAGGAGACATAAAGCTGGTCACCACTACTCTCAATTCCTTACCTCCTTCCTATCAAAGCTTTCACACTTCTTTAAATCTGTCCATGAGAGTCAGAGGCAACCCTATTTCGTTTGAAGAGTTGGTTGGGTTACTCCTTCTGGAAGAGCGTACATGGAAGAACATATTGCGAGAGGAGATGCTAGTAGAGAAGACCAACCTACTTCTCCAGGGGCAAAGGCAAAGTGAACTTCTAGGGTGACACCAAGAAAAATGGAAAATGTCATTACTTCCACAAGCCTGGGCACTACATTAACGAGTGTTGTAAACGACTTGCCAAGCTGAAGAGTGAAGATGAATCGGTAAACTCTGCCATGTCTACCTCCGATGAGAAGCAACCAACAAGAAGATGCAGCCAACCTAGTCCAGGACGACCGGGCTTTCTAGCCACATTATCACTATGGGGGGGAATGTTAAATATTAATAGTGATGAATGTGGGAATAAACATGTCGCGTGCACCCTGCGCTAGGGTACACATGCGCTAGGGTACACAGTGACACACTGGCATGATCATCATTGCAGCATTTATACAGAAGTAGTACCTTTTTATAGGAATATTTGGCGTACAAACAGGTGCTAGGTAGTTGTGTAAATTGGCACCTAATAACATAGTATTCTAGGTTTATATAAATCGGTTCTAGTGTGTGTGAACAACCGCTAGTGTGAGGGTGTTTTTGTGTGTGGGAACAACCTCTTAAGAGGATCTTATGTATGCAATGATGTATGTAGGGACACTTGGCATCATGGTTTGACATGTGGCATATGTTGTACCTAACACTAATCCTCGGGATTAGGTCTTAATCTGGTGAAGGCCATAGGGAGGTTGCAGACGGCTAGGGTTCATTATTGGTGATAATCCATAGTTACTGGCTATTTATAGTGGCAATAGTCACTATATAAGTGACTTATGGGTTATTGTCATGGCCTTGTGAAAATGGAACAGCACAAGTGTGGGCATGGTGGTTGCTGAGCAAAAATATTAAAAGATTCACATTTGGGGTGCCCAGACAAATGAGAATGATGTGTGGACACTTCAGATGTGAAGGGGAACCAAAACATTAATGTTTTTAATGTTTTATTTATGGTTGCCCCTAGGCCTTAGTGGCCCCTAGGGAACTTTAATGATTATTAAAGTTGGGGCCCTAGGATAAGTTTGGAGAGTGGAGAGTCGTGCAAGTTCTCAAGCGTGGGAGAGAAGCTGGTCGACTGCATATGCTTGCTGCAGTGTGTGAGAGGAGAAAACTGATTAGATAGGCCGTGCAGTTCTGTGTAAACTGCCCGTACAGATCTGTACGACAGCAGGTACAGTGTACGATTGCTGCAAGTACAGGGTACAACTACTGTTGATTCAGGCGGCGCTGGCTGGGACTGAAGGTGGGTACAGGTTGTGCTGCAGGTACAGTCGTACGGACAGCAGGTACAGGTGGCTGTACGACTGCTGACATTTTGCGGCTGATTGCAGGCGCTGAACAGTCGGGTACAGCAGGCTGATTCAGGCAACTGCAGTACAGTCCGTACAGCTCTATACGGACAGGTACAGTCAGACTCTGCTGTGCTGTACGGACAGGTACAGGCCGGCGTTGGCCTGTCAGTTTTGGACAGTAAAGCGGCGCGTCTCCAGCTACACGTGGGATTCTGTCAGAGTTTATTTGGTGCAACAGTCAGGTGGTTGTAGGGGAAAGAGTACAGACAGTCGTTGTCAAGTACAGATTGGTACGAACTGTCTCACGAGTGCAAAACCACGGGCTGATTTGGTAAGCTCTGAACTTGTTCATTTGTCTTTCTTTCCATTGGCTAATGTCTGCTGCAGAGTTGTGTTATCTGGCCCCTTGTGAGAGGAGGGGTATGGCAGATTGAAAGGGTGGAAACAGAGATTGGACAGTGGATGTATATGTGAACTGAGTTGTGTGAATCATGTGCATGAGATATGCCAGATGTATGCTCAAGGCTGTCCTGCTGAATGGTCTTGGCTGATCAGAGGGAAGCACAGAGTGTTGCTTTGAGACACAGATCTGTGTGTGTGTGAATCCTCTGTGCTAAGAGGTATTGTGGGCTGCCAAATTGGACATACAGGTGTATTCTCTTGGCTGGTTTTGTTGTACTCAGCCTTACATATTTTTGAAATTGAATAAAGAAATATCGCAAGGGGTGCCAAGCTTTGGGGCCAACAGGTGTCGGTTTTATTTCAGATTTGGGGCACTATAGCTCCAATCAAATTTGTTTTCATATCTGGACTACAAGTGGAAGGGTGACTGCTAGTCTACCGCACTTTGGTTTTTTTTAACCAGAGGCCGGTTTCAAGGTTCCGTTGCCATGTTAGCCTCATATAACGGCCCCATCTCCTCTGCACGAATCCCCAATCGGCCAGCCAAATCCGGTGAAATAAAGTTGGCTCTAGCACCTGTGTCAAAGAATATCAAGGCATTTTGATCTCTCACTTTGCCCCATGCCGTGCACAACTCAGTCTCTTCACCACCTAGCTGTTCCCCAACAAGATTAGGAACTAACCCTGCAAAAGGTTTTGGTTTCTTTGACTTGGGCTCTCCTTTATTGTCAAAGTTCTTTTGGGACTTTCTCTTGGGACAATTAAAAGACATATGTCCCTCTTCTGTACAGTAAAAACATTTCCGAGCATCCCTCAAAGCCTGTCCCTCCTCAGGAGTTCTCTTGGGCATTGGCAATTTCTTATACTGCGTCTCTGTAGACCCTTTTGCATCACGCGAAGCATGCCCTGACTTTTCAGATTTCTTGCTCGAGTTCTTACTGCCTTTAAATCGAGATGAGACTCCAGTGATGAGTAACGCATTAGCTGTCATAGCATTCTCTATCATCTGTGACATGTTTGTTACTCGAGTCTTGATACAATAGTCACGCACTTCCTTGGGCAGCCCACAACAATACTTCTCTACCTGCTCAGACAAAGGCATTGCACGGTAAGAAGTAACTGAGAGTAAAGCTTCCCAAAACTTCTTGTTATAATCTTCAAGATTTTCACATTTTGATGCATCCAACTTGTGCCATGCTGTCATTACATCCACCTCAAATGTAGATGTGAGCCATACGGAAGAGAACACGTGTTTAAATTGTACCCAAGTAGTGGGTGCTATGCCCTGCAGAAGAAGAGTAGACCACCACTGCAATGCATTGCCTTTGGGAAAAGTCGCAGCTTTTCTCACCTTAGAGGACACCGTGTAATTACCACCAGAAAAAGCAGCATCAAACTGCTGCAAAAAGGTAAGTGCTTTTAACTTATCTTTGGCCCCACTGAATGTATCAAATTTCACAGCAGCTCCCCCTTCCTTATAATCCTTCGCCTTACCCATACGCGTTAGATTATCGTAAGGAAGTGGCTTCACAAGATTGCTACCCCCAGCATTCATGCCCATCATAGGGTCAACATTACCAATTCCCACACCTAGCATGCCATACATTCCAGCCATGTTTCCAAACATACCATTATGCATACCGGGCTGCATGCCCCCATACATATTTCCTTGCATTCTTGGTTGCATGCCTCCAAACATGTTTCCTTGCATTCTGGACTGCATACCACCATACATATTCCCTAAGTTGAGCATGCGTTATTATGGGCCTTTTCAGGTATTGGAAAAGATTGGTGAGGTAGCCTATCGTTTGAAGCTCCCAGATCACTGGAGGATTCACAATGCTTTTCACGTGAGTCTCCTTAGACCTTTCCGTGGGGATGTGCCTGAGGATGTATCAAATGAGGCTCAGCCGGAAGTTGAGGAACTTGATGAGGTTCTTATTCCAGAGTAGATACTGGCACATAAGGAAAGAAAGGTATGAGGTAAAGTCTCCCGTCGCTATCTTGTGAAGTTCAAGAACTATTCACCGATGGATGCGAAGTGGATGGAGGAAGGTGACTTAACAGATTCACCTTAGGTTTTGCAGCTTTATCTCGATGCCTTTGAGTTAGAGCCGACTCTTGTTGTGGCTCATTCAGGTTCAGCAGAGCATGGGTCTGGAGCATTACC
This sequence comes from Cibotium barometz, assembly GCF_041138505.1. Lineage (NCBI taxonomy): Eukaryota > Viridiplantae > Streptophyta > Polypodiopsida > Cyatheales > Cibotiaceae > Cibotium > Cibotium barometz. Next base: position 35,436,087 of record NC_141061.1, on the reverse strand, counting down.
CGATGCTCAAGAGGGGGGTAGCACCTCCACTCCCTTGATACAGACAGGTTCAGATGACATCTAGAGGTCGCTTGGTGTAGTTTTTATCTCACCCGAAGGTACTGATGGCTGACAGTACATCTATTTATGGGACTTCTATGATATATGTGTACTAGTCACATTGGATGTTGTGGTTGTGTATGGTTCACAGTGGTATACAACTTGGACTACTACTACGCCATTGGTTTGCAGTGAATGTTGATACATGTGCATGGCTTAGAGAGATTGGGACGCTGATCTTGCCATATTGTATATTTCACTTTGGATATTTTGCTGTATCACCAGAATGCAATCGAGGACGCTTGCCATTTTTCAAGAGGGGGGTATGTCATGGCCCTGTGAAAATGGAACAGCACAAGTGTGGGCATGGTGGTTGCTGAGCAAAAATATTAAAAGATTCACATGTGGGGTGCCCGGACAAATGAGAATGATGTGTGGACACTTCAGATGTGAAGGGGAACCAAAACATTAATGTTTTTAATGTTTTATTTATGGTTACCCCTAGGCCTTAGTGGCCCCTAGGGAACTTTAATGATTATTAAAGTTGGGGCCCTAGGATAAGTTTGGAGAGGGGGCAACTCCACTTTTGGAGTTACACGCCTCTCTCATCCCTCTCTCTCTCTTGCTTTTTGGAGAGTCGTGCAAGTTCTCAAGCGTGGGAGAGAAGCTGGTCGACTGCATATGCTTGCTGCTGTGTGTGAGAGGAGAAAACTGATTAGACAGGCCGTACAGTTATGTGTAAACTGCCCGTACAGATCTGTATGACAGCAGGTACAGTGTACGACTGCTGCAAGTACAGGGTACAGCTACTGTTGATTCAGGCGGCGCTGGCTGGGACTGAAGGTGGGTACAGGCTGTGCTGCAGGTACAGTCGTACGGACAGCAGGTACAGGCGGCTGATTGCAGGCGCTGAACTGTACAGGTGGTACAGTCGGGTACAGCAGGCTGATTCAGGCAACTGCAGCACAGTCCGTACAGCTCTGTACGGACAGGTACAGTCAGACTCTGTTGTGTTGTACGGACAGGTACAGGCCGGCGTTGACCTGTCAGTTCTGGACAGTAAAGCGGCGCGTCTCCAGCTACACGTGGGATTCTGTCAGAGTTTATTTGGTGCAACAGTCAGGTGGTTGCAGGGGAAAGAGTACAGACAGTCGTCAAGTACAGATTGGTACGAACTGTCCCACGAGTGCAAAACCACGGGCTGATTTGGTAAGCTCTGAACTTGTTCATCTGTCTTTCTTTCCATTGGCTTATGTCTGCCTGCAGAGTTGTGTTATCTGGCCCCTTGTGAGAGGAGGGGTATGGCAGTTTGAAAGGGTGGAAACAGAGATTGGACAGTGGATGTATATGTGAACTGAGTTGTGGAATCATGTGCATGAGATATGCCAGATGTATGCTCAAGGCTGTCTTGCTGAATGGTCTTGGTTGATCAGAGGGAAGCACAGAGTGTTGCTTTGAGACACAGATCTGTGTGTGTGTGAATCCTCTGTGCTAAGAGGTATTGTGGGCTGCCAGATTGGACATACAGGTGTATTCTCTTGGCTGGTTTTGTTGTACTCAGCCTTACATATTTTTGAAATTGAATAAAGAAATACCGCAAGGGGCGCCAAGCTTTGGGGCCAACAGGTGTCGGTTTTATTTCAGATTTGGGGCACTCTAGCTCCAATCAAATTTGTTTTCATATCTGGACTACAAGTGGAAGGGTGACTGCTAGTCTACCGCACTTTGGTTTTTTTTAACTAGAGGCCGGTTTCAAGGTTCCGTTGCCATGTTAGCCTCATATAACGGCCCCATCTCCTCTGCACGAATCCCCAATCGGCCAGCCAAATCCGGTGAAATAAAGTTGGCTCTAGCACCTGTGTCAAAGAATATCAAGGCATTTTGATCTCTCACTTTGCCCCATGCCCTACACAACTCAGTCTCTTCACCACCTGGCTGTTCCCCAACAAGATCAGGAACTAACCCTGCAAAAGGTTTTGGTTTCTTTGACTTGGGCTCTCCTTTATTGTCAGAGTCCTTTTGGGACTTTCTCTTGGGACAATTAAAAGACATATGTCCCTCTTCTGTACAGTAAAAACATTTCCGAGCATCCCTCAAAGCCTGTCTCTCCTCAGGAGTTCCACCAGATTCGTGTGGTGTCAAATCCCCACGGATCCCCTCGTGATCGATCTTGGTTCGAAACTCGAATCCTGCAAATAAACGAACAACAAACAAGCAAGGGGGTGCAGGCCTGACTCACCTCCCAACCATGACAGCCGTGGGCAAGCCCACAGTCTTGGCTGTCCCCACCGAGCCACGAGCTGAGCTAACTAGGATGACGTACCGACCAATCTCCTCCTCGTGACGTCCCATACCGCCACGAAGCTGCCCTCGTAGGCCTCGAGATTGCTGCCGGCCTCGGCTGCACAAAGCAGGTGCACGTCTGCAACTAGATCCAGGCTCCAAGACCATAGAGCTCTCACAAACTCGCGAGACTCTCTATAATACAATAACTAACCTTGGCCACCCTTTTATAGGCTCTTGGCCGGTCATCGGGCGTCCACACTTGGCCGCCCGTCCGTCCATACTTGGGTGCCCGCCCGTTAGTATATCCCTAACTCAGCTCGTCAATCAGCCTGCCTAGTTCCAAGCTTCCCCAAGCCTCGAAACTAGTCTTGCATGCGTATAGCACACGGTAGATACCCACTGTGCACACGACATACTCCCCTTCCTCTAAGAGCTTACTCTTGAGCTCACTAAAAAGCCAGGGTAATCTCTCTGAAGAGAAGTCAGTGTTTCCCATGTAGCGTCCTCCTCAACACGATCCTTCCACTTGATCTTGTATTCCGTGATAAGCGTATGACGCAATCTTCGTTCACGAAATCCAAGAATCTTTTCAGGTTCGTGCGAAACAAATGTCATGTCCTGGACATCTATAATTTCTTGAGGAGTAACTAACTGATCTGCTCCACCCAGTACTTCCTTAAGTCTACTGACATGAAATACAGGATGAACTTTCACACGAGAAGGCAAATCCAATTCATATGCAACTGAACCAATTCGTCGTGTAACACGAAATGGTCCACAGTATCTAGGGGATAATTTTGGAGATCTACCTGTCCGTAAAGTCTCAGAATCTTTCGGAACTCGCAAATACACCATCGTTCCTTCAGAGAACTCTCTAGGTGAACGATGTCTATTAGAATAAAACCTGTCTCGGTCTTGAGCACTTCTAATAGATTCCTTCGCAACTTGTAACATTTCCTGCATATCTTGCAAAAAATTACGTGCTGCATCATGCTGAAGTCCTGAGAATCCTAACCATACATAAGCATGAAAGGACTAAACCCTGTACTCGTATGCTTAGTACTGTTATATGCAAATTGTAACATAGGAAGATAATCCTCCCATGAACTTTGTCTTTTGGATACATATGCTCGAAGCATATCCTCCAAAATCTGATTCACTCTTTCAGTCTGGCCATCAGATTGAGGATGATCAGAGGAACTCAAATTCAAAGTTGTTTCCAACTTCTCAAAAACAAGTTTCCAAAAGTCACTCGTAAACTTAGAGTCCCTATCACTGACTATGTCCTGCGGTAACCCGTACAGTCTAAACAATTGCTCGATAAACTGCCGAGCTAATTGCGTAGCTGTAATAGTCTTCCGGGTCGGTAAAAATCTAGCCATCTTTGTCAAGCGATCTACCACAACCCAAATAGAATCGTGGCCTTGATGTGTTCTTGGCAATCCGGTAATAAAATCCATGGAAATACTTTCCCATTTATTACCTGGAATTTGCAAAGGATGCAACAACCCAGCCTGTCTAAAGCGTTCAGCTTTATTTGCCTGACAAATCTGACATTTGAGAACATAATCTTCTACATACCCTTTCATCTTCGGCCAATAAAAAGTGTGTTTCACTAATGATAGTGTCCTGTGTACCCCAGGGTGTCCAGCAGAAGGGGCGTCGTGACACTCCCTCAGAATCTTGGACCTAATGTCCGGGATCTGTGGTACACAAATTTTGTCATTACGGAATAGCAAACCATTCCGAATCATCCACTGACCTCCTGCAGCCTGTATAGTAGACTGCTCAGTCACCGAGTCTTGGTCAATCAATGAGCTCCCGTCCTGGATCTTCTGCCAAAATGGACCAAAATAACTATCAGTCCTGTAGAGCCCTCTCAATGACTGAAATAAGTCAATAGAAATCTCGGTGAACGACAAAGTATTCACCTCTCTAATCCGACTAAGCGCATCTGCAATATTATTCATGGACCCTTTCCGATAACGGATCTCAAAATCAAAATCTTGCATTAACTCTGCCCAACGAGCTTTCCTTCCTCTCAAATCATCCGCATCACACACATACTTGATTGACTGATGATCAGTCAATACCACAAACTTGGAGCCATATAAATAATGTCTCCAAACCTTGAGAGCATGAATCATAGCATAAAGCTCCTTCTCAAGGGTTGGCCAACGAGATTGAGTGTCGTCTAGCTTTTTACTTTCAAAAGCAACTGGTCTACCATCTTGAAATAAAGCAGCCCCGATAGCATAGTCACTGGCATCAGTTTCAAGAACATAAGGCCGACTAGGATCAGGCAATGCTAAGATAGGTGCTTCCTTGACTTTATCTTTCAAAAGTCTGAAGGCCATATCCAAATCGTTATTCCAAGTGATAGGCTGATTGGACTTACGTCCACGACCTTTCAATAAGTCGGTCATCGGTAGTGTGAGCTGAGAGTACTCCCGTACAGATTTCCTAAGAAAAACTACAAAACCGAGAAAAGAACGAAGTTGTTTCACTGTTCGTGGTATAGGCCAGTCCAAAACCTTCTGAACTCGGTCGTAGTCAATGCTCAATCCATCTCTAGTGATCTTGTGTCCCAAGTAAATGATGTCGGTCATAAAGAACTCACATTTACTCAACTTGGCATATAGTCGATTCTGTCTTAAAATAGCTAAGACAATGGTGAGGTGTCTGACATGATCCTCAAGAGTACGACTATAAATCAAAATATCATCCAGGAACACCACCACAAATTTCCCCAAATGTTCACGAAAAAGATCGTTCATCATTTGCTGGAAAGTAGCTGGAGCATTGGTTAACCCAAAAGGTAATACGAGAAACTCGTAATGGCCATACCTAGTCCTAAAGGCGGTTCTTTCGACATGCCTTTCATGAATACGTATCTGGTGATAGCCAGTACGCAAATCTATCTTCGTGAAATATTTCGCTCCTGCTAACCGGTCAATTAGGTCGGGAGAGGATAACGGTTCTTAATAGTCAACTTGTTCAATCTTTTGTAATCTATACACATTCTCCAAGTATTGTCCTTCTTTCTCCTAAGCAACACAGGTGCACCCCAAGGTGATTTACTTGGACGGATCTGGCCCATCCTCAAATAATCTGCGAGTTGTTTAGCCAACTCATCTTCCTCAGCTTGGCTCATCCTATAAGGTGGAATACTCACAGGATGAGCACGAGGGATCAAGTCAATACGATGATCTACTGCCCGTTCAGGTGGTAAACCCGATGGCAATTCCTTAGGAAATACATCTTGAAACGAAACAAGTATCTTCTGTAATTCTTTGCTTTCAAACACACTTAATTCATTCACATCCATGGAAGGGATGAGAAAAGAAGAAAGTGGAATCAAGACACAATGGAAAGCGGTGTACAAAGAAGAATTCATTATATTTTCAAAATCAATTGTATTTACAAGAGGTCCCTGAGAGGGATGAATACAATCACCTAAAATACTATACTTGGTGTCCCTATGCTGAAAAGAAAAAATATGACTAGACTAATCTATTTGGACGTCAAGAGTCTTAAACCACTCAATCCCTAATAACAAGTCTACATTTTCCAGATGCATAACATAGCATTCCAGAGTATCTTTGTAGTCCTGAATCTGGATTGGAAGCATCTCGACCTTGCGATCCCAAACTTGTCTTCCCGCAGGTAGACGTACTTCATAGGTATGGTCGCTAAGTGTCGTATCAAGACTCAATTTCTGCACAAGTTTGTAGTTAACAAAGTTATGCGAACTGCCAGGGTCTAAAAGAATGTGAATTTTATGGCCATTCACTTCTCCATAAACTCGGAGAAGATCATGCATGCCAAATACCTTAGAATTGAACAGACAATCAGAACAAGTACTAGGGCGAGAAAGTACAGTAATTGACTTACCTGTCAAAGACAACTGGTTAGCTGCCTTTGGCTTGGGTCCTGCATTTGACTTGGTACCCTTTTGCTTCGGGCACTCATTACGCATGTGTCCTTTTTCTTCGCAGATAAAACAACGTCCTTCCTTCTTGAGCTTTAAAGCCCTAAGGAGTCGTTTCTTCTTCGCTAGTGTCGAACTTGTATTCTTCGAAGGTTGGTCCGAAGACTTGCCTTCAGTCGTGTTAGCCATAGGTGCGGAGAACTTTCTTTTATGCTTGTTCCCCTGCTCGGTAACGGGTTTCGACTTGGAAGAGACCATCGTATCATCATAGATACGAGCTGAATGAATGGCCTCGTCCAATGTTTTGCATTTGTTATTTTTAACCTGTAATCGGTACGAGTCTGGTAAACCAGCTACGAAAAACCCCAAAAGAGTAGTGGGATCCATCTTTGTAGCCTTCATCTGCAAGTCACGAAACTTCTGGAGGTAGACCTCATAAGTGAGGTGCTGCGAGGTCATGGTCAAAGCTGAAAACCGGGCTACAACATCATAATCATCCTCTTTCTTGAGGAATTCTTTCTTGAAAATGTCTTCAAATTGTGCCCAAGTCGTTGGCTTAGGGTTCAATTCCTTCCACCAAAGCAAAGCTTTGCCGGACAGGAAACCTGCTGCTAACTGTATCTTCTTTCCATCATCATATGGATGAAACTGAAAGTGAACTTGCCACTTGTGTAGCCAAGTGTCCACGATCTCCTTGGTTCTCTGCTTTTGCTCGCCCCCGAACGGTTCCGGAGTAATATTGGGGCCTAAAGCAGAAGCCAAGGTATCCATTCCCGAGAAAGTAGAGAGGGTAGTGGTCAAGAGAGCGATGGAGTTCTGCAAAGCCTGCATCTGGGCTGCGATTTGTGCCTGACGTTCCGACGAAGAAGCTTCGAGAGCTACTTTGAACTCTTGGAAATCTGATTTTGACACAAACTCGTCAAAAAGATCGGCATCAGTGCCTTCCGTAGCCGGCAAGCCTTCGCGTTCCACGAGGGGCTCCAACTCTGATTCTTGGGTCGACATCGTGAAGAGGGTACGTGGAGAGAAAATTTGGTCTTTGCACAACAAAAGTGCGAGCGAACTTGAGAGCTTGAGAGCTTGAAAACTTGAGAACTTGAGAACTCGAGAACTCGAGAGATGTGTGGCAAGAAGTCCACGTGAGGGGGTTTATAAAGGTTTCCCAAAAGCCAAAAAATCTCGAAAAGCTATGCTTAGCTTTTGCTTTAGCTTTTGTGTTTTTTGTTTTTTTTTCTTGAATAAATAAATAAATAAATAAATATATATATTTTAATATATATATATATATGGATATATATATTCTTTTGTCTTAAAAAAAATAAAAACCTTGGAAACCTTAGAGAGGGGGGGGTCTTTTAAAATTTAAAAATTTTAACCTCCCCTTAAAAAAAAACAAAAACGAAAGCATAAAAAACGTTGCTTTCCTTACGTGTGTTTTTTTTTCTTCGCTTCCCTCCTGGCGCCTGGATTAGCCGGCGCTTGCTGCTGACGTCGCATGAGCTTTCTTGCGCCAACCTGCGCCTGCGCCTGCGCCTGTATAGACCAGGTATCGTGGCCAGAGCGTCGGCCTGTGCTGGTCTAGGCGCTGGCCTGCCTGGGCGCTGGCCTGCCTGGCGTGAGCGTTGGCGTGCTTGGCCTGCCTGGCCTGGGCCGCCTGCGCCGCTAAGGCCTGGCTATGTAAGCCTAGGCGGTTGGCTGCCCGCCTACACGGCCTTAGGCGCCTGCCAACAGGGCCTCTTGCGGCCAAACGCACACCCGCCACAAACGAATCAAGCAGTTCTCCGCTCACTCTCTCTCTCATGCGCCAAAAAGCCACGAAAAGCATCATGCTTTTTTTCTTTTTTTTCTGTTTTCTCTTCCTGCAAGATATGCGATTGCACACAAGGCCTCTTCTTTGCAAAAGCAATCAACCCTATCCAACCTACCATCTCCCATCAACATGGGGTTCTTTGATGAAGGAAAAACACATACAAAAACTGAAAACTGCAGTATGCACAGAAAAAACAGCAAGTTTTTAAACACATACCGTTCTTCGACCTCTTCTTCTCTACCTACCGACTTGCTCGTTCACGAGGTATGCTCTGATACCACTGTCAAATCCCCACGGATCCCCTCGTGATCGATCTTGGCTCGAAACTCGAATCCTGCAAACAAACGAACAACAAACAAGCAAGGGGGTGCAGGCCTGACTCACCTCCCAACCATGACAGTCGTGGGCAAGCCCACAGTCTTGGCTGTCCCCACCGAGCCACGAGCTGAGCTAACTAGGATGATGTACCGACCAATCTCCTCCTCGTGACGTCCCATACCGCCACGAAGCTGCCCTCGCAGGCCTCGAGATTGCTGCCGGCCTTGGCTGCACAAAGCAGGTGCACGTCTGCACTAGATCCAGGCTCCAAGACCATAGAGCTCTCACAAACTCGCGAGACTCTCTATAATACAATAACTAACCTTGGCCACCCTTTTATAGGCTCTTGGCCGGTCATCGGGCGTCCACACTTGGCCGCCCGCCCGTCCATACTTGGGTGCCCGCCCGTCCATACTTGGGTGCCCGCCCGTTAGTATATCCCTAACTCAGCTCGTCAATCAGCCTGCCTAGTTCCAAGCTTCCCCAAGCCTCGAAACTAGTCTTGTATGCGTATAGCACACGGTAGATACCCACTGTGCACATGACATGTGGTACCCCAGGATGTCCACAAGACTACATTCAGGATAACTTTTGGATTGTATGAATTCTTGGTAATGCCTTTTGGCCTTACTAATGCCCCGGCTACATTCAACCGCATGATGGACATGATATTTCGACCCCATTGTAAGTTCACAGGTGTATTCTTCGATGATATCTTGGTTTTCTCCAAGAATGAGGAGCATAAGACTCATTTGGCTACAGTGTTTGAAGAGTTGCAAAAGCATAAACTCTTCATAAATGCTAAGAAAAGTGAGTTCTTCCTCTCAGAGATACACTATTTGGGGCACATCGTATCCAAAGAGGGTGTAAGAATGGATCCTGCTAAAATTGAAACCATTCGAAATTGGCCAGAGTTGCAAAATGTACATTAAGTGCGTAGCTTTCTGGGGTTATGTTCATACTATAAGGGATTTATCAAGCATTTTGCTGACATTGTCTCGCCATTGCATGATCTTACAAAGAAGAAAGCCACCTTCAAATGGACTTCACATGAGCAAGATGCCTTCTTGCAACTCAAAAATGCTATCATTTGTGGGCCCGTGTTGATTGTTCCTGACTTGTAAAAGCCATTTACGGTGGAATGTGATGCATGTGGAAATTGTATAGGGGTTGTCCTAAATCAAGAGGGTCATGCAGTTGCTTATGAAAGCCGTCGATTGCATGATGCCGAGATCCATATGGACATTTATGAAACAGAGCTCTTGGCTGTAATTCATGCCTTAAAGATATGGAAGCATTATCTTCTTGGGACTGAATTTGTAGTCAAGACAGATCATCAAAGCTTGAGGTACTTTTATCTCAAACTAAGCTCTCGGAGAAGCAAATGAGGATGGCAAACTTTCTTTCCATGTTTCATTTTCAGATTGTACATACTCTGGGAAATAAGAATTTGGTGGCAGATGCTTTGTCCAAGAAGCCTTATATAGCTGCAGTTTCAGTGGCTTCTCATGGGGACTTATTTGCCATGCGTGATTTGTATCAATTGGATGCTGATTTTTCCCATATATGGACTGATTTGATGGCTGGTCACTCGCATGCCTCTTATGTGATCAAAGAGGGTTATCTTATGAAGGATAACTGCTTATGTGTCGTGAAGGATATGCGTCCAAAGGTTATGGAGGAATGTCACGTCCCACCTTATGCTGGTCATAGAGGTATTTTACCTACGACACGCATGATCGAAAGATATTTCTTTTGGCCAAGCATGCGTAAAGACATTGAGGCATATGTATGCGCATGTATTACTTGCCAAAAGGTGAAATTTGATAGGCAAAAGCCTCCAGGTTTGCTTCAGCCATTGCCTATTTCCTCGCAGCCATGGGAAAGCATTACTATGGACTTCATTATGGATTTGCCTAGATCCCAGCATGGAAATGATGCTATATGGACCATTGTGAACAGGTTTAGCAAGCAAGCTCACTTCTTGCCTGTCAAGAAAACCATAAAAGTTGATCATATGGTGAAGCTTTTTCTTGCTCACATATTCAAGCATCCTGGTATGCCGAAGTCCATCATTGGGGATAGAGATCCTTGGACTACGAGCCTCTTTTGGAGGGCTTTATTTGATAACATGGGCACTCAGCTTGAGTTCTCATCGGCTTATCACCCCCAAACGGATGGCCAAAGTGAAGCTGCGAATTCAGCCATGTTGGATTTGTTGAAGTGTTATGTGGCAGATCAAAAGAGTGCGTGGGAGAAATATCTTCCACTTGTAGAGTTTGCCTACAACAACACAGTTCATGCCACCATGGGAAAGGGCCCGTTTGAGATTACTTATGGCAGAGTGGTCTTGCCACCCATCCTTCGTACAAAGGATGAGATTTTTGCAGCTGATGAGTATGTGCGTTGTTGGGTTTTATGCTGTGTATGCACCCAGAGGAGTGCTAGTGATCATCAGTAGGTTACTGGGGCACTTTTTACTTTAGTTAGTGGAGGTTTTTTCCCCTAGTTTTAGCTTAGTTTCACTTATAATAGTTTATAAGTGATTTGGTCCACCTGGCACACTTTATGGCCGGACCATGTGAACACACCTTTTAGGTCACTTCTTTATGTGGCTATTGTACTTCATTTTATAAAAACTCAATAGAAGAGAAGTCGTGTTCCTCTCTCTGTCACTCACGTTTCTTGCTGAAGTACCCTCCAAACCCTAACCCTAACAGCTAAGTTCCTTCATTTGGTATCAGAGCTCCCAGCTTGGCTTGCCCTGCCCGTGCTGCTCCACGTGCCTTGCCCGTACTGTTCCACGCCATCAGTGTTCGTACAGTTAGTCGCCTTCAGCTGCACACACGTACAGGTAGTCGCCTTCAGCCGTACACTCCGTACAGGTGCCTGTCCTGTTCTGTACTTTGCTCCGTACACAGTCGCCTAGCTTCGTACAGTACCTGCAGGCGACCTACACACGCCGTCAGCTGCTCGCCCAGCCCCGTACAGTACCTGTAGGCGACCTACACACGCCGTCAGCTGCTCGCCCAGCCCCGTACAGTACCTGTAGGCGACCTACACACGCCGTCAGCTGCTCGCCCAGCCCCGTACAGTACCTGTAGGCGACCTACACACGCCGTCAGCTGCTCGCCCAGCTCCGTACAGTACCTGCTGCCAACCTGTCGACTGCTGTTTTCGTACAGTACTTGCTGCGTGTCCCTACTCCGTACAGTCGCCGTACAGGCGACCGGTTTTCGTACAACTGTTTCGTACAGCGTGCAGTCGACCTGTACCTGCACTGTACCGTAAACTTACTCTGTACAGTCTACAGCCGCCTGTACCTGCAAAATCACATTTGTGGTAAGCTTTACAACTTTTGAATTTTCTATGTGAAAGTTTTTGGCAGATACAGGGAGGTTTCCTTGCAAAGAAATCTCTACAGGCTTTTGCAAGGTTTTGGGTGCAGAAAATTTTGGGCATTTTGGCACTGTGTGAGCCATTTTCATTGCTCTACTCAGTCAGTGGTGCATTTTGTTGCACATTCAGAGGATTGAGAGTGCAGGCATATTTGGGTCAGCTGTATTCAGTGGAGTACAGTTGCTTTCAGGGTTGTTGCTATTGGGTTTTTTGATACACAGGTACAACATTGTGCATTGGCATAATGGCAAATCAACAGCAAAGTGATGTGTTTACGTACTTGTCTAAGGAAGACAAGTTGGATGGCATGAACTACTCCTTGTGGAGTTTTATGCTTAGAAATGTGCTCGTGGCAAAAGGTCTTTGGGATTTTGTTAGTGGTGATGAACCACGTCCAGGTCCATTGGTTCCAGAGACTCCTCCCCAAGGGGGTGCTCGTGGACGAGGACAATAGGTACAGGCACCAGGTCAGCCATTGCCTGTTCAAAGAACAAATGCTCAGAAGACATGGGATGCCAGAGATGCACAAGCCTTGTCACTTATTGCATTGTCAGTACAGAGGTCTATTATACCTCATATTCGTTCAGCTGGCTCTTCACGGAATGCATGGGTGACTTTGGAGCAGATGTATGGTGCTCGTAATGAGGCTCGGATCTCGTTTTTGAAAAGAGAGCTGGAAAATCAGAAAATGCATGCAGGAGATGATATGTCTAGCCACTAGAGCAACTCATCAATGTGGATGAGATTATTTTTGAGACACAGCTTGTGTCCACCATCTTGAACTCTTTGCCAAGATCTTACTTGGCTTTTCATACCTCTTTGAACCTCAGCATGAGGAATGCTGTTGAACCCCTTAAGTATCAGGAACTTGTTGGTCTCTTGCTACAAGAAGAGCAAATCAGGAAGAACATGAATATGAACACAAGTGCTGAACAAGCATTTACTATAGGTCAAAAAGGGAAAGGCAAATCTCAGCCAAAGAGTTCAAATCAGAATTCAGGTGATGGTGGTTCATCTCAGGATACCAAGAAAGGTGATGGACAGCCCAAGAAGAAGGGCAAATGCCATTACTGTAAGAAGCCAGGTCACTACATCACAGAGTGTAGGAAGAGGATTGCCAAAGAGAAGGCAAAGGAATCTGGAATGTCTGTAAATGATGCCTCTAAAGCTCCTCCGGAGACTGCTTCTTTTATTGAGGACAGGGATTACTGTTTCTACACATGCAGCTATGATGCCTCTTGGTCTTCACAGGCACTCAGTGTGACAGAGCATGCATGTACTTGGTATTTTGATAGTGGTGCTTCAAAGCATATTACATCTCGCAGGGATTTGTTTTGTCATGTAGGCCCTGTCCCTGTTGGCAAAACCGTTCAGTGTGCCAATAATGCTTCATATCCAGTTCGTGGCATTCGGGAGATTCAGCTCACAGCCATTGATGGCTCTATTCTTCGCCTTACAGATGCCTTATATGTACCAGGGATAAAGAAGAATTTGTTGTCTATTTCTTCTTTAGCACAGTGTGCTATGCAAGTCCACTTTGATGATGACAAATGCATGGTCAGAGACAAAGCTAATGCTTTGACCTTGATGCTTACTGGTACATTATGTCATGGACTTTATCAGTTGGATGCATTTCAGCCAGTGGATAATGCATTCACTCTTACTCCAGCTATGGTTGATGTGGAGTTATGGCATGCTCGCATGGGGCATGTAAATTTTGGTAAGTCTTATGCTTATGCAGCGACAGAACATGTTGACAGACCTACCTCTTATGGAGATGCCTCCAGATCACATATGTGAAGGATGTATTTTGGGAAAAATGCATCGGTTTTCCTTCCCACGTGATCAGGCTCTACGAGCAACTGCAAAGGTGCAGCTTATACACAGTGATCTTTGTGGTCCCATGCAGACGAAGTTATTAGGAGGTTGCTTCTATTTTGCTACATTTATTGATGACTTCTCTCGTATATGCTGGGTCTATCCGTTGACACAGAAATCACAGGTATATGATGCATTTTTGGCCTTTGTAGCACTTGCTGAAACAGAGTCAGGATGCAAGGTTAAGACTCTCCGTTCTGACCGAGGGGGGGAATATGTGTCACATATGTTGAATTCCTTTCTTGAGAGTAGAGGTATCAAACATTAGTATACTACTCCTTATACTCCATAGCAGAATGGGGTTGCAGAAAGGAAGAATCGGTCACTCATGGAGATGGCCAGATGTATGTTAAAGGCAAAGAAGCTACCGCATATCTTTTGGGTGGAAGCTGTTATGTGTGCTTGTCATATTTTAAATTGATGTCCCACAAAGGCATTGGTTTCCATTACTCCTTTTGAGGCTTGGCATGGCCGCAAGCCTTCGGTATCACATTTTCGTACTTTTGGGTGTCTTGCATATGCACACATACCCAAAGAGTTGAGGAGGAAGTTGGATGATAAAGCCACAAAATGTATTTTTGTTGGGTATAGCCGTGAGAGCAAGGGCTACCGGTTATATGACCCACTATCCAAGAAGATATTCACTAGTCGGGATGTGATTTTTGATGAAAAATCAGAAATATCCATGGCTGGTTATGATGTAAATCAGGCTGAAAATGATGTGTTTGAAGGTCTACTACCTATGGAGTTTCATTCCACAGTTGGTGATCCAACCCATGAGGGTACAGGACAGCCAGCTAATCATGAAGATGGTGCAGAAATTCAGCAGGCTATTGAGCCAGTAGTTGAGCCAAATATGGGGCAGCAGGCTCCACAGGTCGGACACATACCTGTTTGAGGACATTACAGGACAGCCATCTAGAGGGTCCTCTTGCTGGCCATACTCGTAGGGAGACACAGACCAATGAGCATGCACACATCATGGATTTAAATATGGTTATGGCAGCCAGTTTACAGGATGATGATGAGCCCGATTCATTTGTGGATGCACGAGACAATGTGCATTGGAATAAAGCCATGCAGGATGAGCTTGATTCTATTAAAAGGAATCAAACATGGGATTTGGTTGATCTGCCCAAAGGCAAGAAAGCCATTGGTACTAAGTGGGTCTATAAGTTGAAAAGACATGCAGATGGATCCATTGAGAGGTACAAAGCCCGTCTAGTTGCAAAGGGCTATGCACAGAAGAAGGGCATTGATTATGAGGAGACATTTGCTCCTACATCCCGTATGTCGACACTTAGGTGTGTCATTGCATTGGCTGCACATCGTGGTTGGGTTGTTCATCAGTTGGACATCAAGACTGCTTTCCTACATGGGGACCTCGAGGAGGAAGTTTATGTACATCAACCCATAGGTTTTGCAGAACATGGTCATGAAGGGAAAGTATGCAGGCTGAAAAAGGCCTTGTATGGTTTGAAACAAGCTCCACGAGCTTGGTATGCAAAAATAGATGCTTTCCTGCTCACTCAAGGCTTTGTGAATAGTCCATCAGAAGCCACTTTGTATGTAAAGAAAGAAGAGAAAGATCTGCTGGTCATCAGTCTTTATGTAGATGATCTTTTGCTCATGGGATCAAATGATGACAAAATTGCAGCTTTTAAAGAGATACTGCAAAAGACATTTGACATGTCTGATTTGGGGCTCGTACACTACTATTTGGGCATACAGTTTGTGCAGGATAACAGAGGCATTGGGTTGTTGCAATCTCGGTATGTTGCTAAACTTCTGGAGAAGTTTAAATTTCAGGATTGCAAGCCTATTAGCACTCCTATGGAGCCTGGGATGAAACTGTCACTACAAGATGACAATATTTTATTTGATGCCACTACATATGCTCAGGCTGTTGGGTGCCTTATTTACTTGTGTACTACACGGCCAGATATTCAGTATGCCGTATCTCAGTTGAGCAGATTCATGCACAGCCCGCGATTGTCACATTGACAAGCTGTGAAGCGTGTATTTCGGTATTTGCAGGGTACCTTGTCTCTAGGATTGCTTTATCCTGAGGGGGGTGATATGCAGTTATATGCTTACAACAATTCAGATTGGGCTGGTGATTTTGATACCAGACATTCCACTAGTGGAAATTGTTTCTTTCTTGGCTCTTCATGTATTTCTTGGCTAAGCAAGAAACAGACCACAGTGGCCACTTCGTCTTGTGAGACAGAGTACAGAACAGCCTACACTACTACCGTTGAGTGTATCTGGCTGCGTCGTCTCATGACTGATATGGATATTTCAGTGGAGGAGCCTACACCTATCTATACTGATAGTCAGTGTGCCATTGCCGTGGCCAGGAATCCTGTGTTTCATGCTCGCACGAAACACATTGAGATTCACTATCATTTTGTTCGGGAGAGACTCCAGGCAGGTGATATCAGTCTGATCTACTGTCCTACAGATCAGAATGTGGCAGACATCTTCACCAAGGCATTACCACGTCCGAAATTCAAAGCATTCCGCACTGCTTTGAATTTGTTTCCTTTTGGTGGATGATGTACAGTGATCACATATCACTCCAGGGGGGTTTGTTGGGTTTTATGCTGTGTATGCACCCAGAGGAGTGCTAGTGATCATTAGTAGGTTACTGGGGCACTTTTTACTTCAGTTAGTGGAGGTTTTTTCTCCCAGTTTTAGCTTAGTTCCACTTATAATAGTTTATAAGTGATTTGGTCCACCTGGCACACTTTATGGCCGGACCATGTGAACACACCTTTTAGGTCACTTCTTTATGTGGCTATTGTACTTCATTTTATAACAACTCAATAGAAGAGAAGTCGTGTTCCTCTCTCTGTCACTCACGTTTCTTGCTGAAGTACCCTCCAAACCCTAACCCTAACAGCTAAGCTCCTTCATGCGTGACTTGGATGTAGCCTTTGCTTAGGTGCAGACAGCCATTGCAAGGTCACAAGACAAGCATAAGAGGGTTGCTGACAAGCATAGAAGGGACATGCAAGTCAAGCAAGGTGATTGGGTATTGCTGAAATTTGAGAACGCTAGGCTTTCAGAAGAGGCCAGGACGAGAGGGATCATATCCAAAGCTTTCTACTCGATATTATGGACCCTTCAAAGTGGTTGACTAGATCAATGAAGTGTGCTTCAAGCTTGCTTTACCGAGCCATTTGAAGATTCACAATGCTTTTCATGTGAGTCTTTTGCGGAAGCATGTGGGGCCAGATCCAGAGGAGCCTGTCACAGAAGATCCGCCAGAAGTTGATGAGCTTGAGGAGATCCTCCGGCCAAAGCAGATTGTATTTCACAAGGAGAGAGAGTTACCACATGGGAAGCTTTCCAGGAGATATCTTGTGAAATTTAAAAATTATTTGTCAATTGATGCAAAGTGGGTAGACAAGGATTATTTTGTTGACTATCCTCAGCTTTTGCAGGCATATCTTGAGGCTTTTCAGTTGAGGACAACTGTTTAGAAGCCCGGGGGGATGTCACCATTTGGTCCATCTCCATTTTTGGAGCCACTTCTATGGGACTGTCACTCCATAGAGCGGCCGGATTTGTGCCATGTTCACATGGGGCCAGGCCGGTGTTCCATGTGAAAGGGCCAGTCTTTCGATGTCACATGGATGGGAGCCAGATTTGTGCCACCCGTGTGTGACCAGTACTGCGTCACATGGACGGGAACCAGTTTTGCGCCACCCGTGTGTGACCTACTTCGTGTTGGATGGACGGGAGCTTGTTGGTGCCACCCGTGTACGGCCAGGATGGCATCTTACCTATGGGATTGTCACTCCATAGGAAGACCAGGACATATATTCATATTTTTGTCATGCCAGTTTTGTGCCTGACAGGAACTCTTTGTACAAGTTTCATGAAAGGGAGATTTCGTCCATTACATGCGCACATGCATTTATGATTGCATGCATAAACTTGTTTTCGCATGATTTGTTTGCGTGTTTGCCTATTTTGCCGTGCCAGTACACTGGACGGGGATGCCCCCAGTGTATCGTGGGAGTGCTGCTTGCTGACACATTGGTGTGGCATGTGAACATGTGGTAGGTATTACCATTTTGGCCCTTTTTAAAATGTAAAATCCATAAGCTACGGTCACTTTAATATTTATAAGCTAATGTGTCTACACACATTTAAAAGAGGGGCTGGACATTTTCTAGTGTAGGTGTCCATAGTATTAAATAGGTATTAAGGTTATATAACCTTTGGAAAAGGTTTTGCATGAAATATTTTAGTATTTTTCCCACGTGGGTGGCTGGCATCACTTTTCTCTCCATCGCTTGCTGAAATTTTGCTGCTCTGTACCCGCCTCCCACTTGCACATGTGAGCTGTACGGCTGTTGTAAACTGTATCCGCTTGTGTTGAATCTGTTGTACCTGTTGTAAGTACTGTACCTGCTGCACCTTGTACCTGGCTGATTGTACCTGCTGTAAGTACTGTACTTATTGCACCTTGTATTTGGCCGATTGTACCTGTTGTACCTTGAACCTGGCTGATTGTACCTGTTGCAAGTATTGTACCTGCTGCACCTAGTCGATTGTACTTGTTGTACCTTGTACTTGTAAGTATTGTACTTGTTGTACCTTGTACTTGGTTGATTGTACTTGCACACGTGTGATGTACCTGTGGTACCTGAATTGTAATTGATGTTCCTTGTACTTGGTTGATTGTACTTGCACACGTGTGATGTACTTGCTGTACCTGAATTGTACTTGCTGTACTTGAATTATACTTGCTGTACCAGGTGCCTCATGTTTCTTATTTGTGTAAACTTAAAATTTGTTAAATTAAGTTTAGAGATTTCTTTAAGTCTTGTGCAGAGCAGGAACAAAGCATGTTTAACCTAGCCATGCTTATGAAGTTTTCCTAGTGGTGTTAGTTTTCCTAATGTGGTGGTGCTAACCGCGCCCTCAGAACTTCTGAGAGCCAGTGAAGGTTAGACACACTAGGGAATCTGGGAGCAAAGCTTATCTGGGAGAACTAGGCGGCAAAGTTCCCTCTGCGGTGTACCCCTTTGCTTGTGTTAGTACGGGCGTGCCTGTTGGTGCACGGTTCCGGAAGACCAGTGAAAGGTAGGTGTGCATCCAGTGAAGGGGGGAGTGTGCCTGTGAATTGGGACTTCTTCGACTGTCCAGACTTCATCGACAAGTACCCAATTTATTTGAGTTGTATTCACTCCATGTGAGGAGAAATCTGGCCTATTGGCCCGCCGTGACACTTGTACATATAAATACTCTAAGAAATACAAATGTATTGAGGGGGAGGAGGGGGGGGGTTGGTCCTTTCCGGCCCCAGAGCTGGTGTCAAGTGTTATTGGTCATTTTCAGTTTTAATGTTGCTAATAATGTCCTAATAATGTCCATTGTTGATATTAGTTAAGTGTTCTAAAAATGTGTATTGTCTTCCGATTTGTAGGCCTCCAGTAGGGAGCGGTTACACAGTCCAATGGAGTCATCGCAACTAGAGGTCGGAATGGGCCGACCCCCTCCCCCCCCCCCTTGGAGTATTTTATTACCCAAGGAGAATAATATCATGTACAAGCTTTGAGGGCCTTACTCTCCCCACGGGAGATGCCGGATTATCCATATACAAATGCCATAACACAGCCCAACACAAGGCAACTGAGCCGGAACATAGGCTGTAGAAATGCCGAGCCAATAACATAATCTATTTGCAGGTTTACCAAAAAGAGTTATTGGCCGTTATTCATGCCCTTCAAACTTGGAAACATTATCTTTTGGGGACTGAATTTATGGTTAAAACATATCATCAGAGTTTACGGCACTTTCTTACACAGCCTAAACTCTCAGAAAAGCATCTAAGGTGGACAAATTTTGTTGTCCATGTTTCATTTTCAGATTTTGCATACTTTGGGCAAGAAGAATTTGATAGCAGATGCTTTGTCACGTAGGCCTCAGGTGCATGCAGTGACTACCGCTTATCATCAGGACTTGTCCGGAATGTGGGATATGTATGCTTTGGACACAGATTTTCAGCTTATTTGGGCTAATTTGAATGATGGTAATGATGTCCCATCTTATTCGATTCTAAATGGTTTTCTAATGATGCAAAACCGTATTTGTGTAAGGTTATGGAAGAGTGTCATGCTCCTCCATATGCAGGCCATCGTAGTATTCTGGCTACTACACAGGCTTTAGAAAGATATTTCTTTTGGCCAGCTCTATGTAGGGATATTGAAGCTTATGTTCGTGAGTGCCTAGTGTGTTAGAAAGTCAAGTTTGACAAGCACAAAACAACTGCTTTTCTTCAACCCTTACCCATTCCACATAAACCATGGGAAAGCATTGCCATGAATTTCATTATGGACTTGCCGCGATCGGCACATGGTAATGATTGTCACCAGCCTGGACATTTCCCCGCCTGAAAGGGATCTGGTGGACTCCAGGATGTTTAAATTTTTGGAAAGTACAAGCTTTGGGAATGGGGGATTATCCTAGAATACAAAGGACCACACTCCTAAAATTTAGGAGAGTTGCTATTTTTGGCCCGACTCCGATGGAAATTCTGTTCGCGTCATTACATCTGGAATTGAGGAGATACCAAGAGTTGGCAAAGTGCCTATGACAGAATGTTTTTAGAGATAAAGTTTATGGAAGGACCCATCTCTTAGATTGGGACATGTGGCAAGAAAGTGGACCAAAGTGAGACAAGTGGCCTGACACTTGTCAGAAAGTGGATCAAAGTGAGACAAGTGGCCTCACACTTGTCACTTCAGCTATTGTGTGGCTCTCCACTTGTCATTGTAGCCTTCTCTTGCCATTTTAGCTCATGGGAGGCCCAAATCTATAAATTGGAGCCCTCTCTCTTCATTAATGGAATCTCTCTTGCTGCACACTAGCCTCTACCACCATTACAGGCTGCCCTAATGATGGCTACTCTCTTTCTCTCTCTCTTGAAGGCTGCCCATGAAGAATACCGACTGTTGGGGACTGTTTTGGAGGCTTCCATCGCGAAGAAATACTGAAGGCAAGGGTATTCAATCATTTATTATGATTTCTAGCCATTGTACTTGTTGTACCAGCATTTGTACTTGATGTACCGAGTGTACCAGCCACTGTTCTGGCTGTACCAGCCCTTGTGCTGGCTGTACCAGCCATTGTACCTACTGTACTGGCCACTGTACCTATTGTTTCGGCTGAATGGAGAGCTGAACCTGTTGTACCAGCTCTATTGCATGAAGACCCGTGGTTTTTGGGAAAGAATCAATACCCACACGGAGGTATATGCAATTTTGCATGTTGCAAGCGGCGGCTCTCAAAAGCCACTGCATGTCCCTCTTGATTCAAAACAGCCCCCAAACAATCTCCACATGCATCACACTTGATCACAAAAGGTCTATGCAAATCTGGAATAATAAGAACAGGCCCTGAGATGATGGCATTCTTCAACTTTTGGAAAGCTGTCTTTTCTGAATCAGACCAACGGAATGCAACTTTCTTCTTCGTCAAATCATGCAACGAAGAAGCCAAGAAAGCAAAGTGTCGAATAAATCAACGATAATAAGAGCATAAACGAATGAAGCTCATGACTTGATGAACATTTTGAAGCTCTAGCCAGTCCTTAGTAGCTTGAATCTTTGCGGGATCCATGTGTACACCATCCTTTGAAACAAATAATGGATCTCTGACAAGAAGAATTCACTCTTCTTTCCATTGACGAAAAGCTTGTGTTTCCTAAGCTCTTCAAAAACAATGGCGAGATGTTCTTTATGCTCAGCCTCACTCTTTGAAAAGATAATAATATCATCAAAGAATGTTCCTGTGAACTTACGGTGAGGTCTGAAAATTTTGTCCATCATTCTATTGAAAGTGGCGGGAGCATTTGTAAGACCAAATGGCACCACCAAATACTCATATAGCGCAAATGATGTTCTGAAAGCCGTTTTGTGCACATCTTGAGGTACTACTCTAATCTGATGGTAGCCACTCTTAAGATCAATGTGACTGAAACAAGCAGCTCCCTCAAGTTTATTAAGAATATCATCAATTCGAGGAATTGGAAACTTGTTCTTGATGGTAATCTTGTTAAGGGCCTTGTAATCAACACACATTCTGTAAACTCCATCTTTTTTTTTTTGGGCACAAGTAAAACTGGAGAAGAATAAGGCGAAGAACTTGGCGTTATCAACCCCTTGTCAAGCAAATCATTCACTTGAGTCAATATTTACACCTGTTGGGCAGCACTCACCCTATAAGGAGGTCGGTTAGGAGGAGAGCTACTAGGGATTATGTCAATACAATGATCCTCTAGCCTCTTTGGGGGTAATTGTCCTGGTAGGGAGTCAGTAAAACAATCATTATATTCACTTAAGAAATCAATCTTATCTTGACTTACGAGATTTACAGCATCATGCTCAACATTATCACGTACAAAGACCAAGTAAGAACAAGCTAATTTCTTTATTGCCTTGGAAATAGAAATGTGGCTTACAACGGGTATGGTACTCCCAGTAGTATTTGCATCAATACAAATTTCCCTACCCCTATGAGTAAACATAACTTTCTTTTCTTTGTACAAAATCTTGGGATCCAAACGATAATGCCAAGGCATCCCAAGTATCACATCACATCCTGTAAGTGGTGCTACGAGAAAGTCTTCATGATCCAAATATCCCTGTATCTGTATGCGAAGCTTCTCAATGATGGGACTGACCTCCCGATGATGGGACGGACTGACCTTGACTTGCCCTCAAAGGCAGCATCTGCATGAAAGTCCATACCCAATTCCTTGGGTTTTAGCCCAAGAGCAGCATCCATCTGTATGGATATAAAGTTATCTGTTGAGGCTTTATCAAAAAGAAACAAAGCTGTTTGATCCTTTAACTTGCCCTGAGCTTTGCATAAAATGTTGCTTTTGGTTCATGTGTAGTGTTACATTGTACATCGGGTATAATATTCCCACTCAGTTTTGCATCCTGCACATTATTCTTTTTGGGATTCTGGGGGCATTGAGATTTCATGTGATCCTTGCTCCCACATGTGAAGCACTTCCCCTCTCTTATGCAATCAAAAATATGCTGTCTGGATAGCTTAGGGTCATCCTTTTTACCCCCCGGCTTCTTTTCCGAGCCCCCTTTTACATCCTTGGACTCATTGGGCATAAACTTAGGGGGCTGTCCACCCTTTTTCTACTCATTTCCAGCTCTAAATTTTCCCTTGTATGAGCTGAATTCTTGTCTTTTTGATGCTCCCTTACCATGTAACTCCTCAGAAATAGTAGCCGAGTATATGAGCTCGTGTAGAGTGTTGTGGGGATACATTGCAAGGCTCTTTTGAATGATTCTTTGCAGCCTTGACTCAAACTTTTTCTTCTTCTCATCCTCACTAATCGTCATGAAAGGTGTGACTTTGAGAAGAATCCACCAAAACTTTGAGATATAAGAGGAAACGGATTCGCCTTCACCGTGTGTTAGCCAATCCCATTCCTTTCGTACATCCTTCTCGAAGTGAAGTTGAAGGAACTGATCATAGAATTGCTCTTTGAAAGCACTCCATGTACGAGTAGCTGAGATTCCCCCGGTCGGGGTTGAGCACAATCTTGGCAAACACTTAAGCTATTAACATAATTAAACAATTTTAAATGGCGCAACACAATAGAGTAAGAAGCTGAATTTTATTTTTGCACACTGCACTAGGGCCGGAAAGGGCCGACCCCCCTTGTAATAGATTTTATTATCAAGGAAAACTGTTACAAGCCTCACGGGCATTCACATGCCAAACTGTTCAAGTGCATCCATGATCATGAAAACAGCATTGCAAACAAATTTGTCGTAGACGATGGAATCCATAGCTTCACTTGAGAGTAGCTTCGTTCCTTGATTCCTTGAAGCTTGTCAAACGCAGCTATGCTCCACTGGCATCCATACACATACACATGTGTGTGCCAGGACCGAGACATAGGAGACCATATTGACAAAGCATTCGAATCTCAAATTGAAAATTGCTCGCAAAATGCTCTTACCAAGTATTGGACGATCAATGTCGAGCTCCACCTCCGTGCGGACGAACTACAGCTTGAATGTGACCGTTTTCCACTTCCGGCTGAAATTAGGGTTTCTGATTTTTAGGGTTTTAAGCAAGTTATATGAGTCCAAAATTGGGCATTTTGGGCTCTTTAGATGCCTATGAGTAAGGGGCACAGCTTGGTATGGTTTCCTCCAAAATTAGGGTTTCTGAAATTAGGGTTTCTGCAGAATTAGGGTTTCTGAAAATTGGGGTTTCAGCAGAATTTGGGGGCGGTAGAATGGTTAGGAGACTCCATATTCATTTAGAAGAGAGAGATAGAGTGAAAAGGTGAGCAACTGGAGGCTTAACTGTGAAAGGAAGAATCTTCAAGCTTTCCATTGGAGCTGGGAGCAAGAGGGAATGAAAATCAGCACTCTCACCAAGCAAAAAGTTAGAGAGAATAACAAAAATAGGCTCTCTTGAAGGGGGGCGCCTATTTCTAGAGAGAGAGTGTAGAGAGAGGTAATTTTCAAAATGAGTAATAGCATGGTGGCAGGTCCTCATACTGCCACCCAGTCCATAACCATCCCTTTTCCACACAAATTTAGTGGGAAGGGTGCCTGGACACTCGCCTAGCCGACCGGAAGGGAATTCTAGTCTATTCTTACTTATAGTTTGTCCGCCCGAGCTTTAATGAAGTGTGGACGCCCAATCTCACTTATAACTTGGGCGGACACACTTATTAAAGTGTGGACCTGCAAAACAAAGAATACATTGCTTTAACTCATAAAAGAGTAAAGTGGTGTACTTACCACCTGTCTACAGCCCACAAACGAGGTCAGAATACAGTTTCACTCGCACGGTTCACAAGAGGGCGTCCCCTACATGTGAACTACACAAACAAATCTTGCATGCAATCAAATAGTTCATGCAAAGACAGGATTTTTAACTTGCAAACATGTTATGCAAGGATGCATTGAACAGTCTCCCTATTCATTTAGCTTGTAGTCCGTGGTACCACACTCTGGATTTGGGCGCAGATACACAATCCCAACCCATATATCCAGCCTACTGGCTCTCGGTGTAGACATAAGTCCCCAACCATAAGATGCCAGTCCATCCTACAGAACTCGTCCATAGGCCTGAAGCGCAGAGAATGCCCAAATAGTGACATCCTCCCCTGCTTCTAAACAGTTGACCGCAACTGAAATGCTTCCAAATATGCTTGGAGGAGCTGCGGATACTCCTGAAAGTATGTTTCATCCATCCATTTTGCATCCATAGGAGAATAGTTCTTGAATTTCACAAGGTAGCGCCTCTGGAGTTTGCCACCTGCAAACTTTCGCTCCTTATGAAACACAATTTGCTCTGGCTGCAATACCTCTTCCAGCTCTTCCACCTCTGGTGGATCTTCCATAACCGGTTCCAAAGGTTCCGGTCCCACATATTTGCGCAAGAGGCTCACATGGAATGCATTATGAATCTTCCAATGATCCGGTAAAGCAAGTCGAAAAGCCACATCATTGATCTTCTTGATCACCTTGAAGGGTCCATAATACCTGGTAGAGAGTTTTGGGCATGCTCTCTCCTTGCCAGACCTCTTCCTGAGTCTAGCTTTCTCAAATTTTAGCAATACCAAGTCATTCTCTTTAATGTCCAATTGCCTTCTATGCTTGTCGGCAGCTTTCTTATGCTTTGCTTGAGAGCGTGCAATGGCTGTCCGAACTTGTGAAAAGGCAATATCAAGGTCCCTGACAAAGTCATCAGCAGCAAATATCTCATCTTTTGTGCGTAAGATAGGTGGCAATACCACTTTGCCATAAATGATCTCAAATGGGGCCTTGCCTGTAGAAGCATGTACCGTATTATTGTATGCAAATTCTACAAGCGGTAGATACTTTTCCCAAGAAGATTTCTGATCTGTCACATAGCATTTAAGCAAATCCAACACAGCTGAATTTGCAGCTTCACTTTGTCCATCCGTTTGAGGATGATAAGTTGAAGAAAAATTCAGCTTTGTGCCCATGTTATCAAAAAGAGCTCTCCAAAAGAGGCTTGTTGTTCGGGGATCCCTGTCTCCCACAATTGATTTGGGCATACCATGGTGTTTAAATACCTGTGACACAAAAATTTTGACCATATGTTCTGGTTTTATGGTCTTTTTGACAGGTAGAAAATGTGCTTGTTTACTAAACCTGTCCACAATTGTCCATATTGCATCATTGCCATTTGGGGTGCGGGGCAAATCCATAATAAAATCCATTGCAATGCTTTCCCATGGCTGGTCCGGAATAGGCAAAGGCTGAAGCAAACCAGGAGTCTTTTGCCTATCAAATTTTACCTTTTGGCAGGTGACACATGCACGTACATAGGCTTCTATATCTTTCCTCATACCTGGCCAAAAGAAGTATCTCTCAATCATTTGAGTAGTAGGGAGTATCCCTCTATGCCCTGCATAAGGTGGTGCATGACATTCTTCCAAAACTTTTTGTCTCATGTTTGAAACCACACATAAGCAGTTATCCTTCATGATATAACCATCTTTGACCACATAAGAAGCATGTGTATGACCAGTCATTAAATCAGCCCATAAATCTGAAAAATCAGCATCCAAATGGTACATTTCTCGCATAGTAGACAAGTCTTGATGAGAAGCAACCGAAATTGCAGCCACATATGGTTTTCTGGACAATGCATCTGCTACCACATTTTTCTTGCCAGGAGTATGCAAAATCTGAAAATGAAACATTGAGAGAAAATTGGCCATTCTCATTTGTTTCTCAGAGAGTTTAGTTTGCGTAAGAAAGTACCGCAAACTTTGGTGATCAGTTTTGACAACAAATTCAGCTCCCAATAAGTAATGTTTCCATACTGTGAGAGCATGAATGACGGCCAATAATTCCTTCTGATAAACATCAAGAGTAAGTTCAGCATTTTGCAATCTCCTGCTTTCAAATGCAATGGCATGTCCTTCTTGATTTAAGACGGCTCCAATGCAATTGCCACAAGCATCACATTCTACCACAAATGGCTTTTGCAAGTCTGGAATGATTAAGACTGGCCCTGTGATAATGGCATTCTTGAGCTTATTGAAAGCATTAATCTCAACCTCTGTCCATTTAAACATAGGACGTTTCTTGGTGAGTTCATGCAATGGCGAAGCAATCATTGCAAAGTGAAAGATAAATCTCCTGTAATATGAACATAGACCAAGAAAGCTTCGGACTTCATGAATAGATTTAAGTTCTGGCCAATCTTTGATGGTTTGGATCTTTGCAGGATCCATTCGTACACCATCCTTTGATACTATGTGTCCCAAGTAGTGAATCTCTGAAAGGAAAAATTCACTCTTTTTGGCGTTGATCATAAGCTTATGCTGCCTTAGTTCTTCAAAGACCACTCTTAAGTGCTTTTTGTGATCCTCCTCATTCTTGGAGAATACAAGAATGTCATCAAAGAACACACCTGTAAAAGTTCTATGATTTCTGAAAATTCGGTCCATCATGCGATTGAAAGTAGCCGGGGCATTTGTAAGACCGAATGGCATAACCAAATACTCATAGAGACCAAAAGAAGTGCGAAATGCTGTCTTATGTACATCCTGTGGCATCACTCGCACTTGATGATAGCCGCTTTTAAGATCAATGCGACTAAAACAAGATGATCCATCCAGCTTGTCCAAGATATCATCAATCCTCGGTATGGGAAACCGATTCTTGATGGTAATCTTATTTAATGCCCTGTAATCCACACACATACGGAATGAACCGTCTTTCTTTTGTACAAGAAGAACGGGTGAACAAAATGGCGAAGAACTAGGCCGCACCAAGCCTTTCTCAAGTAGTTCACCCACTTGTTTCATAATCTCTTCTTGTTGGCAAGCACTAACACGATATGCTGGCCTATTTGGAGGTGAATTCCCTGGAACTAATTCAATGCGGTGATCTTCTGGCCGTGAAGGAGGCATTACATTAGGTAAAGAGTCAGCAAAACAATCCCCGAATTCGCTTAAAAATTTCAGCCTCTCTTTAGTAAGAGTGTCCACATGTACATTACTGTGTTCCACATTATCACGTACAAAAACCAAGTACGAAGAAACACTCTTTTTCATTGCTTTATTGATTTGTATATGAGATACAATGGGGATAGTATCACCCGACACACCTGCATCTAAATGATGCTCTCTACCTTTATACATAAAAGTGATTTTGTTGGTCTTGTAATTCTTGGTAGGCTCAAGGCGTGCATGCCAAGGTTTTCCCAGTAATACATCACATCCACTAAGAGGGGCAACGAGAAAGTTCTCGTGGTCGAGGTATCCTTGGATATGCATTCGCAGCTTTCCAATAAGGGGTGTAACCGTCACATCTTTTTCCAGAAAAGTTGAACATGCATGAATTTCGGGTCCCATGTCACCTACTTCAATCCCCAAGGGAGCAGCCATATCAGTGGAGATGAAGTTGTCAGTGGAGCAGTCATCAAACATGAATAAAGCTGGCTGGTCTTTTAGTTGTCCCCATGCTTTGCATACCATTCTATGCATGTTTGCATGTCCCGTGTTGCCCTGTACATCATATACCATGTTGACATGCACTTTAGGCTCTTCTGGCTTCTTATTCTTGTTAGGGCATTGTGGAGAGATGTGATCTTTACTACCGCATCTAAAGCATTTGCCTTCACGAATGTATTGTACCCTTTGTTGAGGAGTCAAGCCATAAACACCCTTTTTCTGCCACGGTTTCTTTTCTTTTGCATTTTCAGCTCTTTGAGGGGGCTTTACATCCTTCAAATCTGAATTTTCAGCTTTGTGCATGGCTTTGAAATCTCTTCTAAAGGGCTGTCCACCCTTTTGCACATTAAAACCAGCTTTCTTCTTACCCTTGCCCAAGCTTTGGTCAATTCTAGATTGCACCCATTTGACATTAAGCTCTTCGGAAGCCAAGACCGAGTTTATGAGTTGACGAAGAGTTTGGTTTGGATAGATTTGTAGTCCTCTTTGGAAGATGGGTTGCAATCCTGACTCAAATTTCCTCTTCTTTTCTTCTTCAGTAACGGTCATGAAGGGTAACACTTCCATTAATACCTCCCAAAATTTGGAGACGTAAGAGGTAATGGATTGCCCTTCTTTTTGCTCCAACCTGTCCCACTTCCTGCATATATCCTGAGTAAAATTTGGAGGCAAAAATTGATCATAAAACTTTTGTTTGAATTCAGCCCATGTAGAAATGGTGTTGCCGGAAAGCTTCTCGGCCAACCACCAATGAGCAGCAGTGCCTTTCATGTACATGCCCACATGTCTGAGTTTTGATGATTCTGAAAATTCTCCCTCATGAAAAGCAATTTCAAATTGGGAGATAAAAGATAGAGCTTTGGTAGAATCATATTCTCCATGAAAATACTCAAACTTAACTGTTTTGTCACCTGCAGTAAACTCTTTAGTCTTCTTCTTCTTATGTTGATGCGTTTCCTCTTCATCTCTCTCGATTGGTTGCTTATTTGCTTCATTAGTAGGAACATATCGCTCAATTCCATCATGAGGAGGGGCTGATTTATGAGTTGGTTCCTTGAGAAGACTTTCATGAGCTTTAATAGATGACCTGTGGGGAGGAGAAACATGTGCGGTAGAGGCATGATGAGAGGTAGCAGACGCCTCTTCTCTTTCCTGTCGCACAATAGATTTAAGCTTTGATGTTTCAGCTGCATGTTGATTCATAAGAGGAGGCTTTTTAAATCTAAGCCCTCCTTCCTTTCGAGTAACTACATCACCTTGTCCCATGAGGTAAGAGACAGCCATATCTCTTGGTTGAACCCCCAATTCCATGGCAACATTTTCCAATGCATCATTCACAAAAGGAGAATGCTTTGACACACGAGATACATGCCTTGACTGTGAGTCTTCATGCATATCCTTGAGTTGTTTTTGCATCATACATAATTGCCTTTTGAGGTCTGCAATTTCAGCCTGCATAGCATCATGTGCATCACTCTGTATAGCCTTCTCCTTACCTCGGGATGGCTGTCCCATATATACATGAGTTGCATTTCCTTCCCTTCTAACATAAGATGGCTGTCCGGCATGTGCAATACCATCATGTGACCCAAGAAAAACATTTTCAGCAGTGTATTGTTCATGCATTTGAGTATCATCATGCACATTGTCTCCTCTTGGCTTCACATATGTACTCTTCCTTGGATTTACATCCCGTGAAGTACCTGTTTGGCTCGCCATAATGCTTAAGAATGCTAACAGCTAGTGTAAGCTAGATTAGGACCGTCTTCCACACAGAAAGGAGGAAGATCCTAGGCTCTGATACCAATGAGATTCCCCCGGTCGGGGTTGAGCACAATCTTGGCAAACACTTAAGCTATTAACATAATTAAACAATTTTAAATGGCGCAACACAATAGAGTAAGAAGCTGAATTTTATTTTTGCACACTGCACTAGGGCCGGAAAGGGCCGACCCCCCTTGTAATAGATTTTATTATCAAGGAAAACTGTTACAAGCCTCACGGGCATTCACATGCCAAACTGTTCAAGTGCATCCATGATCATGAAAACAGCATTGCAAACAAATTTGTCGTAGACGATGGAATCCATAGCTTCACTTGAGAGTAGCTTCGTTCCTTGATTCCTTGAAGCTTGTCAAACGCAGCTATGCTCCACTGGCATCCATACACATACACATGTGTGTGCCAGGACCGAGACATAGGAGACCATATTGACAAAGCATTCGAATCTCAAATTGAAAATTGCTCGCAAAATGCTCTTACCAAGTATTGGACGATCAATGTCGAGCTCCACCTCCGTGCGGACGAACTACAGCTTGAATGTGACCGTTTTCCACTTCCGGCTGAAATTAGGGTTTTTGATTTTTAGGGTTTTAAGCAAGTTATATGAGTCCAAAATTGGGCATTTTGGGCTCTTTAGATGCCTATGAGTAAGGGGCACAGCTTGGTATGGTTTCCTCCAAAATTAGGGTTTCTGAAATTAGGGTTTCTGCAGAATTAGGGTTTCTGAAAATTGGGGTTTCAGCAGAATTTGGGGGCGGTAGAATGGTTAGGAGACTCCATATTCATTTAGAAGAGAGAGATAGAGTGAAAAGGTGAGCAACTGGAGGCTTAACTGTGAAAGGAAGAATCTTCAAGCTTTCCATTGGAGCTGGGAGCAAGAGGGAATGAAAATCAGCACTCTCACCAAGCAAAAAGTTAGAGAGAATAACAAAAATAGGCTCTCTTGAAGGGGGGCGCCTATTTCTAGAGAGAGAGTGTAGAGAGAGGTAATTTTCAAAATGAGTAATAGCATGGTGGCAGGTCCTCATACTGCCACCCAGTCCATAACCATCCCTTTTCCACACAAATTTAGTGGGAAGGGTGCCTGGACACTCGCCTAGCCGACCGGAAGGGAATTCTAGTCTATTCTTACTTATAGTTTGTCCGCCCGAGCTTTAATGAAGTGTGGACGCCCAATCTCACTTATAACTTGGGCGGACACACTTATTAAAGTGTGGACCTGCAAAACAAAGAATACATTGCTTTAACTCATAAAAGAGTAAAGTGGTGTACTTACCACCTGTCTACAGCCCACAAACGAGGTCAGAATACAGTTTCACTCGCACGGTTCACAAGAGGGCGTCCCCTACATGTGAACTACACAAACAAATCTTGCATGCAATCAAATAGTTCATGCAAAGACAGGATTTTTAACTTGCAAACATGTTATGCAAGGATGCATTGAACAGTCTCCCTATTCATTTAGCTTGTAGTCCGTGGTACCACACTCTGGATTTGGGCGCAGATACACAATCCCAACCCATATATCCAGCCTACTGGCTCTCGGTGTAGACATAAGTCCCCAACCATAAGATGCCAGTCCATCCTACAGAACTCGTCCATAGGCCTGAAGCGCAGAGAATGCCCAAATAGTGACAGTAGCCGTCTTGTCCAAAAGCTTTGCCATCCACCAATTACTTGTAGTCTCTTTAAGATGCATACCCACATGCTTGAGCATAGATTTCTCAGTAAGTCCTCAGTGCAAAAGTCTATTTCAAATTGCCTTGTGAAAGCAAGTGCCTTGGTGGTATCCAACTTTCCATTATAGCTCTCGAATTTGATGTCCTTGTGCCTTGACTTGAACTCTTTGGCCTTCTTGCTGTGGCGAGCATCCCGACGCTCTAAAACATCATCCTCTTCGTCATGTCTACGATGGCGACAGTGCCCAGGTCTAGGGTTGGTTTCCCGTGCAACACCCTCCACTCTGGATGGAACTCTGGGAGCAGGAACATATCTAGAAGGTGGAGATACCACCGACAATGCATGAAAATCTTTTGCATCTCTCACATGGGCTGAAAACTCCTCATCATCCCCTCGAGCTACATGTCAATATATATCATCTCCTCGGCCTGCATGCCCCCTCATATCTGTTCCATGGGTTGCAAGCCCCGTCATAACATCTGTTCGGGCTGCATGCCCGCTTACATCACTCGCTCGTGCTGCATGCCCTCTTACATCACTGGTGCGGGCTGCATGTCCTCTCACATCATTGGTGTGGGATGCATGCCCCCTCACAACATCATCTGAATTCCCTTCACGAGATAGCCTGCGAGGTTGCCGTGTGAAGACGCACTTGCCCTCGTCATTGGAAACAGCATCGCCATGACTTTTCAAATAAGCAACAACCAACTCTCGAGGTTTGTCAATTCCCATCTGTTGGGCAATTGCATCAAAAGTGACCACATCAGCCTTGACATGAGACTTTGATTCAATGACCCTCTGTACATCTGGGTCCCTTTGCAAAGCACGGAGCTCTTCAAGCTCATTCATCAAGGCATCAATATCTTGCTGATCTTCAGTGCTGGCAGACAACGGTGGATCGTTATCCGCCAAAGCCTCAACATGGTCCCTGTCTCTATCCTCTTCCCGCATGTGGTGATTACGGGTGATAGAGTCCTTCAGAGAATGATCTGACTAGCTGGCCATAATGTGTACCAGATTTTCAGAAAAAGGAATTTCCGTGCCTCGGAACCGCTCTCTACCAGCTTCCCAAGTATGATACTGAATATATTGCAAAGGTACAATAGTGTCCCTACACAAACAGGAGGGCCACGAAGTCTTTCCACACGTTCACTGTCCCTTAAAATAGAAGTAACCTCTTTCGAGGCACGACGATAAGACGAGGGCTACCTCATAATCCCAACCTTCTCTCACGGATGTGACTCCTTACAGCCATATCCAGCATCATATAAGGCACAAGCTTTGTAGAAAGCCTAGCTCTGATACCAATGTAAACGGAAGGGCAACTGTAACATGGAAATCTTATCAATCAAGAAAACTGAAAAATACACATAAGCATGCCAGATAAAAGAAAGATGACAACTCTGCACAGTACACCACACTAGGGCACAGAAGATGGGCTGACCCCCCCCCCCCCCTCTTCCCCCTCTTTATGGTTAGATTACCAAAAAGGAGTTTGCTTCCAAATACAACTGCATGGGTGCCCAAGGATTCTCCACTGGCTAGCACCTATCTCTTCCAGTACAGGATGAAAGCAAAACAAAAACACATGCAGAATTCGTTAACGATCAACCGAAAAAAGAGGGCACTTCCAGCATCAAGCACATGCAAGACAACTATGGACAGCCCATAGCACTCCCACATCAGCCTGGAACAACCCTGCATCTTCACCTTCCTCCTGTATGGCTCATAGAACAAGTCAACCAGCCTTGAGAGGCTGTTTACAGCAGTCGACCAGCCCTCAGTAGCCACAAAAGGAAGCAACCAGCAGCAGTACACAAGCCTGCAAGTCTCTGGTCAGTAGAGAACCTGTCTAGATGAAACGACCAGCTCTTCTCCCTTGTTTTTGGACCTGACCAGCCACTTTTCAGGGCTGTAAACCAGTCTGCCAGCAGTAGGGAAACCTCCCGTCGGAGCCGGCGAGCATCTCCCACACCCCTGTGGGTGTTTGTTGCGGTAGATGGCTGTAAACAGCCTGTAGGACCAGTCGACCAGCTCCCATGCACCTAGAAAAGCAGGTGCCTACCACAAATCTGGAGTTTTTCTCAATAATAGAGCTCCTCTGCCAATAATAGCTGTAAAGTGTGCTTTTTAGGTCCAGAAGGGGGCACCTGCTTGAAGATGGCCCAAATATTGTCTAGAACCCGTCTTTTGGCCACCATGTGTATTAAATAAGTCCTGCCGGGTGTGTACAACTTATAAGTTGTCCGGTCACTTATAAGTGTGTGTGAACCTGCACCCATAATTATTAGTGTGTGAAATAATAAAGCTGTAAATTGGGTTTTTGGGGACACTTACCACTTGCAAAAACACATGTAGACCACCAGGTGTGCACATACATGTCCACAGGGTGCCCAGGCGTCCCTTGCCCTATGGACAACGCATGCAGAAATCTTAGGCATTGTCCAGGCAAACAAAACAAGTCATCCAAAGGTAAAATTAAGGTCATGCACACACCTGAGTGCAGTTAGACTTGAAGAAACACCCATCTGCTCAGTTGTATCAACTAAAATGTCCAGGGCTCATGATCCTTCCAGAACCTTCCGAGAACATAAATACAGAAGATCTCCAGGATAGCTAGTCCGAGGGAATCACATCATGTCAGGCTCCATGAGCCATACATGTACACCATGTCAGGCCCCACAAGCCACACATGTACTATCATGTCAGGCTCCATGAGCCATACATGTATTGTCATGTCAAGCTCCATATGCCACATAGACACACCATGTCAGGCTCTACCAGCCATACATGTATGTCATGTCAGGCTCCATATGCCCTCCTTCCTCCCTTCTTTCACTTCCTCCCTTTTTTCCCTTTAATCCCATAAATCTAATCTCAAATTCATTATTCCACAATGTCTTACCACAATAAAAATGACCATACCTGGAATGTGTAGGATGACATCATATTTTGAAAGATAGATACACACACACACACACACTTTTTTTTTTGTAAATCCATGAACAGTATATTATCAAAGAATTTTACATGAGAGTCTCCAAAACGGAGAGCCTCAACGGGAAATCAGAAGCAAAGAGAAACTATTTCCAGGCATGACTGATGAAGATCTCCTTGGTGGCAAGCATCATAAACAAATTGCCTTAAGGAGCTTCTAAAATACTGATAAGATTGCAAAAACGGTTTCCCAAAATATCTCATGTTGTGATCCTGCCATATGGTCCAGAAAGCCCAATATCTGACCCAGTACAAAAGTAAAGAGTAATGGACCGTGGCTATAGGGAGTATGCCAAAAAGCCAAAAGTGTTTCCCAAAAAAAGAGTTAGGGAAACGAAGGCGAAGTAACATGGAAATTTTGCGGATGAAGGTCTTAGTGCTGGAGCACGTCCAAAACAAATGAGGCATCGTTTCAGAAGGGGCCATGCATCGAAGACAAGAAGCAGATGCAATCCTTCGTTTAGCAAGAGTGACCCCCACAGATAAGGAACCTGTAAGACAACGCCATAGGAAAAGCTTTTGCTTGAGAGGCAATTTACTCCTCCATAAATTGCGAAGATTCTTTCGCCACCAAGCAAGTGATTTTGTCATATGCCAAAGAGAATTAGCATGTGAATGAATCCATGGTGATGGCTGGAGGAGAGAGTATGTCGTCCTAACCGTTAGGTCAGAAAGAATAACAGGACGAGAATTTGAGCTCACCTGGTGTAACTGACAATCCTGTAATCTGTCCCTGTTAGATAAAGGAGGGATGGGAAGAAAAGGCTGCAACAAGTCAGCAATTTTTCTCCAAATGAACCTGTGATGCATGGCTAGTGGATAGGAAGCCATAGCCTGAGGGAAGGAAAGCATTTGACCAGTAGCATCAACAACATCATTTATGCACCTAATCCCCAATTTGCTGAGATTGTATGCCCGAATCGGCTCTTGCAGGGCCAATGGAGAATCAAAAACAGCACTCCAGTAAATGCTTTCCTGCCGAAGGGAATTGGCATGAGACAAAAGGAAGGGTGCCCAATGAGCATGCGAAAGGACCTGTTTCCAATTGCAAATAAGTGAAGTGGCAAAAGGGCAACCCGGGTAGAACCTACAAATCTGCCCAAAATGACCTCCCAGTGATCAGTGATCCATGCACCATGTGCAGAAGTGCGTAAGGCCGTGCACATGGTTGCAAGCATATGAGTCCATGGTTGCGTCTGACGAAAAAAGGTGAGTAGGAGAGGAATTTTCCTTGCCAAGACATGATGCGCAATATTCAGCACATTCAATCCGCCATGCATCCTCGGGGAGCAAACTTTTGCCATCCGCATAAGTCTTAAAGCTTTAGCAGAAGACTTTGTTTTCCATAACAGCTCCATAGCCCGAGACATGAAAGCAGATGGCTCAAATTTGGGATCAAAATCATGTCCTAATGCCATGGCCAACACTCAAGATCACCATTGCCTTGATTTTTGTCATCAACTTGAATGATTTTTTCATGTTTGAACTTTGTACCAAATTCTTCAAGAAAATCTTGGAAAAATCAAGAAACTCAAGAAAGATCAAGAAATCCAAGAATTTCTCAATTTTTCTTGAATAAAGTTGAAGATGGTTCAAAACTAAGCTATGAAACAAAGCAATAACTAGTTTATCCTAGAATCAGCTTGGATTAATCTTAGATTAGCCTAGAGTAGGGAGATTAGCCTAGGTTTAGACTATTGACATAACTTATAAGAGACCACATTGAATTCATTTCAATAAAAACAAAATACATGTAAGATATGATGATATCACAAATCACATGGGTGATCACTGATGACTAAACAGAAATCAAAAGGATCACCACGTGGGTGATGAGTTGTGACTCAAAATCCAAGATCAAAATAAATAACATGTCCAAAGTTCAAACTAAATAACATGTCCAAATAAAATGATGCTGGCAGCTGCTAGCTACTATCTGCATCCTCATGCTCATCCTCATCTGCATCGTCTGCCTCTGCAGCCTCACTCTCAAGGTCAGTGCCGGTAGCCGAGTCCTCAAATGCCTCATCCTCTAGAGGTGCAGGTGCACCACTACTACAAGCCTCTCGAGAAGATCGTGTAGTGCGAGCCGGAGCCATGACCTCCTCATAGAGCATAGAATAGATGTCTCTCTCCTTGAGGAATGTCGGGAATCTCCTTGCACTTCATGATATTAATCTTATCTGGATTCACTTGGCGAGGCTCAATGGGATGACCCTTTTGTTCTAGCAATCAGAGATTGCAATGACAAAAGACAAGCCTCTCCAATTGTGCTGTGGAGAGTCTATTTCTCTTTTTCGTGTGAAAAAGAGCCCATGTACTCCAGCTCCTCTCACAAGGCCCTGAACTGCAATCCTGGGAGAGAACTCTCAATGCAATCCGTCTCTAAATTGTACAAAAAAGAATGTTAAGTTAGAGTCAAAAAGAGAGTAGCATTTGGATGTAGATTTTGAAAGAATAGGAGACAAAGATACAAGATTCAAGAAACAAGAACCTTACCAAGTTGGGTGTCCCAATACCGTATTTCTCCCACCAAGACACTGGCTCCAACTGTCTCCCCCTGAGCAATGCAGTAGCTCGCCCAAACATATAGCTACCGTTGCGGTAAATGAGAAGCTCATCCTCAAGCTTTCTCATAAGCTGTATATCACCTCCCAGTCCCACCAACTTGGTAATGTACTCGGTCCATCCTGACTCTAGCTCCTCATTGAGGTATTGCTCCTCATTCCTCCAAAGGGGATGCAAAATGTGAGCAACACCATGGATTGGCCTATGAAACCAATCCCAACGCGGATTCGAGATCTCCTTAATATCTTGAACTCTACATGTGACATACATAAGAGATCAAGATTTATAGAATAACTTATAGGAAGACTCAAGAGAAAGACTCAAAGACTAAAGTTAAAGCCCAAGGGTGAGCACCTGTCACGCGACAAGGTAGTGCAATCATTGAGAGCTTCACCAATTCTATCCATGAACTCATAAAGCAACCCAATGGTACTCCCCTCCATGTCTGTGAGCCAAAGGACACTATACATGGGCTGAAGTGCCTTCACAAGTCCCTCTGCATCTTGCCACCGAGTATCTCTCATGACCATACGAGAGAATGCTATAGACTTGGGCTCATCCTTGTCCTCCCATGTTGTCCATTCACGACACACAATAGTGCGTAATAAGCCATGTCACACTCTCACTAGTCTCTCCACCACAATAAACATATATGCAAACCGAGTTTTGGAGGGCTTTAGAAGCTCAAGATCACTATTGGCCTTGTACATGGTCAAAACCTTTGGCCTCTTTGTGACAAAGTTCACCATGGTAGATGCAGCTGAAAAAATACATTGCTCACCCAATCAAGCTTCCCCACATCCTCAATCATCAAGTCAAGGCTGTGCGCTGCACAAGGTGTCCACACAATCTTGGGGAACTCCTCAACATCCTGCCCATGGATACACAATTGGACCCATTGTCCGTGATCACCTGCACAATGTTATCAGGCCCAATTTCATTGATTGCCTGGCACATGTGGGACATAATGAACTCCTTTGTAACCACTGTCCCTGGCACCGATGCATCTATGGCACAAATGAACATTGTGCCTTTGCAGGAGGATACAAGAATGTTGTACACATTTCTCTTCCGCACATCTGTCCATCCATCACAAAGCAAAGTACAACCATACTTTGCCCAAGTGGCCTTGAGAGGCTCCATCTCCATCTCCACAGCCAGTTGCTCCTTGCGAAGCTCAGTAGTGTGCAATGTTTCGTAGGACGGGCCATCCCACTGACACCCAATGCGGGAGATAGCCCTGATTGCCTTCTTCCATTGAGGAGTCTTGACAATGTGGAAGGATAATCCACTTTGAATAAACAACTTCATCAACTCCCTCGTTGCCTCTTTCATGGCAGCCTTTTGCATCCCTGCCTGCACATGTCCTTTCTTGAACACTGGAAGACTAGTTCTTTTGGCTCGAGGTGCCGAGCTAGAACCACCTGCAACACCACCTGCAACCTCACCACTGGTATCTTCCTCTTTGATACTGCGAGTCCTCTTGGAGACTTTGACGTGCTTCAGGCTCTCCCAGATTGGGGATATCCTCAAAGGGGATACCTAGCTGCATGGCCTTCCAAGCCTTTAGGCTATCATAGATTTCTTGTGACACATGCTTACATGGCCCGATGCCAAAACCCTTTGTTTGTGACAAATGTGCCTTCAGCCTGGTGACACTGCCATGGTGCTTATTAGCACAAAAGTTGCATTTCCACTTTCCGGAGCCCGAGCCACCATATCTCGACTCAAAGGTGACATTGTTCCAAAGAGAATCACTTGTTCGAGGCATCCTACAAGGCGGGGATAAATGCAGATTGTTGGCCCTACAAGTGTGACACAGAACATAAAGTAATCTCATTATATGATTCATGATTTTAACTATCATCTTGGCCAACAATAGAGCAAGGGGAAGAGAAGGTAGATAGCCTTAGGCCTCAATAGAGCAAGGGTGGAAGATATGCCATAAATATTGATGGAAGAGAAAAAAGCGTGCTACTTTGTGAGTCGTGCTGCAGAGAAAACCAACATAAAGCAAAACATGACATTACCCCTTTAGAAGACCTCCACAAGGCCCAAGGACACCAAGGAGCAGGTGGGCTGAGTCGCTGACACAGGTGATGGCAAGCTGGCACACAAAACGGCGAAAACGTACAGGCGGCCGCCACTGGGAAACGCGAACAGAAAAGGTACACCGTACGGAACGATTCGATGCGACGGGTTGTAGGTTTTTAAAATATGCATGATGAATAAGAAACGCGTTTCGTATAGGACGAAACGTTTTGTACGTTTCAAACCTGTACGAAACGCGTTTCTATGCAACACTGCCCGACAGACCGATCGGTGAGCTTGCCGCGCATATTGTACCTGCAGCTCGACTGGTATCTTGGCTGTCAGCCTGCCAGGTGGCACCACTACAGGTGAGGTGCGTCACACTTGTCCGTGGACAAGGGCTCACAAAATGCACAATATTTGGCTTCAGGTTGTTGCACCTGTCTGTACAGTATGTACATGTGGTGTCCAAGTGTGGGATATGCATGGACAACAGCCCTGTGCAACTCAAAGCTCATTGCTTACCTCCTTTTTAGGGGCTCACAAGCAGCCTGTGAATGGATATGTCAACTTGCATCAATGGAGTATGATGCACGTGACTCCTCCATTATGCCCGGTCTTCTGAAACTCAGCAGGGTGTTGTATTTTGAGTGTTGGGTCTCTTACCTCAGACACTAAACCTGAAGGTCATTCAAAAGAAAGAAAAAGGTTCTTACATAGTCGATCATACATGCCCTTTTTACGGGCTCTTCTGTACTTGTTTTTGCTTAGGTTGGGGGTCTCAAGGAGCACTTGCTTGCATATATTTACTCCATATGCGGGGTCTGTGAAGAATATGGGGGTGCTATTACAAATAGTAGTTTTGGACAAGTTTTTGCAGGCAAGTTTAATTGCTGATTTTGTAACCCTTTATCATCTGACCTTGTAGGGAACCATATACAAGCCTTATCCGTGAGGCCATTCGTGTACGATATACTCTGCTACCATACTTCTACACCTTGTTCAGGGAGGCGAGCACAACTGGTGTTCCGATCATGCGCCCCTTGTGGATGGAATTTCCAGAGGAGGAAATGACTTTTGCAATGGACAAGGAGTGTATGGTGGGAAGTGGCTTGTTGGTTCATGGTGTCTACACAGAGGTTTGTGTTAAATTTTTGAGAATGGATATGCAGTAAGCATTGTTTGACCTCTGTTCTGGTTCAAATCTCTGAGGTGCTTCATGGTGGCATCTATGTATGTTGTTATGCTTGATAATAGGGAGCAACTTCGGAGACAGTCTACTTGCCTGGTGTGGAACCTTGGTATGATGTGAAGACTGGTGCTACTTACATGGGAGGTGATTATCATAAAATACCTGTCACAATGGAGGCAATACCTGTATTCCAGAGGGGTGGTACAGTAATACCAAGGAAGGACAGGCCTCGACGGAGCTCCACTCAAACTTTGAATGACCCCTATACCTTGGTAAGCAAGCCTCCCCTCATTTTCAAAGGTTCTCTCAACTTGTCATTATGAGTACTCTCAGTTGTATCACCTGTAAACTAGTTGTGATGTCTTCTGTTTTTCACCAAGGGATATGACATGGGGCTTGCCAAATCGGCATGCCTTTTACTGCCTCCAATTAGGGCTCACCAGATCTGGTTTTTGGTCCCCAGTTAGCAAGAGCCTGTTAGTCCTTGCAACGTCCACTGCTGCATCGAAGGGGGATCAACTGTCAAACCCCTGACTTCTTGCTGGGACTCTGACCCCATAACCACTCTGTCAACATGCTTAGGGAGACTGATGATACTGCCTCCCCATCTTCCCCTTTTCCCTCCCCTTCCTCTCTTTTCAAAGCATCATTGAGCTTGTTTATTTGTCAAATGATTCGTTACCAGGTTCTATTTGCCTTTTTCAAAATCCTGGGATGATGTGCAGGTTGTGGCCTTGAATAGCTCATATGAAGCTGAAGGGGAGTTATATGTAGACGATGGAAAAAGTTATGACTTTGCAGAAGGAGCCTACATTCATCGCAAATTTGTCTTCTCTCAGGGCCGCCTTACATCATCCAGTTTTGGACCAAAAAAGAATGGAAAGGTGTTCATCTCACCTTGTTTGGTTGAAAGGATCATTGTCCTTGGTTTGAGGACCAAGGACTTGGCAGGAGCTAAGCATGCTTTTGTGGAGCCTCTTAACAGAAGAGTCGAACTTGAGGCTGGTTCTCTGTTACTTCGTTCAGGAGCTCAAGTTAATGCGCACATCATAAGGAAGCCTAATATTCCAATTGCTGAAGATTGGTCTATTAAGCTTATTTAGGACCTGAGGTGGTTATTCAATAAATAGTTTATATATTAACTTTTCAAGGTATGGACAGGGTAACTGTCTTAAGATTGGGACAGGTTTTGATTGATCCCTTGGCCAAACTTAAAGCACCAAAAGATTCATGACAGAACCATGAATGCTTTGAGCTCTTTTTAGTAGTTCTAGCTTTCTACTCACATCAAGAACTTCTTCTTTGGAAGATCATTGTGGTCACAATTTGTCAAGCCTGTGTGGCAAGAGAGAGAGAGAGAGAGAGAGAGAGAGAGAGAGAGAGAGAGCGCATGAGCATAAATGCAAAGAAGCAAAATTCATGGAACGCAAGTAGACTAGTCTCTGCATTGACTCAAGGAGCACAGGTGAGAAGAAGCAAAAAAAGAACATCTACAACACTGGAGAACATTAAGATATCAAAATGTGTGTGTGTGTGTGTGAGAGAGAGAGAGAGAGAGAGAGAGAGAGATTAAGCGTCTACTAAAGACCCAATGGGCCTATGAGACCAAAGTGATACAATAATGTCCATGGCATATCTCATCATGGAATGGAAAATAAAATAGAAAGAAAACATAAATATAGCTATCTCACTAGGGTGATACAAAACTGTCCATGGAAACTCATCATGGAATACTAAGAACGAAAAAACATGGGAGCAACATCAGCTCCGAGTAGATCGTATACCACTCTCCAAAATGTCAAGCATGCGGCGGACGAGTATGGCCGAGAGGTCTCCCTCAGCTATGTCACGTGGAAAGGTAGCTCGATGGGGGTGGAGCATGTCCTAGATTTGGAGTTGATGAGGTGATCGTGGCTGGTGGGGGTTCAAGGGCGTTGGGCATGTTGGAGTGTAAGGCTCTGTCTACGGTAACTCCTCTCGGGTGAGGCAGGTCCAAAGCATCTCGTGGAGGGTCCACAAGATCCACTATGTAGGTGTCCTCCACCTCTCCTGGGTCCAAAAGAAACTGGTTGGTTGCCGAGGGAGGGGGCGGGGTGGTTGGGGCCTGTGTCTCAAGAAGGTGTCCTTATGTTTGCGGAGCTCAAGCAAGAAGAGGCCCAGGCTACGCTAGTCCTGGAAGTCAATGATCCTGGAGAGGACCAAATCCCAATCCCTCACAAAATAGACAGTGAAACCTCTCGCAGATCTTATAGTATATTGGATGAATCCATCCTCAGTGAGTGTGAGGAAATGGTCTCTGTAAAAGTGCATCTTCGTGGGGAGCTCCGGGAGTGTGATCCATGTGCAATATGTGTAGAGGCTAAGAAGATCTGATCGGATAACCCGATTGGTATCCTTGTGAGATAGCCGGAGAAAAGGGGAGTCCAAACTGTATTGAAGGGGGGGGCAGGCAGTCCATGTAGAGCCCATATACTGAGAACCAAGTGGAAACTAGTGCATACCATACTCCAGAGTGCCCCTCAAGTGCTAGCTATCTGGAGGACTCCAGGGCAAGCCTCGGATACTTGTGGGGATCCATGTGATTGATGCAATGGAGGTATGTGAATGTCTGGAAGAGTGCCTTCACTATCATCGGGGCTGCAGCAAACTTTGCCTGGATAATCTGGTGTGGGACTCATGGTTTGCTGCGGATCATACGGGAGAACATCATGACCTGGGGCCTCTCAACTCGCTGCCAATCCTCATCGGATAAATTTGGCCCCCCAGAAAGTTGCTCCATACATCAAGGCTGGTGTGACGAGGGTGTCAAAAAAGCCAGCCCTTTGTCCTGGGCTCCTGGAAATGTGCCTGGAAGCACTGTCACTCAAGTAAGCTCAAGGTTGCATATCCCTGCGTCACTTTAGCATGTGCTACGAGAAGCATGGTAAAGCGTGGGCCATTGAAAGTGGCACTAAGGTAGACATAGGAACAATCTCCACAAGATCCCCTCTATATGTGAAGCTCAATTTGGTTTTGGCGGGGCGAGAGGTATTGAAGACCATACCTTGGTTTTACCAAGGTTAAAAGAGAGGTCTTGTTGAGTACAAAAGTCATGTAAGGCATCCAACTGTCTCTGAAGCCCTTCGGCTGAGTCTAAGAGGAGGACGATGTCATCTGCATAAAGTAGTATGGGGATCAATATGCCTGCCAGTATGGGACCAGCCCTGCCTAATACATCAATGAAGCTCGAGATCTCATCAATGTAGAGAAATGGCAAAAAAAAAAAAGGGAAAGAAATGGGGATTCTATTTTAGAAAATATTACATATCACGAATTTCTCTCTTTTTAGATAAGGTAGGCCAAATTTGTCTAAGGCCTATCTTTTTACTAAGGCACGCCAAACAAGCCAATGTGCAGTATGCAATGAAGTATTGAAGCATTAAAAAAGAGCAACTTGAGGTTTTCCTTGATTTTGTTTTGGCACTTTGTGTGTTATTGATCAAGTTGTCGATTAATCCAATTGAACCTTGAAGTTGGCCTGAGTTAGTATTTAGTACAAAACTTTACCCAAGTGGATTCTCGAGTCAATTGTATTTGGAAATAGTTTCATAAGTTTCCTTGCCAATTTTACTCTCTCCTGTGCCCACATAGTCCTTTTTGGTGGTTAAATATCTAACTATGTTCTTCCAATATTTTTTCTCCACAAGCTTGCAATTGCTCCCTTGCATAGTCTTTGCAATATCTATTATATTGTAAAGGTAACAAAGACATGCAACATCAATCTCCTTACTATTGCTGCATGCGTAGCGACGTGATGAAGTGCCAAGAGATGGGTGGTTATTTTTTGGATGAAGTGGGAATCAAAATTTGTGTGCTTGGTGCATTTGAATGCATATGGAGATAATTTAGAATGTT
Organism: Cibotium barometz; assembly: GCF_041138505.1. Classification (NCBI taxonomy): domain Eukaryota; kingdom Viridiplantae; phylum Streptophyta; class Polypodiopsida; order Cyatheales; family Cibotiaceae; genus Cibotium; species Cibotium barometz. The sequence continues at coordinate 35,391,779 of NC_141061.1, read as the reverse complement.
TTGGGGAGAAGAAGGTTGTGAGATGTAGGATTCTAATGCTCTATGAGATTATAGGGGGTTATTATTGCATATGTAATAATAATATTAAAGAAAGAAGCAAAATTTCCATGGTAAGGATGAAGGGTAAAGGGAACCAAATCTATAGACGACATGAGTAGCAGATGTCTTATGTGCACAAATCTATGGTGGCCTTGAGGATAAGACAAAAAGCCTCATTACAATATGGTGTCTCTTTCCCATAGGATTGTTTAGATGTTGCGAGGGTCATGAGAAAATGAACTTTTGTGAATTTCTTCTAAGACAACAATAGTTTTTTTGGTTAAAGCTATTGATGTCATACCAAGATCAACCTAGCCATTTGGAAAGAGGACACCATATCCAACACCACATTGTAAGGCTCCCTTCTATAACTCAAAATTCATGGTCGAAATATCCAATTTTCATATGTGAATGAAGCTCTAATTACTAGAACATTGATATGAGGCACCAACACTCTTAAATAAGTATTGCAATAATTGAGACATAGAAAATTCACACACTCTTAAAATAATTTTCATAAGAGTGTACTTTAACTATGGAACCTCAATTCTCATTCACATTGTAATTAAAACATCCACTATTTATAAACAAGAGATACCCTTCATCAAATGATCCAAAGGTACTTCAAAACATTGCCCAAACACATATGAATGATACACAAGATTCAAACTTTCATTGATCACCTAGGTCTATCTCCATAGCGAGTAACTTGTCTCACTCTCACTCTCCAATAGAGCCCATAGAGTCACTCACTCAATGGTCAGTCTCCATAGCGACACAATACAACTTTTGCAGAAGGTGTATCAGATTTCCCGCCACAGTGGATAGTCCATCTCACTCTGACTCTGACTCTGACTCTTAATAACAATGCTTTGAATTATAAGGACAACACTTGGTCACCTTACTCACATTCCCATGATCATAATAAAATTTCCCAAGTACAAGTGGTGGATGCAAGTGTCACATCCTTCATCAAAAAGATGAAAGTGTCACATCCTTCACCAAAAAGATGGAGGTGCTTGAAAAAAACTATGACCACCCCATCTTCTACCCATATCTAGATTTTGGTTGGGTTTCTTCACCAAATCTTTGAGAAAATGCCTTCTTGAAGTTTGAGAGAGGAGCTTTGTCTCCGACCATTCTTGGAGATCTTCTTGGAGGAAATCTAGATATTTTGGAGATCTTCTTGGAGGAAATCTAGATAATACTACTATGCAATCACACATGCAAGTGTGTTGATCTAGACAAAGCCTTTCACACATGAGGGAATACAACCCTTGTCAACAATTGAGAATGAGACTTGAATGGTTGATTAGAAATGCCATCACATCATAAACGCAACTTTCCCCACAACTTTAAAGCTTGCACAAAAACCTCTTGTCTTATGAAATTTGGTGCAAATTGGGTGAGCCTAAACTCACAAAAACTCAGCCTTTGATGTCAAAATTGTTAAGATTAAGGGGTTTTTGTAAATATCTCTTTCCACATTAGAACCAACCTTGTGAAAGGACTCAAAATTTAAAAATGTCAAAGAAAGTAGCATATAGAGTGCAAAATTTTAAAATTGAGCAGAGAGGCCAAGACCAGTGTAATAGTAAGATGTACAAAGCCATGAAGGACCTCTACATGGCACACTACTCAGTGCTCAACACACAAATACAGACTCCCCTGCCTCAACAGTCCTCTTAGCCCATAACATAAGAACGAAAAAGTCAAGAAGATTAGTTACATAGGGGAAGAATGTGGAATTTGTTAAGGTATGAACAGATTATGTGATTTCTAGGGAAGCCATAACGGCAGGCATAGAGTGGATGGAAGAGAGAGGCTAGGGGCGCACAAAATAGACCTATTAGGCTCTGCAATAGAAGTAGCAATATACACTATATCAAGTCTGCACTCGGTTGCATGGGACACAATCAAAGCTTTAGGCATGTACCCTATGTGGATGATGATGAAGATGAAGACGATGCTCACTATCTCTTTGAAAACATGAAGCCCAAAAATGAGATAAGTAAGATAAGGGTCAAAAGGCAAGGGCAACAAAGACAAGGGTCAAAAAGCAAAGACAAGGGTAGTAATTGTGAGTAAGTAATTGAGTGGGATGGAGAAAAGAAAAGTTCATGGAGCTTCCACCATTATCCCTACATTGGTCAATGGCATAAAGAAGAGGAGGATATCAGTGCCCCCATACAATGTAGTTGACAACCCCATTGAGGAACATTATGGTTTTGCATCCTAGAGGGGGAAAAGCCACATTTTGAGAAATGCACAAAAAATTTGGCCATGCTCTCAAATATACGAGGATCAATCCAAGTCACATGCCAATCACAAGAAGATGGACTTAGAAGGAGGTCAGTGAAATGCAGGGAAAGAAAAACCAAGGAGAAATCACTCTTAAGATAGTCTCCATATCACCTTTCCTATAGCAACGACGAATATTTCATATGCCCAATACTGTAAGTTGAATACACTAGTAGCTAATAAATATGACACTTCTTGTAAGTGTAAACAATGTAAACTAATCTTCTTTAAAAATGGTCTCATATGCATGCATGTAATATCATACATTCCCTCAGGCAACTTTATCATATTTCCATAACCCTTAGGAGATAGAGGAACACAAAATTCTGGAGAAAATGACTAAGTTCATCAATGACTATATAAGATTGGACCCAACAATGCCTACAATCCAATTCTTCAAGTTGATCCACATGCTGGGTTGATACCACCAATTGCATTGTGTTTAAACATGGAGTCAACTCTTCCACAAGTGATGGCATCTTTTACAAGCTTTGATTCTTTGTCAATCCTCTAATTTAAGAGGGAGCCTCACTCACAATTGTGCCTCATCATAAGCATGCTTTGCATTAGATATTTCAACTCTAGCTTATGATTGATTTTGAGAAATCCAAGATAGGAAGGGGATATATTAGCCACCCCATGGCTGTTTTTGTATTACATCCTTATTTTGGTAAGTGTGATGGTACAACATAGTACTTAATGAATACAAGGTAAGGGTATATAGCTCCAAAGTATAAGTATATGAGCTGAAACCATGGGCTCTACTGTATACATCTATGAGCTTAATATAAGATAGTGGGTATATAGGCTCTACTGTATACATCTATGAGCTTAATATAAGATAGTGGGTATATAGGCTCTAAAGTATAAATCTACGAGCTGAAATATAAGATAATGGGTACACATGGTCTAAAGTATATAAATCTACGAGCTGAAATCACCTTGTAAGTAGTAATTTTGAACCATGGGCACCCTAGACACATCGTCTTGAAGAACGACCACATATATAAAGGCGGTCATGTATATAATACACTTTTGATTAATAAGAAAGGGAAAAAACCCATTATCCAAACTAGAGGGTACTCTCTATTACTCTCTTGTGTGTGATGCTCTCATTGTGTGTGTGAGAGGGTTTTTTTTTTTGCATGATTGAGTGGTAGAGTAAGTTCTTCTACTCTTCTCTATGGCCAGGTGTGGTGAAGATGGAAGCACCCACATAGCCTATCCTCCAAACATTGTGAGAGAGGGATACCTTGTAGAGTAAGCTCTTCTACTCTTCTCTATGGCGAGAGTGTGTTGGGTTAGCGGTGTGGTGAGATTGAAAGCACCCACATAGCCTATCCTCTAAGCTCTTATCCAATGACCGAATTGAGGACCACAACAATGTGACAATGGAGTGGTAACATGAGTATAAGTAGCTTTTGCCATTAGGAGGTTGAGCGATTAGCTTTGAGAGGTAAGTCCCCTAACAACCCTTACATAACCAAGGCTAAACAGATAACCTTGTCAAAGCCCCCCCCCTCCCCAAAAAAAAAGAAAAAAACTAGGAAGCAAAAATGCTATGAGGGGGAAGAAAGAGGGGAGGGGGAGGGGGGGGGGGGGTTTCTTTGAAGGTTTACCACTTAGATGTCTCCAAGCTTCCTTTGAAAACTCCATGTAAGCAAAAGACTTCTTCCCTCCTTGAGGGTTGGGTTTGTTTATATGGAACATTTGAAAGGTACAAAAATTGGCTTGATAGAAAGGATTAATAAGGTGGTGTTTAAAAACTTGCATAAAAGAGGGGTAAAAGGAAATGGCTTCGAGGGCTTCCACAAGGAGGCAATTATTATTGTGCGGTTGCGGGAAGCGACCAGAGAAGGTCGCGAAGAGGAGAAGGGAGAATTACTGTGTAGCGTATCAATGTTGAAAGTAAAGCGAAGAAACAAAAATGAAAATTGTGTATCTTTGAATGCAAATCAAAGAAAAGAAAGCAAAAATGGCAGAGAGCTAGCCAAAAGGTTATGTATGAGCCCTCATCAACCCACACAAGGGAGCCATAAACCCCTTTAGATTCCCTAATGCAAGAGTTGCAGGTTCTCTCTCCTAGGGACATGTAACAACACTCCTCCTTACTAACAATCCATACTATCCAATCATACATCCTTAAAAGGAATGGATGGGTTTGAACTCTATGGAATGAGGCAATCATATAATTCATTAATTGCACAAAAGCTTAGGGCAAACCATTCCATTCTTCATAGTACAATGCTTATATTTTTAGGGCTCTCTCTCTAATTAAGCTTCCTACATGGTGCCAATTTCTTGTGAGATGAAAGAGTCTTGTGAAAAAGTAGTGCCCTATAAGTGTCAATTTGCATTGGGTCTACAAAAAAAATCATAATCATGGCACTAAATCTATTTGCATACATTGATACTAGATAATAAAATAGAATGTTGTTTTTGGAGAACAAAGTTGTTTATGAGAATTGCTTGCATCATGGCTATGCATAAGAGTTTGTGATACCGTCATGGATTTTGTACACCTTAAGCAATCTAATACAAAAATTGGCAACCAAGGTTAAGTGTTATCTTACCTTAGCCTTACCGAATCATGTGTCGTTTTGGGTCTCCACAATGCAACTCCTTGATGTGTGTGCATTAGTTGGTAGAAGACAGGACCTTCATTGAGGTCAAAGACCAACCTCTCTAGAACCTCTCTAGACTAGCCGCTCTTTGCTTGCCCATTGGTTCTTGGGCACCTCCTCATGGATGAGGATGTTGAGCTAGAAGAACCGGCATGTGGCCAGTATAGCGGGGTCATGTGAGCCGTCAATGTATGAACACCATATTCGTGAGTTTGGGAATCTCCCAAGTCCCATTTTTGTAATACTAAAAAGGTGGGACCCGATTAACATGTCTATAAGTTTCTCAAAACCCTATCATGTGACCTATCATTGGAAAGCGCTTGAAAAGAGGGATCTATTAAGCTTTAAAGCGCACAATTTGGAGTAATGGTGTTCAAGTTATGGCAAATCCAAAGTTTTGACCACGTGTCCCAAACTTATGAGAAATTCCCATATTCCCCAATATGGTGTTTATGGGAAGTTGTAGACATGTACTTTTCCTTCCATGAGCAAGAACTTGCGCCAAGGCCACCTTCTTTTGCTTGGCATGAACTTGGGGTTGATGCAAACTTGTCTGGGTGGTGCAGCTTGGGTACTCTCGCCACATTTAGTGGTCGTTGAGGAGATAGGGCACGCACAACTTAAGCTGGACTCCTATGTGACATGTGGTTGTGTAATCCCTTAGATCAACAAAGTGTAGCCATGTACTCTCACCACATTTGGTGGCTATTGAGGAGATAGGGCATGCACAACTTGAGTTAGACTCCTATGTGATCTGCAATGCCTTAGGTCAACAACATCCCAACCTCCTCTGGGTGGCCAATCTTCCATCGATCTTCCATTGTGCAAACACGTGATCCATGTGTTGATTCACCAGATAAATTTTGGCCATGTCGAAGGGTATATCAAGGCTATTATAGAAGTTTCCTTGGAATGTGAGATCTCACATATTGGGTGGGGATATGTGAGTTGCTATTCATGGATAGCAAGGACACCCCTGGGTCCTTCCCATCGTCTTCACTAGCTTCTTCCTAAGTGGTTGATGCAGATGGATTATGGGTAATGGGAGGGTGGGGGAATCGTGTGGAGGAATCCCTTGAAGGATCATGCAAATGGGTTATGGGTATGGGTGGGGTGTAGATTTGGATCTCGAGAAGAGTGGTGGGTGGGGTGGTTGTGGGATTTCTCATGGTGGTGGCTGGGGTTAGGTTTGGCTCCTGGGGGGTGTTTACTTTGTTGCCCAAACTACCAAAAGAGTGTGCCTCATCGGCTTGTGGGCCTTCTTCTCTAGAAGCCTGGGTCCCGATGTGCCCTCTTTCCTAGTTTTTGGGGTGTGTATATTGTATGTGTGGGTAGCAAGTCTAGATGTGCAAGTTTTTATTTTATGGGGAGTGTGCACGTGCATTTTGTATGTTTTGTGGTTGAAGAGCATTGATATGCACATGGAAAGTTAGATCTCAAGATGGGTGTGTTTGTACTAATACCTTATTTAGTTTCTCATAAGCCCATTAGCATTCGTCTCTCCATTCGAAGACAGCTAGCAGTAGCGTATATAAGGCTCTGGCATATACGACATATTAGAAGATAAATCTTCTATAATACCCTACATGCCCCATCATGAATCTCTACACTCCCGTTTGTAGTTGATGTGGGTAGTGGTAACTCCAAGATCATGTGGATCTTATTTTGTTCTCTAGAGATGTCAAAGCACTGTGTCTAAGTGTGACATTGTGTTTAACCCAAAATTTACATTTGAGTGGGTTTAACAAGATGCAGTGGAGTTTATATCTCTTAAACACTAGCCTGAGCTGAGCAAGATGCACTTCCACTTGGAGTGCCCACTAGGTCACAGGAGCTCCAAGATCTTTCGAAGATGCTCTTCAATGAATATCTCCAAGAGCTTTTGAAAGAGATCCTTGAAGATTGTACACATCAAGCGTTGGAAGGTGGTGATTGGCTGGGTTGAGTGTCAACTTAGTTGCAACTTGAGAAGCTATCCAAGAAGTTGTAAGCTTTTGCTCTGGTGAATCTTTCTAACATGTGGTCGGTGTAAGGTAGAGGGTAATGATCGCACATTGTGGTAGCATCATTAGCTTTTTGAGGTTAACACACACACTCTAAGGTTTTTTCTCTTCATGGGAGGAACCACTATGGGTGACAATGGTGGTGTACTCAATTTCATAGACAAATCCCACATTGATGATCTTGTCTAGCTCTTCTTTGACCAGTTGTCCATACTTGAGATTTATAAGTGTTATGGGCTACCACATCTCCAAGAGGGAACTCAACACATTCATCTAAAGGAGGATGAGCAATAGATCACACCTGTCGTAGGGCACTTACCAATGATTCGAACTTGAGTCCCTTGAGGCCTCCAAGCTCGCTTGTTAAGCTCCAACCTCCAAGCTCCACACCTGTCGTAGGGCACTTACCAATGATTCGAACTTGAGTCCCTTGAGGCCTCCAAGCTCGCTTGTTAAGCTCCAACCTCCAAGCTCCACCTCCACACTATCACCGTAGAGTCACTCGCACTGTCGCATAAGGCAATCACTCTCTCTCTCTCACTCTCTCACACAAGCATGAATCCCACAAGGATAAAAGAGGAAAAATGCTAGAATGCTCTCTCTCTCTCTCTCTCCCTCAATCTCTCTCAAGACGCAAGGGAGATGGGAGAGCTCTGTATAGCACAAAGGGGATTGCATCTTTTCATTATGAGAAAATGCCTTATATACATTTGGCCCTTATTTACACTTGGGCACCCAAAACTTACTTACTAGGCCTTGGGTGGCCAATATCTCATAATGTACAACTTTTATAGTGCCGTTTCATGACACCGAGGTCTAAAGACCTGGTCACCGAAGTCATGTTGGTAGACGTTCCTCCTGGATTGGAGCTTTTTGAGTGTTTCGTTGGAATGTTGAGTGTGATCTCTAGAATCCTGTATCCACCATGTCTTCGAAAGTGATATATATGCATGTAGCCGGGAGAAGACATTGCAGTCGGTGGTGGTAGTAAAGCATGATACCCCTGTTAGATGGTCCTTAGTTCATGTCGAACTTCAAGTGTTTTGCTTAATAGCCATCGTAGGGGCTCCTTTGGTTGGTCTATTAGCACCACCAATAATTTCAAAAATTTGACGCTAGCCACAATAGCGGGGTGTGGAATTCTGCGCCATGCTCTTATCCATGTAAGCATCTGCTGTCTTTTTTCCTAAATGTTTGCAAACGTTGCTGGTATGAAAATGGCAAAGTTGTAGCACACATGTGAGTCGCGCCTCTTGGCTTTCTGAAATTCCAGCGATGTCCATCTTCTTTTAATTGGCATGTATAAAGGATCGACCCATAGTGTTGGTGGTGCGCCCATATACACTTGGATGTATTCCAAAATTGCCACGTACTCCTTCCTCCAGTCTAGCTGTATTCCAAAGTCTTCCAGTCGGGGGGGGGGGTGCTCTTCATTGGTGACTATGGTGGCGTAGCCACCTCTAGTGTGCACCGGGTTTTCTTTCCTCCACCTTCGAAAACAGTAGCTGATCATAAATGTAACGATCCGTATCTCCGACATTTTAGTTAACTGAGGATTTGCCACTCTTCCACAAGATCTTGGAACAAGGTTTACAAGACAGGATAGGAAATAACATCCATGTCCATGCTTAGTGCAATGTCCCTTTTGGGAGCAAACAACGACTTTGCAAGAGTAGGTCGTGATTCATCTAGCTCCCCATGGATATGAATCTTTATTAGCTTCATTACGTTGAGGCTGTGGATTCACATGAGACCTACACCTGGCATGGGGAAGTTGACCTAAACAAGATCACCCTTTATGCCAAGATAGTGGCCAATAAAGGTGACAAGGAGCCCACGAGCTCCGCAAGCCAAGCTCTATTAAGCCACCAAAAACACAAGCTCAATAAAGTCAAGGCTAGGGGGCTGAGAAGAAAGATAAACTTAAAGAGCTTGCCGAGCCTCAAGAGGAAGATCTGAGAGGTAAATGTCACATTCTTTAAGTCCTCCAACATCAAGGACATATTGGTAGGTGGTGAGAAGGCTCAAAGAATCCCGCGTGGAGAGCCTCATGCCTCTTATGGCCTCATTGAGGTCAAAGAGAAGCAAATCTCGCTAGCCACCAAGGTGAAGAGCCTAAGCCAATAATTATTTCCAAACCTCTTCCCTGAGAGCAAGAAGAAGATATAATAGCCTTGCTCAAGGAATTTCATGATGTTTTTACCTCAAAATACAATGAAATGAATGGAATTCCTCCAAAAGTGGTGAAACACATCATCATGAAGGTGAAAAACCATCCAAAAAAGAGCTTATTGTTAGTCCCATTTTGGATTAATAAACATGATCCTCCAATTGAGGACATTAATAAGTGTCATGAAACGGCACTATAAAAGTTGTACATTATGAGATATTGGCCACCCAAGGCCTAGTAAGTAAGTTTTGGGCGTCCAAGTGTGAATAAGGGCCAAATGTATATAAGGCATTTTCTCATAAGGTGAATGTGTTGAGTTCCCTCTTGGTGATGTGGTAGCCCATAACATTTTTGGCGCCATTTTGCTGGGGAAACACATTTGTTTCTTCCATCCTCTTGGAGTTTCAGCTCCCATTGCATAAGATTCATGATTGCCCTTGCATTCTGGTAGTGCATTATGTGGAAAATAAATGGATAAGATGTGTGTGGTAGGAATAAATCGTGAGAAATTGGTTGTGATGTGTATGTTTGTGGTGGAGTGGTCTTAAGATAGAGCTTCACGGTTTTTTCTTGTTAATTTTGATATTTGCATCATTGAAAGCACCAACATGAATGAGCAGGTTGGTGTTATGTTTTTCTTCTTTTTCTAAAATTCACAAATATCAAAAACATAAGGAACCATTGACTGTGCCAAGAACTTGCATTCCATTCCTTAGGCGTGCCACAATCAATTTGGGATCAATTGGATAAGTATTACGCACCCAAAATCATGACTTTCGAGACATGGGAAGTTCCACGTGAAACTGCAAAAAAACGTTCATGCCGTGAATATTTTTTGCAACTTCATGCCGCGAATCGCTCGCGAAAGCAGTGCCGTAATTAATGCCAAAAATCGCGGGATTGCCTTGCCAAAAATAGGTAACCTTATCCTGACACTTCTGACACCACAAAGTGCCAAAATTTTTGATCACGTGAAAGTTCAGCAAAACGTTCACGACGTGAACCTTTTCCTGAAAATCTTCACGACGTGAAACCTTTTGAAATTCTTCACGGCGTGAACCTTTTTTTGTTCACAACATGAACTTTTTCTGCAGACTCACGGGCCACAAAGGTCGGTAAGGGAGGGTAGCCTTTATCAAAGAGAGGCGATTTGACCTGAAAGACAAAAATCTTTGAGCACATGAAAGTGCAGAATAACATTCACACCGTCAATCTTTTTTTTGACTTTTCACGCCGTGAACCATTCTCTACAGTTTCACAGCTTCAGAAACAAAGCGATAGAATCAGAAGCAAGATCAAATTGGGTCGACAAGTAGCTTATCAAATCGTACATACATGCACTTAAGATCTGGAAAACTCATCGAGGACAATCTTACACCTGACGATAGTGCATTGAATCACCCAGGATCTTCCTATCAAAGAAGTGTGGGATCAGGACATTCCGCTAGCACACACCTGAGTGTTTTAAGAAACCTGACCACCACTGAAACTATGGAAGAAGGGTTGAGATACGCTGGGTTTGGGGAAGAGGAGAAACCACCCTCCCCAACCACCAGTGGTATCATAGATATTGCCCGAGGATTTTTTGGTCTCCAAACGAGTCACGAAACGAAGAAGTGCAATCTGCGGGCATGGGTTTGTCAACCAGCGCGCTGGACTCCGTCCACGACAAGAAGTGCCCATCCAAACATCGAATTCTAGGTTGTCGAATACCGGCACCTCCCGAATAAGATGGGACATAGAAAGTGCGGTTGGGACAAGTCCAATATTCTTTCCCACCACTGAGGAAGTAGAGTTAGACCTCAAACAGAGCGAGGTGAAACAACAGCTACAAGAATTGAGCTTAAGGAAACAAGATCTCAATACTCGAAGGGCGAGAGCTGAGCAAAAAGAAACGGGAAGTTTTAACCCACTCCAATCAGGAAGGAAGGAACCAGAATTGGTTATGGGAAGAAGTGAGGGAGAAATTCCAAACTTGGAACCCATAAATGAGGAATCCAGAGCAGAGGAAGGGTTCACAACCATAGAATAACCTAGCAAGAGTGGCGGGTGAAGTAGAGGACCTAGCAAGAGTGGTGGGTGAAGTAGAGGACCGTCTATACACCAAAAAGGATATTGAGTAGATGATCGATCACCCTACATTTCTACAAGACATGGAACTTCTGATTCTGCAAAGACATACGGAGGCGAATAATGATGAGTCACTCCAAGGTACAGCGGCTGGACCATCCCATGGACCAGAAATACCTAGAAGAGCCAATACAGGAAGGGGACGAGGTCTAGGAAGGGGGGGAGCAATTCCTCAAAGGCCTAGGATAGATCCAACCATGGACCTTAATGCAGCCACAAGGACAGACCTGCTAAATATGGCAGCAGAGCAGAGATGGGCCGGGGGATGGTCAGAGAACTAGGCATTGCTCTAGAATCCCAACCCTCCCAGATGAAACCACATATCATTTCCAAACTTGTTCAAAAATTCTCTGGGGTGGAGATCCTATTTTTGAATCCACATGTGAAACTTGTGGGCCAGTCAGTGATGTGACAATGATTCATGCCTTCTCACTGACCTTAGAAGGAAAAGCTCATCAGTGGTTCCGAACCCTCAAGCGTGAGGATAAGGTTAACTTCACAAGACTCAAGAACGTTTTTGTGCTGAGTTTTTCCTAAAGTGGTGACAGATGGAGCCTTGTGGCACAGTTACATAATATCAAACAAAAGAAAGTTGAGTCAATGAGAGACTATGTGTCTCGTCTTAAGCACTTAAATTCAATGTGAAAACTTCGGGAGAGGTTAACTGATGATTAGTTATTGCCTTGCTTCCGGAGAACGGTTAGAGACCACAAAATGCATGATTACCTAGTACTAGTCCGACCTGCTACTCTTGATGCATGTTGCAAACTGGCAATCCAATATGAAGATAATATGTTGGAATTACCACAACCGGAAGATGTCAAAACATCTTCAGCAAAACTACGACTTCGCGTGTCTCGAGCCACCAAGAAATTGGAACTCGAAGCAAGCAAGTCGGAAACATGACGGTGGATGAGCTCAGTAATGCCATATTAGAGAAATTGAAAGTAAAAGAGGAAGAGAAACATCTGGGAATGGGCATAATCATCTTTACCCCCGCAGGGAATTGGTGTGGTGTTCTATGTGTGCAGATTAAATCACACTACCACCGAGTGTCCACAGTTAAGAGAGCAAGGCCATTGCTCTATTGTGCCCACTCTGTAAAATTAGGAAATCATGACACTTCAATGTGCAGATATCCAAGATTTCAAAATGTTGCACAGCTACCAGCACTTAGAGCCCCAGTGGCTTTACCTGCGCGCCACCTGTACAGATCACCGCTCTACTGCTACTAACAACCCAACTCTTCCTACTTACCTAGAGGGATGTTCCAGCAGGTACAAGATGCTTCACCTTTGCCAGCACAAGTTCTACTTCCACCACAACTACCACAGGCTAAAATCAATCAAGTATTGATTGAAGAGCCGTCTCACAGAAGATGTTGACATGGTGCGGGAAGTAGAACTTAGCGGAGAGTACTACGAAGAAACGACGGATGTCACGCTGGAATATTATGTCCTACAGAATAACATGCTAGTACCTATGTTTCAAACCGTGGTACAATGGAAGGGCAAGGACATGAACTCGAACCTAAGAAGAGGACCGCTACAATGCTTTGGCTGCGGAGGGCCGCATCGAGTCGCCGAGAGCCCAAACAAGAATATGGTTCATACACACCAACCCTAACAAGTGGAGGCTCCGCCCAATGACATGCCAGTACTCACCTGTACTAAAAGTGGGATTGATCATTTGATCAAGGATTGACCATACCGCACAAGTGGTTCGACTTCTACTACCAATCAGGCCACCATCCGGACCATTAGTGTACAGCTTGGGAATATCACACCACTCAACGTCCTCACAAGAGCTCAAGCTCAATTAGGAGACAAGGGAAAGAACCAAGTGGATGCGACTGTTTCGAGAATTGGTCGCAGGAGAAGAGTGAAAAAAGTGGGTAAGGGTGACACAAGAGTCACAATCCAAGATGGATCCGAAGAAGATACAATCGACACCGGATCCACCCAATCGAAGGAAGAGGGGGATCAAAGGATCAATCACAAGGGGTCGGACCAACAAGAGCAAAGAGAGCAACCAACAACTCCTAAAAGGGGGTCAGTGAATACCCAATGCCGAGGAGGAAATAAGAAAGCTTGAAGACACCAGGGCCTTAGTCGTCAAAGAGTGCCAACGGCCAACCGGGTCAAGGATACAGTTTATCCATGAAACGAGTCAACTAGGGATAGGGAATTGGACGTGCCTACCCCAATTCTAGAAGAAATAGAAGAGGAGTCCCAAGCAAACACACTGTCCAGAATGTTTGAGGAAAATGGGTTGGGTGGGGGAGTCCATCCATTCCTTCCCTATGGAGGAATACGAGACACATACATGGGAAGAACCCTCTATCTCCAAAGAACCCAGAGACATAGGAAGTCTTGCGGGTTGTGCTATCCACGCCTATACAAATGCCATTAGGAAAACTATTATGCAATTCACCAACCCTATGGACATATGTAGTAAAGGAATGGGTAGAAGGCAGACTAAAGCCACGGACTAAAGCCAGCTGCTGATACTATAGATGAGGCTCTGCCACCTCTGGCAGAAAGAACCTTGAGACATACAAGGAAAACCCGAGTTGTTAAGATAACAGATAATCAACTGGGATGCTACTATGAAAGCGATGACACAAAAGCTACAATCCTGATTCATCATAATGGGAACCACGCACTGGCTATCCTGGATGGTGGGGTGGGGGTTAACATCATCACAAAACATTGCTAGGAAAACTGGGGGAAACCAGATCTAAAAAAAGCAAATCTAATCGTCGTTAAAATGGCTGACAGAACGTCTTTGAGGCCCATTGGTTGAGGCCCATTGGGCTTCTGGAGAATGTTAAATTCAAACTCTTTACGTTTCGCTACCATCATACATTTGTGGTCATGGACTTCCTGTGCCAACTTGATTCAAATGACATAATATTGGGGAGACTCTTCAAGAGGGAATCCAAATTGGTGCATGATTGGGCCTTAGATCATGTGTATGTATGTAGGGATTCGCAAATCTTAAAGATTGATCTAAGAACATGAAAAGCACACCCCATGGAAGGGCAACTTTTCGGTCATAACGGAACGGACCACCTCTGTACATATATGCCAGCCCTCGGTGGGAGATCCCAAGGATGAAGAGGAAATGGAAATGTATGCGTCACTTCCTCCTCCAGACTTCAGTGAAAAATAGATGCATGTGTTGGCCACCATTGATGTGATGGCCACCATTGATGTGATGCAACCTAGGGAAATCTGGAACCGTCCCCATGACCTCTATCTGTATGGTTAATTGGCAAACCATTAATGAAGAATTAGAGGAGGAGACATCGAGTACAGAAGGTATCATAGCACAAAGCCGTACCAGTGCTCAACACCTCAAAACGGTGGCGAAAGCAGAAACGATATATAGCCCGACGAAATACCCTATTACGAAGAAAACCCACGGATGCCCAATGGTGGCTGAGATACCTTGAGGCCACTAAGGTACTCTATGAGTTCTCAAAGGATTGGGGTGGGGAGTTGAGTAAGATATCGCTGAAGGGAAGGCACAAGGAGAAAGTCGTCCTTCAAGAGCTAGAAACACCCAAGCTTACAAAAGTTGGGCGCCAAAAACGCAATAAAGCCTTGGCAGAAGCAGAACGTGAGGCTAGAAAGATCATGGCTAAAACCAAAAGTGAAAATGAGGACAAACCAGGCTTGTTGTCAGTAACCTGACCACTTCAAAACCTATACTATTGGGCAAACAGAAAGTGTTCCATCTGACGGCAACAAGGGTGATGGAGGATGGGCTGTCCACATCATACGATGGCCTGGCAGAAGTCAAGGAAGTGGATATTGCGGGACCAAGGGGGAGGAAGCTTGACCCGTATACATTGCTAAGGACTTGACTTGGACTGAAGAGGATGAGCTCATCACTCTCCTTAAGGAATTTAAGGATTGTTTCACCTGGAATTACAAAGAGATGAAGGGGGTACCACCTCAGGTATAGTACAACATACGATTCCAATCATGGAAGGGTCGAGACCAACCAAACAGAAACCATACAAGATGAATCCTAAGTATGTAGCAATTGTAAAGGAGGAAATAGATAAGCTTATTGCTACGGATTTCACCTATGAAATCGAACATACGGATTGGTTGTCACCAATCGTGATAGTGCCAAAAAAGAATGGAAAACTTAGGGTATGTGTTGATCTTAAAAAGGTCAATGCAACCACTAGGAAAGACCATTATCCACCGCCTTATACAGAACATGTTTTGGAAAGAGTGGCTAGGAGAGAAGCTTACAGCTTCTTGGATGGATTCTCCGGTTACAATCAGGTGTCCATAGCACTAGAGGACTAGCACAAGACAACTTTCAATACAATGTGGGGGACATTTGCATACAAGGTTATGCCATTCGGCCTCACCAACGCCCCAGCAACCTTTCAACGGTTGATGTGCACAGCCTTCAAGGACTACTTACAAAAGTGGTTGGAGGTATTCATTGACAATCTGTGTGCACACTCTCGATGGGCAGACCATCTGGCCTGCTTGAGGAGAGTGTTTGAGCAATGTCGATTATATTGTATATCCCTAAACCCCTTGAAGTGTCAGTTTTGGGTCAAGCATGGTGTGATATTGGGACACATTGTCTCAAAGAATGGTATATCCACAGACAATAGCAAGGTAAAGCTGATATTGGAGCTTCCACCGCCGCCTACCAACTGCAAGGGTGTGCAAAGATTTATGGGCCATGTGGGGTATTATTGCTACTTCATAATTTTCTATGCTGAAATAGCTAGACCCTTGTACAAGCTCCTCATTGTCTTTGAGTAGACTGAGGAGTGTCAGGAAGCATATGATCCACTGAAGCAAGCGTCGGCTAGTGCGTCAATTCTACGACCCCCCAATTGGGATCTCATATTTCACGTGCATATTGATGCATCAAATTTTGCTATTGGTTGTATACTAGCCCAACCTGGTGAGTTCAAATTGGACTATCTAGTTTGCTTCGCTAGTCGTCAGCTAAATGATGCAGAGGTGAACTACACCACCACAGAGAGGGAAGGATTGGCCATGGTTTACGCCGTCAAGAAATATCGACATTACCTCTTGGCCCAACAAATTCATATTTTTCGTGGACCATCAAGCCTTACTATACCTAGTGAATAAACCTTGCACCACGGGGAGAATCACACCATGGTTGCTATTGTTGTCAAAATTCGACTTTACATTGCCAAGACAGGCTTGGAAGAGGCTCATAGTTTTGGTTCTCATCTTCACTATCCAATAACTTCTTTTGCAACATTTGCACATGTTTTGACAGAAGGAATTTAAAAAGTTGTATCATACTCATTAGCGAGAATTTCTTGAGCCATGGGATGAGTCTATTCCCTATTTTCAAATTTATTTTCAAGGACTGGCTACCTTTGCATATGTAAATGTGATTGGTTTCCAATTCATGAATGAGGCTTGCTTCTCTCATGTAAGGATTTCCCTATTTTCAAATTTATTTTCAAGGATTGGCTACCTTTGCATATGTGTAAATGTGATTGGTTTCCAAATCACGAATGAGCCTTGCTTCTCTCATATAAGGATTTCCAAGGATCATGGTGTATGACTCTCTTCTCTCGAAATCCATCACCATGAATGTGTGGTGGAAACTTAGTCCGAAGGTCTTAATCTTTGCATCTTGTAAGATGCCTAAGAGTTTAGCTATTCTCGTCGACAAGCTTGACCACAAGACTCATGATGGGCTTCCCCAAGCCTCCCAACAATCCTTGGTATTTATGTTAACATTAGTACCATCATCAAATACCATAGAGACTCATTCCTTTGTATACAATGACAGGTAACATGACATTCATTTTGTCACTTTCAAAATAGTTTCCCATCTTGTTCATGGCCACTTTCAGTTGTCTTGAGGTTTTGGCTATGGTGGATGAGCTATGCTCACATGTAGCACGGCTCCTCATCCTCCTCTTCAGGTCAGGTCAAGTTTAGCTATGTGGGCTCTTAGGTTCGTATTAATCCAGTCAAACAAGTCTCTCCATAGTTGAGAATTTCCTTACAAAAGATAATTTATTAGAACTTAGACTTCTGAGGGTAAGAAGGTTGTGAGGCTTGCTATGTCCAGTGTGCAATATTTGCACTCACTTTGTACTTACTATGTGGTAGGCTTGTACTTTCTAATGTGTAAGGGATATGCACTGATCCTTTCCTAGGAGGCATTGCCTCTGAAGGGGATGAAATGAAGTTATCGCTAATCACCTTAAAGAAATGTTATGGTGGCTATGATGATGCACTGAAGGCAAGCTTTTGCCTCCCATTGAGTCCTCCTTCATTGCAACTAGCAATTTGGGGTCTGTGTGAAGTGGTTCCAAAACTTGCTCTTTTTGCATCCTCTTGAGAATGTTTATGGGTTCGGTCAAGGACTTTGGCACACTATGAGGTTCCCTCACTAGTTCTATGATTGGTTCTAGAATTGAGTTTGGAATACACTCATGTGGGGCTAGTGGTTCTACTCAGCCACTTGCTCAAGGATAGGCTCTACTTCAGCCCTTGTACCTTCCTCCACAAGCTCTTATGATTTTTTCATTGTCTCTTTCCTCAACATAGGGTTGGGGTACTTCTTGAGTTTCTTTGGACAATTTTCATAATCAATGGGCTTCTTTTCTTTGGGAAGAGAAAAAGTTTAAGTGGGAGTTGCTTGCTATCTCACAAGGGAGACAACTTGTTTGAGTGGGAGTTGCTTGCTATCTCCACAAGGGAGACAACTTCAAAGCTCTCATCTTTGAAGAACTTTCGATAGTCAGGATGTCATTGTCCTTGACAAGTGATTACACATTACATTTCAGCATACTCTTTGAGATCTTCTTCTTTTAGACCTCTAGTTCTGGTTCTGATTCATTAGCCTTTTTAGAGGCTATTGCAACCTTTGGGGCTTGCGCCTCAAGCTGCTTGATTCGAATTGGATGCTTGAGCTTTCTACTTATTAGTAGCCTTGGATGTTCCATTGACTATTTCTCTTATCTTGGCTTGGAGCCTTATGATGGCATTAAGGGGGCCTGTATGAATGAGTCTTACTTGTACACTCAACAAGGCTCATTGAAGTTGTAACTACTACTTCTACCATTGGGGCAATTGTTGTCAGTTGGAACAATCCTTGTAACTTGGTTGAATTCGTACTTGTAGCATGTACCTCCAAAAGGAATTACATTGGGGTTTAACACAGGATTCAAAGTTCTTGCAGTACTAGGGGGATTTGGTGTGCAAGGTGACACTCAGCGAATGATGCAGTGTGAGCCTTTGCATCAAAACTATTGCATTATGTACCATATTGCATTAGGTGGCCTATGTACCATATTGTTGTGGTCTCTCACTCTTTTTGTTGTACCATGGCTTTGAACAGAGTGGTATAGTCTATGGCTAAATCCTATTTAAGAATAATAGTTATACTGTTGTTGCTCGAATAGGTCTTGTTGTTCATAAGACTCATAGCTCTCTTGTTGATGGCTTTCGATCTCTGTAAGTAGAATCACCGAGTATTGATGTACTGGTGCGATAAAATGGGACACAACAATACTCTCTAAGTAGAAAACGATATTCAAAATGTTGATCTTTGTTCTCAGCCCTAAATGATGTTGTAGATCAATGCCGTAGAAACGCTCTGAAAAAATTGGAAGAAATAGATGGAATGATTGAATATCCACATGCCCTTATATAGTGCCTCCTAAGGCATGTAGAAGTGTTGTCTTGAACTGTAGAGGACAGCCCATGATGGCATGATGACATGGCCGATTGTTGCTGGCTTGGTCCATTGCCACATGGCACTTTTGGTCACTTGTTGGCTGTTGCCCCCTGTCTACAAGGATGCCTGACTATTGTGGCTGCCATGTATGGCTTCCATGTGTGACTCGAACACACAGAGATGCGTCATCATCCCTGAGAAGGTAGTTGGAGCATTTGTCAAACCAAAGCGCATGATATCCAACTGTAAAGATCCATCTTGTTGTAAGATAGTAGCCCCCCCCGGGGGACCTGTGCATGCTACCACTCCCACCTTTTTCTGCCACCTGTGATGGCCCCCGCCCCCCACTAAGGGAAAGGAGGTCAGGGCAAAAGACAGACCAGCAAGGAGGGAGCTCACAAAAGAGGGAGATGAAGTGGGAAGGAGGGGAAGGGGTCAAGGCAAAAGACAGACTAGTAGGGAGGGAACTCACCAAAGAGGGAGATGCCCCTCTGGAGGGCTCCATGCGTAGACTACTTGCACCTTAGTGCCCGTTGGCACTGATGAAGACCTCAAAACTCGTTTTCCAGGGTCCATCTGTTTAGATAACTGGGTGAATGCATGCTTACAATCACTGGTCGTCCTGCTCAGGTGCTGTGCTGTCGACTTGCTAAAAGAGGTTCACAAAAATGCTGCCCAATGGCACTCGTGTGAGGATGATAACATGTGTACTTCACCAGCAATGTGGTAGAGCAATTGGTGAAGCGTGTGTGTGTTTGGGGTAAGGTTAAAAATAAATATGCTACCTTATTCACACCTAATTGCATCTAGACTTGGTCGACTTGCTCTTGGACTCAGAGACTACTATTGCCCAACCTGCCCATATGCCTGGCCGATTGCATGTGTTTTGTCCAAAGGCTTAGGTTTCTTGCTTCTAGCTATGCACGTGTGTCACACTCTCCTCACCTTGCATATTGCAGTTGTCCTCGACTACATAGGTGAACATGGATTTAGCCCCTGAGAGAGTGTGAGTGGAAGTCTCGAGAGATGGAGAGATCAAGCCTTGGTCACTTGTTGGTGCATAGACATGGATGGGTTGAAGAGAGACACACAGAGAGATGTGATCAAGACTTGGTGACTTGGTCCATAGACATAGATGGGTGGAAGAGAGAGAGAGAGAGAGAGAGAGAGAGAGAGAGAGAGAGAGAGAGAGAGAGAGAGAGAGAGAGAGTTGTTGCACATCACAACAATGATTGTATTATGATAATACTTCCACCATGACAATGCTTTATATAGGCACCAAGGCCTTGTCTTATGTTCTCTTAATAGGAGGGTGTTCACATACTAAGGCCCTATCTTATGTTCTCTTAATAAGAGGGTGTTCATCACAGACCACTGGACACTAGACTGTGAAATATCCAACAAACCCCTCTTCGAAGCGGAGTGTCATCTAAGAGAGAGAGAGAGAGAGAGAGAGAGAGAGAGAGAGACCTTGAGTATGATGATTTGGGCTCTAAACTACAATTATGTGATACAAAAGAACACAATGATGCCAACACCTGAAAACACTCATGTCAAACCAGGTACAAGAGCTTGATCATACATGATGCGCACATTAGTCTATCCATATACAATTAAGTAGGGAAAGTAAGATAAAAAGGAGCCAAGCCTTTTATAGAAACGTGACTAACAAAAAAAACATCCAAAATATTTAAATTTTTGGGACTTCTCGGACAGAGAACCCATGACTCATACATAACTAGGAGATGATTTTGGAAGTTTGAAAACTACCCACGCTGGTGCAATCTCGATGAAGATCTTCTTTCAACATCGTTGCCAAGCGGTTGACATGGGCTATCATTTTAGGATCATGAGCAAGACAGAGTACCTGTTATGCTCGATTTGGAAGTTGTAATGAAGAATCCCCAAATTTTTTGTTGATGTAGCATGGCCAATTTGATGTAGAAGGCTTCCTTGTAGAAAAGCCCCAAAATTTTATCAATTTGCATTTGATGATTTTCTCAATATTTGAGAAAAGTCCCAAATTCTTGATGGGTTATAAGCTGTAATTAGGCCCACTTTACCCTAATTTTCTCTAAAAGCCCCAATTTCTTGTGGCTTCGGGGGCTTCAATTTGTTGATTTTTTCCATATTTGGGAAAGCCCCAAATTTTTGTTGAGGCACTGATTTGATCATTATGTATTGTGTCCCCTTAAAAGCATAGGCAGAAATGTAATGCAGTTCGAAGGAAGTAATCAAAGCATCAAATGAAGGGGATTTCCAAAATAATGATATACTCACAAATTGATGACTTGGAACTTGAGAACTCTAAAAAACTCAAGGTAATTAGGATTAATCACTTGATGTGAAGGAAGTATGAAACTGATGATATGCTTGGTTCTCATTAAGCACCTGATGGTTTTCCTTCAAACTTGAGCTATGGATAGCTTGTACCACCAATTAGAAATTGTAAAAGGAATTTGATCAATTTTACTTATGGCCCCCGATTTTTGGGTTTTTGCATTACATTTTTGTGTCGATTTATGCAGCATTTTTGTGTCGATTTGTGCTGCATTTTTGTCCACACCGCTTCAAGTTAGGCTGAGCCCCTTAAGGTGATGATAGAGCTCTCTGTTAGCTTCAAAACACTTAAAATATCAAAGAATGAAACTTTTAGAGGGAGAACAAAGCAAAACATTCACAGGGAGTGTTTAGACAAACAGAAAAAACATGGTTTTTTCTAATAAAAAGTTGTTAATGGCAATAATCATGGATCAACCATGGTATCCACAAGATCAGAGCTCATGCTATGGTGCGTGGAAGATGTCCATGATGTGAGTGTAGGAGTAGATGGAGCTGGAGGTTCAAGCCATGGAGATGGCGCTCAGAGATTCAGAGAGATAGAGAGAATAAGAGGGAGAGAGATGTGATAGCCAACAATAGAGAGAGATTACACAACACAACAATGATTGTATTATTATGATAATGGTTCCACCATATACAATGCTTTATATAGGCAAGGCCCTATCTTATGTTCTTTTAATAAGAGGATGTTCACACGTTCACACACCACTGGACACTTACTACACTCCGAAATATCCCACAAGACCAACCCATATAAGGTCTTTAATTTGTTCCCTATCTCTCACCTAGAGGCTCAAAGTTGGGCAAAACAAAGCCAACCCACATCTCAAGGATGATGACTAAATTTGATAGAACTAGAGATCCCATTCAGTATCTAGAGAAATTCGATCAAGTTTATAAGGCCATGGGAAAGGTCAATGATCCCATGAAAGTTCTATTCATTGGGACTTTGCCTTGAAGGCTTTTCTTGTACATAAATATTATAATAGTTCAGGTACCTTGTATGTTGTGCATGTGTCTCTCTATTCGGCTTCTATCTTCTTTGTCATTTACTTGCACAGTATACCCAAGTCTATCATGTTTCGTATTGGAGACTAACTTTGCTTTAGCTAGATTTGCACGTATTACCAATTGGATCCACAAGGTGACTCTAGACTGTATTATTATTATCACTAGTTGTTGGGAACCCGTGCTTCGCACGTCTTTTGAGGCTTCCAAAATCAAATTCTACCCAAACCTCCTCCTTCCTTTCCCGAACCTCCAAATTCTTGCCACATGGCAGTTTTGTGAAACTCTTCTTTAAGATAATACTAGTTGGGAACCCGTGCTTCGCACATCTTCTGAGGCTTCCAAAATCAAATTCTACCCAAACCTTCTCAAACCTCATCCTCCCTTTCCCGAACCTCCAAATTCTTGCCACATGGCAGCTTTGTGAAACTCTTCCTTAAGATAATATAGAGATGACTGGGATTAAAAGCACTTAGAGACTTAAAATTAAGATTGGGATTAAGGAGGATAAATATATGATAGTGAGAATGCGATAAGCATGAAACTCTTCCTTAAGATAATATAGAGATGACTGATAAGCATGAAACTCTTCCTTAAGATAATATAGAGATGGCTGGGGTTAAAAGAACTTGGAGACACGCAAAGCGTGGACGGCAGGATTCGAACCTGCGCGGGCAGAGCCCACATGATTTCTAGTCATGCCCGATAACCACTCCGGCACGTCCACTTGATGAGAACAAGGCGCAGCTTTAAATATATAGGTCAATAACGTAAAAAAGAATATACAATGTTAATATAGGTATAAATTAATCAATCAATTAAAAAAAACAATCATTATATATGGCATCTTAACATCGCCTTATCAGTGGATTGTTTTAATACATTCAAACATCGAAATGGCATTGAGTGATTGACTCTAGTAGTTATCAAAATTCTTGATGTATTTCAATCATCAATGTGTTTTTTTCAATCGTGCTCTTGATGTATTTCAATCATCAATGTGTTTTTTTCACTTATAATAAATCCTTTACAGGTGTATTTTCACGTGTGAGGATGAAGGCCTACCCGAGAAGACTTAATATCCAAAAGTTGGATGAAGCAAATGGCAGAACTTACAAGCCAAGGGCCAAGCCATGAATGCAGAATAGCCCATATGGTACAAATGTGTTATATCACACGCATCACAACCCATTAACATGCATTTCTTTCACATGAAGTTGTACATAAAATTTGGAGGCAGTTTGTGTCAGAAATTCCTTGAAATATAGCCAAAGAATCAATGCCTTGATATCATTAGGATGCTTAGCTTTAGGCTTCTCACGGTCCTCATTTGAACTTGTTGGTTAGTGTATGAAGGGAAACATAGCATGGTTATATTGGCTCTACATGTGATAGACAGAAGAGTATGAGCTTGCTTTTCAAAAGCCAAAAGATGCATGTAGAAAATGTACTATGCCATTGATAGTGACTGTGTAAAGCAGATGGCATGCATTTTTGTTATAGCCATGCTTTGACCCTTAATAGTTTGGTTGGATTGCAAGTTCTTGCTTTGGATTCTAACTTGGCTTGGCATTATTGGCCCTAATCAATTTTTCATGTGGGATGTTGTGCTTGATCAACACCAAGATATCTGTTGTATCGAGAAATTGGTGCTCATGTGTCCAAGTGAAAATTAGTAAAACATGTGTGTGTGTGTGTGTGTGTGTAAGATTAACAACCCATAGGGTTACATCAAGACTAGCAACATACCACAAATCAAAGGCAAGGAAAGTCTACTCATATTAAACTAGAAATACAAGACAATTTGGATATGAACCTACTCATAAAGGGGTCAACAAATCATTGAATGTGTACAAAATCTCATACAAAGGCCACATCAATCATAGCATGCTCCACAATTTAAATCCTTTACACATGCAAGAACTAATCAAGAATAATTAAGTCTTCAAGTGGGCAATTGAAGCAAAAATGTTGAGAACATCTTGATGGTCTTAAAGTATAAGCAAAATCTAATAATTTAAGGGTAGAACCATTGCTATTACTAACTAATATATGGTAAGGGCAGCATACATCCTATATATCCATGCCATCACATATGCATGCATGTACCAAGTATAGAGCATGCATAGGCATGCAAAAGACCAATATCATTACTTACACCATGGCAAGCACATGGAGGAATGTTATGAAGCTGCCTTCCTTCCAATAGCCATCTTGTAATCGAATATCACCTTTGTGTCTTAATAAAGTGACATCTATTTTCATTTCGTGGTTCAATGTTTCAGTTATTTATTCTCGTTTGGTCCTTTTTAAATTTATTGAATTTATACAAAGTTTAAACCTTATTTTGCTTAATAAGCCACGATAGTGGCCTATTAATTATACAACCAAATATCATGTTTGAGCCAAAGAAAACAATATGAAATAAAGTGGGTTAAAAGGAGAGAATAGTGTGAATGAGTCAAAGGTAGAGTCCCCGGGGCGGCCACTTCTGCCACCTCGGGGTGGCTCTCGACACATGCTCTCGGGGACACACAAGCGCTAGTGTGTGTGCTACTAAAATTTAAAATCTTAATAGAGTCGTGTGTGTAAGTGTGTAGTCAAGGCAACAAGGCTTGAGATGTAAATGCCAAAAGTAAAAGCCATAGTATTAAAGTTGTGTGTGGGTGTGTGTGTGTGTGTGAGAAAGGGATACTGTAGCCAATTGTGATGTCAAAAATGCGAAAAAAGGGGATATTTCATGATGGAGTTAGTCACAGAGAAGGCCAATTGATTAAGTAATAAAAATGGGCTCTGAGATGTAAAATGGATACGATGGTATTTTGTTCTTAATCCACACATGGCACATTATTGATGACAAGCTGTGTTCAGACATACACCAAATCATTTCTCCTAGTGATGATGAATTTTTTCACTTACTCATACTAGAGCACAACCTTCCCTTTTTTGGTCTCCTCGTGTGGTATGCAAAGCATCAAACACTCTTGCATACACAAATCACAATTGATTTTGTTCTAGCTTACTAGCATCACACGTGTGTTATAAGATGGTCGGTCCTAGTTTCTTGCCTGAAAAAGATGGCAGTACCATCCCATTCCATTATTCCTCAACTCTGTCACCCTCATATGGATAATACCCAGCTGGCTAGTTTTGCTGTCCCTAGAGGACTAGCTAGTTTAATACCTAAGCTAGGGTACTCCATCTTAGCTACTTCATGTTGGCTACCACCCTATGAACCTATGGAAACTAGTCACGTGTGTATAGCCTGGACAGAAAAGCCTGTGTTCTTCCATCCTTTATCTTCCGCACGTCAGAGTCTCTTGTCTCCCACCTCATAGAGGGTGCATAGCCTAATTTTCTTCTGCTTCTTCCCCAAAAATGATGGAATCTAGTGTGAATCAGGGTGATTGGGATGCTAAGGCTACAAGGGAATGGCATTTGTGCAAGCAATCTGGTGGCTATATGTTGGCTATCAAGCACATCTTGCGAAGTGAGAAAAGCCTTACAAACCAATGGGGACCCTAGTCACGTGTGCAGAGTCTGGGCATACAGGCGTGTGTTCTTATGTCTCTGAATGCTCACATGTCATAGGGGGTACATAGTCTATTAGTCTATTTTCATGCCCTTGTCCTTCAAACTCCAGCCTAAACCCCAAGGTGATGCGATCTAGCTAAATCAGGGTAATTGGACACTAAGCCAGTAAAGAAATAGTATTTACAACTTTTGGTGTGCTCATTTACACTGCTATTTAGGAATGATGTGTGATAATGTTCAAATAATCTATTAACATCGTTTATTTGTTTGATTGTCCATTTCCTGTGGAACCCTGCACATGTGCAGCGCAATGTGCATGCATGAGAGCAGATGGGGGGGATGGAGTTGACTCAGTGTAAGTGGATCACCTTAATGCTCATATTCAGGAAGGCCAAACCAAAGCATTCACATTATTTAAAGCAATATTTACGCCTCCCCAATACTGAGTAAGGCCTAACCAAGGCCAAACTGTTTGACCAAAACTATAACCATGTCTACCTTTGCACAGAAGGCCAGCCTCAATTTTGCTTCTAGCATTCAAAAAACCACCAACGAGCAACAAAGAAATAAACAAGAGGCCGAGTACACATTGCCTTATCCTGGGATCTATAAGTGCGATCTATAAATCCTCCACCTCCATTTTTATCTTATGGCCTGCCATAATCCATCTTGGGAGAACAATGCTACAAAAAAAAAAAGGTAGCATCCCCCATGTTGTAATTATTTCTCAAAGATTTGATTAGCCATGATGGCCAACAAAGTGATGGCCAACAAAGTGAGTGTCAACACTCATGGCTAGTAAACAATAACTCATAACTCAAAGAAGAGCATCCATAATGTAACAAGTGTGCTACAAGTTCTAAGTAGCAAGAAAATCTTCACTGGGCAATGTCACATGGCCAGTTCAATCACTCGTGTGCACACACAAGGGAAATGGAACAATGGCCAACTCTTTATCACCATGGCCTATTCAATGTGCATGAACCCCCATCACCGTGACAAATCCAGTGATGCAAATAAATTGCACTTTGAGAAACATGGCTTGTTATTTAACCTGCATCCGTAGCCCACAAGCCATGCAACGCTTACCCTCCATGTTAGAGTCAAGGATCAATGTATACAGCAGCACTCTTTCCATTACAATCAATATGGTTTTTGGATGTGCCTGAACAAACCATCCAAGCAAGCATTGCTGCCCCCACAGCAGGTTCAACCTGTATAATCATTTATGCATGTAAAGAGGAGTAAACTGTACTGAAACTGGATAAATGGAAGCATGCAGTGCAACTCTCTCTCTCTCTCTCTCTCTCTCTCTCTCTCTCTCTCTCTCTCACCACACACACACACACACACACACACACACACACACCACAGTGCAAATGCGCTTATACCACAGGCGTTGGCAGCAGTTGTTTTTTCTTTCAATTCTTTGCTTTCCATGGCAGTATTGTATCACTTTTTGATCTCATAGACCCTTTGGGTCTTTCGTAGACTTTAATATTACTCTCTCTCTCTCTCTCTTCTGCTGCCCACTATATCGTACTTCAAGGCCCATGTATGTTGCCCCTGCATTTTTCTTTCAGCAGCTAGTTTTTCTTTTATCTTGACATCCAGTTTACTCATGGATCACATGTAACATCTTTTCGGCCTCATAGACCCTTCGGGTCTCTTGTAGGCATCAATAACATCTCTCTCTCTCTCTCTCTCTCTCTCTCTCTCTCTCTCTCTCTCTCACACACACACACACACACACACACACACACACATCACAATGATATGACTGTGTCCTTATTGTACCAATCATCTAAAGCTCTTACAAATTCCCAATAAAAGACCAAAAAATTTGCAATCATTCTCTCTCAAGAAGGTAATATTCAGAACACTAAGTGGGATACATTAAGTTTTTGGAAAAATACCTTAGACTGAATAGGCTGCACTCCTGGAAA
Organism: Cibotium barometz; assembly: GCF_041138505.1. NCBI lineage: Eukaryota > Viridiplantae > Streptophyta > Polypodiopsida > Cyatheales > Cibotiaceae > Cibotium > Cibotium barometz. The sequence continues at coordinate 35,363,965 of NC_141061.1, read as the reverse complement.
AATTTGAGAGATGTGGCCTACAAGCTGTGTGCGAAGATCCCATCCATTATCAATCTCCATCACACCGCCAACGATCACAAAAGGAAAAGGTTTTGTGCCATCTACAAAAGAGCACATGCATTTTTCTCACTGCTGGAGAGCTTGGCAAAAACTCAGGTTGAGAGAAGACTTGCACAAGTGTCCAGGCAAGAAAAAGTGCATGGAAAGAATGCTCACAGAAAGTTGCAGGCAAAAAGTTGCAATCATAATGAACACCTTACCTTCCCCTGCAAGGTTCAACCTTCTGACAACAGCCTTCACACTCATAGCAAGCTCTTCTACTGCAAGTTTTAGCACCTTCTTGGCTTCTGCATCACCCATTGCGGCACATGCCTTCACAGTGGGGACAACGGCAGCAATCCGAGCCCAGGAAGAGTCTTTGTAGGCCCACCTGCCAAAGTTGGGAGTCAGCAGTCAGTAGAATGCGTAATATCACACAGCTGTCAAAACATAAGCTTCACTTTCCAAAAAAACACACCCTCTGCAACCAAGGAGTGATGGATGATCTTTCACTTCCTCTTCAGAAGCATACTTAACTTCTCTATCCACAATCAGTTCTCTAAAAACAACCACTGTTACTCAATCGTAACGTAGGCAGCACTGTTAACAGCATAATACCCTGTGAAATTAGGGCTTCTGTACAGCTGACTGTACAAGTCAGAGGAGGAGAAGCAACTATAACATTCTACACAAGCATTTCAAAGCAGTTCACAAGTTTGCACAGTTGCACTCGATACAGCTGCAACCCATGCCTATACAGCAACTTGCACATGGGCTAAGCTGATCTGTGTCTGTAGGCCTCAATTCGCGCACATAAAACTGATCCATACAGCTGCAGGTCAAAATGGGTAATCTGCGCAACTGCTTGATTACACACAAGGCAAAGCTGCACACTCAGTGAGGGCGCTTCACAAAAGATCAGCACACAAGTTTCCATTGATGCATGCCTATCAGACCTGAAGCCAGCTGGGATCTTAGTGGGAGCCTCACCACTAGCTCAATTCACCAAGCACAGGTCTAGCACCTGTGCAGCTCCACACTGCAGATCCTGGGTCGACAGCAGACAACCAAAGCAGGCTGACAGCCAAGTTGCAAAAACGGTGCCCAGAATGCATGCATAAAGGTGGCCGTAGGGCAGCAGCAACTGGGTGACCAGCCATTCCAATTTGGCCACCACCAGTTGGGTCATCTGCTCACCTGCTAGGAGACTGACTGACTAGTAGTTCTATCAGTGAGGGATGGCCAGCCTTAAATAAAGGCCCCCACTACATTGCATCAGAGACAAGCAGCCTCTAATGCAGAGCAAAGAGACGAAGCATCATCCAGTAATTGTCGTCCTTAATACAAAAGTTTGAAACAACACAGTACTTCATTTGAAAAGCTGTTAATGCACCTTCCTCTTTATAGCTTTTAGAGAGGGCATGATCAAGAAAAACAAGAATATGCAATCACAGCGTACCTAAATAATTCTTCTGGTGAGGAAAGCCCAAGCCTCTCTAGAACTGCCTCTGTGAGACTTGTGGAGGGACCTCGACCATCGTGGGCACGCATTACAGCAGCTAAAGCTTGTTGCGCTATAGAATAACCACTGCAAAAAACACACAAATTCAATCAGTGCCACCACTTTTCAAACGAGCTAACCAGCTATTTTCTGGAACAAATCGCATGGCTGAAAGAACGGGTTTCCAAACTCAAAGATCGATTCACAACCTTGAAGAACAAACCAAGCCCCGCACCAAAGATCCAAGAAATCATCACAATAGTGAGAGATGAGATGAATAAAGATTTGCAAGAGACAGTCACTAGCATCAAAACAGTGGTCAAGAAATATTTGAAAGAACACATCAAGTCTGATGTCATGGCCAAAGTCAAGGACAGTAAATTGAGGCAGTTAAAGGCCCTTCAGATCTGCATGGGTGGTTTTTGCCTGAAGGCTGGTACAACAATGGAGACCAAGAAGGGAGGATACTTAAAAGACCAATTACATGAAGCCATTCCAATGATCAAATGGGATGTATATGCCTATGTCTCATAACAAGGAAACCGCAACATATCCGATAAAATTGAGGTTCCCAGACAGTCCAACAAACTTAAAATATGAATCGCAGAGGAACGGCCCAAAGCAATTCAAACACAAGACTGGATTCTATGGAATTAACTAAGGTTCGAGCAGCTTGCAAAGAAGGCAAGTTGGGCAGTCTATTGTTAAGGTAGCCCTCATTCCCTCATTGAGGATATCTGCAAAACCAAATCAAAGCCCAAACCAAAACCCAATATAAACCCAGAAATAGATTGTTGGTGAATGTATTTGATGCTTGGCATCATAGCTCTATTGATCTCTCCTGGCAAGAGATAACTGTCTTTCCACCACGATTTGTCAGGGTTGCGCACGAACCCCACATTGCTGTCTCTACCAGAGCTCCTGCAAAACTTCAGTTCCACAGAGCATTTTTTACCAGCTTCAGAGGATGGATTTAATGTGAGCCCTCGCTTCTATATTCAGAGGCACATGTCACATGCCATGCAAATCGCCATTGGCCAGCTGCGGGTATAATCCCATTGTCTACTGATTGAGTCCGGTAGAGCAGATAACACCCCTTGGGAGGCACAGATATGCAGGGTATGCACAACAGGGGAGTTTAAAATAGAGGAGCATTACATGTTCAGCTGCCCATCTTATATGAGACTTAGGGGAGATTTAATTCTCTCTTCCAAGACAGATTCGACCCTCTCACACGGGTTATGAATTACGAGGACCAAAGATGCCTGGGTTTGTACCCACTGGAGCTTCACAGCCACTAGGAGACCATGCCACCTAAAGAGGCAAAGCCAGCCAAATGCTTCTCAAACATCCATTACAGACTTCTTCACATTGCATCATAGTCACAAGAAACATTTCGAGGTTTTTTTCGTTTCGACGTTTTTCGGGTTTTGTTTCAAAAGGTTTTGTCCCTCGTCTAAGAAACCACGAGGTTTCGAAAAATCAATAATTTCATAAAGTATACATACTTAAAGAACTTACAGTAGCCATCTAAAAACATAGTGTAATGATGAAAAAATGGTGTCTTCTCAAACACCTCGGGGAACCATCCTTATTTTGGTGAGGCATTATGACAATTTTGCTTGATTAGATGCCACAAGTGGTACAATCAAGGACTCTTAAGAAATTGAAGAAGAGAAGGTAGAAATTGGGAAAGATTTAAGGCATTGAAGGATGGTGTATGAAGAAAAGGGAGAAAGAAAAGAAGAAGAAGAGAAAAGGAGAAGAAGAGGAGAGAAGAAGAGAAGGGAATTACATTCTTACCTTAACGGAAAAAAATAAAAAAAAGAGAAGGGAAGAAGAGAATGAAGGAAGGAGGAGTAGGGGTGAAAGAAGTAGCAGAAGATGGAAAAGGGAAGGAGGGAGGCATGAGAAGAAGAGGGAAGAGAGAAGAGAAGAGAACTTTTTAACGTCGTAGGAAACTATCCCAAGAGACCAAATTGATCTATCCGACAAGATTTGAACTCAAGACCTTTGATTCAAGAGGCAAATGAGCTAACCAATCGGAAGAAAGGTGATGAGGAGAATATGGAAGAAAAACAAAAATTAAAAAATCCCCAAAAAAATCGAGAGGAAAATAAAAAAACAAAACCTGAAATTTGGGCGAAAAAGTCGTATTGGAGAGGTTTCGAGGTTTTTAGAAACCGTTTCAAAGTTTCAAGGTTTCGAAAGCTAGAAACAGGTTTTTTTTACTATGCATTGCATTCACCCATGCCAAAGAGTACCATCAAGCTTTACAGGATCCGAGGGACCATAGAAGTCAAAGACTATACTCCACCCGCTCGCCAGATTCTTTGGCTCTGTGCACCCGTGATATCCCTAGTGAGAGAGCACATTCCCTCCTAAGAGCCAAACATCCACACCTGGGGATCCAAGCCTTCCGCCTATCAGCTGCAGGTCCAGGACATACTCCACTACCATGGAGAGACCACTACATGGGCAGGAACCCCATCACAGCCCCACGCTCGATTCTGGAGAAGGATGTACTATCATTAGATGAGGCTCCATGGCAGCTGATGGGGCTAGCCACCAGAGTGTCCATTGCCATATTGGTGGGCCCTGTTCCACATTGTGTCTTCCAGCTTCTCGCTTACAACATCCCCGCAGTCAAACTGTCACACTCCACAATGGTGTAATTCACCTCTTGCAGACACCAATGAAGGCTGGGCTGGGCCATGAACATAGTCATCCAGATTCCAAATGAAGGGATCTCCTTAAGTCCTTAGCTTTTAAAATCCAGAAGTCCAATGGATTTGTCTTCATCAATAATGGCTCAAGAAGCAAAATGCCTGTGCAGTCTGAAACCAGTAGAGTTTTGTGTTTGGAGCCTTTAGAAGGGTTGTAGAATCATTCACAAACCCATCCTGGCGCTCTTGATTTCCTAAAACAATTACAGCTGGTATGACAACCATCTATGTAGCCCTGTACATTCGAATGCATGACAGAGAAACATTGGGGCTTGAGCATAAACGAAACCCAAATTTTGAAGCACTAATGCCATTCAAGACCTAAATTCTCTAGAACTGCATGTCAATACATATAAAGATTGAAAAAATGAAGTAACTTAATAAATCTTGGTTGGATCCAATCACCTGCCTTGTTCACCAAGTAATGGCCCAACCCCTGCTGCTCGTGCTTCTCGTCCGTCTTCAGACACACCAAAGGCAATTGTTCCTGTACCTGCTACAAGTACACAACCATGTAGCCTTCCAAGTGTCCCACTAGCCAATGCAGCCACAGAATCATTATACACGACCAACTCCACTTCACCTGGAAAAATTTCCCTGAAAATTTTAAAAGGACTGAGATGCTTCATCATTGACAGTCGTAATCTCCTAGAAAAAACTGGCACTGGGCCATGAAATATAACATGCAGTAACTGGAGCCAAAAATGAAGCAAATTCCTTTATGAATAAATCACAAATCTTGCCCCTTGGGCTTTAAAAGGCTAAGATCAGCTCAAAGGCTTTGGTAATGAATTCTGGCGAGATCTTTTCTTTCATTGGTTCCATTACTGGTGCCTCTGGTGGGCGTAACCTTACATGAGACTTGAAATGTCTCCTTTAAATACTCAAAATTTGGGTGCATCTTCTACCACTTCCCTTACAGCACCACACAATTTTTCAACAGTGTAACATTTACGGCATTTGATATCCTTCAAATCTTTGAATGTTACCTCATGCACTTACCTTAGAGGCCCAGCTTTGGGAAAGAAGACCACCTCTCCAATGTTTGTCTTCTCATACGACGGTACCAAATCATCTTCTTCACTGTTTGTAAGTCTAGCTAAGGTAAGCTGCAATCTCAAGAGCTTACTTATCTGCTGCAACATTATTCTATGACATTCTAAAACTGACGAAGGAATAACACATTGCAGAAGAAGCTTTCCTGCCAATCATTATGCTGTATTGTTACATTCAAGGTAGGTGGAGAGAACCAGATTGGCAACCGTGCTCTGGACAGCCAAATCAAAGTAGAGTGGCATATCTTATAAAGATAAAACATTCCAATGCACATATTAAAACATATGTACTTGAAGTACATCTAGTATAATAGGCTGGTACAAAGGAGCTAGAAACTGGAAGACAGTGGCTTGCAGTCCCAATCCATGTGTGAAAGTGGCATGGAAGCTGTAAACATGCTACACCAAATGCAATTAATCAGCATGAGACACTGCATGCCTCCATCACACCCCTCCTCTTTTAGAGGTTCATACTCACTAAACCCTTAATTCTTCAAATAAGTATCATCTTGAGTGACGCCTGAAACACCAGGTAAAAACTGCCACTTTGTTTGTCTAATCACTGGATTCCTAAATCCAACCACGCAAGAAAATCGATCTCTTGTGGTACCAACTATGTGTCACCATTTGGCCACCCAAATGGTTCACTCTTGCTTTCACACTATGTACATATTGGATTGGTGTCCATGGCTTATGGAATATGCCTATGCAGGTGATTGACACATGTCATGCTGTATAGTTGGATATGATATTCCGCTGGGACTTGACCGGAATATCTGGAGGACTTGGCTTTCCGCTGGGACTTGTGCCTTTGTGTACATGCCCGGAAACGCCTGGAGGACTTGGCTTTCCGTTGGGACTTGTGTCTTTGTGTACATGCCCGGAAACGCTTGGAGGATTGGCTTTCCACTGGGTCTGGTATTGCGTATACTTGCCTGGAAACGCCTGGTCTTATATGGTTTCATGAACGGAAATTGCTCATGCCAATGCTGCATTGCATAGCATCTTTATGTGCTTGCCTGCAAATGAAATTGCATGCTGTTTTCATGCCTGCATGACCTATGTGTAGTTCCGGGTTAGGGGACGCCCCCGCCCGTGAACCGTGCGTGTGAAACTGTCTGCTGACATGGTTGTGTGGCATGTGAACAGGTGGTAAGTATTACCCAATCTAGGCTCAAATAGCCCTTAGGACTTAGCCAATATTTATAAGTGAGTGCGTTCCCACTTCATTAAAGTTTGGGCGCCAAAAGTCACTTATAAATTATGACCGCTTCCAAGTTCACACTCACTGAAGTCCCGAGGCGGACAAGACTCAATGTCCAGGACCTGATCCTCCCTTTTTACTCATAAATGGGCATCTCCCCATGTCCCTTCACCTGATTGGACCCCAATTCACTTACTTATTAAGAGAAATTCGTGTTTTCTCTTCATGAGGATTTTTGGAGGCTGAAAACTCTGTTTTTTCACCATTTCTCTCCATTTCCAAGCTCTCCATAGCCATACCCAACTTGCTAGGGTGTTTTCCAAGCTTCCAAGAGTGTTTCCAAGTGCTAATCACTCTCCTACTCACTCCCAATGACTGAAATTCAGCAAAACAACTCTCATTTTTGCTGTAATTTCTGGTCTTTTTGCTGAAAACCCTAATTTCAGCCTTCCTTTCTCAAGTTGAACCATAGGGGAAGCTTTCCCAAGGTTCCCTTCATCCTCTTGAAGACTTTTGTCACGAAGGATTGCGGCAAATCGAAGATATCAATACTTCTAAAGCTTCCAACGCGAAGGCTTCCGCTTGCAACAACTTCTATGAAGACTGGTAAGCTAATTGGACAATGTGTTGTCATTACTTACTCAGTAGAAGGGCAGGACTCCTTGTTTAGCCGCCCTGTGTAGTATTTCTCTTGTCCTATGTGCTCTTGAAGATGTTGCTACCTTGCTTGGTAGAACATAGAGCCAATGGTAGAGAATATGGGCACTGAAGTCGGGGCGGGCATCAAGGCAGCTCCTTGGTGATCTACATCGACATACCATTGTTTTCTAAATGCTGAATTTCATATGCATTGGCATGGAGGATTTGGCAATGGATGCCCGTGAAGCTATGTATTGAATTTCTCCAATAGTAATACAATTTACTCAAGGGAGGGGTCGGCCGTTCCGGCTCATTGCGTGCCTCTTGTCAATTCAGCAATTTACTTCTTGTATTTGAGCAAGTGTCCTTCAAATCTTAGTGTATTTAAGTGTATTGTTTAGCATTGTGTTCAACCAAGTTACATTGGTATCAGAGCATACGGTTCTCTTTCACTTCTATCGTGAGAGACGATCACCGTGAACACTAGCTATCTCTACACTTAGAACATTATGGACAGCCTTGGTACATGACAGTTTGAAGACCAAGAAAGCTGAATCTTATATGGATCATGCAATGGCAATGATTGCTCAAGAGTTGCACATGCAACCAAGGGATGCAGCACGTGCATACTTGGCTCGTACTACCGAGGATGCCTATGCAGAAAAGGCAACCATCCCACATGTCTTGGAATCCCCACAAGTGCCCGAACAAGAAGTTATGTCTAAGAGGATGAATCTCCATGCTATGGGAGAGGAACAATCAGTGACTTCACGCCATGCAGGAATATCTCATGTAGCCCGTGAAGGATACAATGTTTATGGCAGTGGTCAAAATGTATGTCAAATGCCATTGCCGGCTGAAAATGTACATGCACAACACATGCAACATGGGCTGCAATTTTCTGTTGGTGCAGGTATTCCGCGTATCTCTCATGCCACTCATGCCTTCGAGTGTGCTCGTGAGGGAGAAGCTATGGCTGAAAATGTATCAATGCATGTTGAGGGGCCAGCCATGCCTCATGCTTACAGGACACATGTATCTATGCCTTATGGATCACCTTTTGGTCCAAAAATGATGCCAATTACAGGGACTGTCCCAATGGACAAACATGGGGGAAAACATGTTGAGATGCACACACATGCATCAAAGTCTCGTGACTTCAAAGCCGGAGACAAATCTGTGAAGTTTGACACATATCATGGAGAATATGATGCATCAAAGGCACTTGCTTTTATTGCCCAGTTTGATATTGCTTTCAGTGATGAGGATTTCACTCAGAAATCCATGATCCGGCATGTAAGCATGTTCATGAAAGGCACTGCTGCCCATTGGTGGCTCACGGAGAAGCTCTCACCGAATCCTGTTAGATCATGGAAAGAGTTCAAGGAGAGGTTCTATGCTCAATTCTTGCCTCCCAATGCATTGAATGAGATAACAATGAAGTGGGATTGGGTAAAGCAAAATGAGGGGGAATCGGTAAATGCATATGTACAAAAGTTTTGGAAAGTGCTTTTGGAGGTGTCTCCATTTATGCATGTCACCGAGGCGGAAAGGAAGAGAAGGTTTCAATCGGGATTGCAACCCGTGTACAAAGCGGGATTACAAATGTATCCTGGTCATACCTTACACCAATTAATCGCAGCCGCCACCGCCACCGAGCAATTGGAACTCAAATTGAGTCGATCCAATAAGGCTAAACCCTCATTTCAAGGCAAAGAGAGGGCTGTCCAAAACCTGCAAAATGATGGACAGCCACCTAAAAGGGACCAAAACCAAGCCAAATCAGGTCCAAAAGCTGAAAATAAGTTTGCTAACAAGCGCCCTTATAAGCCGGCAAACTTTGGTCTTAGTGCTGAGAAGAAGGAGCAATATATGCGTGAAGGCAAATGCTTTACTTGTGGCAGCACTGAGCACATGGCAAGAGCATGCCCAAATAAGAAGAACAAAGCTGAAAACGCTAATGTACCGAAGCCTAATGTGCATATGGTTCCGGATGTGCAGGGCAACACTTCACATGATAGCAAAGATAGGGTTGTATGTAAAGCTTGGGGACAGCTCAAAGATCAACCTGCTCTGTTCATGTTTGATGATTGTGCATCGGAGAATTTCATATCCACTCAGATGGCAGCTGCTTTGGGTATTGAAGTGGAGGACATGGGTCCTCAAATTGAAGCAGGGGCTGCCTTTGTTGGTAGAGAAGTGCAGGTCATGCCTATTTTTGGCAAGTTGCGCATACACATTCAAGGCTATGTGGATCATGAGGATTTTCTTATGGCGCCTTTGAATGGCTGTGATGTATTGCTTGGAAAGCCTTGGCATACACGTATTGATCCGTGCAAGGCTTACAAGACTAACAGGATCACCTTCATACATAAAGGCCGAGAACATGTAATTGATGCTGGTGAAGAGGGTGATACCATTCCCCTTGTATCTCATGTACAAATTAAGAAAGTAATGAAAAAGAGTATTTTTGCGTACTTGATTTTTGTACGAGATCCTATTGAGAAAACTAATGTACATGTAAACACTCTTTGTAATGATAGGCTGAAATTTTTGCAAGAGCACAATGATTGTTTTGCTGATGAGTTACCACCTGTACGACCAGAAGATCATCGCATTGATCTTGTGCCGGGTAGCTCACCACCTAATAGGCCAGTCTATCGTGTAAGTGCATCCCAAAAAGAGGAGATCATGAAGCAAGTGAATGAGCTTCTTGAGAAGGGTTTGGTTCAGCCAAGCTCTTCTCCATATTGTTCACCCGTCCTCTTGGTTCAAAAGAAGGATGGATCCTTTCGTATGTGTGTGGATTATAGAGCTTTGAATAAGCTTACCATCAAGAATCGGTTTCCGATTCCACGCATAGACGACATCCTTGACAAGTTGGATGGATCGGCATGCTTTAGCCGAATTGATCTCAAGAGTGGATATCATCAAGTGCGTGTAGTGCCTGAGGATGTACACAAAACTGCTTTCAGGACAGCATTTGGGCTTTATGAGTATCTTGTTATGCCTTTTGGTCTTACAAATGCCCCGGCTACATTCAATAGAATGATGGATCGCATATTCCGTGGGTACAGGAAATTTACAGGTGTCTTCTTTGATGACATACTAGTCTTCTCGAAGACCGAAGAAGAGCATAAAGCTCATTTGGCTATTGTTTTTGAAGAGCTCCATAAGCATAAACTCTTCATAAATGCAAAGAAGAGTGAGTTCTTCTTGTCAGAGATACATTATCTTGGGCATATTGTGTCCAAAGATGGAGTGCGGATGGATCCTGCAAAGATTGATGCAATTCGGAATTGGCCCGAATTGAGTTCAGTGCATGAGATCCGTAGTTTTCTTGGATTATGCTCTTACTACCGCAGGTTCATTCGGCACTTTGCATGGATTGCTTCTCCTTTGCATGATTTGACAAAGAAGAAGGCCGTGTTCAAATGGACTAATGTAGAGAGAGATGCATTCCTCAAATTGAAAGATGCAACTACTCATGGTCCAGTGTTGATCGTTCCGGATTTGCAAAAGCCTTTTTGTGTGGAATGTGATGCATCTGGAAATTGCATAGGAGCTGTCGTTAATCAAGAGGGACATGCCGTGGCTTATGAGAGTCGTAGATTGCATGATGCAGAGCTATCTCTTGGCATTTATGAGAAAGAGCTCTTGGCTGTAATTCATGCACTTACTATATGGAAACATTACCTTCTTGGGGCTGATTTCACTGTGAAGACAGATCACCAGAGTTTGAGGCATTTTCTTACTCAAACTAAGTTGTCAGAGAAGCATATGAGGATGGCCAATTTCCTCTCTATGTTTCATTTTCAGATCTTGCACACCCCAGGAAAGAAGAATGTAGTGGCCGATGCATTGTCACGAAAGCCGTATGTAGCAGCTATCTCGGTTGCCTCTCATGGGGACTTGTCTACCATGCGTAATTTGTATCATACGGATGCTGATTTTGTCACTATTTTGGCTGATTTGATGGCTGGTCATGCACATGCCTCATATGTGATCAAAGAGGGTTATCTCATGAAAGATAATTGCCTATGTGTGGTGTCTGACATGAGGCAAAAGGTTTTGGATGAGTGCCATGCTCCTCCATATGCTGGTCATAGAGGTATAATGCCTACTACGCACATGATTGAGCGGTATTTCTTTTGGCCAGGTATGCGGAAGGACATAGAGGCACATGTACGTGCATGTATCTCCTGTCAAAAGGTCAAATTTGATAGGCAAAAGGCACCAGGTTTGCTTCAGCCATTGCCTATTCCCACGCAGCCATGGGAAAGTATTACAATGGATTTCATTATGGACTTGCCACGTACCCAACAGGGTAATGATGCAATTGGACAATTGTGGACAGGTTTAGCAAGCAAGCTCATTTCTTGCCGGTCAAAAAGACCATCAAAGCTGAGCATATGGTTAAAATATATCTTGCACAAGTGTTCAAACATCATGGAATGCCGAAGTCCATTGTGGGGGATAGAGATCCCAGGACTACAAGTCTCTTTTGGCGGGCCTTATTTGATAATATGGGTACCAAATTGGACTTCTCATCAGCTTATCACCCTCAAACGGATGGCCAAAGTGAGGCTGCAAATTCAGCCGTGTTGGATCTCTTGAAATGTTATGTGGCGGATCAGAAGTCTTCTTGGGAGAAGTACTTACCGCTTGTGGAATTTGCATACAACAACATGGTGCATGCATCCACGGGAAAGGCCCCGTTTGAGATTGTTTATGGTAAGGTGGTTTTGCCACCCATCCTTCGCACAAAGGATGAGATATTTGCAGCTGATGAGTATGTAAGAGACTTGGATATTGCTTTTGCTCAGGTGCGGACAGCCATTGCAAGGTCACAAGACAAGCATAAAAAGGCTGCCGACAAGCATAGAAGGCAATTGGATGTTAAAGAGAATGATTGGGTATTGCTGAAATTTGAGAAAGCAAGACTTGCAAAGAGGCCTGGCAAAGAGGGTGCATATCCTAAGCTTGCAACTAGGTACTATGGACCTTTTCAAGTGATCGAGAAGATCAATGAAGTGGCTTTCAGATTGGCATTACCTAGTCATTGGCACATACACAATGCTTTTCATGTGAGTCTCCTTCGCAAGTATGTAGGGCCGGAGCCCAGTGAAATGGTCATTGAGGATCCACCAGAAGTGGATGAACTTGAGGAGATCTTGCAGCCAGAGCAGATTGTGTATCACAAGGAACGCAAGCTTGCTCTGCAGGCAAAGCTGTGAGGCGTTACCTTGTGAAGTTTAAGAACTATCTTCCCATTGATGCTAAATGGGTAGATGAAGAGTTCTTCAAAGATTGCCCGCATGTGCTTCAGACATATTTGGATGCATTTCAGTTGCGGACAACTGTTTAGAAGCGGAGGGGAATGTCACCATTTGGCCACCCAAATGGTTCACTCTTGCTTTCACACTATGTACATATTGGATTGGTGTCCATGGCTTATGGAATATGCCTATGCAGGTGATTGAGACGTGTCATGCTGTATAGTTGGATATGATATTCCGCTGGGACTTGATGTTATCATGCCCGGAATATCTGGAGGACTTGGCTTTCCGTTGGGACTTGTGCCTTTGCGTACATGCCCGAAAACGCCTGGAGGACTTGGCTTTCCGCTGGGACTTGTGCCTTTGTGTACATGCCCGGAAACGCTTGGAGGATTGGCTTTCCACTGGGTCTGGTATTGCGTATACTTGCCTGGAAACGCCTGGTCTTATATGGTTTCATGAACGGAAATTGCTCATGCCAATGCTGCATTGCATAGCATCTTTATGTGCTTGCCTGCAAATGAAATTGCATGCTGTTTTCATGCCTGCATGACCTATGTGTAGTTCCGGGTTAGGGGACGCCCCCGCCCGTGAACCGTGCGTGTGAAACTGTCTGCTGACATGGTTGTGTGGCATGTGAACAAGTGGTAAGTATTACCCAATCTAGGCTCAAATAGCCCTTAGGACTTAGCCAATATTTATAAGTGAGTGCGTTCCCACTTCATTAAAGTTTGGGCGCCCAAAAGTCACTTATAAATTATGACCGCTTCCAAGTTCATACTCACTGAAGTCCCGAGGCGGACAAGACTCAATGTCCAGGACCTGATCCTCCCTTTTTACTCATAAATGGGCATCTCCCCATGTCCCTTCACCTGATTGGACCCCAATTCACTTACTTATTAAGAGAAATTCGTGTTTTCTCTTCATGAGGATTTTTGGAGGCTGAAAACTCTGTTTTTCCACCATTTCTCTCCATTTCCAAGCTCTCCATAGCCATACCCAACTTGCTAGGGTGTTTTCCAAGCTTCCAAGAGTGTTTCCAAGTGCTAATCACTCTCCTACTCACTCCCAATGACTGAAATTCAGCAAAACAGCTCTCATTTTTGCTGTAATTTCTGGTCTTTTTGCTGAAAACCCTAATTTCAGCCTTCCTTTCTCAAGTTGAACCATAGGGGAAGCTTTCCCAAGGTTCCCTTCATCCTCTTGAAGACTTTTGTCGCGAAGGATTGCGGCAAATCGAAGATATCAACACTTCTAAAGCTTCCAACGCGAAGACTTCCGCTTGCAACAACTTCTATGAAGACTGGTAAGCTAATTGGACAATGTGTTGTCATTACTTACTCAGTAGAAGGGCAGGACTCCTTGTTTAGCCGCCCTGTGTAGTATTTCTCTTGTCCTATGTGCTCTTGAAGATGTTGCTACCTTGCTTGGTAGAACATAGAGCCAATGGTAGAGAATATGGGCACTGAAGTCGGGCCGGGCATCAAGGCAGCTCCTTGGTGATCTACATCGACATACAATTGTTTTCTAAATGCTGAATTTCATATGCATTAGCATGGAGGATTTGGCAATGGATGCCCGTGAAGCTATGTATTGAATTTCTCCGATAGTAATACAATTTACTCAAGGGAGGGGTCGGCCGTTCCGGCTCATTGTGTGCCTCTTGTCAATTCCGCAATTTACTTCTTGTATTTGAGCAAGTGTCCTTCAAATCTTAGTGTACTTAAGTGTATTGATTAGCATTGTGTTCAACCAAGTTACACCATGACTAATCAACCATGACCTTTTTCCAATAATTGGAGCTCCGCCGAAAACTCAGCACCCATCCTTTCTTATCAAGAAGTGGTTCGGTACTAATAATGATTAAATAGGTGAGGTTTCCAGCTATAGGACATTCAGAGCACAGCCTATCTCAGTTGTACAATCCTTAATCATTCATACCCAGAAGCTTGTTGCCCTTTGCAAATCTACATTCCTGACTTTCTTGAACAATCCAACCCTTGCTCTGAGAATGTTCTAAAACACTTTTCTTCCTGATTATGCAGCTGTTCCAGATAAAAAATCGCCCACTGTACCACAGAATAATGATTTGGCTTTGGAAACTACTAATCGAGACACCTGAAGTGTCTTTGAAACAATTTTGCTCATAGCTTGACAAATCTTGCAAAATATTTAAAACAAAGTACAGCAAAAAATCAAAAGGCAAGATGTATTTAGGACCAGCCATCTGGGTGAATGAACTTCTAGCTTTTGCAGTGCATATGTAGAAATGCCATGTATACATAGCACAATGAAAAACTGATGAAATTCCAAGCTGCATGCCAAAATTTATGAGGATGATGCTAACTGACCTAAGCCAGTGGAGTACTCGTTGTTGATCACAAGGATGATTTATCCCAGATACTGCTAGACAGACTGCCTGCACTGCAGAACGACATCGATGTGCTTTCATCAAAGCCTCAGCAAGTACCCTCTCCAGCGCCAATTTCGCAGCATCGTCTGAATCAGGAGAGAAACATAATAAAGAGACAGAGTGCAGGAGTACATGTGCGTGCGTGTGTCCGAGGTGGAGTGTGAGCATTGCATGGGTGCATGGGTGTGTGCATGCATGTGAATGTGTGGAAAGCTGAAGCATTGGTGGCTAGATTGCACAAATCAGTTGAAGAAATCTTATTTACAAATCCAGATTTAAACACAACACCACATGAGATTATGTCCGAATGATCTTTTCAATTCGCTTAGGTTTAACCTTGTAATCTTCCAAGCATTAAAAGCATGCTTTTGATCATAATGATCATTGACCTATTGAAGGAGCATCATTATCAGAAAAAACACATCACAGGCTACAGCCAGCCAAGCTCTCTCTCTCTCTCTCTCTCTCTCTCTCTCTCTCTCATTGTATCAGATCCACCATGATACAATGTATCAGATCCACCATGATGTAACTTTTGGTCTCATAGGTCATTATGGCCTTTTGAAGACGTTAATATAACATTTCATTTCATTTCATTTCTCTCTCTCTCTCTCTCTCTCACACATCCAGATTGAGCTTTACATGTAGAGGGGATCCTATGGAGATTGTCTCATCCTATGCCTACCTTGGTGTCACTTTCAGTGGCCCACGCTTCACCATGCTTCCCGTAGCACATGCCAAAGTGACACGGGGATATGCAGCCTTGAGCTTACTTGAGTGGCAAGCACATTTCCAGGAGCCCAGGATGAAGGGCTGGCTTTTTGACACCCTCGTCACACCAGCCTTGATGTATTGAGCAGCCTTCTGGGGGCCAGATTTATCTGATGAGGATTGGCAGCGAGTTGAGAGGCCCCAGGTCATGATGTTCTCCCGTATGATCCGCAGCAAACCATGTGGAGGCACTCTTCCAGACAATCACATACCTCCATCGCTGTCAAATCCCCATGGATCTCCTCGAAGAACGCTCCTGATACAAGACTCGAAACCTGCAAATCAAAGCCAAATAACATGAAGGGGGTGCAGCCCTGACTCACCACCCAACCTTGACAGCCGTGGGCAAAACCCACAAGTCTTGGCTGTCCCCACCGAGCCACGAGCTGAGCTAACTAGCAAGACGTACCAACCAGTCTCTACCCCGTGACGTCCCATACAGCCACCCTCATGGGCCTCGAGACTGTTGCCGGCCTCGGCTGTATAAAGGAGGTGCACGTCTGCACTAGATCCAGGCTCTTGACCATATGTAACTATTTGGCTCTCCTAACTCTATTTCACATAATGAAATCCATGCCCGGACACCAGATAGGTGGAAGAAGACATGGGGACAAGCTCCATAAGGATTGATTAAGAAAAAGCACCATTCTTGGTCAAAAAGTAAGAAAAAGCAAAAAGTCAAACAAGGTTGACCACGAGCCAAGGGCACCATTGGAAAAGAGGAGACTAAGCCAGACCAAAAAGCTAAAAGCCGCTTTCTCAAAAAGCAACTCTAAGGCCAAAAAGCAACTCTAAGGCCAAAAAGCAAGGCCTTGAAGTTGTAAAAGCACAAATCAAAAACTTTGGCTATTATTTAATAATATTTAATAAAAAGACAAAAGCAAAGCAAAAGCATTACTTTTTGGCAAAAAGCAAGACTTCCCCAAGTATAAAAGAAGCATGAGCCTCTCTTGAGCATCAAGTTGAAGAAGAACCTCTTCATCGCATTGCCATCTTCGTTCAAGCATGGAGATTATCTTCTTCATCATCATCTATGAACCAAATCATGGAGTTTTTCATCGCTACCCGCTGATTTCAGAGCGCCTCCAGCAACTGCAATGCCACATCACCATTTTTCGTGCGACTGTACGGACTGTACGAACTGAATTTCAGAAACCCTGAAAATTCCAAAAACCCTAAAAACTGCTTTTTGGATGTTTTTATGGCCCGAAAACCATTAAAACAGGTTTTATATCAGTTTTCTTGCTAGAAAGAGCTTTTCTAGGGTTTTTATCATCAACAAGGCTATAGGAGTTGTGGAGATTATTAATGGGATGAGCGAGTGGATTTAGAGCTTGGACATGGAATTTGGGCATAGAGCTTGGACATGGAAGCTTGAACTTGAGCATAGACATGAAGAACTTAGAAATAGAGCTTGGACATGAAGCTTGGACATGGAAGCTTGAACTTGAGCATAGACATGAAGAACTTAGAAATAGAGCTTGGAACACAGAGCTTAAACATGGAGCTTGGATTTTGGACTAGGATTTGGATTCATTGGACTTGGGATCCATTGGATTTGGATATTGGATCTAGTACTAGCCCGGTAAGAGATACTTGTGGGTCATCCTCGTGGTGTGCTTGACATCAGAGATCTTGTACGTCGACATCGACATTGACTTGGATATCCTACATCGGCATATTTGTTTGTTTTGTATTCATTGATTGTATTGATCCTGGCCAGCGTGCCCGTGGATTGTTCCTGAATAAATTCCTGAAAGGGGGTGGGGCCTGTTCCCCACTCAATGTGGTGTACTGTGCAAGATCTCCCTTCCCTTTTCTCTCCCCCCCTCTCTCTTTATATTTTTATCTCTTGGACACGTGGTTGAGTCTGTCATTGTACGCCCCGTTGGGCTTACACCATAGAGCTCTCACAAAGACACGTGAGACTCTATGAACTATTGACTAACCTTAGCCACCCTTTTATAGGCTCTTGACCGTCATCGGGCGTCCACACTTGAGCGCCTGCCCATCCATACTGGGTGCCCGCCCGTCAATCTATCCCTAGCCCAGCTTGCCAATCAGCCTGCCTACTAGCTCCAAGCTTCCCCAAGCCTCGACGCTAGTCTTGTGTGCGTGTAGCACACGGTAGATACTCTGTGCACATGACATACTCCCCTTCCTCTAAGAGCTCACTCCTGAGCTCACTAAAAACCTAGGGTAGTCAATGTCTCCCATGTAGTGTCCTCCTCAACACGGTCCTTCCACTTGATCTTGTATTCCGTGAGTAGCGTATTCCGCAATCGTCTTTCACGAAATCCAAGAATCTTTTCCGGTTCATGTGGAACAAATGTCATATCCTCGACATCTATGATTTCTTGAGGAGTAACTAATTGGTCTGTTCCCTTAAGTCTACTGACATGAAATACGGGATGAACTTTCACATGAGAAGGCAAATCCAGTTCATATGCAACTGAACCAATCCGGCGTGTAATCCGAAATGGTCCACAGTATCTAGGGGATAATTTCGGAGATTGACATGTCCGTAAAGTCTCGGAATCTTTCGAAACTCGCAAATACACCATCGTTCCTTCAGAGAACTCTCTGGGTGAACGATGTCTATTAGAATAAAATTTGTCTCTGTCTTTTAGCACTTCTAATAGATTCTTTCACAACTTGTAACATTTCTTGCATATCTTGCAAAAAATTACGTACTGCACCACGCTAAAGTCCTGAAAAACCCATTGTAACAGGTGATCTAGGTCGAAAACCATACATAAGCATAAAAGGACTAAAATCTGTACTCGTATGCTTGTTACTATTATATGCAAATTCTAACATAGAAAGACAATCCTCCCATGAACTCTGTCTTTTGGAGACATATGCTCGAAGCATATCCTCCAAAATCTGATTCACTTTTTCAATCCGGCCATCAGATTGAGGATGATCCGAGGAACTCAAATTCAAAGTTGTTTCTAACTTCTCAAAAACAAGCCTCCAAAAGTCACTTGTAATCACTGACTATGTCCTGCGGTAACCCGTACAGTCTAAACAATTGCTCGATAAACTGCCTTGCTAATTGCGTAGCTGTAATGGTCTTTCGTGTCGGTAAAAATCTAGCCATTTTTATCAAGCAATCCACCACAACCCAAATAGAATCGTGGCCATGGAATTACTTTCCCATTTATTACCTGGGATTTGCAAAGGATGCAACATCCCAGCCTGTCTAAAGCATTCAGCTTTATTTGCTTGACAAACCCGACACTGTTGAGCCTGAAGTAGAGGTTTTGAGATCCACCGAGAAGTTGCTATTGGGCAAGGCTGAGGGAATGAGTGAGGAAAGTTTGGCCTTGGAGGGCATTTTGTCCTTTGTTTATCCTATAACCCTGTGGGCTTGGGGTTGTCAAATTGGTTTCTTGCTGCGAGATGGACGAGGAGCTTGGGGTGCTGGTATATGAGGATGAGAGGTGGATCGTCGGGGGATCCACAGAGTGGAAGTACCTTCATAATACCCTTGCAGTGTTAGAAGCCTTTTAGGTACCCCCACTGTCGAGAAGGTTTGCCCTGTGTGCATTTTTTAGCGTTGTAAGGAAGGTTAATGTGGTTAGTTTTTAACAGCTTGGGTGGCTTTTGAGAGTTGGAATTGGGTTGCTGCCAAGTGGGGTAGTGGGAAGGATGTGGGAGGCAGTGGTGTGTCCAGAGTGATGAGCGACCTCTTTTTAAGCGGTATGGATCTGTGTGGATTGGAGGGTAGAATCATGGTGGTGAGTGGAGGAGTGAGTTCTTGGCATGAGGGAGTAGCAGGTACAAGTTCTTCATCCCTCATGAGGACTGTAACTTGGCCGAAGGCCAGCTGTAGGGTAGTTGTCCTTGCATCCTAGTCTACGTTGCACCGGTTGTGTCCCATCCAACCTCTTTCGAGAAGTATCTCTTTGCGCATGATTCATCTAGGCATCACATAAAACTTCCCTTCTAAGGGATTATTTCCAATGTGGAACAAAAGTGTGATTGTGCCTAAACAGTGAACTTCTTGAGATGCCACTTTTGTGACTGTGGCAGGAGTCTCTTTCAAATGGGGGTTACCCAAGGAAAGCCACGCCTCATAAGACATTAAGTTGTAATTAGCCCTTGTATCTACAAGAGCTAATTTTTGGTCGAAGCTCGTCGGGCTGGTCATTCCTAACAATAACCGAGAAGGCTTCACCTCCCAATATTATTCTTTGAGGTCTACAACTTGGGCCATGTTGACCACTATATTTTTCTTCCTAAGTTTGTCTTGCCTCGTTTTAGCCTCTTGTTGGGCTGCTTGTTTCATTTCTTTGTGGTGGTTTTTTCTTTGTTTTTTGTCATGAATGGCCCATAGGGTGGTTTTGGTTAACGGGCCATAGTAGCGTTTTAATTTTCTACCATTGAAATATCCCGCCATTTCGACACTGTCGAGTGTCTTTATGCACCCAGTGCCTTGCGGGGTTATCTCAGTGACTAGGAAAGGTCCTAAGCCTGTGAGCTTAAGTTTCTTTTTATGTGTTTTTGTGCTGAAGCGGAGGAACATGTTGCCCTCATTCATTTGCTTGTCCTTCATCTTGTCATTGAACCATTGTTTACGCCTTAGCTTTTCTACAATCATACTATATACAGCTTGGAGGCGTGTTTTGCTTCCCTTTTCAAGCTCAAACAGGTGGCAGCCTAAGACATTCCCCGTGAGTTTCTCTTGTACAACAATGTGTAAGCTTGGGACCAAGAACTCCATTGGCATAACCTCTTCAGTACCATAGGTTAAACTAAAGGGTGTCACATTGATTTGCAGTTGCTTAGGGTTGAAAGAAGACACATAGAGCTTGTACGCATGTAACACATCAAGTGAAGAGGGTCCTCCTGAAAACAACCCCAAAAACTAAAGCAATCGTCACTGAAGCCAAAGATTCTCTACTGAGTGCAAACAACAATTGTGAAGAGTCAAGACTCTCCCTCAGAGACCTCGTTGGAAACTCCCTTTGTTCATACCTAGGGCCTAATGCAATGAAGCACCCAGGGGGTGTGCTCAACCCTGAGACGTACACACATGCATCTCCTTCACACTTATCCTCCAGTTTTGAAGAAGCCTCCTCCTCAAACTATTACTCCGGTTCTAAAGAAGCCGCCGCCTCGAATTGCTCCTCCAATGTCTTCGGACAATCCTTCGCGATGTGTCGGTGGAGTCACAATAAAAGCATTGTCCAACAGCCATCTTGCATGACGCTCTTCAAGGGTGAGGCGACGGGCTCCCCCACTTGCCTTGTCCTTACCATCCTTGGCCTTGGACTGGCTACCCTTGTCTTTGCCTTTCTGTTGCCCCTATTGTTGAGTCTCAGGCTAAGAACTCTCCCGAGCCTCGAGGGTTGTAGCAAGACAAACCGCATCTGAAAGATCACATGGCAATGTGCACGAATGTCTGCATGCAAAGATGATTTCAACCTATCCACAAATCGCTCAACCTGCTCCAGCCGCCAGACGGTCCTTGGAAGCATTAGCAAAAGCTTCCATAAATGAGTGAGATAGTCGTTTATCGATTCGCCATGTTTTTGCATAAAACGCTCCCACTGTTTCTTCAATTCACGCTCCTAATCTACGGAAATAAACTGCTTCAAGGCCGCCTTGCGGCAATCAACCCAACAAGTCATAGAGTGGTGCCTAAGGTGGTCCTCCCACCACAAAGTGCAGCCATCTTGTGGATCCAGTTGGTTACGACTTCTCCGTCCATCTTCCTGTTGAGTTTGGGAGGCTTCAGAAGCTTCATTAATTGAGCTCATTCCTCATAAGGCATGGAGGAAGAACTCGGTAAACCAGTAGTACCCTAACGTCAAGCCGGTGAAGACAACAGGAACTATCCCGAGAATCCGGTGGAGAGGGACTCCGTGAAGGAGACGGTTGGTGGCACGAACGGCATCTCTCCTGCCGACTACGCGCAAGTGTAGAATGATGACTGCCGGACTGGGAGCAAAGCTCATCAAGTACATCCTTGCTGCATCCCAAGGAGTGAAAATTCCTTCTCAA
Organism: Cibotium barometz; assembly: GCF_041138505.1. Taxonomy (NCBI): domain Eukaryota; kingdom Viridiplantae; phylum Streptophyta; class Polypodiopsida; order Cyatheales; family Cibotiaceae; genus Cibotium; species Cibotium barometz. Next base: position 35,342,326 of record NC_141061.1, on the reverse strand, counting down.
GAAAGTTTTGCCACTTCGTCCTCAGGATCTTGTGAAAATTCCTTCTCCAGAAAGTTTTCCCACTTTATCCTCAGAATCTTCCAACACTTGCTCTGAAGCACAGGCCCTTGTAGATTCCAAATCCGGAATGCTAGGTGCTCGAGGTGTCAACTCCATCCTATCAAGATGGGCAAATATAGCCTTCATTTTAGCCGTTGCACGTCCATGGATGCCTTCATGCTGAGAAGCAAATCAATGAGTTGTGAATCCATGACAAGTATCTAGTGTTCAAGGACCTGGTGAGGGATTTCAGCCCTGTGCGATGAGGTAAGGGTTTGGTGGGGTAGGGAAGCACAATATACCCCAACCTAGGTACAATCAAGAGAACCCAAATATTCACTTTTCCCAAACCCAAATGCACACGGGGTGCCAGAAAAGAAAAGAAATTTGCAAGTTCCCTAGGCTTTGATACCAACTATACAACACTTACGCCTACATGCTGGGGTTTTCTAGAGATAGAAAGAAGAGTGCAGCGAAATCACACATACAGCACACACAAGAGTCCTAAACTATTGCTTTGTATCATGTACAAGAAGTAACACAACTGAAATTCAAGTACAAGATGTGGTTGAGAATGAAGACGTCAAATCACAGTCTTGTGACCTACTGTTCACTCCTGGCTAGCCCTTTGCCTACAAAGAAACGTTGTGTGAAGTACAACCCTGAGGAAGGCAGATGAATATGACGATTTGGCAACCCACGTATATATATGCACCAATGCTCCTAGTCAGCCAGTTGTACACGATTGCCATGTCATCACTACCACATGTCACTTGCGCTCTGACTCTACTTGACGGCTGTTATCTGATGTTTCGTTGTGCCTTGCATACTCATAGGTGTGTCGCATGTTAGGCGCAATCAATGGGCACATCATGGACATAGGCAAGTGCCATGTGGGAATTGATGGCATGGCATGGTGATGTGGCAAGTTGCCTGTTGTTTTATCATGCTGACTAGCACCACATGTGCATATATATATATACATGCGTAGCATATTTGTCGAACTCATCTGCATTCCTCTCAGCGATCAAAGCCTACAGAGAGACGTCTTCATGTTCACTCATCTTTTGTCCTTGAAGTACAGTTGTAATACTCCTTTCTTGTACATAATACGGATCAGTAGTTTCTTGTACATAATACGGATTAGTAGTTTAGGACTCTAGTATGTTTTGTAGGTGGGCTTTCTATCTCTGAAAACCTAGCACATAGGCACAGGCGTTCTACACTCTCAAAGATGAAGAGCAACGAAAACGCATATGAGATGAGGAATTAACTTCTCCTAAACAGCACGACATTATTTGAGCATCTGTCTACATAGAAAATGACAAAATAACAATGAAATTCACTTATCACTTGAAGACGACTAAGTTGCATAAACTCAATTCCCTACTTGATGGAGCTTCTCTAAGCTTCATTTTCCGTTTACATAGAACATCTTGTATCTCGATTCCCTACGGCTTCTTCAACTTGAATAGTAGAATTGAAAATCCCCTTCCCAATGGCCTTCAAAAGATGTCCTTTGGAGAAGAAATGAAAAACTTAGTACCTTTTGCAAAAGGCTCCTTTAGAGGAACACAAGAACAAAGGTATAAGCTATATGACCCAGAGAACTATCAACAAGGCAATAAACATTGATAGAATGCACAGCGGAAGATGGAAAGTGGAAACCCAGGAGAGAGAGTGAGAGAGAGACAAGGAGAGAACGCAAAGGTGTATACATGCTCTCAATATCACCAAACAAGAATACAAGTCCCGAGCAAGAGGGGAAGAAGGCCTCATATGTGAGGGACTACAGCAAACAATGCAATGCAATGAATATGAGGGGAGACAAGCCCGGCTATATATATGCCCATGTAGAGGCAATCGACTAGATCTCCACGACTAGGATAAATGTCCAAGACTCCATAAAATGGGAAAAAATATGGAAAAAATACCTTCCAACCTGGAGAAGGTATGAAAAACCTCAAAACCAACCAAGATTAGATCCTGTAGATAATCAATCTTGGGAGAAGCAAGCTGCTCCTCACTAGAACCCTCCGAGTCTATCTACTCAAACTCTTTAACAAGAGTTACGAAATGCTGAAAAGAAGCATCTTTTGGAAAGGTCGGCATCGCAAGATGTAAAGACTCTATAGAAAAGATAAGGTCCATTTGCTCAAACTCCATACCATGAGTTGCCCAATGCTGTACATAAGCACACTCCACTAAGGTGGGCATCGCCAGATGAAAGGACTCCACATCCCCCTCTGAAAAATGATGTCGTTGGACTGGTACAAGCCCAACCTGATTCTGATCCAAATCCAAAAAACTATAGAAGTACCACTGTGCCCCAGGCACGGTTAGCAACCACATATCCAAAGCATCCCACCGGGTCCAAAAGTCCATCCTCCAAAACAATAAACCTGCACACCGCATCAAACCCAATGCAGAACTGGCAGGGGGAGGGGCATCCTCAGAAGCATCACAAAGAGAGGCAGAGGTAGACTCCTCACAATGAGGAAGGGAAGCAGGAATATAAACTGCAGTGGTAACAAGGTCCTCAAAAGCATCACAGATAGCAGAAGACTCTTCCATAAGTAGAATCAGATCCCAAGAATCAGCAAACACACGAGTGATCTATGTGAAAGGATCACACCTCACAGGAAAAACACCCTCCTTTCTCTGCGAACACTGCAAAGAACACACGCTCGGACAAAATAAACTCTGCTCAGGATCTCTGAAAAGATCACTACTCTCCTCCAAAATCTGTAAACTCATGTCACAAAAGAAAGTCTCCACAAATACAAAACAGCTCCCGAAACTGATCCTCAACTGAAGTAGCTAGAGATAGGCCCCCTCTGAGTGTAGAAAACTCCTTTGGGAAGTAAAACGCAGCCAAAACACTGCCGTCCAACAAAAAAACAGCACTCCACCGCGAATAGAAGGCAAGGAACATGAAGAAACCGGGTAACTGTGTAGGCCAGGAACAAAACACAGGTATTGATGCTCAAAAATCAGCAAAATGCTGACTGAAATCAGAAATTCAGTGTCCTCCTCAAGTACCAAACTGCCATCAAAGCCACAATTAATTCTATTCTTGCATGTGATTAGAAAGACTTGCTTCTTGGGTCAAGTAAGGCATTGGAAAATCCATTGCGTTGAGAGAGAGAGAGAGAGAGAGAGAGTTATATTAACATCTTCAAAAGACCCAAAGGGTCTATGAGACCAAAATGATGTGTACATAATGTCCATGAAATCTCGTCATGGATGAAATGAGAGAAGGGGGTTAGCTATTCTAAGTAGACCTTGTTGTTATAGTGATAATATGTTTGGTAGACATTATCTCCTTGCTGCTGCTGCTGCTGGCTTCCTGTGTGGTGTCCTATTGTCATGTGCACAGAGTGTATCTACTGTGTGCAACATGCACACAAGACTAGCTTCGAGGCTTGGGGTAGCTTGGAGCTAGGCAGGCTGATTGGCAAGTTGGTCTAGGGATGAACTGACAGGCGGGTGCCCAAGTGTGGACGCTCGGTGACCGGCCAAGAGCCTATAAAAGGGTGGCCAAGGTTAGTCAGTTGGTCTGAATTTTAGTCATTGGGAGTGTGTAGGAGAGTGATTAGCACCCGGAAACACTAACTCCTTTTGAGTGCGGAAAGTACGGTGGGGCCTAGTGCAAGCTTTTGAAGCACGACCACCCACACACATCATTGATCCTCTCATCTAGCGCACATATGCACAAAAGGTCTCATGTACCCAACCAACCACCCCTTGCCCCACCAGCTTCTCACACCACCTCATCGACCCTCTTTACTGTCTCTAATGTCGCTACAGCCATATGCACACTTCGAAACGGACATGACCAAGAACATAAGGGATTCAGGCAGAGCATATTGCACGTGCATGTGACACCCCTATGTAATGATTTCCCACCTTCTTGGTCCACCAACACCATCAGAAGCTTTATGGATCGGTGCTAAAGTCAGAGCTTAGGTCCATGGCGGAGATGCATGGATACATGGCCAGAGGGCAGGCACTGTGCAGAGGACATACTCCAATTCTGGACCACATTTTTATATTGAGGGCTATCATTGAGAAGGCCATATCACAAGGACCCCGTGTTTAGTATTGCTTTGTGGATTTCCACAAAGCTTTTGACACTCTCTCCTGGGCACACCTCCTGACAAGCCTCCAGGATTTGGGTGTACGCTCAGAGATGATGTGGGGCATGACAGCACTTCATGGCCGGAGGTACGTCACAAGAAATCTCTCGCACAATAGAGTGGAAACAGGGCTACCCTCTCTCCCCCACTTTATTTAAGCTCTACATTGATGAGATCTCTGACTTCAGACTAGGTGGTGCATGTTCTCCTCTAGTAGGCACCTTGACCCCCTCCTATATGCAGATGATATAGTGTTCATTGTGAATTCGGCAAGAGGTTCTACAGAGGCACTTGGATGCATTGCACAACTTACAGTTGACCTTGAGAAGACCAAGGTGATGATCTTTAACACCTCACTCAATAGCATCCAAGCATCACCCACATGGGGAACCCCATGAATATTGTTGCATCCTATGTATACTTGGGGCCACTTTCTCCAGCCCAATTCTCACCATGTGTCCGGCAGCCTAGGCCACATTGATGTGCCCCCCTTGAGAGAGTGTTTTTAGACACATTTCAGGAACCTCGTACTGGAGATGGCTGGTAATGTATGGGGTCCTTTTCTGGGCACCAGACCACAGTGAGGACGATTGGGGAGGGATTGAGAGGCTTCTGGTCATGATGTGGTCCGAAGCAAACCATCAGTACTACACCCTATTGTTTGGAGCAGCCCCCCCTGGTGGTAGATGCACTTTTCAAGGTGGTGACATACATACACTGCCTTTACACCCTGGTGACCAGCTAAGGTATGCTAGAGTCACCTGCTGGTTACTTAGACAGGGCTTCATATGGATCACCTCCCGCCTTTCCACTAGATGCCCCCTCCCTCCGTCTCACCCATTAGGATACCAATTGGATCATTCAATTTCATCTCCTCAGCCTACACACCCACATGTGCACCTGAAGCTACCCACGAGATGCAATTTCCACAGAGATCACTTCTCAAGAGTCATCGATGGATTCATCCATGGACCCAGATGCCAATCACGATTGGCCAGATCTGGGTCTCATCTCACCGCCTCAGAGGAGTGGAGACAGAGAGAGCAGAGGGCATTGCTAGTGAGAACAGGATCTGTAGACTGCTCTCTTCGGAGGTTGCGACCAAGGAGCACCACATTTGCACATGCCCAGCATACTATGAGATCTAGGGGAGATTCCAATGCCTCTTCTGAGAGGGTTTGGTCCATTGTCCAAGATCAATGATTTTTGCAACCAGTGATGCCCAGGACTTTACCTGATAGAGCTCAGCATCTACAGAGACTTCTCCTCAGAGAGAGCAAAGCCCAGTTGCAGGACACATCAAAGCTAACTGACAGCACCAGTTAGCAGCAACCCAGAGAGGTACCTGAGCCTGCAAACCCACCCAAGAGGACCGGTCTGCCACACCGCACACCGAGCTTGGCCCACCTAGAGTCACCTTGGACCAAGCTACAGCACACTCGACGTCCACAAGCACCCGGTATGCAGCAGCCTTCCATTCGGTAGCTCTGGAGGATCAAAGAGATTCTCTAGTGTCATAGGGACACTCCCCCATGGCGAGCCTCTCAACAGTCATAGACTCCACTCCCTATGCTAGATATTCTGGATGGATGAGGATGATACTACACCCACATCGTATTAATATGAAGAGTATTTTCACATGTATCCACATGCTCACTAAGATCATGTTTTTATGTATTTGCGTATCTGTCTTCAACACACACGATAGGGCTCGGGAAAAGATAGGTTTAGCTTAGCCTAGAACTCATTCAATTTCTAAAAAAGCCTTTCCAAATTTAGGGAGAAGGAAAAATACCTCCTCAAAATTTTCAAGATTTAGTTATGATTAGATTTTAATATGAAGAAAAAACTTGTTCAAAATTACAATTTTCTTTTCAATTTATGGTGAGAAGGATTGATATAAGGCTCGGTAGAAATAGTTTCCTGAACGCTAATGCTGGCACACGAGAAGTTTTCCAGGTCTATTGAATTTCTTTTTTTTAAGAGTTTGATTGTTTCATTTTAAATAAATTTTGGCAGCCATTAGAGCTTTGGCAATAGAATTTAGACATTTCCAATTATACAATACACTCTTGAATTTAGACAGAATTTCAATTTCTATACATATAAGAACCATCAAAAAATCACAACAATTTCTTCAAATTTGAAGGAAAAAAACCTTTACCTCCAACGCTGTTGTGGTTGCAGCCGCTGGTTTCTGCGCGGGCGAGGACGGGTGGGGGCTCCTGGAAGGCGCCGCGGTCCGGCACGGCAATGCAGACACAGACGGTGGAAGTGGCTCCACCATCGACTCCAAGAACGACTCCGGTGTCGCCTGCGATGCTCGGCATCTCGCCCTCGAACTCCCACAACTCGGAGTTCCGGCTCCTTTTCATCACAAAGACCACCCTAGATAATACACAGACAACCCAGCCCTATCGCGAAAACTATAGCCAAGATCCGCGTATCCCTTTCATAGCCAAGCAGTACGAAATACTTTTACAAAAAAATCACAGAGAGAAACCTGCCCGTATGGATGAAACCCTAGAAAACGCAGAGTGATCATTTAGCAGATAACCTAGACAGGATTTTTGTGCTTCTGTCTCTGCACAGACCCCCGATCGCTTGCAGAATTCGGAGATCTACATGTATAAGAGGCGATCACACAAAGTTTTCCTTGTTTTTGTCGTGATGCAATCGGCTTAGCTGTTGTCGCCATAGCCAGAAACAGAGTAAACAACTCGGTAAAGGAATCAGTCCGTAGATTCAGGCCCATTTCACCTTTACGACCAAAAAATGCCTCGGAAAATAAAATTCCACTCATATTTTTTGGAACACACATTTCAACACTTCTTATTTTCTCGAAATAAATTTACAAATTTCAGCCTCATGTTTTTTAAACCTGAATATATTATTTTCTCTCAAAAAAAACATTTTTAGACCTTTGATTCTTGAATTTGATAAAAAATGTGTTTTTTCCACTTGCAAATAGGGCCGGCCGGTTTGAATTAAATATACGTGGCACTTTTTGGCCATTTATTGGTCTTGGCTTATGTTGGATATTGTGTCATCTTGTTAGTCAAAGCAATGGTGGCCATCTTATTAGTCAAAGCACTGGTGGTCATCTTGTTAGTCAAAGCAATGGTGGTCAACATGATCAACAACATTTAATCTAGTTCGTCCAATATTTCTCGTCATTTTTCAATCTAAAGGTTCCTACATTTTCGGGTTATCGAATTATGTATTATTTAAAATTCAAATGTCATGGATTTGATTTACTTTTTTGTACATTATGATAGGGTGTCCAGAGCATTGGACCCTCGTACCTAACTTTCGAAGCCAAAGCTTTACCCGCTTGGCTACTCCCCCGGCCTAATTTTTGTCTTGTTACACTATTCAAAATGATTGCAATTTGCAAGTGTAGCTGAAGTTAATGTTCACAATAAAAACTCTACAAAGTGGAGGTCACCTTTTTGCAAATAGCTATATGTTTTCATATGTGTAAATACATGAATCTTAGTGCATCTGCATGTGTTCTATGATAGGATAAAGAAATATACTCCCTTTGAACTATGCTATTGTTAAAGTTGGCCAATTAGGCAAATCTCTCTCTCTCTCTCTCTCTCTCTCTCTCTCTCTCTCTCTCTCTCTCTCTCTCTCTCTCTCTCTCTCTCTCTTGTAACCCTCTCCTCTCTTCTACATCTTACTTTACCATCGCCACCACACTCCAGCACCACATGTATATTATTATTTTGATCATGCTCCAAGCAAATATGGAAGGAAATCTATTTTTTTAAATATAGCTAAAGAGTGGTTTTAACTTCATCTCTAAGGCTTCAAACTACATCACTCCACTACACACCTTCTTCTTTTTTAGAGACACTACTCATCTTCCTTTAAGACAAAGTTCTCCATTCACCTAGCTCAAGCACATGTGCTTTTAAATCATGGATGCCCATCTCGAGGAACATAAATCTTTTCACCAACTTTCATGCATGATGTGAGCTTAAGCCTCTCTCAACTATATTATCTCTCATATGACACCAAGATGCAATATTTTAATTAAACTTAACTAGTTATTGAATGTCATGACTCATTAAAAATTTATTGCAAAAGCCTTACTACATCTTTTGTTAGTAGAGATTCAATATCGAAACTACATTAATTTAATACATCTCATCCTACATGAAAAGATAGAGAAATTGTAAATTCAATCTCCATCCTCAAATGAAGAAGGCTTTTTCATAATCACTCAATTAATTTGAAGTGGTTCTTTTTACATTTTGCTAATTTAAAGGACTCTTTACTAGCACATCAAGTTTTTTCGTCTTACTAGGCAAGACTACATAAATTTGAAGGCCAAAGGCTTGTAGGTCGACAAAGGAAAGTTTTTATTGTGTATAAGAGAGCAACAACATTGGTAAATAATAATTGATGTAGCTTACTATTGATGTAAGAGGGATTTAAGATTAGACTTTAGGTTAGGATGCCACATGTAGATTAATTTGTATTTTTATCTTTATAAATTTACATGTACTATTAATCGTGTCTGATATGACATTTGTGCCTTATTGTGTAGATTACCCGTAAATTTTACTTTACTCTCACTTCTAAGAGGATATTTAAGGAGATCTTTTCAGTTAGGTTAGGCGGTAAATATGTAACCAATTTCTAATTGATTTAAAATATAAAACTATTACATAGCATTTAAATTTTTTATTGGCTTAAGAAGGGTTTTGAATACGTCCAAAATAAGTTTGTATGATCATTTATATTTGTCAACTTGTTTTTCCAGTAAATGTGGTGAGTTATTTGCTTTATGCATTCATGTAATGTACATGATTATATAATAAATATTATGGGATTATGTTTGGAATTCTAGCTGAATGATATTTTAAATACATGAGTGTTGCATTACACTGTTAACCCTTGCCAGATACCTCTATGGTGTTAATGTCGGCCGCTATATCATTTTCACCGCCTTTGGGCCACATGCGCCAAAATGGTTGGAATTAACTTAAAAATCATGTATTGTATATTTTGCGTGTGTGGTCATTGCTTTGTCTATGAAAGGTGCACCATAGGATCAAAGGAGTTTAGGTTACTATCTTTGGATGAGTGTTTACACTAGCCTAGGTGAGCTAGAGATCCCGAGAACCTTATTTTTAAGTTTGTTCGCCCAAATGGTGTGAACCCTCGAAACGAAGGAGATAAGGCAAAAGGAAAGCCAACCTCTCATTCTTTAGTATTCTCTTATACTCTTATGCTAAACTCAATAGAGTGCTCATCAATAGTAAGCTACATCAATAGTTAATTAGGAAAAAGAGAAATTTCTAGTAATCCATTTTTATGTTAAAAGAGTAATCCCCATGACAATGGAAATCCATGTATTCCAATGAAGTAAGAGAAAAATTGTGATTCTAAAATAATGTATATTTTATTTAAAAATTAAAGAAGGATTTTAGTTAAATTTATCTTTTTGCATAGATAAATTTAAATGATGAAAGAGGAATTCCCACCATATTGGAAATCAAATATTTAAATGAGGAAAGTGTAATTCCTAGTGTAAAGAAATCAATGGAGATTTTTATTTAAATTTTAAGAGAAAATTTAGTTAAATTTATCTTTTTGCATAGATAAGTTTAAATGATGAAACAGGAATTCCCACCATATTTGGAATTCAATCATTTGAATGAGAAAAGTGGACTTTCTAGCTTAATGAAATTAATGGATATTTTTTTGTAATTTTTAAGAAGAATTTTAGATAGAGTTAATTTATGGTAAAAGAGGAATTCCCATGTTAATTGGATTGCACTCATTAAATGAGAAAAAGAGGGATTTTAAGTTTATTCAAAAAAATAGGTATTGGTATTTAGTCAAAAGAAGAAATTTTATGATATTTAAGAAAAGAGGGATTTGAATTAAATCTTAGTGTCAAAAGATGAATTTCCATCATAATTCTACCTAATGAATTAAGGTCGAGAAATTATGTGGCATAAAGAATATCTTTGGATATTTTAATTGGTAAAATCACTAAATGTATATTTACCCAAAACTAGATGTTTATCTGAAGGGAATCTTTGTAGAACTAAACCGAGTGAATTTGGTTAGACTATGAGAGGGACGGATAGTAAACCTACTTGTCCATCTCTCGATCTGAATCAAGTAAAAACTTCGTGATGACCAATTCCAGTTTCTAATCACAAAGAATAGACTACCGAAACTAAACTAGTTTTTCTTGACCGAACTCAACAAGAATCTAGTTGGACAATTAGACTGAATGATGGGTAGATTACCCTGATGAGAGATCAAGGATCCTCATTATGAAACTGGGAATTATGGAAAAAGGGTTTTTGGAACCAATCTCAAATTGGAATTTTACTTGCATTGGAATCTCTGTTTTTTATTTAAAGGACTGTTTTACGCCAGAATGCTGGAGGAAGCATTTGGCTTATGTTTTTCTAAGAGGAGGTTCATTGGAACAGCTGCTTGGCGGGGAGTCGTCAAGGGACGTCGCTCACGGCAAAGCCTGTCGAGGTCTTGACCAGTCGTGGTACGGTTAAAATGATGCGCTTCTGGTATGATGGGCGAGGACCGACGAAGCGGTCCCTAAGTGAAGTGCTAGGACACCTAAGGAGGATCCTAGAGGGTTCTGACTAGGCGATGCACGGGCTCGCGGTTACTAGGACACCCATGCGTATATCGAGGAAGATTTCGGATGGACTAAAAGGAAAGATTTTTGGGAATCAATTTTTGATACTGGATCTCGTTGGTTGGCCAGCTGGTCTTCAACGGAGAGTCCAGAGGATATTATTGTAATACAATGGACTTGGAATTTTGGAAAGTGATGATCAAAAATATTATGATTTCTATTGAAGGATTGTTTTAAAGCCAATCGAATATGTTATGAATGGTAATTTCATATTGGGTGTGTACGTGGTATGCCTACCTTAATTTTTGCATGAATCGCCGGCTAGGGGCCCTGGGAACTATTTTCCTTTTGGTACCCAGGAAAAAACATAACCAAATCTTTATAAAGGAATCCCACCAATACAGTGGTCGGGTGACTGGCTACTAACCCATGGGCCAGATGGGGTTAGGCTGGATCGGAGGATTCTTGAGAAACAACTAGATACAATTAGTTATGTTAATTAGTTTGAATCCTGAGAAGACCTTGTTCTATGGGAGGGGATCAGCATCTGTGCCTCGTACATGAGAAAAAAAGCGGTGATTCCATGGACCAAGTGCAAGTCTCTTCTTGATCTGACTATGTGACTTCAGGTTCAGTCAGATCAGTTTATCTAGTTAAGATGTTGACTCGTTAGAGTAATTCCCCCGTTAGAAGATTTTTCCCATGGTGGAATTGCCTGTGCCTTCCGGATGAGGGGAGTCTTCCGGGCCCGCCGGTCTTGGAGGGACCGCCCGGGCTAGCCTCTCGTCCCCCCGGACATCCATGGGCGAGGCCCCGAGTGTGGATCCCCGCCCCACGTGGGAGGCCGACACCGCTTCCACCACCGGCATGGGAACCACGGAGGGGGCAGGGACCTCAAAACTATACTTTGGGTTTATTCCTATAAATGAATGCTTGTGGTGATTGTACACAAATTCTTAAAAAGGTAGATACTTTTCCCAAACACGCAGTCTTTCATTTTTAAATGTGCCCTACGTATGTTTTTAAAAAGCTGATTAGCTCTCTCAATTTGTCCATCTATTTCTACATCTTTCTTTGTTTCACTCCTAGTTCATCCATAAATTACAAAACACCTATTAAAGAAGTAGCAGTCTTATAGGCCGTTTGATAGGCGCAAATAGTAGCTGGAAGCTTTTGTTCCCAATCATTCAGCTTTTACAGTGGCTAGGGACTCTGTCTATTTTGAACAATAGCATGTAGCTACTATAATGTACCTTGTTGGCATTGACTTAACTACATGTCTGATAGGTCCAACAAAATCGATCCCCCACTTTTGGAAGACTTGTAGAGAGTAGACTACAATCAAGGGCATACGATCCTTGCCATGAGTAATGACAAATCTTTGGCATTCTTCACACCTCTTGAAAATTTTGAGGCATCACCAAATAGGGTTGGCCACCATAGGCCTGATTGAAGCACTTTTTGTGCGGTAGTTTTTGTGGTAAAATGTCACCGCCTAGTCCACTATAAGCTTCCTCAAGGAGAGCTACATAGGTAGACTCCATAACGCATTTATAAAGAACTCTGTCCTTGCCTAACCGATATAATTGTCTCACAATTAGCTAATACAGCACTTCCAACTATACCAATCGTCTTGCTAGTTCTTCAGATAGTTCAAGGTTCATTGGTAGTCCATTCGTTAAAAATTTCACAATTTCAAAGCTCCATTCAGGAACTATGTCTATTTGAAATAGACATACATTAGGCAAGTCATCATCAACACCTACAGAAGGTTCACCCAATTGGTTACTCTCAATATATAATCTAGAAGCACATGTGATGATCCTTTCCTCACAGTGATAGAGAAGTCAAATTCCATAAGGATCAATATCCACCTAGTGATCCTTCTAGTGGTACAAGGTTTGTTAACCAAATAGATAAGGGCTTGATGGTCTACAAAAGACACAAATTTGTTTGCCAATAAATAGTGTCTAAACTTCTTAACTACATAAACCGTAGCTGAACCTTCCCTTTCTATGATCATATAGTTTTGCTTAACCTTATTCAAGTGTTTACTATTGCAAAGCTCATTTCACCACTCTCAAGAAAACTCAAGCAATGGCATTATGCACACACCAATGAAAGGTTCAACATGAGAGAAAGAGATGAAACAACTCACTTGTCATGGGGATGCAAGGGAAACCCATTTAGAGCTTCCAAAAGGGAGGCTCTATAGCCACTAAGAGAAGTAGCTAGTACAAACTTACCTCCCACCACTTGTCTCATTGAACGACATTTATGTTGATTCTCTTGGACATACCCACTCATAACTCCATAACTATGGTGATGCAACCCAATAGCCTGCAAACAACTCTCACTCACACACTTTAGCAAGAGGATAAGAGCAAGAGAACACAAGCGCTCTAAGATTGCACAAGGGAAGTGTGTGTTCTCATTTCTTACATTATTATTTATACAAAACTTATAAGTGGCTATAGGGACCCAAACTTGAGCGGCCATTGTGTAAAAATGAGAAATATGTGTATCTACACCTACTAGTATACATGTGTATGTGATTCTAGCATTACACTTAGCTCAAACATCCCTTGTTTACATCATAATACGCTCATTTAAGCAAGAAAAATTCGTAAGATAATACATAAAGTGCTAAAAAACCCGCTCGAGCGGATAAAACATTACAAGTGACCCAATTAGAGTAATCTAATGTTGCCAATGACTTGTTACACTTAGATGGCCTTCGAAAACTTAATTGGTGGGCCGGACTGAGCTAACTACCTAGTTAACCACCATCGAAGATGCTTTTAACAACTCCCCCTACCCAATTAACCACCACATCGAAGATGCGGTTAACATCTCCTCCTGCCTAAAGTAGGTCTGTCCTCGGACCTATGCAAAGAAAAGCAAAGTATAGGGGAAGTTTAAAAGCAAATTCATTGGATTGTCGTGTAGAATCATCAGTGTTGTCGAATTAACCTCTCTTAAGTGTATTGATAAATAGATCCTTTGAAGTGTACTGTCTTGCATCCACTGGGAGTGACTTCTAAAATTGTACAATACTATTGGGACTTCTAATTATATTGGCTCCTCCTCATCGTCCCAGATTTAAGTGAGGGTAATGAATCTCACCCAAGATCTAAAATTAAGCACAAATGGGTGCATAGGCCGTGATAAAAGATACATTAGATCCCTTAAACCATATTCCTTGTTGAAAATACAAAGGTGAGGGGGGGAATTGCATAATGGGGTAAAAAGGATAAAATCAGCTATATATCATCCCTCTTGAGATGCTTGAAGGGATACTACAAAGTTACCATAGACAAGTTTAGGTAGCATATCACCATTTTAATTGTAGTAAATATGTGCCTTGGAACCACTGCTGATAGATACTGGAAGTACTTGAAAAAGAGATGATTAACTTCCCCTTCCACCTTCGTCAATTGAATCAGAGACTGAGCAGCAATATCCTTGACACTGCTAACCACTTGTTTCAGAGCTTCATGTGAGTGCCCTTCCACCATTTGCATAAGCCTTCTTAAAATGTGTAGCCCCATTATTTCCCATTGGACAGCATAGGCCCATTCCTTAGTCTTCTTATGCAAATCCTATAAAGGGGTCTTTGTAGGAGTTCTCGGGGAAACAACTAAGGTAGCTAGATTAGAGGCATGGTTAGAGATGGTATCAAGCAACATACCTGCTCCTTGTTTCACTAGAGAAGACTCCTTCTCTTGATGCTGATTCTGCTTCTGGAGAGTAGACTCCAATTCTCTTGCTTTTTGTCCATAGCTTCATTCACGATACTTTATGTAATCTTCTTATGCCTTCTTTAGCTGTTGGAATAAACTATCCTTTTCTACCTTATGCTTAAGGTTTAGCCTGAGTTCTTCTTCGTTCAGCTTTGAAGCTATTGTTACCAGACTTTCCTTGGCTTCCTGTAGTCTACACTCCACGTCACTACATTGGGTTGTCAAGTCTTTTCTTAGCCGTTTCCTCAACAACCTTGGGTTTGTGCATAACCCTTAGCTACCAATCTCACTTTATGTCATTCAATGGAACCATCTGTTTGACTTGCATTTCACTTTGTAAACCCATTTACAACCAATAACATTTTTGTCCTGTGTGGTAATGCAACCAAATCCCATGTGTCATTATGAACCAATGAGTCCATCTCAACGTCCATTGCTTTCTCCCATACATGCTTTCCAATAGCTTCTGTATAGCATGTAGGTTCCACATGCTTCACCAAAGAAGTCATATATGCATAATGCATAGCAAAATCACGATATGTCAACCTGTCAACTGGATATCTGACCCTTTGGGATCTCCGCAATGCCTGCGGATCACTCTATGTGTATGCATATATAAAATTTAAAATAAATAATATGATTTTTAAATATTTACTTTATATAATATATACAATATGAATTATTATATTTTTATTACAAATCATATTTATCATAATGTATTTATAACTTCAAACAACTATGAATATTTCTACCTATATATACCAACTAATGTATAGCTTATACCTTATTGATACTACATATTTTATACCCTACCCCTCATCCTGATTGTTATAAATATACTCCTTTCTATACTAAAGATATTCCATAAGCAAATGTAAAGAATTCAATTTCACTAGATTCCTTTCTTAAGACATTGACACATGGGTGCGAGTTTTCATAACACTTGAGATGCTCTATATTTGAACAACACGTTGAGCAAAAAAAGTATGTGATTGATCTTCTCATCCATGTGAAAGTGAATGATTAACTCTAGTCTTGTAAGAACGCACTAAATTTTATATTGTCATTGTTCATAGATTCATTCTTCTCCATAGAGGTAGACTGTATTAGACATGTAGTTTAATTTCACTTAAGAAATTCATACACTCCCAATGTTACAGAATGAACTTAAACATTACTTTTGTGAATCTAGTAAGGTGAACAACAAATATTTTTGAGCTATCTTTTTTTAAATTAAATTGTGCATCTCAAATTGCAAGAGCATACTTGAAAGCTGATATTTAAGAATTTGAAAATGACATGTATATTAAGCATTACATGAGGTAAACAAGGGGTGGCTTTGGAGTGCCAACAAGAAATATGTGAAGGGATGGCATTGGCGTGCATGCAAGTAATATTAAGCAAATTACATGAAGTACACAAGGGGTGGGCTTTGGAGTGCCAACAATCTATTGTTACCAAGTCACTACATTGGGCTATCAAGTCTTTTACCTTAGCCATTTCCTTAGCAACCTTGCTTTAAACCTAATTCCTATCTATTGTTACCAAGTTACTACATAGGGCTATCAAGTCACTTACCTTAGCCGTTTCCTCAGCAACCTTGCTTTGAACCTGATTCCTATCTGTTATTACCAAGGCAAGTTTTTTTCTTGCAGTTTCTAGCTCTCTTATCAGATCCTGGTTTTTTTTAACTTTTCAATAATGACCCTTAAGCATGTTAGCATCTGTAGCCCACTTTAAAGACATCATTTTTTCCTCTTCAAGACTGGCCACCAATTCACTGATTTGCTCTACTTGGTTGGCCGATTCTTGTAGTTGGGCTTTGAGCTATGTTATTTGAGTATTCTATTGGTCAATGACTTGTTGCCTATCTAGTGCCTTTTGTTTGTAAAATTCTATAATTGTTGTCAACTCTAAAAGCTATAGCCCTGATTCCTCCTCTGTTTATTTTGTGTCCAATCCAAATAGAGTGAATACCTACTCCTGTACTTGTTGCACTTTAGGGTTTAGGACTTTCTTTTCAATCCTTTTCTTCTTTGTCAAAGGTTCAAAGGGTTTTGATGCTTCTTCAGGCATTTAAGTAGTTATCCTTGAATCAATTTTACTCTTCCCTTTAAGGTCAGCCTGTTGCTGTTGTGGATTGTGCTTGTGGAGAGATTACAATAGGGGTTTCCCTACACATGGATGAAGATTCACCTTGCACGTGTTGGCTGCTTCTACCCTGAGAGCCTTGATCCCCCTGGTCTTGCCTTTGAGCTTCTTGTCCTAGGAGAGTAGGAGTGTTAATACCCTCTTCTTTAAGGATCTTTCTAGCCCCATAATCCAGAACTTGTTGTAGAAGATAGGGATTACCAATTGTATACTTATGGTCTGCACAATAAGCAGTGAGGTTGATTATATATGCTCAATCTTCCTTGCGGCCTTCTGTCACCATAAAGACAGCCTGTGAGTTTATCCTACTATGTCTGTCAATGTATTTTACTTGAGTGAGAAGACAGACTGGCCTACAAGCCCTGTAGGATCCAGGATCTGTGCAAAGAGTTCTCCATGCGGTGACTTACTCTATTTTTTTCATGTGCTTATTGATATCTATGGTTTACTTTGGAATATGACAACTCCAAAGGCATGCCGAATGCTTCAATTATTAGATTTCTGTGCAGCTTAATCTCAGCCTCATAGTCTCCTATGGTTATACACCCACCCCCCTGTCTGCATCATAAGAGTTTAGGGATTTGGTTATGAGAATAGGATCATAGTATGGATTCCAGGAAGCTTCCATCTGTTCCAAGCTAGTTGCCTTTAATCTATCCATCACACCATCTTCCTTAAGAACTGATAGCATTTTGGCGCATGGTAGGTAAACAACCATTAGCAAGTACTTCAATTCAGAATACTTCATTTCTAGTGTTAATTTGCCATATATTGCTTAATCAATCACTAATCTAGCAGGAGGAAAATGCACCCTCCTCTGTGCAGATCTTGACGCAACAACACTCCCTGCGCGCACAACAAGAGTAGCAAGAGTAGCGTCCAAATGGGTATGAATACTCCTAAGGATGGACAAAATCTCAGCCTGAATTCTCTCCAATGTGTTGGTTCTTGCAATTAACTGGGCTATGGGCCCCCTCGAGATATCCATCTCGGCCTCTTACTCCACATCAGTGGGTCGAGTATCATCTCCATAGGCATCCTCATCATCAAGAAGATTGTCCTCGAAGTAATTCTCATGAGTTTCCTCAGCCTCCAAGGGTTTCTCGTCCACTACTAACTCCATCCTATGCGCCATCTTATTGGCAAAAGAACCTATGGGGTCATCTACTACGGATAGGGAACCATTAGGAGCTCCGTCAATGTGGGAACATCCCCTATCCCTCATGAGCCTAAAGAAGATCATGTCATCTTAGACTAGCGAGCGATCACTGTCTGACAAATATGGTCAAGCTTAGGTCGTCGTACATGGAGGACAACATATGAGAATATCCCCCTAATCCACCTAACAGCAACAACAAACTACCCCCGCTAGCCATGTTGGAATCGAATTTTTCAAGTCTTGTTCTTTTTATTTTATTTTTGGAGATAAATAAAAAATATAGTAAATAAATAAAACTAATAAATAAATGATAGTGCGCGAGAATTAGAACTAGCTACCTGAACATCCTCGAGTTGTGCCGACCCGTGTCGAAGTACACAGTGATGACCCTTTGGCAATCCGATGACAACGGTTGATGGTGCGACACAGCTACACGTGTCATGGTGCAATGCGACAGCCCAATGGCCGTGGCAATAGCAGTGGTAGCTAGGACATCCTCCCATATAGGGCAATGCCCAACAGCAGCAGTAGCACAGTAGTGTTTGGCGGCTGTTGTGCAGCACCAGCTTGCTACCGATCTAGGAGAGAGAGGATGGTCCTTACAAAGGCAAGCACTAGTAAATCGAACTCGGGTTTGATGGCAGAGACCCCTAGCATGATGCAAAGAAACAACCCAATCAATAGGACGCGGGTCTAGGCATGGTTTAAAAAATACACAACAAAGACGGGTGTGCACCACATGACCAGAGAAGGTGGTTGCTGGGAAGGTGGTTCACAAGTACCTTTATTCACCCATTTTGGGATTAATAGATGCTCATGCTAATATTCTACATCAAAGAGCAAAGACAAACACACTAAAAGGATGTAGGATCAAGCTATGAAGCAACGTTGTCCAAATCTACAACTTGGATGGGCATGTGTACATGTTCGATGGAATATTTATGGAGTTTCTTCCTACTCCAAGAGCGTGTGACATCAATGCACTATAATTTTTTTAATGATACACTTCATGGATGTATTACAAGATTAAGCATTGCATAAGCAAAATGCTACTTATGAGTTATGGGCATAAAAGAATGCCTTTTAGCTTAAATTTTAGCTTGATTTGTTGTTTTAATTACGTGTATATTAGTTTTTGGTGTTCATATAGCATGCACATACACATAGATTAGTTTTTTGTGTTCATATAGCATGCACATAGACATAGGGAATTTTAGGCTTATGTACAGCTCAATTGCTTAATTTTGGATTTCACTTGTGTTTTCATTGCATTTGAGTACATAAGACTATTAGCACACTAGATACCTTAATGTTCAAAAAAATCCAAAAGAAATCTTGATTTTTCTAAAAACACTAATTGGATTCGTTTTCAGCTTAAGAGGGTGTTTAGTGAATTTCAAAGGTTTGAAATAGTAAAAAATTAAGCCTTAAATGGTTTACTGTGATCAGTGGGAATGTGGAAATGATGTGTTTTTGTGCTTATTAAGAGGAATTTGACGTCATTTCATCAATTTGATCACATCAATGGGTGTGTTGATAAATCTCTAAATCGTTGGCAATTAACCTCCTAATCAGCCCCAAATAAGCACAATTACTAAGTGGGCCCAACCAAAAGTGTGTACATTTGCCTGTGGATGAGGTTCACGCCACACCATTAACACCTCTTGGCACAGTCGACGTGAAAACCACTTAAGGCATGAGAACTCTTTATCTTGTCAACGTGATAACCTTCCATCATCACTACAGTCACCTTGGTCGCCGTCGCTCCCCAGCTGGCACCACCTCGATAGATAGCATAGCTCTGTCCAACTTCGACCAACTTTGCCCGACATTCTCCTCGAGTTGCCTCTGTTGCCACAGCCCTAACCATATATCTAATCATGTGCATAACCCCGAACCCATGATCTAACCCTTTCTTAATGCGTAATACATAACTGACAGCCCTAAAAGAGTGACATAAATACTTGCTTAAACAATTTGATTTTTTTTTCGTTTGATTTCTCTTGTTCTTATACTCTTTACAAAGCAAGTAACAATCCTCTTCCTGGGGAGTGAGGAGTCTCTAAAATTTCCTTTGAGCAATGGCAAAGGCATTGTTAGTAGAAATAGAAGTAGTAGTAGTACTAATGAGAGTATGTGCTAATAGTAGTAGTGCTAATAGTAGTACTAATGAAAGTATGTGCTAATAGTAGTAGTACTAATGAAAGTATGTGCTAATAGTAGTAGTGCTAATAGTAGTAGTGCTAATAGTAGTGCTAATAGTAATAGTAGTAGTGCTAATAGTAGTACTAATGAAAGTATGTGCTAATAGAAGTAGTACTAATGAAAGTATGTGCTAATAGTAGTACTAATAGCTTTAATAGCAACCCACAGTCGTATTACTAATAGTAATACTAGCAGTGCACTACTACTTAACAGTTTGTGTGATACTAATAGTAGTGATAGTAACTGAGTTGTATGTGCACTAAAAGCAGCTTAATAATATCATCTCAATTATATGTAATAATAGTATTACTAGAAGTAGTAATAACAACTCAATTGCATATGCATTAATAGTAGCAGTAGCAATAATACTGGTAGTAGTAATACTGGTGGAGTTAGCAGTAATAGTAGTGGTAGTAGTAATACTAGAAGTTAGCAGTTTGTGTAATTAGTTAAAGTGCAAGCTTACTTTAGCACTTTATGTAATATGTAACAATGTTTGTATACCTAAAAATTTTGATGGTTAAAAGTGAAATGGGATTTTGGTTTATTTGTTTTAGTTTTCATGTTGGTTCAAATATCTAAACATATGCTTGTGTGTGCAGCAGGTTGAGCTATTTCTTTCTTTGACTAGATTATACCCTACGGAGATTAAAATTTAGCAACGATCATTTGAATGTAATTTCAAGCCATTCTTTGTTTGAAAATTGAAAGGATAGATATACATGTTGCTACATTTCATGTATATAAATGTCATTTCTAAACCATATGCAGCATTACAGTTTTGGGCTTCATGGAACAGCGAGTCATGAAAAATGTTCACAAAATCATGCAAACGATCACTCAGGTCCATTTTGCATTAAAAACATTAAAAAAGGACTACTTTTTAGAGATCTTTTAAAATAGATCACTTTTTATGTAGGTGGGAATTGAAAAATTAATAAATATTGCTCTCTTTTTAGACATTTTAGAATGCATTTACTCACTTAAATCAAGAGAACTCTCAAAAAATGACTTAATTTGGACCAACCAAACCCATCACATTCCATGAAAATTTGAGTACAAAAAACATTACAATAATTGCAAAAAACAAATACTTCTCCTTGCAAAAACTAAGAGAGATCTTTGACCTTTTTGCTTCAATATCTCTACGGTTACTTGCACAAGTGACCAGATTTTTTCAAATCAAACCCATACACAAGGATTTCTACATCCTCTAGATTGAGTGTGTCCACACGGCGACAACTTCTTGTTTTCTTCCCCTTTTTGCTTTGTTTCAGCATCTCAGGATCGTACTTGCCTTTTAATGGATCTTCTCCAGTTGTCCGATACCAATGCACTTCCACAGCATTCAATACATCATGCTCTTTGAAAACCTTTGTGACTTTTGCGAGCCAAAATGGATTACCATTTTCATCGTTTGGTAGCAAGAACCACGATCATTGTGCCTTCAGTTAGCTCATTTACATTTCCTTCCCACATTTCTTTCTCTTGTTGTTGATGCTTTCTGCTCTTCCTATACTAGGACCAACATACATTTCCCTTGTTTCTCCATGAACAAGAGATAATAACTCTATTGATATTGGCATATCACTAACACTATCAGCTACATCATTGCCACTCCTTTCACTAAGGCCACTCTCATGCCACAAAAATGCATGTTATAGTTGAAATGTGTCATTCTTGAACTCTTCAACTAGCTTCTCCTGCTTTGCAAAAAAACTCTCCCACCATGCCAGAGAGGTCGCTGGAAAAGACACGTGTGTTGCATGTATTGTCTCCTTGATCTCGTAAACATTGCAAGAAATCAATAGAGCGATTTTCTTTCTCAGCTTTTTGTGTCTTGCTCGTTGTAGAGAGTAGCATGTACTTTGCTCATTTAATTTCATGATAAGGAACAAATAGTAAGAACTTCAAACCCTTTGCTAGCAACTAATCTTCAGAGTTTGAGTATTTTTTAGACCACATGAGAGTATGTTCCTCCACTTGCTTAATTCTAATTTGATGTTGAAAACTATGATCATTGAGCTATGCAAATGATGGCATGTTAATGGCCTCACTGGTTGCAATGCATCTAAAATCATATGTTTCTTCCATGATTTTGATGGAGGGCTTGGGAACATATGAATCCTCTAACAATGTGCACATCTGTGGAAGGCCAATGCACTTTTCTTTGGCAATTTGATTGAGAACCTACTAAACATTTGGTCAATCTGGTCACGTGTGTGTCCCACCAACAAAAACCCAAGCTTGACTTTTTTGAATATCTTCTTTTGTACCATCATATTCAAGTATGCAAGGAGAATTTTGTTTTCTCTGCTAGTGTTATCCAGTTGTAAGTAGAGAACGGGTGGTAGTTTGCCTTGCCATTCGCCGCCGATTATGTTTTGAATGATGGTGATTTCAAATTAGGATCGTTGTGAATGTTAGGAAAATTAACAAAGATCCTTGATGACATGACACCATTGAAACTAAGGCTCCTACAACATGGAGTTGGATAAAATTTTCCTCCTTGAGTTTCTTAGGAGGACGCATAAAATGGGGCAACATGGTTTTCTTTTGATACATACCATCAATGACAAGGCCTAAATATTTCTCCTTCTTCTCTAAACATTTTTTCCTGTGCTTTGCTAATTTTTGGCGCTCTGTGCTCTGCTGCTCCCTATGGATCTTCAAGGCATGTAGAATGGGCACTGTAAAAGAGATTCAATATTTTTTCAATATAAAAGATTAATTCAAAATAACCAACATAGCCACTTTAAAATATCTAGAAATTCAAACTTAACTTAAATTTTTATTCTGTAGTCTTTGATGTGTCTCGCTTTGCTTTCAGCTCCACACATATTTGGCGAACACCCATCCTGCCCTTCTTAGGAATTTTGATGTGAGAGAAATATTGTCTTCATATTCTCAAGAAAGAGGGAAGTGAGAGAGTGGGGTTTAGAGTTTCTTTTTGTGACTCCACATACAAATTGTATACCTCTCTTTTAGTAAAATTGTCAAGGAGATTTGTGAAGTTTAAGTTAGGTAGTACTTCTCCATTGAAGGTGATGAAGTTTCCCAACCATTGCTTTAGGAAACAATATTGGGTTGTTTCATGTGTGCTCAATGTTAAAGAAAAAATTTCTTGGCCCACATTTGCTAAGATTTTTTTAATTCTCAGACTGCTTATACAAAATACTTTTAAGAAACTTGCTCTACAAACTGGAACATCTGAGACCCAAACTTAGTTGACACAGTGGAGTGTCACACACAAGACCTTAAGAACACATTTTGTGGACCTCTCCCTAAACCAAAAAAAATTATACGCTCTAGTTGGATTTTATGAAATCCTAAGCTCCTCAAACAATTTCTAGCACAACAAAAAACTCTACATGTCTCTCGAATTGCTAGACTTGAAAGAAGACGCTGCTTTCTCTCACCTCTTGCCCTTCGAGGTGGTTGTTGCTCATGCTTTCTCTCATTAACTGGCTACCCATTAAATTGTTGTGGTTCTTCTTTAACCACATCAAAAGAAACTCTTCTTGAGCACCGTCTAGAACAAGGAGTTTCTTCATTAGCATTCAAATTTGTGTTTACAGAAGGTGTTAACGAGATAGAAGGGCAAAAGAGTTGTGAATTGCTATGACTAGTTAGGAGTTCCATTTGCTAGAGTGTGACAATCAAAATGAATTAACTTGGACTTCTGAAGGGGTGCCTTAGTAGGGTTAGTCTTTGTTCAATGGAAAATAATTTTAATATTAATTAAATAAATAATTCTAAATTTAAAAACCATGAGGCTTTAAAAGGGGAGGGAGAGGTTCATTTTTCACATACACAAGTTGTGTTTGGAGCTTTGGAGCACTCGACTATCTTCTCTACGATCGTGTCTTTTTTTGTGCAAACTCTACTTCAAGGTAAGCGTGTCTTTTTGAAATTTGAATTTTTAGTAGTAATATTGTTTTTTTGTTTATTACATTGCCTCAAAATCCTAAAACAAATAAAAATTACAAATATTTTTCAACCACAAATTAAAAAATCAAAACATTTTTTTTCACTTAAAATTTTAATTTTTTTTAAAAATTATATTAGTTAATTAAAATTTTAAACTAAAAAATGACCATCTGTTCTAAATTCTTTTTTTATATTTTGGAGTAGAAAATAACAATCCAAATCTTAAGTGGAAAAAACATGTGGATTCCAGAATCCTTTTTGTACTTCTGTACAAAATTCAAGCTTGTAAATTTTTCTTTGTGAAATGGAAACCAAAATTTTGATAAAAATACGTATCATTGTTAAAATCTTAATTTATTTGTAAAAAATAAAACATGAAGTTCAAGTTATTTTTTAAAATCTTTATTTTGAGTGAATTCTGGTGATCCTTCTCAGCTTGTGAGAAAAAATGATTTCCAGAATCCTACTTTGTGAAAATTTGGATTCCAAAATCCAACTCAAGAGCAAAATTCCAGAATCCAACCTCCTTGAGGAAGTGGATTCTGGAATCCAACTTGACGTAAAAAGTGGATTCTAGAATCTAACTTGCCACAAGGAGTGGGTTTTGGAATCCAACTTGATGATAGAAGAAGTGGATTCCATAATCCAGCTTGACAAAAGAAATGGATTCTAGAATCCAACTTAACAGAAGTAATGGATTCTAGAATCCAACTTAACAGAAGTAGTGGATTCTAGAATCCAAAAAGCACAAAAAAAAAGAAAGAAGCAAGGGTTCATGAAGAAGAAGGAGAGAAAACTCTCTTGCTTAGCAAAATAACATGGTGGATCCTTTACCTATATTTTTGCCCATAAGTGTGATTGAGCGTTCACCAATGGATCCCCAAACAAGAAGAAGACCCTTAGAGGTTCACGTTGTTGTTAAACATCATGTTCATAATCTAAAGTACAAAATGAAAAATAAGCCGAATGCCATTGTGTTACCCTTGCTTGTTTTAGTGGATAGACAACAGTGTCCTAATAAGGAATCTTGGGTTAAGGCCAATGCTAAGTCTTACAAATATTGGGTTCTTGGGGGCACTCATTCTTTGCTTGCCAAGCAAGAGCTTACTGCCAAATATGAGCATGTTGACACTTGCAAAACGGCAATGTGTTGGGTGTATGTTGGTTTAACAAATGAGGAGGCAAAGGTACTTGCCTATAGTGTCCTAATAAGGAATCTTGGGTTAAAGCCAATGTTGAGTCTTACAGATATTGGGTTCTTGAGGGCACTCATTCTTTGCTTGCCAAGCAAGAGCTTACTGCCGAATACGAGGATGTTGACACTTACAAAATGGCAATGTGTTGGGTGTATGATGGTTTAACAAATTAGGAGGCAAGACTTTCGAATGGAAATGACTTTCATTCAGAAGATAAGGTTCTTTCATAATAATGAGTGCATTGATTCCTTGAAGCATGGTGAGAAAATTAATGACAAGTTTCGAGCTGCACTTTGTGAAAGTGTGGTCTTGAATTAAGAAAGAAAGGTAGTCGTGGAGCAAGTTAGAATCCCAATGTGAAACAATATGATAACTATTTTCAACTTACTTTTCTCGTGATGGAGAAATTTGGGATCTACAAGATGATATTTTTAAGATGCCCATAATCAAATATTTTGTCCTTGTCATGCCCATAATCAAATATTTTGTCAAATGATGACATGGTAAGTAAAACCTTTGAATATTTTGATACTAGCATTAAGGTGTTATTATGTGTTGCTCTTTTCTTACATGTTAAATTTTGTTTTGTAGGACAAAGCCAAACATCCATGGTTATAAATTTGATCGTCTCTCTTGGGCTTGTGAGTTTGCTACAATTGGTTTTTATTCATCATTGGGCGTGCAAAGTAGAGGATCATACAATTTTGTTATGAAACCAAATCACACAAATGTTTTTGAACGACCAGGAGTTTATAAAAAGTTCAAGCACACAAGTGTGGGTCTACAAGGAGTCATAAATCCATATCAAAGACCTCAGCTTTTGATGATGGATTTAATTGATTTACTTTCTATGAAAGGAGAGTGGATGATGGATCTCTTTGCGGGGACTGGTACCACAACTGTCAATGCATTGAAAAGAGGTACAAATGTGGTTTTAGTGGAATGTGATCCACTATAGGCAAAATTTATCAAGCAAAGAGTGACAACTCTCAAGGAGTTACCAGATGAGTTCCAAGAGGTGGGAATGAAGAGCATGGAATCTGATCCTCATTTTTTTTATGCATCTAGAGAGCCACAGCCTCCGATTGGTAGTGAGCAGGTTGGGGAGATAGTTGACCTTGTGGATTATGAGCCAAATGG
Source organism: Cibotium barometz (assembly GCF_041138505.1). NCBI lineage: Eukaryota > Viridiplantae > Streptophyta > Polypodiopsida > Cyatheales > Cibotiaceae > Cibotium > Cibotium barometz. Next base: position 35,315,993 of record NC_141061.1, on the reverse strand, counting down.
CATAGAGGCTGAGGAACAAGTTACTAACACTACTCTTGCAGTCACTCCAATGGGAGAGGAGGCTAGGAACAAGTTACTAACACTACTCTTACAGTCACTCCAATGGGAGAGGAGGCTAGGAATGAGGAGGAAGATGAGCATCCCATTCAAGCATAATTGTCATGACTTTTTAGATCACGTTAACACATACTTTTAGTTTCCAAAAAATTGTCATTTTTGTTTGAGAAGATACTTGTTTAGTTCATAGTTTTGCTAAGTTTTGAAAACATAGCTTTGTAGGTGGTATCTACGTTGTTTTTTTGTTAGAAAAATAGCTTGTTTGTCGAGATAGAGAAACGATCGAGTAATGCTCTTAGTTTTTTTCAATAGCCTTTTTTCAAACAAAATTACAACTCTTTGTTGCAAATGGGTTTACATGTTTGAAAAAGTGGCCATTTTCCAAGTTGTCAAGAAATTTTGGATGAGCCCTTGCAAACATTCACTCACGACTCGTGCTAATTTTTCATGACTCGATGTTATGGTTGATCATGCTCTTGTAGTTATGATGTATATCATACTGAACAAAACAATGCATGCTGCAATTCTTTACAATGTACATATAAGAATATTACAGCTCTTTGGGAGGAGTGTGTTTTATGCCTAAAACCAAAAGGGCATAGTTTCTACTAGTATAAATTCGTCATGGGATTTTCCAAGTGTTGAAAAGAGAGTTTGTTGGAATTAGGGTTGCAGGAAAGCACACAAAGCTTGGAGAAGAAGAAGCAAGAATGCACACAACACAAAGTGTATTAGATTGTGTCAATGTACAAAAGATAAGTTAGCCCTAGAATGATGGGCGTATATACAAGCCGGGGAAAAAAACCTCCTAAAGAGGGAAAAAGTGCCCCGGCGGTCCTAAGTGTGTTCACACACATCACTGCCTATGTATATGGCAACAAATCCTCCTTGGGAGTGATGGTGTGAACGAGAGCTGGCACTCATGTATAGGGGAGTGCCATGCCCGAAGTAGATCAATCCACAAAGGGGAGCAAGCCCAAAGCTTTGCGGAAAGCTTCGAACTTCTCACGAGGAAGCGCCTTTGTGAAAAGATCGGCGAGGTTGTCCTGTGTTGGCACATAGGCCAAGCTGATCTCTCCTGTTGAGAGTCTCTCCCTAACATAGTGATAATGCACCTCAATGTGCTTTGTGCGAGCATGAAAAACTGGGTTTCTCGCAACTGCCAATGCGCTCTGACTGTCAGTGTAGATAGAGGTGGCAGACTCCTGTCCAACACCCAAATCAGCCATAAGCCGTCTGAGCCACACACACTCAACCGTAGCTGTGAAAGCTACCCTGTACTCAGCTTCACAACTAGAAGTGGCCACAATAGGTTGCTTCTTGCTCAACCAAGATATGCATGAGCTATCGAGCATGAAACAAAAACCACTTGTGAACACTCTTGTGTCATAGCAACCAGCCCAATCTGAGTCCGAAAAGGCATGTAAATCTGGCGGCAACGATCCCCCCTTGGAATAAAACAACCCAAGATGTATGGTGCCACTCAAGTAGCGAAAGATGCGTTTAACTGCCTTCCAATGCTGAGACCCTGGGCTATGCATAAACCTGCTCACCTGTGAGACGCAAACTGAATGTCTGGCCTTGTAATACATACATAAATGAGGCAACCAACAGCTGTCTGATAGAGTGTGACATCAAAGTGATCTCCAGCATCATGAAGACTCAACTTCAAACCTGTCTCCATTGGAGTAGCAATAGGCTTGCAGTCTTCAAGGCCAAATCTCCGCAACAATGTCTCAATATACTTTGTCTGACACAAAGCAATACCTCCATCACACTGCTTAAATTGTATCCCCAAATAATGATGCAGATGCCCCAAATCTGACATCTCAAAAGAGGCATTCAAATCAGCCTTAAAATCAGCAATATGACTTTCATTTGGTCCTGTGAGTAGCATGTCATTGACATAGAGAGCAATGATTAGATGTACATCATCCACACATTTAACATATAAAGTGCTTTCTGTTGGACTATTCTGAAAACCATGTGCAGTCTCAGAAATAGGCTGATCTATGATGTCGTTTGAAATCTGCATAGGCTGAATATTTGCCTCATTAGGACTTACATTTGAATTCCCACCTGTAAATAGAGGCAACAACGTATCAAATACATCCCATGAGCTCACACCTGTCTCTTTGGTACATGATAACAAAGGCAACATCTCGACTAATCAAGATACGCTTTGACTGCGGATGATACAATCTATAACCCTTGCTCTCAGCACTGTAACCAACAAAAATGCATTTGACAGCCTTATCATCCAATTTTGTGCGTTGTTGCACAGGCACTAAAGTATAGGCCAAGCAACCAAAGACACGCAAGTGACTAATAGAAGGTTTCCTACCATGCCAAGCTTCATATGGAGTAATAGACTGCAAGGCCTTAGTGGGACACCTGTTGAGTACATATGCAGCACACATGACAGTCTCAAGCCAAAACGCATGTGGCAAAGCTTGGCTCTTGACCATACATCGTGCCATCTCCATAAGTGACATGTTTTTCCTCTCAGCAACACCATTTTGCTGAGGGGTATACGGCACTGTACATTGGTGTTTTATCCCACGACTAGCCAGAAATGCATCAAACTCTTTAGACAAGTACTCCCCCCCTCCGATCAGAACGGAGGGTGCCCACAGTACAATTGGATACATTTTCAACCATAAGAAAAAACTGTTTGAAGCACAAAAACACTTCGGACTTTGCCTTCAGTGGATATACCCATACATGCCTTGAGTAATCATCAATGAAAGTCACGAAGTACAAGTGTTTACCAAATGACGGAGTTTGCATAGGCCCACATACATCACTATGTACAAGTTGCAATTTGCGAGTGGCCCGCACAGAACCATCCTTTGGAAACGCAGAACGCTGCATTTTGCCCAAAATACAGCCTTCACAAACATGTTTCAATGGTGCCTCAAGAGGGGGCAATGAAGCAACCATATCAAATTTCTGCAAACGCAGCAAACTAGCAAAGTTCAGATGACCAAAACGAGCATGCCATAGTTTTGCATCTGAAACTACCTTTTCATCAGAAACTGCATTTGCTGAATCTTCCACACACTTGTCATAAGAATTGAGCCTATACAGCCCACGAAACAAGGTGCCAGATGCAATAATCGTATCACCAGAAGTCAAATCATGAACAGTACATCTGTCATCCACAAATTTGACTACAAGTCTAAGTCTAGCAAGCACAGAGACAGATAATAGATTCTTCTTTATCCCTGGCACATACAAAGCATCTGAAAGTGTGAAAGCGCTACCATTTGCAGCAGTAAGCATAATTTTACCAATGCCCTTCACTGGGTAAGAAGCATTATTGGCACATGTGACAGTATTCCCATTAGAGACAGCCTCAAGACAAGTGAACATATCACGATGCGAGGTAATGTGCTTTGTAGCACTACTGTCAAAATACCATACATTAGAGTCAACAGAAACTGCCAAACATGCATCATGTATAGATGGGTCATACTGGCAATACACGCTAAACGCCCATTCTGTATCCTGCACAACATTTGCAGAATCTGCATTTGTAGAAGCATCCGCTATTGTGGCTGCATTTGACTCTTTCTTCTTTGCCTCTTTAGCCTTTAGCTTAGGGCAGTTCTTAATGACATGATCATTTGCCTTACAATAATTGCACCTGGTCTTTTTCTTGCCTTTATCAAGAGCCTTCTCAGACTTATTGTTGCTACCTGTGGAAGGAGAAGAAGTTGCAGACCTACTAATAGGAGAAGAAACAGTGGAAGGGGCTGCCTTACCACTTCTTCTCTGCTGGGCAGCAATAAATGCTTGATCAACTGCACGCTGCCTGGCCCTGTTTTGCCTAGACTGCGCTTCTTGCAAGAGCTTGTTGACTAAAGTATCATACTTGACAGCATCAGGTCTGTCCTCAGCAAGAAGTCTCCACGTGGAAGCAAAAGTCTGATATGTCTCAGGTAAAGCATCAAGAACAGTCTGCACAAGAGAATGATCAGGAATAATCTCACATGCAGAAATCAAATGTTCCTTGAGATCTTTAATCTCAGCAAGAAAAACATTCATGTCATCATCTTCCTGCATAATCTTCAATTCTAGCTCTTTACACAGGTAAGCGATTTTTGCCTCGTTACGACCTGCATACAAACCAGCTAGAATATCCCAAGCCTGTTTTGCTGTTTTAGCTGAATGAATATGTGGGGTGATGTTACGTTTGACACAAAGTGCAATCAAGGCATGAGCCTACGCATCTTTACCATCCCAACGAGCTTGTTCAGCACTGGGTAAAACAACAACAATAGTAGAGCTGCTAGAACCTGCAACATCCTCAACAACAGATCCTACATCCACAGAACCTGGATGTACATCCATACCCTGCACAATGTTCCACACTCCTTTTGCAACCAAAACATGCTGCATCATGTATGCCCAAAGTGGGTAGTTGCTGTCTCCATCCAATTTGTCATCAACAGATAACATGCGAAATACATCATTGCTGTTATCAGCCCACCATGATGGCCACTGACTGAAACTGATGCAAAAGCTACCTGTAATGAAGCAAAGGCTGAATAAAAAACAACTCGTGCTATGTAGCATGGTCCACAATAGAATACGTATGCTTGTTTTGCAGAAAACTGCACTATCGAAATTTTTGCAGAAAATGACGAAAACACATGTGCAGAACTTGAAATGCAAAAACGGAGCCCGAAACGACCTCAGATGCGATTTCTGAGAACCTGTAAGAGTATAGGGACTTGTAAGCGCTCGTGAAAGCTCACCTCAATCGGAGAACGCGAGTCGGAGGGTGCTGGTGGCGTAACCCTGAGAGCCGATGCCTGCTCTGATACCAATTGTTGGAATTAGGGTTGCAGGAAAGCACACAAAGCTTGGAGAAGAAGAAGCAAGAATGCACACAACACAAAGTGTATTAGATTGTGTCAATATACAAAAGATAAGTTAGCCCTAGAATGATGGGCGTATATACAAGCCGGGGGAAAAAACCTCCTAAAGAGAGAAAAAGTGCCCCGGCGGTCCTAAGTGTGTTCACACACATCACTGCCTATGTATATGGCAACAGAGTTGAGGTGAACACAAACTTAAATAATCATGGTAGTCTGATATCTAGTGATATCTAGTGTGTATTCTCTATATAGGGAAGAAGATACATATTGGAACATCATTTGCTATCAAGACTTGACATACCCAAATTTTAAAGTGTGATTAGACAATGATGCACATGTATATGTTACTTATTGTCCTACACCGAAAGAAAATTTTAGAATATTGACCTTTGTTGTTATCTTTTCTTTGATGTCAAACTTGTATGGGGGACAGGTAAATGTTAAGCAATATCATAATAACAATCATGGTATTTATATAAACCAACTCGACATTTGACCATAGTTCTTATCACTTTATTTCACCAAGACAATTTAGATATTTATCATTTAGAGTTATTACTATTGAAAAGTTGTTGATTGACACTTGTAAGTAATAAGTGTTGAGCAGTGCGAGGGTACCAATTAAGGTGTCACGTGGATGATGATCTAAGCATGGTGTGTGAGTGCTAATCATGGTGTTGCATGGAGTATCTACGATAATTTGTTAATTTTCATATTTAATTAACGTCGTATTTTGCCTTGGCCGAGCGTTGTATTTATAATGGTAATTTATACCCAAATTTGGATGGAGCAACATATTATTCTCCATGGGATAATGTCACGTAGGCTGTAACGCCTGTGATGACCGACGACAGACCGGATGGCCATGTCCGGGGTTCAGTGGGAGAGGACGCCCATGCGGAGTCATGGGCGGCCAGGCTAGTGTGGAAGGCAGGCCACACACTATATAGCCTGGGGGATGAGGGGCAATCCTCATTCTTCCTCTATGGCTGGGTGGTGAGCCAGAGGCCGTCCCCTCTTGTGGTAACGCCCGTAGCGGCGTTACGGGAATGTAACACTGGTATCAGAGCGTGGTTCGATGGGATTGTCAGAGCCCGCGCGTGACCGGGGGACCGGAGCCCACTCGATGGTTTTCTACCATTCGTCTCCTTATCCTTATCTCAAATGGAGGGTGTGGAGGGAGGGCCATGGAAGAATGGAGGGGAAGAACTCTCTCTCTCTCTCTCTCTCTCTCTCTCTCTCTCTCTCTCCCCGTCACACACAACAATAAGTATTGCAGGTAAGAGCTCGTTTTTTCTCTGCGTTGAAGTTTTATGCGAAATAAAATTTCTTTGATAATGAAGCTTGTCTGCGAAGAAGTGGTTGAAGCTTGTCTGAACGAAAGCGTTTCGAAGGCAATGTTTTGTGTGTGGGAGACGTGGGGCGAAGAGCACAATTGTGTGTGTGGGGAAGCGACACCAGCCCCACGGCGAAGGCCACCCCAACAAATGGTGAATGGCTGTATAAGGCTTTGAAACCCGTGTGTGGAGGGGGGGTGGGCGAAGCAGCATGCCCCCACTGCGAAAAGAGTTTGTACAAGCAGCCCACGGCCACGTTGAACTGTGTGTGGGGGGGGCGACACCAGCCCCAGGGCAATGGCCGAAAAACACTGTGTTTTAAGGTAGGCGCGTTGTCCAGCGCCGTCTGGCAGAAAGGGTTGTTGTGCGAAGAGGATGGGCTTGCCTTTCCAAGGCGAAGCTGTTGCTGTTGAATGCGATGGCTGCGTGGCCAACCTTAGGCGGCCGCGTGCGTTGAGAGGGCGAAGACCCTTGCGTTAAGGAGGGCGAAACCTTGCAAACGAGAAAGCACGGCCAGCCAGGCCAGCCGGCCAGCCAGGCCGGCCAGCCAGCCAACCAGGCGACGACGACGACGGCGACGGCGGGCGGCCAGCCAACGCCGGCCAGCCAGGGGCGGCGGCGTCTAGCCACCAGCCCAGCCACCAGCACTGCAGGCGGCCAGAAAAACAGAAAAAAAGAAAAAAAAGAAGAAGAAAAAAAAAACCATATATTTTAATGGTTCATTTTTTTTTCCATTAAAAATGAAACGGGCGGCCAGCCCAGCAGAAGGCGGCCAGAAACTCGGCCCTAAGAACGCTCCCCACGGGCGGGCGGCCACGCCCGAAGCGGCGAGGGCCGGCCCGACCCGTTTTTTTTTTTTCTTCATTTTATTTTTTTTTCTTCATTTTTTTAAAAAAAATAATAAAAATAACACCCAAAACAACGGCATACCTCACGAAACAAACCCAACACGACCGTCGTGCCGTGTGGTCGTAGTGCCCGTTTTCCACGAGAGACCCACTGCACACACGGCCGTAGCACCGCGTGCTAAGAGAAAGACAAATCCCACGGCCGTAGTGCCGAGTCCTTCGAGAGAGAGCCGTTCTATGGCCGTTGTGCCTAGTGAACACGTCTATGACCGTAGCACCTCGAGAAAGTAGCACATGTGGTGATTCCACATTTGGTTCAGAGAACTAAATTTAAGCTGAGCATAGACTTAGTGTTGACCATCAAAGTCACGTAGTTTGGCTAGTGTAAATCAAAAACTGAGGTGTGTTTTACTTGGGCTAAGAGGACCGGCAATGGCATCAGTTGTGCCCAAATTAGACGAAGTGCTTATCACGAGAAATCTAGGTAAGCATAATTGAGCCGTAGTGCTCATAACCCTTCACAATCTTTTAACAGATGCTAGCAGATTGTGATAAACTTTGGCAATAAGAACCATGTACAAGCGTAGTCTTGATGTGGTTATGCCTTGTGTCCAAACAAGTTGCTTACTGTTTGTAGCAACAAAAGGCTTTGGCCCGTAGAGGCAAGCTGGCCCTTGTTAAAAGTAACAAAAAAGTGTCACTACTTGGGCCTCAAGATTAGTGACTAGTTTGATTTAGTCACGTACATTGACTGGTAAAAGTAATCCCTAAGGTGTGTATTACTTGGGATTAAGGGGCTAGTAGTGCTGCTAGCAGTACTCAATTGAATGGTTTATCTAGGAGTACTAATCTGGAGGATTAGCGTACGCCTAGATAATAATAGCAGATTTAGGATTGATTTGTAGAAATCAAAGGTAAATCTGAAGGGGTTTAGTCTTGAGATGTAATGCTTAATACCCTTATAAAACTTGATCGAAGAGAACTATTCTTAAACTCACTAGCATGGTTTTCTCTTCTTTTTATTGCCATGCGTTGACATCCCACTGCTCGGGAGTTTGTGGTGATCTTTCGAGGGGGGAAAGAGCCTTTTTATATGTCACATCAATTAATTTGGCGGTAATTTGATGGTATGGGACATCAAATTCTCACGGAATCGATTGTAGTCTTGGTGGAATGGGACGCCAAGGCTTGTGCATGTAAATTGACTCTTTGGCAGGTTGTATGTACACTTGTCTGTAGTGATAAAGTGTGCAAGATAAATTTTGAACTTTGACAATTACAAATATAGCCATGAGTTGGGATAAAACCCAGTTACAGAGTTCGGAGAAGCTCTAGGTAGCAAGACCATGATGGTGTACTAGTGCTAACAGAGTGATTTAGTTCCGAAGTGATCTAAATCTAGAGGTTAGCAGTAAGACTAGTTTGGTTGGACAGTTTCATGCATGGGGGACGCCCTATAGCATTTTGCAAGCGTAGTCTTGCCTATGTTCAACATAAGTGTGCAATTGTGATCACATTTTAAATGCTACCATATGAATTTGGGAAATATATTACTTTCCTACATAAGCAATTGTAATATTGCATGACAGACTATTTTGCTTACAAAGTTCATGTGCATGTAAACCCTATAAGTCGTAAGACCCCTTGGGAATGAGTGGAGCATTCCATGGATTTAATAAGGTTTTACATGGCAATAGTGAGTAGTATCTCACTCCAGATGAGCCTGGTTGTTGTTAGTATCGGATCCGACATATGAAGTGTACATAAACTCGGGCTGAGTTAGGATAGAAGGCTAAGCCGGAGAGCTTAGTGGTAAATCCTACTGTATTTGGTGAGTTTTGACTTAACCGGAGTGTTAAGAAGTAAACTCAAAGTCTGGGGCTGAACCGGAGTGTTCGGAGGCAGACATATCTTTTGTTAAATCGGAGAATTTAGCAACAGATGAGCTTGGGGTGAACCATGGTACCCAGGAAAAAAGCTCTTCACATTAAAATAGTGCACAATAATTTTAGGGTGATAAAAATCCATCGCAGGAATGTTTTACAACTTTCCATAGATGATAAATGAAGACCATGTACTTTACGGAGTTAAAGTACATAGGTGGTGACTTTGGCGCCACATTTTTTGTAGGAAGTCACCAGTGGTGTGGTTAGGTCAGCCGAGACTCCACAAGACCTATGCACTAGTTTTTAAGTTGACCTCTATGATAAGGACGTCCAAAAATTCGTGTTGTAATACCAGAAATTGTACTGCAATGTGCAATGGAGGGGTCAATTTGTGTAGTCACTTCTTAGCAGCAAGTGACTTCAGCATCTTGTTATAGATGGTTGTATATGGTACTCCCACTCGGGGGAGGTATGCCATTGGGTACAGAGTTACTCACAGACTAGTATGTCAATTTGTGTAGTCACTTCTTAGCAGCAAGTGACTTAAGCATCTTGTTATAGATGGTTGTGTATGGTACTCCCACTCGGGGGAGGTACGCAATTGGGTACGGAGTTACTCACAGACTAGTATGGAGCTACTAGTGTGATGATAGTGGATACGTAGTTACTCACTACTAATACATAGCTGCTAATAAAATTAAGATCCTCGAGTGAAAGATACTCTAGATCAACATTTTAAATTACCGAACCACAATACATGAGTATCGAGGTACTCATAAATATGTTGACGTTGCTCAAATCGAGGGACCGATTTGTTCGATGGTATGGAATAAGCAAGGAGAGTGGAGTAACTTAAAAGTTACACATCACTAGTCCTAGTGAGTTGTCGAGGTCATCCGTAGTTTGATGATCCCCTCTACCTATCAGATAACATTCAATTTGCAAGCCCTGGCATTTAATCCGTAGTGATTATGAATTTGGTGCGAGATATGGTTATGAAGTTCTTACAAGAGTACTCGTTTATTTGCTTGTCATTGGTTATAGCTTGGTAGAGATTGCCACCTATGATGGGTAGGTAGCTTTGCCGCTATAATGAGGAGGCAGCAAATAATGTTCTCATAGTTATACTTCATACCAACACCAAACAAGGATAGGATGAAATTCCTAAATTCATCATCACGAAGTACTGTGATGTTTGCATTTATATTGAATGTATGATGTAATGAGACATTGGGCTTGTGTAATTACCATCAATTATCTAGCAACCTATGGCTTCGCAGCAAGCTCAGTCATTAACTGTAAATTGATAATGTGGTTATTAGTAGTTTGGAATTTTCTTGATAAATGGTACAACCCACCCAAATAATTCATAAGTGTGTAACCACTTATGAAGGGTAATAATATGCAACAATGAAGCACTTTGTTACAAGTGTGAAACCACTGATCTGTTGCAAAGCATTTTATCAATAGTACCACAATATGTGCGTAGACACTATACCACATCTTCGTTGCAAGATGTTTAAAAGTTTCTTGGAAGGACTCAAGAATATAACATATGATATTAAACACGGTCTAGATTTGTTCTTGGACCTATGACACTAGCGTGTAGTCCGCTTAAGAGTAGAGTTTTTGAGGACAAAAACCTTTCTTGAGGGAAAGGAGGGATATCCTCAAATACCACATAAACTCGAATAGTTGTGTGAGTCCAGACAATACTTGAAGGGATGTGTCTGGTAATAGCAACAAAGAGTTGTAAGTGATTGGATGTAACTCCAGACACCCGTAGTGGTGCAAAATCTTTATCAAACATCTCCACATACTATATGGTCCCCGCATATATAGTATGGCATAAGAGATGGGAAATTTGATTGTTATATTTGAAGGGAAATCTTCAAAACTTACATTTACTCTGAGTCAGAGTGGAGTTTAACCATCCGTAGATTGATGGTAGTTGAAACTCAACAAGATTCTAGAGCATATGCTTGTGCAAGATGTTACTCTGAGAGAAAGTATCTCTCAGCTTTAGAACTAATCCTTGTGATGCATGATTAGATTGGCTCTAGTTTATTTTTCCTATGGCCGTAGAGCTTTCCAAGGAGAAGTTTTAACAAGTTGGTGAAGCAACATGGTAGTGTAGTCTACAAATATCTAGTAGCATAGTCTAAGAACTTGCGCTACTAGACTGCTCTCCAGTACATTAGCTTCTGTGCTAATGACATGATGCAAAATCAAGGCATGAAATTTGCCTTGGGATTTTGGTTGAAATACCAAATCATGGCTTGTGTGAGCATGATCCTGTCGTTACAGAGGTCTGGCGCGCTGTACGCGTACGCACTTTGTCACAACCTCGCCCACCTTCCTCGCCGGCACGTAATGCTAGTCCGGAGAGACTGGCCGTAGGTGCGGCGGGTAGCGAGGCGAGAGTTAGTCCGGAGAGGCTAGCCGAGTCTTCGGGGTATAGTTTTGATAGTCCAAGTGTGGGTCATCCTGGGATTCAAAAGACCTATGCACTAGTAAAAAGACAGTTTTATTGGCCTAGTTTGTTTAAGGACATCCAGACTTACGTGCTGAAATGCAGTAAGTGCCAGGTCAATAAACATGAATGTCTTAAGTTGGAGGACTACTCCATCCACTGGAGATTCCTCAAGGGAAATGAAAAAGCATTTCCATGGATTTCATTACCGGTTTACCCAAGACGAGTCGAGGGAATGACTCGGTGTGGATGGTAGTGGACAGGTTAACTAAAATGGCAAAGTTTATTGCCACGAAGAAAACTGTAAAAACGCCACAGTTGTCAAAACTCTTTATTGAACATCTCTACAAGCTATATGGCCTGCCCGCAGATATAGTGTCGGATAGAGATAGAAAGTTCAGCATCTCTTTATTTTGGAGGGAAGTCTTCAAAAAGTTGGATACTACTCTGAGTATGAGTATGGTAGATCATCCGGAGTCTGATGGTCAAACTGAAAAAGTTAACCAAATACTTGAGGATATGTTGCGTTCTTATGTCAGTAAGAAGCAATCTAATTGGGAAGAGTACTTGCCCTTATTGGAGTTTGCCTATAACAGCTCCAAACACTCAGCGACTGGATTTACACCATTCATGTTAATGTATGGATTCCAGCCGAGATCTCCGATGGCTGTAGACCTAGAAAAGGAGAAGATTCAATCTGTCAAGGATTCCCTTGAAGATATGAATGATATGCTCAAAGCTGCACGCGAGAGCATTCGTAGCGCACAGGATCGCGCTAAAACATTTGCCGATAAAGGACGCAGACAAGTGACCTTTGCAGAAGGTGACTTTGTATTTTTAAAGGTTCCTGCGCAGTCAGCAACCATGAAAACGGGAAAGTGTGATAAACTTTCTCCTAGATATTGCGGTCCTTTCAAGGTCCTTAAGAAGATTGGGGACGTAGCCTACAAACTTGAGTTACCGGAGAGTTCTCAAGTTCATCCTGTCTTCCATGTTAGTAAACTGAAGAAATCAGTTCACGGGTTAGAGAACGTAGTTTCTCTAGATATATTGGTAGAATTGATCACTCCACCAAAGATACCACATGAACCGGAAAGGATTCTTGAGTATCGTGTGACAGACAAACCCGACATAAAGTGTACCAGGAGGTACTTGTTAAATGGACAGATAGGGATGAGGAGGTGTCAACCTGGGAACGCCGTAGTGCAATTTCCAAAAGGTTTTCCCAGTTTGTTTTCGAGGACAAAAACTCTTCTTAAGGGGGGGTAATGTCACATAGGCTGTAACGCCTGTGGATGACCGACGGCAGACCGGATGGCCATGTCCGGGGTTCAGTGGGAGAGGACGCCCATGCGGAGTCATGGGTGGCCAAGCTAGTGTGGAAGGCAGGCCACACACTATATAGCCTGGGGGATGAGGGGCAATCCTCATTCTTCCTCTATGGCTGGGTGGTGAGCCAAAGGTCGTCCCCTCTTGTGGTAACGCCCGTAGCGGCGTTACGGGAATGTAACAGATAATTTTTGGAATAAAGAGATATAAATACTTTAGATAGGGAGGGGAGCCACCATCTAGAGGGGGAAAATTGGAATCAGCACTGTGTTGTGAGTACGATTATAGCTTCTTTAAATTCCTCTCGTGCGAATCACCAAATTCAAATGATCGAAGGTAACTAGACCCCTATACATCTAGACACGATGGTGGTAACATGGAGGAGGGGGATCTGCTTTCAGTAGTTCGGTGCCAAATGAATGGCAGCCCTGTGTTGTGAGGACGATTATAGCTTCTTTAAATTGGACCCAGCACTATGTTGTACCATTGTAGATTCTTTAAATTCACCTCGTGCGCCATTGCCATATTTAAATGATCGGAGGTAACTAGACCCTTATGCATCTGGACACGATGGTGGTGACATGGAGGAAAGGGATCTGCTTTTTTGGTTCGGTGCCATGACTGAATGGGAGCACAGGCCTAATAGTCTTTATTTATCCAAAAGTTCACCGCCTTCGAGCTGACGAAAATGGTCGAGATGTCTCACTAACTTATGGATGTGATAAATCTCAATGTCCAAGATCTTGCACCCCACACAGATAGGTTGGTTCATAGTTGCTTGGGGAAACGAATCCTATCATAGTTGAGAGACTTGAATTTACCGGTGATCTAAACTTTCACATTCACGCCCTTCCCCAGGCTTGTGATCCCAGCTAAAGGCATCCAACAAGGTCTTTCTGTCTCTTTTACCTACATACTGCAGGTTTCTATTGAAGCTCTGAATTTTTTCCTAACTTGTGCCTACCCGCTGAAATGGGGATGGCAGGCAGTTGGATATGATAATTCACTTTTGCCTTTGCCAAGTGAAAATTGTCACTTCTTTGTTTTTTCTCTTAGATTTGTGTTGGTCGATTATGTTTATACAACGAGATTTATTTTAAGGATCCAAAAGATGCATGAGGATGATGAAGCTAAGGTTCGATGTGATTCTTAGAACTATAGAAAGTAAAGAAGAAACCCAGGATCCATCGATGAGTACCTCTGTTAACCTATTTTGGGATCCATTGACGATCGAGTACCTTTATTCAACCATTTTGGGATTAATAGATGCTCCCACTAATATTCTACATCAAAGAGCAAAGACGGACACATGAAAAGGATGTAGGATGATCAAGCTACGAAGCATCATTGTCCAAATCTACAACTTGGATGGGCATGTGTACATGTTCGACATAATATTTATGGAATTTCTTCTTGCTCCAAGAGCATGTGACATCAAGGCACTATAAATTTTTTAATGATGTACTTTATGGATGTATTATGAATTAAGCATTGCATAAGGAAAATGCTACTTATGAGGCATGGGCATAAAAGAATGCCTTTTAGCTTAAATTTTGGCCCGATTTGTTGTTTTAATTGCATGTATATTAGTTTTTGGTGTTCATATAGCATACACATACACATAGATTAGTTTTTTGTGTTCATATAGCATGCACATACACAGGGAATTTTAGGCTCAGATTGCATTAATTTAGCAAAATGTGCTCTAGCATTACATTTCTTGTTAATCTTTAGCTCTCTTTTAGGATAAACATAAAGCTTAATTACTTAATTTTGAATTTTACTTGTATTTCCATTGCATTTGAGTACATAAGATTATTAGCACACTAGATACCTTAATGTTCAAAACATTTGTGCAAAAGAACTCTTGATTTTCACTAAAAATACTAATTGGATTGGTTTTTGGCTTAAGAGGGTGATTAGTGAATTTCAAGGGTTTAAAAAAAGGAAAAAATGAGCTTCAAATGGTTTACTATGGTCAGTGGGAATTATTGAGAGGAATTTGACATCATTGCATCAATTTGAGAGGAATTTGACATCATTGCATCAATTTGATCAATGATGTTAATTTTAGATTTAAGACTCTCCTTTGCTAAGATTAGGCAAGATCTATCAGGCTTAAGAATGATGGGAGAAGCTTAGCAATCACATAAGCTTCAATGAGCATTAACGAATGTGTTAATTAATCTCTGAATTGTTGGCAATCAACCCCAAATGTGCCCACTTACTAAGAGTCGCAACCAAAGGTGTGTACGTTGCCTGCAGATGAGGTTTATGCCATGCCATGAACACCTCTTAGGTGCAATCGACATGAAAGCCACTTAGAGCATGAGAACTCTCTACCTTGTGGTCAACGTGGTAACCTTCTGTCATCATTGCAGTCACCAGCCATCGTCCCCAAACGACACCACTAAGACAGATACCATAGCTCCATCCCAACTCCAACCAGCTTCTACCAACATTCTCCTCAAGTTGCCTCTATGTTGCCACACCCCTAACCGTATATCTAATCATGTACATAACCCCCAACCCATGATCTAACCCTTTCTTAACTCGTAATATGTAACCGACTTAACCCTAAAAGAGTAACAATTTGATTTTTTTCCCGTTTGGTAACTCTTGCTTCTTATACTCTTTACAAATTCGTGAGAGGCTTGCTCCACATATTAGCATAAAAGGCAAAGACCACTTTAACCACCTTAAGATATTTCTCTCACTTTTCTTAGCTAAATGTTATAATTGTAATGGACAAAAGTTCTCCATGATATAATTTTGTGAACTTGGAAAGCCAGGCATCCAAGGGTCACACATGGGAAGTGGAGAGTCAAGAGTCACTTGAGGGCCCTCCTATATAATAGGGGTATGGGGCACACTCAAGGGGGCTTGGAGGTTTGGGCTCCATGAGGCCAAGGCTATGTTATGCTCTCTTGTGTAGAGGTTCATATCTACTCTTCTACCATTTCACACTTTAGCCACATGCTATTGGATTGGAGTTATACCTCTTGATGGTATGGGACATCAAGGTAGAGGTATGATGTATTTCATTATTATTCATGTGTGCATCCCTTGGGCTCGGGGGTGGTTGGGTGGTTGAGTTTATGCCTGATTTATGCATGTTTATGCATAACAATTATCTAGAGAGATCTTAGGGTTTTAACAGAAAGTTATTGGGGCATATTTCAACAATATTCCAAGTGATAGAGCTTCCAATGGTGATGTAATATTTGAGTTTTCACCAAAAATGGGATTTTGATATTTGGAATGGATGGAATGGACCATAATGGGGTTTGATATCTAGAATGAACCATAATGGGGTTTGATATCTTAAATGGACCACAAGTATGATAGGGCATTTGTGGACCAAGCCAACAACTTGTGGATATTTATGGACCAAGCAAGAAACTTCCAACCTGGACTTTTCAAGGGTGTGTCATATAAGCCATTTCATTGGTTTGTTAGAATATTTGCACAAAACATGTCCTTTTCATGTGTGAACTAGACTAGTTTTTAAGGTAGCTCGGAGAAGATTTAGTAAACCTATTTTACTATCTATGTAGTAGTGAATGAGTTCTTATATGCCTATATTTAAAAAATGCTAAATTGTAACCTAATAGTAGAGATTTTTGTAGGTTCCGTAGGTTAGTTGCTCATACAAGATAATAGGATTATTTGGTTGTGATGTTTTGATTCGTCTAAAGAGAGGTGCCATATATGAGTTTTTTCATGGGAGTAGGTTTCCTAGGCAAGGAAATAACAAAGATCATTGCTTTGTTTTCAAAATGTCAACTAAAGGTCTAGCTGAAAGGGGGGGTAGGGACAGGGGGACAATCTAGTAAAACTGGATGAGACACTCTAGTAAAACCATTTGGGGAGGGCATGTGTTAAATTTGACCATAGTAGGGGTATCAAGGATTGGGTAACAATGATTTTCCATGTTTATGACCCAAAGTATCTTCCATATATAATATTTTTCTCATGACTATACCATAACGCTTATAATTACAACACACCAAATGAAAGAAGAGGACAAAATGTTTTTCTTTTTTGGGGCCGTCTCCTTATCAATGATGTAATAGAGTGCTTTTTTTAAAACCATCTACTCAATGATGGAACGGATTCAAATGGCTTTCAGAAGGCAAACTTCTTTAGTTTTATGGAAGATGATGCACATGCCAATTGGAACCAATGTGTGTATAATAGTGGAGAAGAGATGAAAGGACATGGGCGATTATCCATGCCTTTTCCATTGGGAATAAATCCTCAATCAACTCATAGTAAAGTATTGCATGTATGATTAACAAGGCAAATGCATTGCTGCAAAGTGCAAAGAAACATTGATACCACATCAAAAAACACATTGGTGGAAATGTACATAAGAGTCCCAGCCCTGTACAAGTTGCAATGAATGTGTTCATTATAGCACTATAGGTATGCTACGTTTGTACATTAGCATACTAACACTGGTGGTAGAGAATGAGCATGGCACAAGAGGAAAACTTCATTAATGTGGATGAGGATGCCAACACATCGGACAAAATATAATGTTCACATTAGAAATAGAAATCCTAGTGGACAACCAAAAAAGATCATTTTCACGGATGAGATTGAGGACACAACTTATGAAACTAAGCTCTTAAAATTGGGATATTAGAACAACACCTCAAAAATAGTAGGTTGAAGTGCTTAGGTCAAGAACAAGACATTGGCTAGTGTGGGCACATGATGGAGGAGTGCAAGTTGTTCTCATGGAGTGCCTACACCTTGTTTTTACTCTAGTAGATCACATGTTGTAGGTAAAACACTACAAATGATGTGGTTTTACAATACCAATGTAATTCATACATGGAATGTGGATAAAATCATCGACCATCTTCCACATGGAATGTGGATAAAATCATCGACCATCCTCCACATGGAATGTGGACAAAATCATCGCCCATCCTCTCCACAATGTTCCATCAGAGAAGAGGGTATCCATTGTTTCGAATAAGAGGGTATTAATGTGGATAAGGGTATCAATCTCTCTGAATAAGAGGGTACAAGTCTCTCTAAAGAAGAGGTGGAAGCTTTGAAGCATTCAAGTTTCAAGCTTTGAAGCATGTAAGTTTCAAGTTACGAACTTAATTGATTAGTCCTAGTATATGCACTACACCAATTAAATGAAAACAGAAACTCCCAATGAACACTCTAACCATTGATGATAGCAACATGAAACGTGATGGTAGGTGCAAAGTGTCCAAGCATTTTGCAGGATGATGCAAGAATTCAGAAAGCACTTGAAGCGAATCAATGCTCATGCCCATTTATAGGTGAGCACTTTTCAACCAATCAAATGCTTTCTTCAAGCATGGGTGATGATAATTTGTAAACAAGTTTAAGGTTAGGTTGTCTCATAACAAGCAGGTATAACCTTTTTTTCATCCAATTGCATTGAAGCTCCCAAAATTTGTATTGACTAATGAGCACTCAAGTAGTAATTCGTTTTAGAGCCAAGTATTGTCCCAATGATTCTTGTATGGAAATCCCTTTCCATGAACCCTCTAGTCAAAGATGCTCAGAGGGAAAGCACAATTAATTTGTTACACATAACTGTGGTGGGGATACCCATTGGTTTCCATCTTCTTTGTTACCCTCTCCAAGTTTTCGCTAGAGTGAGGTTTTTTCACAAATATGAATCTCTAGCTTGTTACATAAGAAGCAAAATTTTATAATGTTCAAGAGGCCTATCTCTTATTCGCAATCCCATGAAAAGTTTATCTATCACTGGTATTTAAGTCCTAACTACTCTATAGATTGCACTCTTAGAAATCTATTCTTATTGATAAAGCACCAAAATTTTCTTCTCACACGCATTTATTAGTTTATCGAGAACTTCCACCAAAGTGTATGGTTTAGGTTTTTCTAGTAGTGAGGTATTTGTGAATCTTCTCAAATTAGAAATCTAATTTTTGGTGACGTATGTCAAACTATATCACCTCCTCAAACAAAATTATATGTTTGCATAGAGAAGTATTTGTGATGAGGATGAGTCTCTCTCTCTCTCTCTTTCTCAATGAGATGAGTTATTTTTATGAGGGACATCTATGTCAAGTGTCACTGTCGAGCTAGCCCTACAATCTTAGCCTACCCAAGGACCTTTTTAACCTCAAGAGCCTTGAGATTGTCTACCTTCAAGAAAATCTCCTCACTGGACTACCAGGATGGGGCCGCTCAGGGTTTCCTTTTGATGATGATGGGCACCTTTGTCCATCAAATTTGACAGGAAGGGATGGGAAGTTGCAAGTTTTTCACAGTTTACATTAATTTTTTGACGACTTAAAATTATTTTCATAAGGTTTTTACGTTCAAAACATACATGACGTGCCCGTCAAAAATCAACCCTAGGGCCGCTATAACGAGTTGTTGTAGATACAAATGTGTTGTCACCTACAAGTTGAATATGGATCTGGGAGAGGGTGCAAAGGGCAGGAGAGAGGGTTGATAGCTTGGCATGCAAAACATCCAACTATGTGACAAAGTCCGTGGAGAAAGGGTACCATTTGGTTGGCCCTAAGGTACCTTAGGACCAACCAAATAGGTGAAATAGGCCATTCATTAACAGGCCACCCTAAGGTACCTTGGGTGACCCTAAGGTACCTTAGACCCACCATTTTAAACAGGTTCAATAGGCCATTTAATTAATAGGACACCTTAACATTGGAGTGAATATGATAGCTTGATAACAAATTAGTATGATTATTACAAGTGTTTCAATCAATTTACTTTGATTATTTAAGTGAGGAAGTGAGTAGGTAAGCAGAGGTGAATACCTATGATTTCCCAATTGCTTGCCTTAAGCAACCTCGCAATGTTGAATTACTTGAATGCCACCCTTAACCAAGGAAGGTAATTGCCAAATGAGTTCACTTAATAGTTAATTTCTTACAGATTAGAATATGTAGAAGCCAATCACCTACTCGTGCCTATTATTACTCTTGAATCTTAGTCTCTTAAATCATAGGTGTTTGATTATACTCCATGAGAGAAGGTTCACACATCTTTCAAAGGATTTCTAACAATATATAAATCGATCAAAATATGTCCAAGGATGCTGATCTTCTCATATAGTTAGTCAACCTTGTACACATATAATTAGTAATAGTTAGTCAGCCTTGTACATGAGTACATCAACTGGTACATTTCCATATACAATTTGTAATAGTTAATCGACCTTGTACATATACAATTACATGAGTACATCGGTACATTTCCATATATATTTTATAATAGTTGGTCGACCTTGTACATTTACCATTGTTATTTGAGTGCATCAACCTTTTTGATATACAATTTGTAATAGTTAGTTGACCTTGTACATTCTCCATTGTGATTTTATCTTATTCCCAACTTGTGATAACTTTCACTACCTAGTACTAAGACTGGTTCAATATTTACTTACAATTTGTACATGTGAGTCCTTAAGTACACCTAGTGGGCCTTGACTTTAGAGTGTCACGCATGAATTAATATGGGCCATCTACTAGGGTAATCAATCCATTTGAATAAATATGTCCCTATAACCAATGTGCATAATAAATATGTGTGTCGCCGTTTTATGTACAAGATAATGATAGCCACCAAGCCACTACATAAAATGTCACATAAATATAATGTCACCATAAACATCGTGATGCCAAAATGTGCATTCAATATGCATGCCAAAAATGTGTAACCATCATCATGCCGCCCGCACTAGCCCTGCCACCACTGATTTGCTTCAAAAACACATACACAAGATTATATCTAGTAACTATCTACCTAACATGGTGCGACCAGTACCTGGCAATAAGTCACTAACTATGTGGCAAATAATCAAAAATAAATATCCATGAAAAATATACCACAAAAATATTTCAATAATTTCCATAATCCATAACATGCCCTGGGGTTGGAAAGCAATTGACCTATGAAGCTAGGAAGATTCCTCCATCGGCAAGTCTTCTTCCTCTACTCATGTTGCCTCAATCGACAAGTCTACACAAAATGATACTGCCTCAATCGGTGAGTTTGCATATAAAGAGTGTGCTGCCTCAATCGATGAGTTTGCATATAAAGAGTGTGCTGCCTTAATCGATGAGTCTGCATATAAAGAGTGTGCTGCCTCAATCGATGAGTCTGCACACACAAATAGGTATCTGTACACTGCCTCAATCGATGAGTCTGTGCACATAGCTGGAATCAAGGGGACTATGAATGGTAGGCAGTAATCAAGGCATGGTAGTAGGCGGACAATGATGATTCAGGTATCCACTTTTCTTCCTCAACAGAGTGATTCTTGTAATATCGATGATAAACAGTACCTATACGAGTGGTGTTCTGGTCATGGGGTCAAGGATAGATTCTGGGACTAAAAATTTTAAGTCTTCTTATAAAAGAGGTGGGTCAGCTAGAACAGGATATAAGCAAATTGCAAAATGTGCAAATTCTCATCCCAATCGAAGGTTTGCCAATGGTATAGGCCCTCAAAAGGTCCATGATAGTGCTATTAGTAGCTTCGATCTGGCCATTACTTTCTAGATGGAAAGCGAAACTAAAGTCCATCTTAGAGCCTAAATTTGAAAACAAAGCTATCCAAAAATGATTGCAAAAGCGAGATTCTCTATCAGAAACAATTAGTCAATGATAACCATGATGAGTGAAAATAGTTTTCATAAATATCTTTGCAGCAGCAAGTGGAGTAGTCAATGTCTTCTTGCATGCCACAAAGTATGCTTGTTTGCTAAACCTATCTACTATGGTTCAAACCATGTCATTATGCGAGGAAGTAGTAGGTAATCGCGTAATGAAATCCATTGAAATTTCTTTCCATGGACCATTTGGAATTGGCAAAGGCATCAATAGTCCATATGGTTTTCCATGATGACACTTGACACATTAACAAACAATGTAATCAGAGACATATTTTGCAATATCGTTTTTTCATGTTAGGCCAATAAAAAAGTTTTTCACATGATGTTAAAATAGAAAGTACGCCATGATGCCCAACATAAGGTGGTTCATGTATTTCTTGAAAAACAATATACCTAAATGATGCAGTAATGCATATCTTTTCTCAAAGAATAGGAAACTGTTAGCATACGAATAACTATTGAGAGGCAAATAGTTATTATGAACAAGTGTAGTCCAATCATTTGAAAAATCAACATTATAGGCATAATTGTCATGCATAGCATCAAAAGATTCAATATGAACAACATAAATGTTATTAATTGATTCAATATGAACAACATAAATGTTATTAATTGATGGTCTATGGCTCAAAGTACCTGCAACAACATTAGCACGACCTGATATTGGATCATGGGGTGAAAACTTTGAATGAAGAAAGTCCATTTAACATGACGGTCGGAGATCAAGGGCTAACTAAGTAGGTGTTTAATGCTTTGTTATTAAATCTTAATCAAGAATTATGAATGCTAATGGATGGTCATCTTGCATCAAAACGCCTCCTATACCAAATCCATTAGCATCAGTGACAACTAGAAAAAATGGTCTAGTGAAGTCATGTAATCGACTTTTGTTGCTGTCACCCCAATGAAAAACAGTTTTCTTTTTAAACAATAATGTCAATGGTAATGCAATGAGAGAAAAGTTTCGCACAAATTTTCTATAAAAGCCTGAAAGTCATAGAAAAGATCTCACATCATGTACAGTCTTGGGAGTTGACCAGTCTCTAATGGTTGCTATCTTTTTAGGGTCAACACAAATGCCATCAGCGGAAACAATGTGCCCAAGATATTCAATTTCACTTTGAAAGAAAGAGCTTTTGTCAGGATTTGCATACAAATGGTTCTCTTTAAGAAGTTTAAAAACAATTCTCAAATGATTTTCATGTTCTTTTTAAGAATGTCATCAAAAAAGACAATCACAAAATCTTGATGGTTCAAAAAGATTCTATGCATCATGTGAACAAATGTGGCTGGTGCATTTATAAGGCCAAAGGGCATTACTAGAAATTCATAGTGACCAAATTGAGTGCGAAATGCAGTATTATAAATATTAGTGGGGTCCATACGCACTTAATAATGACTTGATTTTAAATCTATCTTGCTAAAAACACAAGCAACTTTCAATTTGTTAAAAATTTGTCTACTCTAGGAATAGGATAATGGTCTTTTACAATCACTTTATTTAATGCACGATAATTGTAATAAGTCTTATTCTTCTTTTGAACTAACAAGATTGGTGCTCCAAATGGTGAACTACTAGGTCGTATCAATCCTTTATTTAGTAATTTCTTAATTTGGCATTGAATTTCTTGCTTTTGCAAAGGGTTTTGTCTCTAAGGTGCACGATGTGGTAGTTGACTTCCTGGCAAGAGCTCTATTTTATGGTTCTCAAGGCAAGAAGGAGGTAAGTGAGGGGAATAGTCATTAACAAAACAATCAAGAAAGTGTTGTTGATGCGGGGTGAGTGTTTGATTTACGTCGACCTCAATCACATAAATCGTGTATGCTTTGTGCTCTTTTTGCTTGTGTATGTGTAATCAATGGAAAAAGTTCAAGTGAAGAGTCACTAGAAAGGGATATCAATGTGCCATTATGTGTGAATCGCATAGTATGAGTGTTGTAATCAATGTTAGGATTGTGTTGATGTGATGGAATAGCATTCCTAAAATGATGTCCGTGGAATGTAAAGGTGAAATCAAGAAATCACGATGCTCTTTATATGACCCAATTTAAATTTCAAGATTTTTAATTTCACGAGTGCCATTGTAACGAGTTCCTTAAAATGTACATTTTACTTTATATGTAGAGGGAGATGTGTGCAGTTGTAATTTCCTTACAAGATTTTTTGAAATAAAATCATGCAAACTCCCGTCATCATGCAAAACACAAACTTGATGACCATCAATAGAACCTAGCATGCGTAATAATGAATGGATAGATTGAGGAATAGCTGAAGGGTTGTTTGATTCTTGATTAACCTCATCATAAAGAGTGTCCTCTGTCCGTTCTAGAATGGTGTCATCATCGACCTCACAAGCTTCTTCTTCAATGTAGTGGACAATGACGGTTGGTTTATTTGGAGGTGGTAACTTGGCAAAGCAATTTTCTACAATATGGCTCGGCTTTAGGCAATGATGACAAGTAGGAGTAGGTCTAGGTGCTTTTGATGAGACATTGTGAGCACAACTGTGACCAAGCTTGGGGTTTGAATTTACAAAATTTGGCTTTGAAGTTGCCCCATCAAATACATTTTTAGGAGGAAATATGGGTGCGCGTGAGTGTTGAACATTGCTAGTGCGATTTGAAATGAAAGAATTAGGTTGAACAAACTGTCTAAATGGGCGATTATTACCCATAAAAGATAATTGTTAGACTAAGCCCCTGCACAAGCCTAACAAACTTGCTGATGGAGCGAAGCTTCTTCTTTGCATCATGAGCAAGAGAAATAGCCTCATAGAGAGAAGAAGGTTGGAACATATTCACCTCTGCTTGCAAGACTTCTTTAAGACCATCCTCATACTTTTGTGGCAAAGTGTCGTCGTGCACATATTCTAGCATGCGAACATGTAATAATGTTTGCCAAAAACGCTCAATGTATTGTGATAGATTGTCACGATTATTCCAAGAGAATTTTCTCCATGCATGACGTGCTGGCAAATGAAATTGAGGTGGAAGGAAAGACTATTTGACTTTGTCTTGGAACTTAAGCCAAGTGGTTGGCTTGTCACCATCATTATTACGGAGTACATTCCACCACAGAGATGCTTTATCAACCATGTGATTTTAGTAGCACATTTAATTTTGTCTAGGAGAAGTATTAATCCCAGCAAGGTAATCATCAAATTGACTTAACCATGAAAGAACAATGGGGCCATCCTTTCTACCATTAAATTTTGTAAAAGTGAAAGAGCAACAACTTATCTTTGATTCCTTGCGTGTGCTTTGGGCTTCAAAAACTACTTTGAGAATCTTGGTGAGATGATCATCTTCTAGAGAATCATTTGCCCGTGCGCTGCACGCTTCTCATGCTCCAATAAGGATTCCGTGTGCATGCAATGTTGTTACTCTTTTTGGAGTTGAACTTGGATCAAGGAAAGTCTTTGATCGAGTGGGGGCTTAGGAAGTGGAGAATTGGTGAAGCCATGAGCATTGTCCATATGTAAATCATCATTTGAAGAAGAGTTCATTTTGAATTTAGAAAATTGGTTATCTCGTTTGCACAATGCAAATCACGATCGGTTTGAGAAAAGAGATGCCAAGTGTTGAATATGTGGGAAGCGAATCACCTTGCTTTGAATAGATCAAGGACAAGAGATAATACTTCCACGACCAATTTGCTTCAATTTGTTGCTTTTGCACCACAAAACAAATATTTGAAGGCGTTGTTAATGAAGCAAAAGGGTTGATTTGAAGGGAAATTATTGATGGGGAGAGGTTGGCATTCACAAGCACATTGCTTATCAAGCTTGCAAATCACTTTGCACATGAATTAACAATGATTTTTTTTATTGCTATTTAAAATAAAATAGGAGTGTAGTAGCTCAAAACAATGGGGTCGATGAGGTGAAGGGGGGGGGGAATTTACAAAGGTGAATTTGGAGGTGCAATGTGGATTTTAGAAGCAAAATAGTATAATTTGGGGAAAATTTTGGGGGGAGGTGGGAGGGTGAATGAGGAGAGGGGAGAAGAAAAAGGACAAATCACGTAAGCCAAAACATGGGGAGTCGGAAGAGGGGTATATATAGTGTATTGGTTTCATTTATATGTATCTAAGAGATGAAAGAGAAGAGAGAGAGCTTGTGGGCTTTACTCACTTGCTCCTACTAATGATCTTGATCCTTGGGCCCTGGGCCTTTGGGGGCCTGTGCGAGGGTGTACATGGCTACTACCGGGTGTGCACAATTTTGCAGGTTGGGTCGGCACCCATCGTGTTCGCGCAGTGTCTCTAGGATGTTTCTTTGTGCAGCAAGTGGCACCCTTATCGAGGACTGTTTTTTTAGCCAGCGGGTTACACGGGTTATCGAGGACTTTTTTTTAGCCAGCGGGTTACACGATTACCAAGGAATGGTCGCTGTGCAGCACTCCTAGATGCACGCTTTACACTGAGGACTCGTTTTTTTTTGCCCAACGGGGTGACACGATTACCAAGGACTGGTCACCTACAACATTTCTGGATGTGGGCCTGGATTTGGTACCACTACTGCGGGAGGGTTGTGGTCCTCATGCACAAATTCAATAAAATAATGGATAAAGCTCACTCTACCTCTCTCAAAACACCATAGCTTATTGAGAAATAAACTTGCATGAACATGAAAGAAAAGAAGATGCATGACACACACATTGGGTACAATCTCCCTCCACTTTCTTGATGGCTTACGCTTTCAAGCAAGTGTATTTAGATATCTTATTTTATGAGCCAAAATGACTTTCACACTCCACTTTGGGCCTTGCCCCTAAACTTTAGGAAAGTGTCATACATGAAGTAATGTGAACCATCTATGGGCCTTAACTTTAGCAAAGTGTCATGCATGAATTAATATGGGCCATCTACTAAGGGTAAACAAACCATTTGATTAAATATGTCCCTATAACCAATGTGCATAAAAAATATGTGTGCCACCATTTTATGTACAAGATAATAATGGCCACCAAGCCACTACATAAAATGTCGCATAAATTATATAATGTCGCCATGAACATAGTGATGCCAAAATGTGCATCTAATATGCACACCAAAAATGTGTAACCATCATCATGTGGCCCACACTAGACCTGATTTGTTATCAAAAACACATGCACAAAATTATATCCAGTGACTATGTACCTAACATGGTGCAACTAGTACCTGGCGGTAAGTCATTGACCATGTGACAAATAATCAAAAATAAATATCCATGAAAAATATACCACAAAAATATTTTAATAATATCCATAATCCATAACATACTAAGGGTGGTTAGGTTACCCATAATCCATAACATACTATGGGCGGTTAGTCAACCTTACTAAGGGTGACCTTGCCACCCTTAGTAAGGGCATCCATTGCCCTTACTAAGGGCGACGGTGTTAGGAGTTTTTTATGAACCAAAAAAACATGTACGTGAGTGGCCAAGGCTATGTGTGTCTGGCCTTGGTACACTCAAATGTTCTTCCTTTGTGTGAATATTAGAGTAGTAAGAGGATCCCTTACTTGCAGGTGTTGACAAATTGGTTTTGGTAATCAACAAGTGTGCTTGCATGATGTGATGGAATGTTGTATAATCTCATTGTTGTATAAAATATAGCATATCTCTATGTGACTATCACTCAAGAAAGGATGATAAAGTTTTGGCAATGAACCCTCCGTGTAATGTGCTTTGGTCCAATGATGGTGGCACCATGATGTTATTGCCAAAGATGTCATAACCCAATGGTATTATCCAAGAGGTTTTGGTGATACAACTGTGGTTGGTGCTTTGGGATCTTATCTTTAAGGAAGCTACACCTATGGCATTGAGGATGTTAAGCTTGCCCTAGCCTAAGGATCAATGTGGGTTTGCCAGAGATGGTGGATGTTGAGGAATCTTGTTGTTAAGATCGTGTCTCTACACTTTGGGGGTGCTACTTCGAATGGGATTACTTCATGAGATAATGATGTTCATGATGGTTAGTGGTCACAAGTGGCTACTGCAGTGTGTCATGAAGCATTTTGAGTGATGGAACCTTGGGCATGTGAACAAGGGCTTCAAACTACAAAGGTTTAATCCTTAGGGAATAAGGATAATGGGCAAACCAATAGTGTAATGACGTGGGAATTTGGACAGCCAATTCGGCAAGTTGATGGCGCTACAGCATGGTTGTCGACTACATTATGGGAAGGTGGACTGATCCACGAGGATAGGTTGGGCTCTGATGGACAAGCATATGGGCGCACGGTATGGAGAACAGAAGAAGGTGGTGATAATGATGGTGGCCATCCGGTAGGGCCGAGAGGGAGAGAAGAGTGGAAAAGAGAAGGCGTTGTTGCTCGGCCACATGAAGAACAGGGAGATGCTGTTGAATTAATTATCGACGACGACTGAGAGAGAGAGAGAGAGAGAGAGAGAGAGAGAGAGAGAGAGAGAGAGAGAGAGAGAGAGAGAGAAGAAGAAGAAGAAGAAGAAGAAGAAGAAGAAGAAGAAGAAGAAGAAAACTAGGGTGCAGCTACTAGCGGTCAACTGGGAGCACCAAGGGCACATAAGTGTGTGGCTTATGTGCCACAAGGTAAACCAAGAAGCAAGCAGGCAAGGAACTGATTGTACTAGCATATTGAGAGAAATAGTGTTGTAGAAGAACATGTTCACACAGATGAGGGGAGTCAAAGCCTTATGCATGGTGAGGAGCAAAGTCCTTTGAAGCATCCGAGGAGCGGAGGTCAAGTGTCATGGAAGTTGGGCTAAGAGACATTCGAGATATTACCAGTATGAAGTGGAAACTGATACTAGCATTTGGATATGTTTTATATTTACCATCAAAGCTTCATGCCTCTTACTCTGTATATATTAGTAGCAACCTGATGATGTTAACTCTCCTTGTATTTTCAAAGAAGCCTTTTACCCCATCAATATGAGTTTTGTTCATCATATACCCAAGTTGTATCTTGATTCAAATCAAAGTTTCCCTTGTCCAAATCAAGATTGTTTGCGTGTGTGCTGAGAGTGGATTTGAGAGAGGAGATCATATGGTTCCCTTTTTGCTGTGGTGTTGGTCTTTTGGAGATATGGTTGTTGTGTAGCACTGTATCTTGGTCAGCTGTAGAGGCATCTTTATGTTCTTGCCAAGTTTCACAACGGTACTTAGGGCGACCATCACCCTTACTAAGGGGTCGCCCTACCCTTTCTAAGGGCGATGATGATCGCCCTTAGTTAGGGTGACCAGCCATCTTAGTAAGGGCGATAATCGTTGCCCTTACTAAGGGCGACCTAGTCGCCCTAACTAAGTTTCTCTCCCCCTCTCTTTACTTAGTTCTCTCCCCCTCTTTACCTCTCAACCTTCGCTCCCTTGGCTTCTCTCCCTCTTGCCTTTTCTCCTTTGGGTGACCTAGTCAACCTAACTAAGTTTCTCCCTCCCCCTCTCGTTACTTAGTTTCTCTCCCCCTCTTTACCTTAGTTTCTCTCCCTTCCCGCCCGTGTCTTCTCTCCCTCTTGCTTTTTCTCCTTTCTCTTCTCGTCTCCCTCTTGTTTCCTTTTCTCTCCCTTCTTGCCTTTCTCTTTACCTCTCAACCTTCGCTCCCTTGGCTTCTCTCCCTCTTGCCTTTTCTCCTTTGGCTGACCTAGTCAACCTAACTAAGTTTCTCCCTCCCCCTCTCGTTACTTAGTTTCTCTCCCCCTCTTTACCTCTCTCGTTACTTAGTTTCTCTCCCTTCCCGCCTGTGTCTTCTCTCCCTCTTGCTTTTTCTCCTTTCTCTTCTCGTCTCCCTCTTGTTTCCTTTTCTCTCCCTCTTGCTTCCCATGTTGCTTTTTCTCCTTTCTCTTCTCCTCTCCCTCTTGTTTCCTTGTCTTCCCCCTTTTTTCTTGTTTTCTTTTCTTTTCTCCTTTCCATTCTCTCTTCTCCTCTCTCTCTCTTGCTTTCTTTTCTTATTCCTTTAACCTTGTTTTCTTTTATTTTCTCCTTTCAATTCTCCTTCTTCTTTTAGGTCCCTTTTTTTTTTCTTTTTCATATGGCATCTTTTCATATCGAAAGAGGGACACGAGTTTTCGTACGTCTAATAATATGAAAGTAACTATTGGCACCATCTTACATGGTGTTACCTCTGGGATGTGTTGAAGTTTCAATCGAAGACGTCAAGTAGAAGTGCCTCTTCCTTTTCCTCTCAAAGATGGTGATATGTGAGTATTAAATCAAACTAAAGGGTACATTATTTCATAGCAATCAAGAGATTGCGTAGGTATTTTTATATGTATTTTTCATGTTAGATATGTTTATTTTTTGAATTTTCTTTAAATTAATTTATCTTATATATGTCATTGTGTTTAGATTGATCTACACATAGAGGAAACACAACATCGGAGTTAGTACCTTTGCTTTAAAAAAAGAACGCAATTGGATGTAAGTGGATGTATAAGGTCAAGTATAACTCAAATGGATCAGTGTGAGTAGATAGAAGGCAAGACTGCTTATGCTAAAGATTATATACAGACATATCCTATTGACCATAAGAAAACATTCAGCCCAGTTGCCAGAATGGCAACCATGAGAGCTATCAAATGAATGTAAAGAATACTTTATTCCATGGTGATTTGTAAGAAGAAGTATACATGATGCAACCACCAAGTTACAAGAGTGATGCACACCCAAATTTTGTGTACAAGATTTTGTGTACAAGGTACATAAAGCCTTGTATGGCTTGAAACAGGCACCTAGAGCATGGTCAAACAAGATTAAGGAGTATCAATGCATATTTTTCACTTTATGTGAAAAAGACAGATAGAGGGATCATACTGTTAGTCACTTATGTGGATCACTTTATTATCATTGGTGATAGTGATACTGACATATCTGATGTCAGGATACTTTTAAAGTAAAAGTTTAAGATGAAGGATTTGGGTGAGTTGCGATATTTATTGGGTATAGAGGTGGTGAGATCCTCTCATGGCATTTTGTTGTTACAAAGGCAGTATGGCTTAGACATATTATCCAACTATGGTGTATGACATGCCATAAGCCTATTTCAGTGCCATTGGAGCAGAACACAAAGCTTTTCATAGATACATGCAAGCTTTTAGAGGACCCCCCTAAATGTACAGGCACATAGTGGTGGGTAGGTTGATCTACATGACCTTTACTAAGCTAAACTTGAGCTATGGTGTTGGACTTGTGAGTCAATTTATGTAGGACCCTAGGAAGCCACACTTGGATGTGGCTAGATGGATTCTCATAAAGTCCACAATTGATTATGGACTTTTCTGAGACTTTTCTACGAGGTTGGTACAAAGATATAGCTACATGGGTACACAAATATTGATTGGCTTGATAGTATTCTAGATAGAAGATCTACCAACATTTGATTATGGGTGAGGCTAGTACAGAGGTATAGCTACGTGGGTACACTAAAATACAAAAAAACTTGTTGTATTTCACCAAACCCATCAATTTTGAAGGGCAAGGGTGTCAGTCAAAAATCAAGCATGACTAGGGAGTGTGAGGATCCTGCTTCTCCATGAGACAAGCATCACATGATAGATTGACTAGGGGATACACCACACTTGCTCTCCTCCTAGAGAGACAGTGCGACCATGCACACTTCCAGGAGCCTAGGATGAAGGGCTAGCTTTTTGACACACTAGTGATGCCAATGATAATGTATGCATCCCCATTATGGGCACCATGTTTAAAAGCGGCGTATCGGCAGTGCATAAAGCATCCACATGTTTTGATGCTATCCAGATTGATTTCTCTCTGTCACCGTATCATTCGAACAGAGTTTGCTACAACACCTATGGTGAGGCCTTATTCCAGACTATCATCATGTACATACAAAGGATATAAGCGATGGATTCATCACAGTTACCATACCTGGGGGGTTACAGTCTTCACATGCGATACCAGAGATAGGGTGCATCTGAAAGATCCCTACCCCCTCCGCGTAACGAATTCGGGGGTGCTAGCAGTGGAAGTAGCACTTCTTGTGCAGGGCAGAGCCTCTCACTCGGGGCCTTGCCCACGGATATTCAAACAAGAGACTAATCCCTCGATTCATCCAAAACCGAATCCCGAAAAAACTTCCCTTGCCCAGAAAGCACGGGCGATTCCTCTAGGATATTTTTATTCTAACGTAGTCAAGAGCCTTAATTGACCAAGCTGATCCGACCAAACTCGTAAGTCACATGGTCAGATCAAGGAAGAAACTTGCACCTGGATCATAGAGAACAACGCTTTTTTCCTCATCGAGAGGCACAGCCGTTGATTCTTTTCCATAGAATAAGACTATCCGAGATTTACTTCATCTATCGTACCATAACAGAATTGAGTCTCATTTTAGGGATCCATAGTCCCATGGGTTAGCCAACTGCCCCCAACCACTGTAGTGATAGGATCCATTTAGGAATTTGGTTATGTTTTCTCCCGGGTACTAGGGCAAAGAGTTCCCAGGTCCCCTAGTCGGCGCTTCATGCAAATTTCAAGATAGTCACACCACTTACACACCCAATATGAAATTGTTTGTTTCACAGATTCAACTGTCTTTAAAACAATCTTTTAATGAAACCATAGTATCACTGATCATAATCCTCCAAAATATCTGGTTGAATTCTAATCTCCAATCATTCCTTCATCAGTGTACCTATGGCATCATTGTTGGCAACCAGAACGCTCACCACCTGTCCACTCAAGGGCCTTTTCAATAGTTCCTAGCTCATACTACCCGGAAATATATTCACTTATAAAAATCCAGATGGACTCTCCCTTGAAGATCAGCAAGATCAACCAACGGATCCATATAAAAGAGCCATGGACTCATCCGTGTTGAGAACCAGCAAGGTCAATCAACCAGATCCAGGCCCGAGTTCAGAAAACAACTGTAACACCTTGTTCCATTTTCTTCCTCGACGCACACGCGAGTATCTTCGGCGACCCAGAGCCCGAGCACCGTATGGTCAGCACCCTTTAGGATCCTTCGCAGGTCACCTAGCGCTTCATTCATAGGCCGCTTCCTTGGTCCCTCATCCACCGTACCGGAAGCTCACCATTTAAATCGAACTGAGGCTGGTCAAGACCTCGGGCGACCTTGCTACGGGAGACGTCCTCCATCGACTCCCGTCAGCTGTTGCAACTTTATCACTTAGGTCTCCATGACCTCGTTCACAAGATGGTCAAAATGCTTCCCCAGCATTCTTGACATAAAACAATCCTTTAAAAACAGGTCATAATACAGTTTCTAATGAACTCTCATCTTTCCACATTGTTCCACATCATTTCTCGTTATTCCACATTCTTCTACATCAATTCACATTTCTTAATCCACATTCAATCATATGTATTCCCATCATCCTTCATCCATTCTCATCCAATCACATTATATTACATCCCATTCTCATCCAATCACATTATATTACATCCCATCACATCTATATTACATCCCATCCCATTCTCATCCAATCACATTATATTACATCCCATTCTCATCCAATCACATTATATTACATCCCATCACATCTATA
This sequence comes from Cibotium barometz, assembly GCF_041138505.1. Taxonomy (NCBI): domain Eukaryota; kingdom Viridiplantae; phylum Streptophyta; class Polypodiopsida; order Cyatheales; family Cibotiaceae; genus Cibotium; species Cibotium barometz. Next base: position 35,283,013 of record NC_141061.1, on the reverse strand, counting down.
TTACATCTCATCCAATCACATTATATTACATCCCATCACATCTATCCACATCTATCCACATCTATCCTATCACATCTCATCCATTCTCATCTACCCATATCCACATCACATTACATCACATCCATTCACATCACATCTCATCCATTCACATCTATCCCGATTCACATCTCATTCATTCACATCTGTCCCGATTCACATCACACCACATCACATCCATCTCACATCACATCACATCCATTCACATCACATCACATCCATTCACATTACACATCTTTATCACATCCGCTCACATCTTATTCACATCTTTTTACATTTAGTAACATTTTTTATTTTTGATATCGATGGGACTTTTCTAAATTTATGCCAATTGCTTGGCCTAGGTAAAGGTTCTTTTTCTCAGCAGATATTTTTCATATTCTTTCTCAATTTTCTCAAGTGAAATATATTCAATATTCTTCTTTTTGAGTAAAAGATTCATGGGATTTACAAAAATTAATTCCACCCATATTTCCCAATAATGCTCAAAATTCCACTTTTAATAACTACTCATAATTTGAATTATGCTAAAAATTCATCTTTTTCCCATTTAATTTCTTGGATCTCAATTATCATGGGAATTCCTCTTTTTACATTTAAATGATTGAATTCCAAATGTCATGGGAATTCCTCTTTTGTCCTAAAATAAATTTATCTAAAATTCCTCTTTTCTTTAATAAGATATCCATTATTTCAATTTTACCAAGAATTCCACTTTTACCATTTAAATGATTGAATTCCAAATGTCATGGGAATTCCTCTTTTATCATTTGAAATTTTCTCATGCATAAATTAAATTTATATAAAATTCATCTTGAAATTTAAATAAAAATATCCATTAATTCAAATATGCCAAGAATTCCACTCTTACTATTTAAATGATTGAATTCTAAATGTCATGGAAATTCCTCTTTTATCATTTAAATAAAATTACCAAAATTTTCTCTTTACTTAATTATTTAATTATGCATAAACCTTAAAAATTACTTTACCATGAATTTGATGAAAATCATTCTTTTAGCCTACGATATTCAATCCTAGAATATGGTAGGAAGTTCTCTTTTCACATTATGCATAAGAATGAGTTATGTATTGATTTCTTAAAATTTTTGCCATGGCTTCGCTACTATTACTGATAATTTTTAATATTTTCTAAAAGAATAAGACTTAGTAATACAATTATGATAGTATAACTATCTTTTAGACTTAAATCCAATTTATGGATTTAAATCATAAGATTACCATAAATTTTTTTAGCACAAAAGTATAAAAAGCCATTTTCTTAACCTCTAGCTTCACAAGCCTAGAGTTTGATTTGTGAATTAAGAATTTATCAATGAGAAGCATCATTTGAATAGAGAATTGGTCATAGGAATAACCATTCTTTTGGGGAGAGAGAGATATACATAAAAAGCATCCTAATTAAGCATAAATGTAAACTTTTCTTAATTATTCATTAAAACTCTTAAGAAAAGCTTGATTTGCATTATAAACACGTAAATAGAAACTTCTCAAGCTTGAGAGGGGTTGAGAAGTGAAAACATTGAGAATAGTAGAGAAAAACCATGCAATTACATCTTACCTCTTGATTTTGATTGCTTCATTATCATAGAAGGAAGCCCCCAACCAATCAATTGGTTTAGTATGTTGAGAAGAAAGCCCCAAGGATTGTTGAAGAGAGAGAGAAGCTTCACTCTCTCCAAAAGTAGAGGATTTTTAAGGGATAATAGAAAATATGCTTATTTTAATATAATACTGGCATGGTCTAGTTCACAGATGAGAATACAAAAGAACGATGGTCTATTTATAAGTGAGGGAGGCCACTAACTGTCCAACTAAGTTCTAGAATTTTTCAGCTTCAGTTTGGCTGAATTTGGACAAGATTTGGACCAGTTTAGCTCCCATTTGATCCAGTTTGATCCAGGAGAGAGGAGAGATAAAAATATCACAATTTTTTTGATTTGAAAACTCTCCACATGTGTGAAATAGGCGCCTACCGTAAAGTCTCCCCCCTCCTTACCAAGGTGTCAAAAATGTATCATTATTCTAAAATATCTCATTTTTTTAAGTAATATCTCATAGTTTTTAACTAATAAACATTGTACTCAGTCAACTCTTCATTTTATGTGAGCATTTACTCATTTTTGGGTATTTTCTTTTATTCTTTGGATTTATCTCATCTCCACACTTGGATTAATCCTATTGGCCCATAGGAACCTAAATTGGACCATAATCCAATTTTTTTAGAAAATCTAGACCCTTAGGCTAAGGTCTTTTAAATCATTTTTAATTGATTCCTAATGCACTTTGGAGAATTTATTTTGAACTTCTGTTTCAGGGGAAACCATTTCAGACACTAGGAGGATTTTTATATCCAAAGATATCTCAATTTTGGATTATCTCTCTCTAGATATTTTCTCTCTCTACGCCAAAACAAGGTAAAACAAGATCTTTCTTTTATTTCAGAGAGGGGAATAATTACAAGAACAGAAGGGGAGGTTCTTACACCTTTACACCTCAAAAGCTGGAGGGAGGAATCTTACAGCATCCATCCCTGGTATGCTTCTATCCTACAACACATATGCTATAGATGAGTTGACTACCCCCATTTCAGTATGACCCACGATGAGGGGCCCACCATCTCGTCCCTTGGTTGGATTTATGCTGCCTCGCGCCATCGCACATGCGACCTCACCCTCCTGGACCTCGAGCATTCCAAGCTCATCAGCCCAAGATTGATGAGATCCTCGCCTCGCCCATTGGGTATCTATAGCTACTACTTCTCCTTGGCCTTGTAGATCTAGCGGCCCTCCTCACCCCCTCGTCAATGCTAGACATCCTTTATGGACCCCTACCACACATCGATGTATATCTCCCTCTCCACCCTCGATTGATAGAATGTTCGGCCTACTGACACTTGAAAAAGCTTCTTTCAAGGTCTCATCGCTTTCGGTGAGTCACTTGAGCCCCGAGACATTTCAGTGTCATGAAGCTAGACCAGTGAGCTATTAGGCTTTCTTTGAGGGATGGCTTCTTCCAAGCCCACTTGTGTACCCTCTATACCACTTTGTATCCATGATGATGAGGATGGTGATCCTCCATGATGAGGATGATGATTTCTACATTTACCTAGGGATTAGTGTTGCTTTTTTTGTTATGTTGTCATTTTTGTTTTCCCATGATGAGATTCGTTGGGTTTTTTTGCAAGACGTTAATATATTTCTTCTCTCTCTCAAATTATTTATTAATTTTAAAAAATACCCCCTCCCCACACAAAAAGAAAAAAAGAAATCTGCTTTGCAACCACTCCATGAAATTCACCTGGATCATTTTGTGCGTTTGGCATGCAACAATAGAAGGTTTACAGCGTGTTTACTGGTCGTTTACTTCGATGCGCTCACGGCGATGGCGTGATGAGAGCTCGGTGCAACTACAAGCCTTCCTTTCTCCGCATTAGAAGAAGCAGCAGCATCATCATCATCATCACCATCGTCAGCATGGCGTTTTACCCCTCGGTAGTGTGTTTTTCTTCTCTCTCCCTTTCTGTGTGATGATTTCGCCGCTCATTTTTAGGGTTTCTTCCATCTTTCCCTCCGCCTTTCCCTCCCACGCACCATCCCGCCCTCCCTTCTTCACAAATCTCGGCAATCTTCTCGAAAATGCCCACACAGCAAAAGGCTGCCTTCCTCCCCCCTGAGCCTCGCAGAGGTTCCATGGCGTTTCACTGATTCCGCTGAAGCTCTACGCAGAGCTAGGGTTTCTTCTAAATCTAGCTGAAAGCTTTAGCCAGGCCCCATCGTTTGCCAAACGATGCTTTCTTCAGCGGCCAATGGAAACTCAGGCCCTGCCCTTGCCCGGGAGTCTTCCATATACTCTCTCACGCTTGAAGAGATTCAGAATGCCATCAATGAGCCTGGGAAAAGCTTCGGGAGCATGAACATGGAGGAGTTTTTGAAGAATATCTGGACTGCAGAAGAGAGCCAGGCTATGGCTGCAGCTATGACTTCCTCTGCTGCTGCTGCAGAGAATAATACCCTTGCCAGGCAGCCTAGCTTGCAACGGCAAAACAGCCTCTCTCTGCCTCCTGCTCTAAGCAGGAAAACAGTAGAAGATGTCTGGCGAGACATACAAAGACAGCCTGTGGCAGATTTAGTAGAAAAACAACATCAACCACATCATCATCATCATCATCAACATCAACATCATCAACAGCAACAACAACAGCATCAGCAAAGACAAGCAACACTTGGCGAAATGACCCTCGAAGATTTCCTGGTTAGGGCCGGTGTTGTCAGAGAGGACCCTGATGCAGGCCTGCACATAACCGATGGCAACAATGCCATTGCTCTCTATCCTCCTGTCCCATCAGGAAGTGTTTCTAGCAGCCTTCATTCTGCCATTGATGCTATGGCATCCCCAACCCTCCAACCAGACTGGATGAACTATGCCTCCCATCAACAACATCAGCAAATGATGCAACAAGCCGAGGCTGCAGCTGCTGCGAAAAGGGGGCTCCGGCCGCCATCTGTGATGCTACCGGCAGGCAATTCGATGTATGATGGGCTTGCAGATGGTGTAGTATTGGGCCCAGATAGTCTTGCAAGCAGTTTAGCTCTATCACCAGCTGTCTCAGATTATTCTATGCATGGTAGGAAGAGATTCTCGTCTGAAGCTGTCGTTGAGAAGACCGTGGAGAGAAGACAGAAGCGGATGATAAAAAACAGAGAGTCTGCTGCCAGATCTAGAGCCAGGAAACAGGTGCAGACTCCTGGAAGCCAAATCAAGTATTATTATCAGCACCATGCATGACATTTATGGCTAATATATGGTACACCTTGGACTTTTGCAGGCTTACACTGTTGAGTTGGAAGCTGAGGTAACTCAGTTGAAGGAGGAGAATGCAAGACTGAAGCAACAACAGGTGCTTTTAATCTTACGCAATAAATCTAGTTCAAATCATTTCTTAACAACAAAGTACGAATCTGGATGCCTTGGCCTTACATGATTAATTCAATTATATCTTTCTTTCACTTGAAGTTTGGACTCGTGTTCTTGCATCTGGTACCATTATCATTCTTTCTTCAAATGAATGCGGTCTGCACTACAGATCATTCTACACTTTTGATTGAAATTGAAGGCTAGATTATTTTTTCTTCCACATGTTGTGCACATAGTTGTCAGGTATGATACCGTACGGTTTGTATGATACGATACCATACGGGAAAATACGGTACGATATAATTTTTCTTTCTTATCGTACGATAAAATACGGTGTTTAAAAAAATACTTATAAACTTAGGTATTTCCAAGTCCAGATATGGAGTATTTTAGAAAGGAGGGAAGCATCATAGTACAGAGGAAGCTTAAATAGCCAGAGATAAGCAAAAAAAAGACCATTACGTCCCAAAAAAAATAATTTTTTTTGGGGAAAAAAATTATTTTTGAGAAAAAAAATTCGGGAAAAGAAAAAAATCATCGTACCTTACGGTATTCCGTACGATAAGCCGTCGTACGCCGTATGGAAACAACCCTGGTTGTGCATTCCGCTGTCTGTTAGCTAAGGACACTCTAGAATCAGAGCAATTAACAAGGACGCATGACAATTTGGAACTGTGCCTGTGCCTCCTGGTCCTTTCGGGTTGACAGTAACTCCCCTTTCTCTACTTCCGGCCGTGGAACCTCAACAACGATGAAATCAGCAGTCCGAGAGGAGTCAGCCAGGGATCCATCTCAGTCGTCCGAGGTCAGGTGTGCATTGTCCTGCACATGAGTCCAAGGTCAGGTGTGCACTATCCTGCACATGAAACAGTGCAAGTCCGCGTTGTGAGTCTCCCTCTAGAATGATGTCAGTGATTCTGTGTATCTGGTATGGTACCGGATGCCAGATCACTGAGTAGTTAGTGTTTAGAACAAGGGGCCAGCCCATAGGGCTACCCCGGATCTTAGTGTGGGCATGGGAATGGTGTGGAACCACCCCCATGAGGGCCAGGAAGGCCCAGGCTGAACCCACCAGCCATGGAGGGGCTGTAGGACAGCCCTAGGGCAAGAATAAGGCAGATTCCAGGAGTTTACAGCCTTTACATGGCTGTAGGGCAAGTATGGGGCAGCCCAGCCCTTGGAATGTGGGCAAAGGCTGTGCCCAGCACTCTGGAAGCAGGCGCTTCACCTCCTAGCCAGTCAGGAATAATGCGCAGCATTTTATAGATTTAATTCAGCATTTATTGCTGTATTTTCAGTAGTCGTGGGACATTTAAGGCTGGCCGCCTGGGTTTATGCTGGCCGACTGCTCATGAGGAGTAGTATAAATAGCCTAGCCCACAATCCCATTCAATCATCTCATTATTCACCAAGAGCTCAAGCAAATCAAGGGCTAGACAAGCCAAGGGAGTTGCTAAGCAAAGGGGTGGAGTATTGAAGGTCAAGGGCAAGGATTTCCCAGCCAAGAAAGGTCAAGAATTCTGTATTTTCTTTTCAGATTCACATCATTCTAATTAAGCAAATACACCATCCGTGGTGGGGGCCCTACAGAGGGTAATTGGGACCCAATACTGTGTCCTCTCTCTCTCTCTCTCTCTCTCTCTCTCTCTATTTTCTGCACATCTCCTTTCAGTTTGTGCGTTAATTTCCGTCGCGAAAAGAGTGCTGAATTCTGAGTATTGAAGTTACCGATTCTTTTCCGAAGCTTCCGCATGTTAGAGAGAGAGAGTAGAGAGAGCTTGTGGACAAGATCACCTTTTATAATAGCAATAGGCTTTACAATGGCAATAGCCAGCAAGAGATGTTGAACAATGTGCAAGGGATTGGATGATGAAGTGCACAGTGGGAGGCATCCTTTTATAGTGCAGTGTGGGAGCTGGCTGATAGCTCCACGACTCCTAAAATAGGAGAAAATGAATAAAATACCCAAAAATGGGTAGAGCCCATAAATACACAATACACTCAGATGCACTAATTCTAACATGCCTCAATACTTGAGGGGTGGTGAAGAGTAGAGAGGGCTGCCGTCCCGAGTTGATGTGGAATGAGCAAAGAGGGCTGCCATCCCGATGTCGAATGAAGATAAGTAGAGAGGCCTGCTGTCCCAACAATGTGATGGTGAGCAGGGAGGCTGCTGTCCCAACGATGTGATGATGATGAAGCAGAGAGGGCTGCTGTCCCAACGATGTCGAATGAAGATGAGCAGAGGGGGCTGCTGTCCCAAGTCGATGGAGGATCAAGAGCAGAGAGTGGGCTGCTGTCCCGAGGTGAACTACAAGAAAAAACCCTGATGTGATGGATGCAGAGAGGGCTGCTGTCCCAAGATGTGATCTGCTGCAGGAGAAAACGCTGGGGCTTATGATAATCTGATGTAAATGCTATATATATGGGGTGGACTGCTGGTCGGCTCAGTGCAGGGGCTGTTAGCCAGCAGCACAAGACCCAAAATCCAAACAAAACCAGATAAAATCCTCTTTTTAGGGCAGGGAAAAATACCATTTTCACACATCTAGACAGCAGTTGGTGGTCCTCTTCTTCGCATGTGGAGCGCCACATACATGTGGCATCTTCAGCTTGCCTCTTCTTCGATGAATCTACCTCCTTTGTGTGTGTTTTCCGGCAAGTTTTGGTGGACTGTTTGGTACTGTCCAGCCCCTTTCTCTATCAGTTTTGAGAGGAGGCGGCTTGTTCCTTGTACCTCGTTTCGTTGGAGAAGTGTTGGAGATTGGTTGTGGACTGTTCAGATCATCGATGGCACAAAGGCTTACTTGCAGAGCTGTTCTTGGAGGAGGCATCTATCCTTGTTTCTCAAGAGCAAGTAAGGTTCATTTGGCCAAGGATTTGCAAGACCAAAGGTACAACCTGTTAGCAGTCATCTCCTATCTGTACACTATGTCAGGTCCTCTGTGTGGGTGTGTTCGCCCGTTTTAGTGTCTTCCCATTTTTCCTCACTCTACGTGTATTTTTCCCTATTTTCTGGAGGTGTGTTTTGGCTGTCGGTTGCCTTCAGGTGCTGCCCGACTGCTCTGGTGTTACTTGAGCTGTTTTCAGTGCTGGCTGACTGACTTTTTTGCTGGTCATGAGTAGTCAAGGCTGTTGTCGGCTGTTTATGGGCTGGCTGACCAGGAGCTTGGGGCCATATAAAATGGCCCCTTGCCCCCACGCTCCACATTGTATATTTCTGGGATTTTCTTTGGTGTATATAGCAGAGTTACATAGCTTCTCTCTCTCTCTCTTTCATCTGTGTCTTGCTCTCTACAGCAGTTGTCTTCATTTCCGCTGTGCATTCTAACATAGTATCAGAGCCCCAGGTGGCTTGAAGCTTGGAGACAGTGGGACGTCGAGGGTTTACTGATTTGAGGTGCTGATTGGAGACTGTTTGGGCTGTACGGGACTTGGAGATCGGGTAGAAGGCGGCCATCACCGTTGGACAGCTACCTTGCATATTTTTTGCAGCCTCTTCTTCTTTTTTGCTTGAGATGGCTGAGAAGCATGTGAAGATCCCAACACTCCCCATGTTCCTGGTGGACCGACAGTTGGACGGGAACAACTACGGCATATGGAAGGTAATGATGGAGTCTGTTTTGGAGTCTTATGACTTGGCTGATTTCATTGTTGTTGGGGTTCTACGGCCGGAGTTGGAAGACGGGGAGTTACCCTCTATATGGAAGGAATGGGAGGCTTAGGCACAATTATGGGATTGTATCAATGCCTGCTTCCGTTCTTTCATCTTCCTAAATTGCATACCATAGGTGATCAATCATATAAAGCATATGACGTTGGCCAAAGGGATTGGAATTATTTGGCTTCTTTATACAACAGGGTATCACCCATGAAGAGGATCTCCTTGGAAGTTTAGATGTAGGAGATGAATCCTGCAAAGTCGTCGACGATGCGGGAGCACATCAAGAAGTTGCAAGCTCTTCAGCAAGAGGTTCTCCAGGCGGGGAAAGAGATATCGTCAGAGGATATGGCCATCATGTTGTTGTCCCATTTGCCCTCTCAGTACTTAGCATTTTACTCCTCTTTGATCACCAGTGGTGGCAGGCTTATCACCATCGCATGGGAGGAGCTTATGCCAATGGTCTTGGACCAGGAAGAGTGATTTACGAACCCTCCACAGGGCGGAGGTTCTGAGGCCTTGACTGGCCAGCGGTCGAAAGGGCGTAACAACAACAAGAAGGGCAAAGGGAAGTCTTCATCAGAGAATTCTTCTGAGAAGAAGCCCGATTCAGACCGTGAGAAACTGAAGGCCGAGGGCGAGAGGACCTGTAACAATTGTAGCGCGAGAGGCTACTATTGGAGGAAGTGTCCCGAGTGGACTGGGAAGAGTGCTAATTCTTCAGCTGCAGCTGCAAAGACTCGAGCCTTTGTGCACTTAGAGATGTTGGATACCAGTGCTTCATCTTCTTCGAGCGAGGAGGCAGTTGGCTTCACTGCCAAGGATACTCGGGAGTGGATTCTTGATAGTGGTGCTTCCAGGCACATGACTCCTTCCCGTGACTTCTTTTAGGATCTTAAATGGCAGTCAGGTCGCATTTTCATTGGCGACAATTCCACCATACCGATTCACAGTGAGGGTTGGATGGAGACCATTCCCGATGGCAGAGGAGAGAAGCATTCCTCTCGTGTTCTTTACGTCCCCGCACTTGGTTTTCATCTGCTGTCAGTGCATGAGGTTTGCAAGACTGGCTTTTGATGGGTGGAGTTTGAACAGCATTCTGTTGCTCCACAGGATCGAGAGACTGGCCAGGTTGTTTGGGAAAGGCGGAGTGGAGAATGGTATATACAAACTCTCGGCACTCTCCTCATTGACAGGCTCTCAGATTGGTGACTCGTGGCACTTTCGGTTTGGCCACTTAAATGTGGATGCGTTGCAGCGAGCTTTTTGAGACCAGATGGTGGTTGGCTTGCCAGATGTTGGTAGCAAGCAGGGACACTGTAGTTCTTGTATTCGTGGTAAGCAGCACACATAATCTTTTCCGAAGCAGGCTTCTAGGTGGGCTTCGAAACCTTTGGAGTTGGTACACACTGACTTGTGTAGACCTATGCAGACGCCATCCTTGGGAGGTTCTTTGTATTTCATGCTACTTGATGATTGTAGCAGATTCACTTGGGTTTATTTTCTTTCTCAGAAGGACCAAGCTTTTGCTCGGTTCAAGTAGTGGCATGTGATAGTGGAGAAAGAGTTTGGCTTGTAGATAAAGACTCTTCGGGCTGACAAAGGAGGAGAGTTTTCTTCCAATGCATTTGTGCGGAACAGGGCATCAAGCGGGAGCTGGCCAATACAGGTTCGCCTTCAGAGAATGGAGTAGTTGAGCGTAAGAATAGGATTGTGGTGGAGATGGCGATGTTGGCGCATAGTGATCTTCCTCGTCCACTTTGGGGAGAGGCTGTGGCTACGGTTGTCCATATCCTCAACCGTTCTCTGATGACTTCACTATCGAACATGACTCCCTTTGAGGTGTATTTTGGCAGGAAACCAGATGTCTCCCATTTCCGTGTGCTTGGGAGTGATGCATATGTTCACATTCCAAAGAAGTAGAGGGGGAAGCTTGACTCAAAGTCCCAAAAGCTTGTTTTTGTGGGATATAACTCTCTTTCCAAGGGATACAGGTTGTATGATCTAGAGAGGAACGAGGTCTTCTCGTCAGCAGAGATGTGGTTTTTGATGAGCATGTTCTAGTTTCCACTGTTGATGAGCCGCCACTTCTTGGAGACCCAGATGATTCTGATGATGATTCCCAATCAATTTGTCATGTGCATAAAAATGCCATGGACATTCTCAGATGCTGGTCGAGAAGAGGTAGCCCAAAAAAGAGTATAAGAACCAGAAGTTGGAGCACACAGTGCTGTTTTGGCAGTAGTGTGGACTTGGATCCCTGTCGGCTGTACCAGAGTAGAGCAAGAGCTGTCGGCTGAGACAAATAGGCTATCGGCTGAACCAGAACCAAGGCGGCTACAGGTGCATCACTTTTGATGGATATATGGTTCAATCGGCTGGCCGACAGCAGTCGGCCAGCTCTCCATGAAGTCCAAGAGACTATATATAGGAAGTTTTGCTCCTCATTGTATTCATTCATTCCTCTAGGGAATGGGTCTTAGACTAGGACAGATTTTGGGTGTATACCACTTTTTCATGAAGGCAGCCTATGACTGTAGATTAGGTATCTTTTTGTACCATATGAATATACTGAATTTTCCAGCCATATCCCTCTCTCTCTCTCTCTCTCTCCACTCTCCTTTATGTCTGCGTTTTGCATCAGCATGTTCTCAGTAGTGTTTAGGGTTGAAAAAAGACTCCCAGAGCTTCCGCGTGTTACACAATTGTTCCAGCTGGACAGCCTCGGTCAGTTGAGGAGTTTGGCCCCGTGGCTGGAGATGAGCCCCCGCAATAGCAGGAGGCTCCGCGTTCTGTTCGAGTACAAGGTGGTTGTTAGACACCCTTCGAGAGTCGGGTGTTACGGAGCTTACCTCCGAAAGGATCACAGAGGACGGACCTCGAAGATCGCATAGAGTTCGTGACAAAACTCATTCAGCAGAGCTCTTACAGGTAAACTATGTTTTGATGTCTCGTATCATGCGGGACAAAGAGCCCACTTCCGTCAAGGAAGCAGTTGCACAGGATACTTGGAGGAAAGCCATGTAGGTGGAATTGGATGCCATAGAGAAGAATAAAACTTGGGAGTTGGTTCCTTTCTTTACATACAAAGTGGCTTCTGATGGACTGTTCACAAAGCCTTGAGTGAGTAGGAAAGCATCCATCTTTGCATACCAAGCTCGTGGAGCTTGTTTCAAACCATACAAGGCCTTTTTCAGCCTGCATACTTTCCCTTCATGATCATGTTCTGCAAAACCTATGGGCTGATGTACATAAACTTCCTCCTCGAGGTCCCCATGTAGGAAAGCAGTCTTGATGTCCAACTGGTGAACAACCCTGGCTGTCCTGTAATGTCCTCAAATACCATCTAGGTATATGTCTGACCTGTGGAGCCTGTTGTCCCATATTTGGCTCAACTTCTGGGTCAATCTCCTGCTGAATTTCTGCACCACCTTCATGATTAGCTGGCTGCCCTGCACCCTCATGGGTTGAATGGGCGAGAGAATTAGGGTTAGGTTATTCATGTGGGAGACATACACAGAGAGAACAAGGGAGAGAGAGAGAGAGTTGTGGGGATAAGTCAACTCATCAAGATATGAGTGTGTGACTCCCCTATCACACATGTATATTGCACTAGTACACATAGTGCACTTAGTACATTAAAAGTACTAAGTGTACTATGTACTATAACTTATGGGCTTGTACACACTATAAGGGTGGGCATTATGCCTTTACCCCAACAACCTCCCACTTAAAGGCAAAGTGCCCTTAAATGAAGGAAAAAAAAATCAGCATGTACATGATAATATACAAGGCCATATCAAGGCTGAAACTGGCCTCATCCAATGCCCATCAAGTGTTTGCAATGAGCAAACCGCTCCGGAGGCAAACTCTTTGTCAACAGATCAGCCGGGTTGTCATCCGTATGAATCTTAACAAGCTGAATTTGCTTGTTCTCTATCACCTCTCTGATGAAGTGGTACTTCACATCCACATGCTTCGTCTTTGCATGAAAGACAGGGTTCTTTGCCAACTGGATGGCACTCTGACTGTCACAATGCAACAATGGAATATCCCCTGTATAGCCCAAATCAACTACTAACCGAGATAGCCATAATGCCTCCTTGCAAGCCTCTGTGGCTGCAATATACTCGGCCTCTGTAGTAGATAAGGCAGTGCACTTCTGCATCCTGGATATCCATGACACAGCACCTTCTGTGAATGTAAACACATAACCGGTAGTAGACTTCCGGTTATCTGGATGACCGGCATAATCCGAATCCGTGTAACCATGCACTAATGCATCCTGTTTGCCAAAACAAATGCACATATCCTGTGTGCCCGTCAAGTATCTCATGACACCTTTCACTGCTTCCCAATGCTTCTTGCCAGGGTTGGCCATATATCTAGAAACCACTCCCACTGCAAATGCAATGTCCGGCCTAGTAGCAACCATGGCATACATGAGACTGCCACAAGCTGAAGCATACGGAATCTTGGCCATATCAGCCCTGCCACTATCTGACTGTGGGCTGTCCATAGCACTGAGTTTCACATATGGAGGCAAAGGAGTACTAGTCTTCTTCCCCCCGTCCATATTGAACCTCTGCAAAACTTTGCCAATGTATTCTTTTGGAGACAAATACAACACATGCTGATTTCTGTCCCGAAGTATCCGCATACCCAAAATGTGATTTGCATCACCCAAATCCTTCATATCAAAGTTTTGATGCAGCCTCTTCTTCAAGGCATCCATCTCCTTACGAGATTTCCTGGCAATCAACATATCATCAACATACAAGATGAGGATCAATAGACTGCCATCCAAAGCTTTCTTGGTGTATAAGCAGTGATCTATGTCACTTCTCCTGAATTTCTGGGATTTCATGAATGTATCAAATTTATGATACCATTCCCTTGGTGCCTGTTTGAGCCCATAAAGACTCTTTTTCAGCTTGCATACAAGCTTCTCCTTTCCACTTACTACATAACCCTCTGGCTGTTGCATATATATCTCCTCATGGAGATCACCGTGAAGAAAAGCAGTCTTCACATCCATCTGAATCAAGTCCAGATCATCATGCGCAACCAAAGCTAACACAGCTCTAAGTGTGGACCACTGGAGAGAAGATCTCCTCAAAGTCCACACCATATTCCTGCTTGAAGCCCTTAGCCACTAACCTGGCTTTGTATCTTGGCTTTGCATCTGGTGCAACTTTGAGCCTGTATACCCACTTGCATGGCAAAACCTTCTTGCCTGCAGGTAAATGCACCAACTTCCATGTTTCATTTTTGTGCAGAGAATCCATCTCTGACTTCATGGCACGCTCCCAAAGAGCCTTGTCTGCCCTCTGTAAAGCCTCCTTATAACATGAGGGCTCCCCACAGTGAGTGAGCATCAAGTAGTCAACCCCTGGAACAAACCTGTCAGGGGCTCTGGAGGGTCTTGTGGACCTCCGTACCCAATGACCATCATTTGCAGGTTGCTGTCCAGCCTGCATATCACCTATTGGTGGCTCCTGTTCCATGCCATAAGGCTGAAAAATCATGCCTGGTATCTCCTCTAACCGTGGGATATCCATAGGGATATCTTCTGCCATCTCTGGCTGTCCATTTGGACCATTTTCAGCACCATTTAAGGGCTGGTTTTGCTGCTGTAATGGCTGATTTACAGCCCTTGGTTGTTGTCCATGATGTCCATCATCATCAAAGATGTCTCTGCCAGGCTCCTGTTGCCTTGCAAGCTCCTTATACATGCATGTTTCATCAAAAATGACATCATTGCTGCGTATAATCTTTCTATTCACGGGATCCCAAAGTCTATACCCCATTTCACCTCTGTCACCATATCCTAGGAATATGCATTTGTGAGACTTAGGATCAAGTTTGGTGCGCATTTCCCTGCGTATGTGCACGTACGCAACGCAACCAAACACACTCTCAAGTGCTTGTATGACGGAGGCTTCCCTGTCCATACTTCCTCTGGCACTTTCCCACCAAGCCTCGTGTTAGGTGACCTATTTATAAGGTGAACGGCTGTCATAACAGCTTCAGCCCAAAAACCATGAGGTAACGCAGCATGTGACAACATAGAACGGACCTTCTCCTGTATGGTCCTGTTCATCCTCTCTGCTGTCCCGTTTTGTGGAGGATCATAAGGAGTAGAGAGCTCCCTCTTGATGCCTTTAGCATCACAAAAGTCCTGAAACTGTTTGGACATATACTCTCCACCATTGTTGGAACGCAAAGCCTTCAGTGTTTTGCCAGTTTGATTCTCAACAAGAGCAACAAACTTCTCAAACACTGAGAATGTATCACTCTTCAAACGAAGAGGATAAACCCACACCTTACGTGTGGCATCATCAATAAAAGACACAAAGTATTTTGCCCCTCCCAAAGAAAGCTGAGGCATCTCACATACATCTGTATGCACAAGCTCTAACTGAGCATCTTTCTGTCCAAGAGCTTTCTTGTGGGGGCACTAGAGTTGCCTGCCATATATACAATGCTCACAAAACTGAAAACTTGAAAACTTTAGAGAAGGCAAGTAACCCAAACGAGACAATTGCTCCATTCCTTTGACACTCATGTGTCCCAACCGGCTATGCCACCCAGGTGGTGGATAGCTTGCCAGTAGATGGCAGCAGTTGGCAGGAACTTTCCAGTACTGAGGTTGGTAGTTCTTGTGTTCGTGAGTCAGAGGAAGCTGAACAGGTCACTTATGCTCTGATGTCTCGTCGTGTTCGGGACATAGAACTTCCAGTAGCTGAGGATGTTCTTTCCACGGGGACCTTTCGGAAAGCTAGGCACGTGGCAGGTGATTACTTGCAGAAGGAGGTGGTTTCTCGAGGTTTTGTGGTTCCGGATTCAGAGGGGGTGGTTGACAGGTTTCATTAGGTTTCCAGGACTTGCTTGTGCACCGTAACAGGTGTTGATCCTTGTGAGCAGTGTGATGTCTCTGTGACTCAGAAGCTGTATGGTTCATTGATCTGGTTGATGGACACCAGATTGGACGGGAGCTTCTTGATGAGGCGGTTGAGCTCATGGTTGCAGATGTCTCTTTTGGAGGCAGGATTGCGTTTCCTGTGGTTTCTGCGGCATGCGAAGGATCAAGGACTCTTGTACACAGGAGGGGGATTGTTGGATGGAGTCCGACTCCACGGTTGGAGTGACTCGGTTTGGGGAGGAGATCCGGACAAGAGGAGATCTACTTATGGCCCAGGAGCAGTTTTACGGAGCAGGAGTGTTGGGGTAAAGGCCCCAAGTATGTACAAGCGTGTACATGTGTATAAGTGTATGCCCATTATTTGGTCCGTTTCACATTCACTTATTAATAAGTGTGGAGTGCACTCCAAGTCATATGTGTGGAGTGCACTCCAAGTCATTGTAAAGGTCACTCTTCTTATAAAGGGGTTGTGGTGTGCCCCTAACTACAACAAGCCAACTATTCACACCCACCAAACATTGGTGTGCTCTCTCTCCCTCTCTCTCTCTCTTACTCTCCCTCTCTGTGTATGTCTCTCCCATGAAACCCTAAAGCCGCAGGTCCTCCTTGCTCCTTCAACTGGTATCAGAGCCTGGTTCTCTTGCTTAGGGTTTTGGCTGCGGTGCTCCTCTGTTCTCCTCTCATCTCCCTCGACCTTGGGGACTACTTTTGTCGCGAAGAACTCCAATTCTGTAGCGAAGAAAGCTTGGGGACGACTTCTGTCGCGAAGAACTTCAACTCTGTCGCGAAGAACTGCAAGAGCTTGGTCGCCGGTGCTCCCCTCCCTCTTCTCCTCTGCTGGTCGCCCCCCTTTCTGCTGGTCGCCTCACTTTTGCAGCTGGCCGCCTTCCTTTTGCTGGTCGCCCTGCTGTTGCAGCCAAGAAGGCTGCCCAGGCAGCTCAAGGGGGCTGCCCAGGCTGCCCACGCAGCCCACAGGGCTGCCCAGCCAGCCCACGCAGCCAGCCAACGGGGCTGCCCAGCCAGCCAGCCACCCAGCCCACGTGGCTGCCCAGCAGGCCCACGGGCTCCTGGAGTGCCTCCCTTTATCAGATCTGCAGACACACAGCCAGCAAATTTCAAGAGGTATTTTGCTTCATTTTCTGGGGCTTTTTCTTGTTTTCCATGCAATTGTGCAGACTACGCAGGTAATGGTGGAAAACAATTGGGGCTTTTGTCAATTAAAGCCAATTTGCAGACATTGAAGCCGAAATTTTGGGGCTTTTCATGTATTGGCACCGGACAGTCACAATTGCAGGCATTAAGGTGTTAATTGAAGCATTATTGCATCAATTGAGTCCAATTTTGGGTAATTGACCGTCAATCGAAGCTCATTGCAGTGGCAATTTGGGGCTTCTCATGTAATTGGACAATTGGTGATGCATATGTCTTGTGGTAACACTGTCCATGCATATTTGACAATTTTGGGTCAATTTTGACCAAGTTTGACTGTCAAAATTTGGGGCTTTTGGCAAATGTATGTGGCTGCACTGTTTATGACAGTTTTGGGAGATGTATTTTATGTCATTGTGTCAGTTTGATCATTGACAGTGGGAGTATTCCGCAGTGGGAGATATACCTTGGGAGAACATTTGGGTGCAGTGTTTTGCACAGATTCCGCAGTGGGAGATATACCTTGGGAGAACATTTGGGTGCAGTGTTTTGCACAGATTCCGCAGTGGGAGATATACCTTGGGAGAACATTTGGGTGCAGTGTTTGCACAGGGTTGAGCACTTTGTGTGCATTTGGGTGTAGTGTTTGCACAGGTTTGTAGAGAGTCAAGTATTGACTTTGGTTGTACTTTGCTATGGCAACCACAGGTGAAAGTTCTTCTTTGCTTCACATCAAGAAGCTTGAAGGCTCTCATAATTATGACATTTGGCAAACTCAGTGCTACAATGTGTTGCTCCAGAAGAAGCAGCACAAGCCTATCAAAGAAAAGGGTGTAATGCCTGCTTCTCTTACTGCTGAAGAGTGGGAAGATGTGGATGAGCTTGCGAGATCCACTATCATGTTGTCTGTGTCAGACTCATTACTTTTCAGCATTCGTGAAGAGAAGACTGCTTGGGGAATGTGGCAGAGATTGCAGGACTTGTATGCCCAACAAAGTGCCTCAAGCAAAGTGTATTGGTTGAAGAAACTCATAGGCCTTCAGATGAAGGAAGGGGCTTCTATGACAGCCCATCTCAATGAGTTTAATGGTATTGTCAGCCAGGTTATAAATCAAAAGTTGGCAATGGACGATGAGTTCAAAGCCACCTTTTTGTTATGCACTTTGCCAGAGAGTTGGGACACATTCAGGACAGCCACTAGCAATTCGCATGCTATGCTGTCATATGCAGATGTTGAGGGTGCTCTTCTTCAAGAAGAGATGAACAGGAAAAACAACTCTGTTGGAAAGTCCAATGCAATGAATGCACGTGGGAGATCCCAGCAAAGGGGGAAAAGCCAAGAAAGGGGAAGGAGCAAGTCTCGCTCCAAAAAGGACTTGGAATGCCATTATTGTGGCAAGAAGGGACACTTCAAAAAGCAATGCTACAAGTGGAAAAATGATCAAAAGGAAAAGGGAAAAGGCAAAGACAAGGATGAAGCAAGTGAAGCCAAAGATGCAAAGCCAAAGGGTAAAAGTGGAGTCAAGATTGAAGAAGTCAATGTGTCACATGCAGGTGACAGTGTGGATGAAGTCCTATTTACGTCTTCACTTGATGCCCATTCACTTCTTACAGGTGGTCATGGTATGCACTCATGGATCATTGATTCAGGTGCCTCCTTTCATGTCACAGGTTGCAGAGACTTGTTTGTCAGGTACACTGCTGGCAATGAAGGAGTTGTTTATTTGGGTGATAACCATGCATGCAAGATACTTGGCAGAGGTGATGTGAGGCTTGTATTTTCAGATGGCTCACAGCTTATGCTCCATGATGTCAGGCATGTGCCTGAGATCAAGAAGAATCTGCTTTCTGCTGGACAGCTTGATGATGCTGATTATGTTACCACATTTGGTAGTGGAAAGTGGAAGATTAGTAAGGGCTCACTGGTTGTTGCCAGAGGCTCTAAGGTTGATACTCTATACTTCATGTATGCTGGTGTTTGTCACCATGCCGATGTGAATGCAACCGAGTTGCCGCAAATTTCTTTGTGGCATAACCGGTTGGGACACATGAGTGTCAAAGGAATGGAGCTCTTATCTCGTTATGGTTATTTGCCTTCTCTTAAGTTCTCAGGTTTTCAGTTTTGTGAGCATTGCATCTATGGTAGGCAACTACAGTGCCCTCACAAGAAAGCTCTTGGACAGAAAGATGCTCAGTTAGAGCTTGTGCATACAGATGTATGTGAGATGCCTCAGCTTTCATTGGGTGGGGCAAAGTATTTTGTGTCATTTATTGATGATGCCACACGTAAGGTGTGGGCATATCCTCTTCGTCTGAAGAGTGATACATTTTCAGTGTTTGAGAAGTTTGTTGCTCATGTTGAGAATCAAACTGGCAAAACACTGAAGGCTTTGCGTTCCGATAATGGTGGAGAGTATATGTCCAAACAGTTTCAGGACTTTTGTGATGCTAAAGGCATCAAGAGGGAGCTCTCTACTCCTTATGATCCTCCACAAAACGGGACAGCAGAGAGGATGAACAGGACCATTCAGGAGAAGGTCCGTTCTATGTTGTCACATGCTGCATTACCTCATGGTTTTTGGGCTGAAGCTGTTATGACAGCCGTTCACCTTATAAACAGGTCACCTAACACGAGGCTTGGTGGGAAAGTGCCAGAAGAAGTATGGACAGGGAAGCCTCCGTCATACAAGCACTTGAGAGTGTTTGGTTGCGTTGCGTACGTGCACATACGCAGGGAAATGCGCACCAAACTTGATCCTAAGTCTCATAAATGCATATTCCTAGGATATGGTGACAAAGGTGAAATGGGGTATAGACTTTGGGATCCCATGAATAGAAAGATCATACGCAGCAATGATGTCATTTTTGATGAAACATGCATGTATAAGGAGCCTGCAAGGCAACAGGAGCCTGGCAGAGTCATCTTTGATGATGATGGACATCATGGACAACAACAAAGGGCTGTAAATCAGCCATTACAGCAGGAAAACCAGCCCTTAAATGGTGCTGAAAATGGTCCAAATGGACAGCCAGATATGGCAGAAGATATCCCTATGGATATACCACAGTTAGAGGAGATACCGGGCATGATTTTTCAGCCTTATGGCATGGAACAGGAGCCATCGATGGGTGATATGCAGGCTGGACAGCAACCTGCAAATGATGGTCATTGGGTACGGAGGTCCACTAGACCCTCCAGAGTCCCTGACAGGTTTGTTCCAGGGGTTGACTACTTGATGCTCACTGACTGTGGGGAGCCCTCATGTTACAAAGAGGCTTTACAGAGGGCAGATAAGGCTCTATGGGAGCGTGCTATGCAGTCAGAGATGGATTCTTTGCATAAGAATAGCACATGGGATTTGGTGCAGCTACCTACTGGCAAAAAGACATTGCCATGCAAGTGGGTTTACAGGCTCAAAGTTACACCTGGGACTAAGCCAAGGTACAAAGCCAGATTAGTGGCAAAGGGCTTTAAGCAGGAATATGGTGTGGACTTTGATGAGATCTTCTCTCCAGTGGTCAAAATGACTACACTTAGAGCTGTGTTAGCTTTGGTTGCACATGAGGATCTGGAATTGGTTCAGATGGATGTGAAGACAGCCTTTCTTCACGGAGATCTCCATGAGGAGATATATATGAAGCAGCCAGAGGGTTATGCAGTGAAAGGGAAAGAGAAGCTTGTATGCAAGCTGAAAAAGAGTCTTTATGGGCTCAAACAGGCACCAAGGGAATGGTATCATAAATTTGATACATTCATGAAATCCCAAGATTTCAGGAGAAGTGACATAGATCACTGCTTGTACACCAAGAAAGCTTTGGATGGCAGTCTATTGATCCTCATCTTGTATGTTGATGATATGTTGATTGCCGGGAAATCTCGTAAGGAGATGGATGCCTTGAAGCAGAGGCTGCATCAGACCTTTGATATGAAGGATTTGGGTGATGCAAATCACATCTTGGGTATGCGGATTCTTCGGGACAGAAATCAGCATGTGTTGTATTTGTCTCAGAAGGAATACATTGGCAAAGTCTTGCAGAGGTTCAATATGGATGGGGGGAAGAAGACTAGTACTCCGTTGCCTCCATATGTGAAACTCAGTGCTATGGACAGCCCACAGTCAGATAGAGACAGGGCTGATATGGCCAAGATTCCGTATGCCTCAGCTTGTGGCAGTCTCATGTATGCCATGGTTGCTACCAGACCAGACATTGCATTTGCAGTTGGTGTGGTTAGCAGATATATGGCCAACCCTGGCAAGAAGCATTGGGAAGCAGTGAAGGGTATCATGAGATACCTAAAAGGCACACAGGATATGTGCATTTGCTTTGGCAAACAGGATGCATTAGTGCATGGTTACACGGATTCGGATTATGCCGGTCATCCAGATAACCGGAAGTCTACTACCGGTTATGTGTTTACATTCACAGGAGGTGCAGTATCATGGATATCCAGGATGCAGAAGTGCATTGCCTTATCTACTACAGAGGCCGAGTATATTGCAGCCACAGAGGCTTGCAAGGAAGCATTATGGCTATCTCGGTTAGTGGCAGATTTGGGCTATACAGGGGATATTCCATTGTTGCATTGTGACAGTCAGAGTGCCATCCAGTTGGCAAAGAACCCTGTCTTTCATGCAAAGACGAAGCATGTGGATGTGAAGTATCACTTCATCAGAGAGGTGATAGAGGACAAGCTGATTCAGCTTGTCAAGATTCATACGGATGACAACCCAGCGGATCTGTTGACCAAGAGTTTACCTCCAGAGAGGTTTGCTCACTGCAGGCACTTGATGGGCATTGGATGATCAGACATCTGCTGATCTCTCTCCTCTTTTAGGCACACACTGGCCTTTAAGTGGGAGGTTGTTGGGGTAAAGGCCCCAAGTATGTACAAGCGTGTACATGTGTATAAGTGTATGCCCATTATTTGGTCCGTTTCACATTCACTTATTAATAAGTGTGGAGTGCACTCCAAGTCATATGTGTGGAGTGCACTCCAAGTCATTGTAAAGGTCACTCTTCTTATAAAGGGGTTGTGGTGTGCCCCTAACTACAACAAGCCAACTATTCACACCCACCAAACATTGGTGTGCTCTCTCTCCCTCTCTCTCTCTCTTACTCTCCCTCTCTGTGTATGTCTCTCCCATGAAACCCTAAAGCCGCAGGTCCTCCTTGCTCCTTCAAGGAGGAGGTTACATTGCAGGTTTGGGCTTCCACTGGAGGAACCCATGGTCATCCAGAGGAACTTTGTTCGTGAACAGATCGTTGCTGATGACATCTTGCTAGAGTTCTGTTCGACGGAGGACAGTACGGTGGACCTCTTCACGAAGTCGCTCTCTCGGTATTTGCTCAGGCGGCACCCCAGCTCCCAGTGGTTGGTTTCACAGCCAGGAGCTGAGAGGGGGTGTTAGAAGTCATCTCCTGTCTATTTGTATACACCAGGGCCTTTGTTGTGGGTGTGCCCGCCCTTATGAGGTGTTTTATCATTTTTCCCCACTCTCCGTATTTTTCCCCTATTTTTCCCATTTTTTCTGAGGCTTGGGAGGGCTGCCAGGTGATGCCAGGAGCACCCCAGTGCTGGCCGACTCCATGTTGATCAGTCGTGGGCTACTGGGCTGCTGGCCGACTGGATTTGATCAGTCGTGGGCACCTGTTTGCTGGCCGACTGCATTTATGCAGTCGTGGGACCTTTTCTTCAGTCGTGGGCATTCTTTCTGCTGGCCGACTGCCCTCTATGGGAGGTATATATAGGCCCCCAGCCCCCATACCTCATTTGTATCATTTCTCGGGATCTTCTTGTGTATATAGAGCAGAGTTACACGCCTACATCTCTCTCTCTCTTGTGCTGTTTTTTTGCCTGCGTTTTTGCTCCTGTGTTCCCAGATTTGGTCATCATCTCCGTTGCATATTCTGACAAAAACAGCATAAAAGGCATCTCCAGTAGACATCACATAAGAGAAAGCGTCTAGCATAGACAAGCATAAGGGTCAACAAGCATAAGTGACCATGAGGCATCACCAGCTGCATGTGAGCAAATAAAATCCCCCCTTGAAGTGCATCTGCCAGACAATGCATACCAAGGAGTACAGACTATAGAGCATAGTTATCAAAAGCAACGGCATCAGACGACATCTCTGCAGGTGATGAAGATGTAAGGGTCAAGGTTGATACATGTGTAGCCAAATTGGCTTGATCTGCACTTGTGGAAGAAGATGCCAGCTTCTTCTTTTTTTCACTCTCAATACGCTTCGTGCATTCCTCTATGGTGTGCCTTGTTTTCCTGCAATAATTACAACGCTTTTTCTTTTCAAGCTTGTCCTCTATCTTGGGAGGATCCGATGGGCTAGGTTTAGGCCCAGATCTATTCCTACAAAAGGGAGCAGCCATTGCTGACTCAGCAGACATCATGTTGTTCATGTTGGAACGAGATTGCTCTTCACTGAGCAAGAGAGTCACAAGGTTATCAAAAGTGACCGCATTAGGTGCATTGCCAGCCAACAACCGCAAAGTGGTGCCAAATGTCTGAAAAGAGTCGGGCAAATTACGCAAAACTGTCTGAACAAGATAGCCATCTGTCAAGACCTTATCAATGTTAATGAACTGCTCTCGTAGGTCTTTCACATGCGTAAGGTACTGATCGATAGAGTCACCTTCAAGCATGCGGTCAGTCTCAAGCTTGCCCCGAAGGTAAGCTACACGAGCCTCATTGCGACCTCAATACAATGTTGCCAAGGTATCCCAAGCACCCTTTGCAGTGGTGCAGGAATGAATGTGCGGAATGATATGCTTGCGGCACAAGAGAGCAATCAACGCATGGGCCTGAGCATCCCTAGCATCCCAAGTATGCTGCTGCTGAGTAGGAGGAGGACGAGGTGGACTTGCAGGAGGGTGAGCGGGAATCACTTCACCTTCGGCTAGAGAAGGTGCAAGCGGCCGCTCCTCAGTGCCATCCACATATAGCCATACATTCTTGGCAACCAATACATGACGCATCATATAAGCCCACATAGGGTAGTTATCCCCATTGAGCTTGTCCTCTTGAGATAGCATTCCAAAGAGATCATTATTACTGCTGGCCATGATAACACAGCAAATTTGTCACAAATCACCACGAGTAGGCGATGCCCAGCAAAACCGTAAGAATGTGGGAGATAAATAGCAGGATAATCAATGGACTGAAAGGGAACTCCTTCACCACGAGAAATACATATGCATGTCCCAAATCCGCAAGTGTACTGCATGATGATACAAATCTGTCAAAGTGTCCACAATGGCATACATATACTGCAACAAACCACAAATGTATACATGTGCCGTGAAAAACACAATCTGCTGACACCTGTAAGAGCTGCAAGTGCTCAAATCTTGACAAAATCAAAGGTAAATTGGTCGAATGTTGCAAAGATGGGCTCAATGTAGAAAAGCCCCAATTTTTAGGCAGCCAATTAGACCAAATCTGCACTTGTAAATCTGCTAACGGCGCAAGGTACAGGGCGGTGCCAGATCTGGGCGGGGCGGCGTAGATCTGGGGTGGCGCAAAGCTGTATCAGCACCATACAGGCGCAAGATAGAGGACTCGTGCAGGTACAGTTGGGCGGTGACGACGGCACAGGTACAGTCGACGCAAGGGCGGCGTGCAAAGTACAGCAGCGTATAGTCGGGCTGTTGCAGCACGTACTAGGTAGTCGGGTAGTACAAGTCGCCAACAACGGGGGAGAGTAAACACGATTGTTTTTTTTTTTTTTTGAAGAGAGTGTGGCGAGTAGGAGAGAGAAGGTGCGTGTCTAAAGTGTGCAATAGGCTGCAACAGGGGCCAAACCCCAACCCTAATGTTGGGGGCACAGCAGGGTGTAACCCTAACCCTAACCAGGCTCTGATACCAATGTTGGGTAGGAGGGCAGCTAGCCTGCACACACACACACACACACACACACACACACACACACACACAACCTCAAGCACAAAGAAACGTGAGTGCTAGAAAAGATGTACTCAAAAATGATAAAATGAAAGTACAAGTGAGTACATATAGTAGCCTAGGGCAAAGTGCCCAACACACATAAGTGTGTTCACACGAGGAAAAAACCTGTGTCCAGTCACAGGGAAAAAATGCCCGTGAAGCTGTGTTTACACTTTAACTAGTCGGGACTGGACATGACCAACAACGCTCTGGCGGCACTCGAGCTCATTGGGGTTGGTTCCACATCTAGGAGCTGAGAGGGGGTGTTAGCAGTCATCTCCTATCTGTACACTATGTCAGGGCCTCTGTTGTGGGTGTGCTTGCCCGTTTTAGTGTCTTCCCATTTTTCCTCACTCTCCATGTATTTTTTCCTATTTTCTGGAGGTGTTTGGGTTGTCGGCTGCCTTTAGGTGCTGCCCGACTGCTTTGTTGCTACCTGACCTGTGCCTCAATGCTGGCCGACTGCATGTATCCTGGCTGACTGACCTTTTTGCTGGTCATGAGCAGTCAGGGTTGCTGTCGGTTGTTCATGGGCTAGCCGACCAATAGCGTGGGGCCATATAAATGGCCCCTTGCCCCCCACACTCCACATTGTATATTTTCGGGATTTTTTGTGGTGTATAAAGTAGAGTTACACAGCTTCTCTCTCTTTCATCTGCGTCTTGCTCTCTACAGTAGTTGTCTTCATTTCCGCTGTGCATTCTGACACAACCCAGGCCAAGACCAAGTTTTCAAAGACGGGCAATGATCATATGCAGGATGATGACTATGATACTTCTAGTGTCCCCAAGGCTGCAAAAGCCAGGGAGGACTAGGATGGTCAGCTTCTATAGTCCCCCATGTGCTTCCAGCCAGAGGAGGCTTGTGGGCCGGAGAGGGGGATGTTAGTAGCTCCATTTCTGGTGCATGGGATCCGTGAGTCGGAGTTCCAAGCATTAAAAATATCTGGTGAGACAAGTTCATTTTGGAGGTATGGGTTGGATGTGTTGCACGTCTATTGCTTGGTGTAGTAGAGATTATGGACTGGATGAGTTCCAAGTTCATTGTTTGAGGTTTTTGGGACGTGGTGTGTTCACAGTTCACTGTTGGGGGATAATGGGTGCATTGTGTCCAACAGCTCATCATTTTATTCTTGGAGTTCACTGCACACTTGTATGGAATTTGAAGCCAAGCAAAGTTCCTTGCTATTCAGGGTGGCATTTTGTTTCGAGGAGTTAGGTTGGTAGGTGCTCTTTTCGAGGTGTATCCAGTACTACGCAATACTGGAGTGTCCATGGTTGCATCTTCATCAGCTTATCTTCTTCAGACTTTGCACACTATGAGCTGCAGAGAGGGTGTTAGAAACTGTGCATCTCAGTGTATTTGGGAAATGCCTATTTATGAGGTTTTAATTTCCTTGTTTAGTAGGTCGTGGAGGAGTCGGCTAGCTCCCTTGCATCACTATATAAAGGGGCCTCCTCTATTCACTTGAGTATCATCCTCTTATCTGGATAAGATAAGTGTGTGCCATGTGCCATGTTCCCATATGTGAATGTAATTTGTGTGAGTCAAAAGATAAGGTTTGCAACCATGGTCACCATGAAACTCGTTTCGATGGCTTTGAAACTCGTTTCACGTTTCAGTGTTGAAACGTTTCATGTGCACATTGAAACCATATCGTTTCATGTGGGGAAAAAGGTGGTGATTTTTTGTGCTTTTTAGCTTTTATAATTCTCTCTCTTTCCTTCTTTCATTCTATTTGTTCTTTTCACTTCTCTTTTGTATGTCTTCTTTGTTTACTGATGATAAATATGCTAATATCATCTTATAACTATTGGCCAACACCTTCACATTTTATGTATATGATTGATTCGGTCCAACGTTTCATTGTCCACCTACGTGGTGTTGAAACGTTTTGTTCCAAAATAAATCGTTTCAGCATCGAAACGTTTCAATAGTGAAACGTTTCGGGATGACCTTGTTTGCAACCTATAAAAGCATGTACTTGATGTACTTCATATCACAACTAACCAGCTTCGAGCTATCATTGAGTTGTGCATTGCCGCCGCACAGTCGGCTGGGTGGTCTGGCAAGGAAAAGACCCCGGTTGAGCCGTCCGTCTCCTAGGCGGCAATAGCTCGTCCAAGCCCTTGTCGCACCATTGCCTATTTTCAACCCCCCCCCTGTAGCGAGTTTTCATTATATCCTCGCCATCGCCGATTTCTTTCTTTCTTTTCATTTGCGCCTGACCGGATTTCTTCCGCCTATTCGTTGTTCCTCCTAGCATCAACTATGCCTTCTGCCTCTACCGCAACTGTTTGCCGCACACCTATTCCTTGAGTTTCTTCGGCCGTTGGTTCTCTTTGCTCACCCGCACAGTCTCAAATCTCTGCTCCTCTCATAGAACTTTCAAAGTCCGCTTCTACATTCAAGTGGACTGAAGCCGCAACTCACAGCTTTTGAAAGTTTAAAGACAGCTTTGACCACAACTCTTGTCATGGCTATTCCTGACCCTACTCTCCCCTTTGATGATTATACAGATGCTTCCGATGTTGCTAGTGGTGCCGTCTTGATGCAACATGGACGTGCTATTGCATTTGACATTCATAAGCACTCTGCGATTCATTTAAGATACCCAGTATATGACAAGGAATTTTTGGCTATTGTTCATGCCTATTGTGCATGGAAACATTATCTCCTTGGTGCAGATTTAGTGATGAAAAGAGATCATCATTCTTTGAAATACATCTTCACGCAACCATTTATGAATGCTAGGTAAGCGCGTTGGGTCGAATTCTTAGTCAATTTTCATATGATGATTGAGTATGTTCCTGGTCTTACCAATGTGGTTGCGGATGCTCTCAGTCGTATGCTGCCGGCTTCGGTCTTGGCTATTTCTACAATTGAAATGGATATACCTCAAAGTTTCAAGGATCGTTATCCAAAGGATTGTGATTTTGGAAATGCATTTCAAATTCTCAATTCTTAGAATGCAACTCCTTCAGAATTGAAGATTTATGCAACATATACATTGGTGGATGGTTTATTATATTATCAGGATCGTATTTGTGTACCTCATGATACTCATGTTCAAAGAGTCTTGGTGAAAGAACATCACGAGGTCACTTATGATGTTACACACCCAAGCATCAACAAGACATATGGTCTTTTGACGGCTACGTATTATTGGCTATTAAGTTTGTCACAGCATGTCTTTCGTGCCCATAGTTGTTTCTCGTACCGGTACGAATGGGTTCGTACGGTACGATACCGTACGATATCGTACGGTACGTTTTTTTTCCTCCAAAAGTTTTTTTCCCTTGAAAAAAAATTCCAAATGCTAAAAAAATATATAGAAACCATGCTTTACGAAGATCCCAAATGCTTGCAATACTTCGCAACTTTGGTGTCCACTCAGTATTCCATATGGGGTTGTTGAGAGACCTAAAAAATCTGGCGAGGTAGACTGGTAGTGTACACTTGATTGGTAGGATGAGAGAATCTTGCTACATCACTTGGGGATCCCTGGTATAGGTAGGCTAGACAATTAGATTCTCATGGCCATTTTGATCTAGAGAGGAGTCCCTAAACTTATCACCCTAGATGCACTCCTCGTATTTGTGCAAGGACGGTTCCTTAGTCATAAACGCTACACTGGGAGACCTTTGGCATTGCATTACCCATCTAGGTTCTTTTTTGGAGAGACAATCGGGAGATCCAACCAGGAGAGACACATATCCATGTTCTGGTTCCTCAAGCACTGTAGACTCCTCCCCTCCCAACCTTCCCTCACATTCAAGCTTGAAGCTCCGTAGGTTGTAAGTGTAAAAAATAAAAACCGTATTTTATTGTACGGTATCCGAAAATTTCATATCGTACCAAAAATTCCCGTACGGTATCGTATCGTACGGTATCGTATTTTCGTATCGTGACAACCATGTTCGTGCCAATGTATGAAAGCTAAGCAGACAAGTTCCAGCTGGTCTTCTTTAACTACTTCCAGTTCCCAATGAATGTTTGGAAAGTATTAGTCTGGATTTTATTACTTCATTGTTGCCACGTTCTTCTAAAGACAATGCACAGATTCTTGTGGTGGTGGCTAGATTTTCTAAGATAGCACATTTCATTCCGTGTGCAAGAAAGCAGCCCAGGCTTCGGATATTGCAACATTGTTCATGTAATATATCTTCAAACTTCATGGGTTGCCAAAATCTAAAGTTTCTGATCGAGATCCAAAGTTTATAAGACATTTTTGGATTTCGATATTCAAGTCTCTTGGTACGACTTTGCTCTTTAGCTCTGCTTATCATCTACAGACAGATGGACAAACGGAATACAAACGGAACGAGTTAATTAGATTCTGGAAGAAATGCTTCGTCATTATGTTAAGTCTCGATTAGCTTCATGGAAAGAATATTTACCTTTGGTGGAATTTGCTTATAATAATTCTTATCATTCAGCTATTGGAATGGCACCTTTTAAAAGCAGCTTATGGCCATACTCCCCTTGTTCTTGCCAACTTTGTTCTTTAACATACAATGGTTTTAATAGACCAACCCATTCAAGAGATGCAAGATATTCTGTTACAGATTAAGGATAAGATGGTCAGCGTACAAGAGGAATATCAGCGCACAGCTAATAAGCATCGTTGTCATATTGAATTTCAAGAAGGAGACTTAGTATTATTATATATTGAGAAGAACTCATCTCTCAGTTACAAGTTGGAATTGCCGCTTGCTTGGGGTAGAAATAATCCTACTTTCTATATTTCTTGGCTCAAGAAGTTTGTGGACGGTGATTTTCCAGTTTTAGATGTTTTGGATTATGTCCCAGAAATCGAAGATGAATACATACTCTTAATTCCAGAGACAATTCTTGATGTCAGACAGAAAGAAACATGACATAAGCTCACTAGAGAATTTTTGGTTCAATGGAGAGATCTTGATGATTCTAACTCTACTTGGCAAAGTGATGAAGACTTACAAGAATATCGATAACTTCTTCGGGAATTCTTTCAAAGACAACCATCTCTTCTTTAGCTGGAGTCTTATTTTAAGTGGGAGGGAATGTCACGGTTGTGACTAACTCTCTTAATCTCTCCCTAATTACTCCTCAATCCCTCATTAACTATAAAGACACCTGCGAAGGGTCGCACCCTTGCACACGGGTCACTATCAAAGGACATGCCTATTCATTAAAGGCACACCCCTAAGTCCTAAGGACATAACTATTGATTTAAGAGTCACACCCCTTCACAGGGATGTGCCTCTTCATTTGTACCTTTTCGGCCTCTATTTAAGAAAGGCCCATGTTTCAATGCAATCATTCAGTCTTTTCCTGTAATGTTTGTCTTATGTTCATTAATCAAGTCTTTAATCATGTTAATTAAGCTATAAAAGCTTTACTGTTGTAGTTCCCTTACAGGTGGACATTTAAAAAAAAAACGAATAGAAGGATCTTTTTCTGGAAATACAAAACAGCCCACTCGCGCAGGGTGATCAGTGCCTTACTTTCTCTCACTGCACCAAAAGCAGGAAACCATAACATGGTCCCCATTCTTGCACAACAGGTATACAGGCTGTATAGTAGTTTGTACAGATGCATTTGGTTCTTGATGCCTAGGGTTTAACTTTTTCATTATGTGAAAGCCCAAACGACGAGTAAAAGGAATGAGCTGAGGGTAATACATGATTGATATGAAGGGCCTCTGAAGTCCTCCTCACTTCACAAGCAGATCCTCTAGAGCCTTCCCGACTGAGTTTCAACAGAAGATTCTAGCTTTGGAGTCCATGACATCCAGATAGGAGATACACAAAAGACACGTCTTCTTGTTCGTTATTGATCTTATCTATTCCTTTATCCCATGTTCCATAAGGGCTCCCAATGAGGTACGCATGGCATTGTCCTCCCTTCTCATAAGGAGCAAGATCAACAGGAAGAGTTATGGTAGGTTCTGGCTACCAATTGGTCTAGCTAGTTACACTGCCTTGGCTGTCATTGACACATGTGATAGTTTTAGCTCCACAATCATCTTGAGAGGGTCAGCTCTCCTTTGGTGGGAGCGCCACATCAAGCATTATTGATTTTGTGGAATGACTGCTGGTGAGTGGTCTTTGACACAGACCAAAATGTCTTTCAAATGTAATGACCACAGCGGTTTTTCCGGAAAATAGGGAAGGCTTCAAGGAATCAGCAATAGCAAGGGCAATTTCAAAGCTGGACACTGCCTGGATATCAGTTACGTTGTGGCTTCATGACACAAGTTTTGCTTAGGCACACTTTATGGCATCCTTGTTTGATGGGGGTGTTCTTGAGAACATTGTACAAGCTAGTAGAGAGGCTGGAGCTGCAATCAAAGGCAAGCTTGAGGGGCATGGTGCTTGCTACGGCTATGTGGGGAAAGAAGGCGAAGGTGAAGATTTCACAAGATTCACCACTTGCCTTCGGAGAGTATTTAAGTAAGCCAAATTGTATGAGGATGTTTGATATTTTAGCAGGAGCGTTTCGTAACTGTTTTGGATGAGTCCTGGGGTTTATTATGTGTGCTTCAGTGGCTGTTAAGGCTGAGGAAGAATGAATGGACAAGGAGGGAGATATGCCTGCAAATCCCTCCATATTAGGCTGGTTGACTGATTGACCAGCCCAACTAAATCTTTTACCATTTTAATGTGTCCATTTGGGCTGTGGGCCTTGGGCACCTGGTTGGGGTTGTTTTGGAGACCCCAAACATGCCTGAAACCCCTTTAATTTAGTCACCCAGCCGCTCCATCTTGGCTGCACTGGTTTCCTCCACTTTTGGTCCACTTCAACTTGCTCCACCTGTTTTGTGCCTCCTATAGTGTCTCTGGGTTTTGGATATTCCTTAACAAGTTTGCACCTAGTCCACATTCTTTGCATACATGACCTCACCATATTTATTATGGCCTTCAATCCTTCATGGGCAGGGCTCACGGTGGCCTGGAAACACTCCTGTAAATCCTAACCCTATGTTTGTTGATAAACATGGCACATGCAATGGAGGATGCATCATGCATGCGAAGCAGGATGATGCCAACAAGTGCTATATATTTCAGCATGAGTTGGTTAGATTTTGGTGATGACTTTGGGGGTGAAATTTGGAGATCTGAGGTGAGACTTGCCTTCCCGCTATGGGCTGTCCATTATTCAGGTCAAGGGACTGGCTTATGACGGTGCTATGTTGAGCATGGTCTATGTTCAGAACTTAGATTCAGGACAGCTAGATACATTGACAGCTCTGGCATTTGTTTTGTATGTATGTATATTTGGTCTAGATAGTACCAGTCACTTTTACTGATGTCACAATATATATTTTCTCACGATTTCCAGGCTTTGGAGAGACGTCTACCAGAAACAAGGCGTCCACAGAAGTTGAAGATCCGTGTCCTTAGAAGAACTCAATCTAGCTGATGGTGGGCATACTCCTGTGCTATCGATTTCATGATGGATGCTATTATGGAAACTAATTGTGTTATTTGGATCCTGTTTGTTCCTTTAGCTTGTACTAGTTTGCTGGAAAATACTGATAAAACACATCTTGGAAAAGCATTCATAGATCCATAGAAAGGAAGCTTCTCAAAAGGATAAATTGTGTGTATGAAAAAAACACCTGGGAAACTTACCTGCTTAGGAGAAGACCCACAGTTCTAAGGAGGTTACCATTAATTGTACATGCAAATGCGCATAGTAAAAGTTCATCTACTGCCCACATATGTTACATTGTTGATCCTTGAGTGGTTTGGATTTTTCTTTCATTTCCCTTGCAAAGTCATGGAAAACTTGCTGATTTTTGTCCATGGATGACCTTATCTTAGTGCTCCTACATAGGACTTGTGTTCTACCTTGAAACTGAATGATGTTCTATCCTATGTAATGGCTAGCTGATGTACCCTTCAAAGGTCCCATTTTTTTTAATGGTTGATGAGCATTATATGAATATGAGATGGTAGAAGATGCATGTAGGGAAGACCTGTGAATTGTGCGAACGTATCTTGTTTTTATGGTTTGGTTGACGCGTTATATGAATCTGAGATGGCAGAAGTTTGAACGTAGCGAAAAGTTGTGTGAACTCTCGCCTGTCTTATGCATATATTTTGGTGCAGACATGTCTAATGCGCTTGCTGTTAATACAAGTTTTTCCCATTACTACTTGGCATCTAGTATCAGTAGTGGGAAGTAAACAAGAGCCACACTTTACTTATCCACCTTAATGTAGATGATTTTAATTTTGTTGAGCAGGCCATCGTGCAAGTCTTCTTACAGTTGAATCTATACGGCATACTAAACTGTGGGATGAAACCAGTGCATTCTTGATTTTTCTAGCAAGTAAGATTGTCTCAAATTGATTTGGATCAATTATGGAGCCGAGGGTCTTAAAATTTGTAACTTAAGTAACAGGAAAAAGGGTCTAGGGTGGTAGAACAGGTTTGATAAGAGCCTAGCCTGGTTCTTATTCTCCAAGTACCTTGTTCCCTCATGCTGATCACTTTGCAAGTCATTTTGCCTGTTTTGGGAACCTACAGTCGATGTGTCCTATGGTCTTAGAATAGGGTAGGTAATTGCCTATCCAAGCTTTAGGTGACTAGGGTGAAGGGCCCTCTTTATGGACATTGTGGAAATTATGAGAAAAATCTCTAGATCATGGCCTAAGTCTGCTTGCAATTGAAAGTATCGCTTGGCTCTTTGCAGCTCAACAAAAAGGGATCGAGTGAAAAAGACCTTGGAATAGTGAACCTACTGAAGTGCTAGTTTTAGTAGGGGATGTCCATTTTCCGAAGCAAAAATTCCCGAGTGTCTGAGCAGAGGAAAAAAAAAGTCATGTTAAGAGGGTCAAATATGTGATTTTGACACATTCTCTAAATACAGTTTCCCTAAGAACTGTTATTTTATGGTCATGTCGACTAAGTAAATGTTGAATAGAATATTAAATAAACTAGACAATAGGGGCTTATGGTGTTTTTAGTACAATTCTTTGAGAGCGATCCCTAGAAGGAGCTTTTTGAGGTATAGTTTCCAAAGAACTATACATGGATATACACAAATTTTTTCATACCAAGGCATTGATTTAAATAAGTCTTTTGGAATACTAATGAACACATATCCATTATGGTTTGAATATGTTATTGGAATCTCATCTAACAAGCATAGTTCCCCAAAGAACTATGTTTTGAAATGGTATTCAAGGGTATTTCGCCAGTGAGGTACTTCAGATTGCACTTTTTGAAAGTGTCACATTCGGTATTGAAACATAGTCATTCAATCACTCAAATTGAATGGAAAACATCATTTAAGCTCATCTACACAATTGAATATATCAAATTATATCATATGAACCTCTAAGTTTAGAAAATAAAGATTTAATCATATAATTAAATCCTTTTTAATTTTTTAAAAAGCTAATTTTTAAAGGAGACATGTAGGGACATAAGTGTACTTCTCCAAAAATATATTTTTTCAAATACCCTACTAAATATAATTCTCTAACAAACTATACATTATAGACTCTCTTTGACTTAAATGTTTTTTAAACCTACAATTTCTCCTTAAACTATTGATGTCCCCAAGTTTTTTCCTTCCTGTTTGGGTTTTTAAAAACTTCATAAGGATTTTAAAAAAAAGATTTGGTAACCTTTTTTTCATTACATAAGTCATTATGCTTGGACGTTGCTAAATTCATTGCCCCCTTGGTTGACTTTCCTCTTTCTTCCACCTTCCTCGATTTATTTAATAATTTCTTTTCCAATTTTCAACTCATTACATGCTTCAAATGGATTTAGATGTCAACAAGGGATATGCCTTTACAAAGTCCTCTTTAAAAGCAATATAATGGGAATTTTTCATTGCAATCTTTAACGAATTTCTTGAAATAGTTAAATGATAGACATTAGCATGTCTAAGAGTTGTCCAAGGACAAAAAAGTATTATGTGGTTTATATACCATGTCTTTGATAGACATCGTATATTTTCACCCAAAAGGGAAGTTCAAATTGCTCCATGCTTGCACAATGTAAAAGCAAAGACATCTCTAAGTAACTTTTTAGCTCTACACTATTAAACACTTTATCAAAAAAATGTACACGAATAATAGTATTGACACATTTTCTTTTGGTTTTGAACTGCACATATGACCTTGTTTGGTGGAGGTAGTAGATAAATCAAGTTCTTTACATGTAGGAGAGCCAAGACAACAAGTGGTTCATTAGGAGGGGAAGCTAGAAGGAATCTCAATGGGATGGTTTCTTAGGGACATACTTCTTGGGGGAAAAAATATCTATTCTTAGAAGTGCATAAAATGGACTTAATCCTTCACCTATGAGCAAGTCTCTAAATTTGGTATTTTGGAAGTCCAAATCCTTCACCTATGAGCGAGTCTCTAAATTTGGTCTTTTGGAAGTCTTTTCATAAAAATTCCCTAACCTCACTCCATGCAAATCACCTTCCGATGAATAAATAATTTATCTTGGTACTCAAGCACAATTACACCTAAAGCATTGACAAAGCTACACAAACCCCTATAATATTTTTATAAACAGCCTTGCTCTACGAAGTGCGTGTGAAGGGTCTCTAGCTAGTGTCTTCCAAACTATCCAAGAAACTTTAACTTACCTCCACTAGGCTACCTTTTCTCATGGATATTGTAAGCCCCATAAGGACAGCTTTATATATGGCTTACTAAGTACCACAATTGTGAACCCTCCTTATCACTTCATGACTTAAATTAAGAAGGATTCATTCCTCTACACTGAGACCTTTAAAAAACCCTAAAAAATTGCTAGTCTAGACTAATGCATATATTGGATCTTAAACTCTAACTTGAACTTCATAATTATTATCCTTATGGAAATCAGGATCCCTTTGCTATCTTTAGAGCAGACATACCAAATTATTGTGAAGCTATACCACACAAAATAAAACATAGCCTAATGGAAAGTCTTGAGTACATTTGCTTTATTGTTTAATTCATATGATTTTGTTTAAAGAAAAATAGTTTTTTTAACACTCACCAAGAGTACTAATTTTTTTAAAGGTGATTTTCTATGCTTCAATGTACTTCTCTCTTAGACCTTTGATTTACCCACGTTAGCGATAGACTTTGAAGATAGATTGGGATCCCTATGGTCTATTCCTATCACCCTTATCGTGTAACCCTACCTCTTTCCATTTAAGCTTGGATTTATCAAAAGGCTTGCTAGTCTTGGTAAACCTTGTTCTTCCAATCCTTCTTGTTTTCTTATCCATTTATTGATGATTTTAGTTTCATCAATAACCCTTTTATCTATATTTCTTCATCCTTGTCAACCTTTGATCGAGGATAATGCATTTTGGATTTACTATGTAAACATCATCTCTCTTAACTTTAGTAACTCTCTACACTTCATTGATAGTGATAACAATATCATGTCTTTCCTCTACTTTTTTTAGTACTAATATTTCCCTTCACCATCTTATGAGGATTTCTTGTGTAGGTTTTTCTAGAAAAATTAACTACTTAGGT
This sequence comes from Cibotium barometz, assembly GCF_041138505.1. Lineage (NCBI taxonomy): Eukaryota > Viridiplantae > Streptophyta > Polypodiopsida > Cyatheales > Cibotiaceae > Cibotium > Cibotium barometz. Next base: position 35,246,853 of record NC_141061.1, on the reverse strand, counting down.
TTTACATTATCTCCATCATATATCACCATAGCAAATAGAACCTTGTCTACTTGCCACAAGGTGTACTTGACCCTTGTTTTACATTCTTTATTCATCTTTGTATGAGTTGAAAACCATTAAGGAACGTAGGGTTCTAATTGAGATTTGTAGCAACAATGGCTTTATACCTAACAAAATACTTTCCATTCTTACTCCACAACTTTGTTCTCTTAATGGATTGATAATAGGCCATCACACTTGGTGCTCACCTAGTGTCTTACCTATTGCGTGTTCTAGCTAGGGAAAAATGTGCACACACACACGCACACGCACACACGCACACACACACACACACACACACACACACACACACACACACACACACACACACACACACACACACACACACACACATGTACACATGCGTGCTTGCATGCACACACATGCACACACAACTTGTATGTGGCATTGGATCCTTTTCAATAGGAGAACTAGAGAATTCTAATGCGTGTAGGATTTTGTCTTTGCTTTAACTTCTTGTTCTTTGGGTCTAAAAAATTATAGCTTGATGATTGATATCAATAACCTCTCTTGTAAGCTTTTAAAGGTATCGCTTTGTAGTGATTTTGAGGAGAAGAATGTAACAATACACAATAGCAAAAGCAAGATCAACACAATATAAAGCATTGAATCACAGAAAGAAGTGGAGAGTGAACAATTTTACTGCTTGCAAACTTTGATTACAAAGTGATTTGCCCACCCGTGTGCTCCGAGTAAGGAGATTTGATGGCAATGTAGATAGGGTTTGGAGGGAGAATGTCTTGCTTACAAGAGTGCTTCAATACAATGAAATTGATGATGAACTAAGGTTGCCAAACTAGTCTATATATAGTACCTAGGGTCGGCATAGACATGGGTTGGCCATGTTGGCCATGTTGGCCAACCCACGACTTGGTCCACACTGACCATATCATCTAATTGGGACCAGATTAGACTATATAATTGATCCCTTGTAGGAATGTTGGTGCAATTCCCATAGCCATCTAAGATGGTCTAGACCTTAAAACAGGCCCGTGACTTGAGAATAATATGTCACTCACTAATGCGGTCACATAGCTAGCATAAGCATGTGGGCTATGTGACCGGATAAGCAACTAGGTTTAGACCCTCAAATGGGCCCGCAACATGAGAACAATATGTCACTCACTAATGTGGTCACATAGCCCGCATAAGCATGCATCCTCTTTGGAAAAGTGCCAAGTCTACATAAGCCATCTCTTTACTATCTAGCCATATTTGGCTAGATGTTTAGGAGATGGCTTATATAAACTTGGTAGGGGCATTTTTGGCCACCAAGTCTAGTGTTAATTGCCGGGTGCTCGAGTGCTCACTATAACAGACAGCTACTCCTTATAAAGAGGGCCTTACAAAAAAAAATAGAGCACATGAACACGAGAGTGTAGCATTGAACAAATACTTTTCCAACACCCCCCCTTAATGTCCAACACCCCCCTTAATGTCCACCTATTATCTGAATTACGTCTTCGGTCCAAGCCAAATCGATGAAGATGGTGCTCTAGCAAATCTATCCCAAGAGCCTTTATGAAAATGTTTGCACAATTCTCTGTTGAAAAGCTTCACTCTCCATCCATGTAAGCTCACACATATAATGATACTATATCTCAATGTGCTTCATGTGAGCATGAATGTGCTTTGTGAGCATGAAACACCAAGTCCTTAGCAATCGCCATGCAGCTAATTGTTGCACAACAACATTATCACTCCCTTTTTGTGCAATACCCATGTCTCTTAAGATCCTTCTCAACTAGATTACTTCACATGAAATAAATCATGCTGCCTTGTAGTTAGCCTTAAATGTAGAAGAAAGTGCCGCTGTAGGGTGCTTCTTGTTAATCTAGGATGTAATTCCATACCCAATAAGAAAACATTAACTAGTAATAGATTTCTTGCTATCACAATCTCCCGCCCAATCTAAGTCACAAAATCCATTCAAAGAATTTCTTGAATTGTGAGTGATGCCATACCCAATGGTACCTTTGATTTATTTCAACACCTGCCATCCCTGCCTTCTAGTGGCTCTCTTAGAGCTGATTTGAGAAACCAACTGTAAAGGTGATGTCAAGATGTGTATTGCACAAAAAGATCAATTTCCCCACCAACTTCTTGTACTTCTCCATATCCAAAAGTGGAGGAGCATCTTCCACAGAAATCTTCGGATCAGCCTCCATGGGTGTAACAATTGATTTACACTCAGCCATGCCAAATGCCTTCAAAATTTCTCCTACATACTTTTGCTGAGAAATGAAGCTTCCATCCGACTCTTACTAGACCTCAATCCCCAAACATAACTTCTCTTTATGGTTCCCCGTCATGATCATTTTCCACATATAAAACAATGATCATGTACTTGACCTGCTTAGAGAAAATATATAAATTTGCATCTAACAAGATTTTAGAAAGATCGATACTTAGAAAGAAGGCACCTAGTACCATGCTCAAGGGTCCTCTTCAACTCATATAATGCTTTTCAGAGTCTACACGCTTTGCTTTCTCAATCGAGTATCATCTCAAACTTGTGTGGCTGCGCCACATAAACCTCTTGCTTGAGATTGCCATTTAGAAATACCGACTTCACATCCATTTGCAATACCGAGATGAGCACTTCCCATTTAGAAATACTGACTTCACATCCATTTCCATTTGCAATACCGAGATGATCGGCATCTTCCCACCATGAGCAGCCAAGGCTAGTACTGCGTGACGAGAATAGTGGTCAATCTAGTTGTGGGGGAGAATGTCTTGAAATTCAAACCCTTTGACTTGCACAAAATCCTTCACCCACGAGCCTTTCTTTGTACTTATCAAATGTACCATCAAATGTACTTATCTAAACCAATAACTTTGGGTCTTTTAGGACGATCCACAAGGTCCCAAGTGTGGTTTCTCAAAATTGAGTCATACTCTCCAGCTCTGGTAATGGCCCTTTTTTGCTCCTCTATTATGTTAGATCTTTAAACAACTAGTGTCTCTTCTGTGATTCTTGTGGTGGCAGAGCTTTCCCATCTAAGAGCTCCTTCACCCGTGGATTTGGCCCCTTTTCTATGGTGTTATAGGATTCTCTTTTTTATCATATGATAAATCCACATTTTGTGGAGTTGTTTTGTGGAGTTGATACTATCACTAGTGGTTGTCTAATGGTGGTATGCTTCTTCGGTGTGGACAGAGCCTTCTCCTCTTGATGAGATGGTTCCTCAAATACCACATCATGAATGGATCGTATAATCGGTAACCATTTGACTCCATATTGTACCGCAATTATCTTCTTTGCCTTTGGATCGTATAGTCGGTAACCATTTGACTCCATATTGTACCCCAAGAAGATACACTTTTTTCTCTTGGATCGTATAGTCGGTAACCATTTGACTCCATATTGTACCGCAATTATCTTCTTTGCCTTTGGATCGTATAGTCGGTAACCATTTGACTCCATATTGTACCCCAAGAAGATACACTTTTTTCTGTTAGATCGTATAGTCGGTAACCATTTGACTCCATATTGTACCGCAATTATCTTCTTTGCCTTTGGATCGTATAGTCGGTAACCATTTGACTCCATATTGTACCCCAAGAAGATACACTTTTTTCTCTTGGAAACCCACTTGGTTCTTGATGTGAGTTTAGAACATGCACAAAATAATCACAACCAAATGTCCTAAAATATGAAACTAAGGGTTTCTTACCTGAATAAGCTTCTTGAGGTGTCATGCCCTTCATTGTATTTGTGTAACTCCTATTAAGGATATGTACTTTAGTGTTAACTACCTCGGACCAAAAAGAATTGTGTAATCCTTTGCCTTTGAGCATACTCTACGCCATCTCCATAACTGTGTGATTCTTGCACTCTACAACACCATTTTGTTACATAGTATGAGCAACTGTCGAATCCCTTTTGATCTCGTGCTCCTTGTAATAGGCATTAAACTCACTTGATTCAGCCTTATCTCAATGAACATATACTCACATCTTCCTACTAAAGCCATCGATCAATAACAAGTAGGAATAACTACCCAATGTGTTGGAATTTCACCACGAAGATCTACATGTACAAGCTCTAGAGGAGCCTTCTTGCTTTCTTGTGGGAAAGTAAGAAATGTATACCACGAAGATCTACATGTACAAGCTCTAGAGGAGCCTTCTTGCTGTCACGCACATCTAATATCTCTAAAAATACTGATTGATTTGACACAATCCTAGACCTTGGAATCTCTTTTAAGACTACGAAGCTCAAGTGCCCAAATCTCTCATACCATAGCTTACTTTGTCTCGATATCAGCTCGGGCTATAAAGTCGTCAGCTCATATAAGTTGTTGTGCCAAATTCCTCTCCCAATGACATTTCTACTGGAATTTGTGATGATGATTACACGCCTTATCGAAGAGAACATTGTCATGCTCAACTAGGCTGCCAACGGACATACAATTCCTCCTTATGTTTGTCAGGACATTGGACACAACGTATCACCATTGCTAGAAACAAAAGAAATGGTACCTAAATCCATGGCTGGGCATTTTGCATTGTCTTGACTACTACCAGGATGGACTTCCCCACATGTTTGAGGGAGGTATACTAACCCTTTTGACTGATTGTATGTTGGGATGCTCCATGAATCATTGGATGATGAGGAATGTTCTTCTGTTCCCACAAATAGTTCTAATTTTGCTTCAACACTATTCTTAGACTCCTTTCAAGGCTTCAAAGTGCTATTTTTCTCATCTGTTTCCTTTACTCTACATGATTTGACCAGATGACCAGGCTTGTCATAGTAGAAACACTTTGCCTTTGATTTCTTCTTCTTAGAAACATTGAGGTTATCAGAGCCCTTCTCCCTACCTTTTGTTGCATTTGCAAAGAATACAACATCACTACCATCTATGTCTTTAAAACACATCTCCTCCTTTACCAGCATTACATTGTGTTAACAATCCTAAAATGGGATTGATCATGGTGATAGACACAAGATTAAGCATAAAACTTAAGGTGGGTTATACCACACTAAAAACTCCATGATAGAGAGAGAGATTGCACACTCGACACAACTCTATTCTATTGCATTCACAATGAACCATACAATGATATAGGCCTTCTAGACTTATCCCACTTTACACATTATCATCCATGTGGCACTCCCTTTTCCACTCTTTTGATCAACACTCACACACCATACATGTGGCATTCGTATCTTACCACAATATCTTGCACCTCTAGGGTGCTTTCCCACCACATACATACAACACCGTGATTACATCTCTCAACACCCCCTCTTAATCAAGGTGTTCCATAACTCACTCATCACCCATAACACCAATGTAGCATTGCCAAATGCAACGCGTCTCTCAACACTCCCCCTCAATGCGAAATTGGAGTGTTAGCCAACGAACATGTGTGCGCGTCTACTATCTTAGGCACCTGGTCTATTTTGAGCCAACTTGCTCAGAGCGGAACCACTGAGTCCAATTTGAACATAGAAGTTCGGGTGGGAACCAACCCATGTGCATGCACCTCACACATACATCGCTCATGCACACATCACGACAACCATTTTGAGCTTCTTGGTGAGCTCGGGCAGGGCAACCCTCATACCAATGGGTGAAATTTTACAAAGCCTTTTTATGCGTTATGCAAGGGCAGGGCACCCATCTCAAAAACAATTGATCAACATCAATAGCTTTTGCACCAAAGTCGATATTTGCTCGCTATTTCAGGGCAATCATAACGCTTATGAAGCATGTAAACGAGGATTTAAGTGTTTCAAGAGCGTGTATGAATGGGGGCTTAATAAGGCAATTTTTAGCCTTATTAAGCCTTATTTAGCGTGTATGTATGGGGGCTTAATAAGGCAATTTTTAGCCTTAGGTTTGAAACTTATCCTTTTTTTTAATCTTATCCTTGTTTTTTTTAAACTTAAAAAATGTGAACCATTCACTTTTGTTGCGGCGGCCACTGTCCCTCTGCTCTCTGTTAGGGCGGGTTCAGATAAGGCGGCAGCCAAGCTGCCGCCAGCCTGCGCTGCAATCTCAGAGTGCCCCATGGCACCTCTCATTCACACTGGGCGGTGGAAATCCACCCCCCCTTGCCACGTGATGGAAGAAGTGCGTTGATGTTGTGCCGACCCCCCCCCCTTCGCCCAAAACGTGTTCCACCCTCCACCTCGATTTTTTTGGAGGAGGAGCCCACCTGAAATTCTCAACGTTCCATTTTCTCAACGTTCCATTTTCTCAACGTTCATTTTCCAACGTACAAACCCCCCCTCCCCCCCCTCACACCCTTCAATTTCCTATAAATTAAAGGGTTTAGGGTGAGATTTTGTACCCTCTAGAATTTCCAGAGAACATAAGCTTCACAAGTTCCATTCTCCAACGTGCTTTTACATGCACTTCAATCATGCTTTCTTTTTATCCACCCATTTACCTTTCTTTTAATGTTTTTGTGGTACACTTGCCATGCCTTTGACATTGTGTGCTTATGGTTTTCTTTTAGGGGTGTGCGAAAAGCGCGGGAGGCAACGTGAAGCGACCGCATAAGGTGACCCCTCACAAACCGCATTTCCATTATCATGACTTATCTATGTGTTTTTAATTTATGTGGTGCTAATATTCTCTTCGTGTTTGATGTAGGTACTATGGATTCCAACACGAGCCATGAATTTGATTCATCGCAACAACGAGGCGACGATGATCCTATTTTCTCCCAAACTTCTCTCCCGCACTCTAATTTCTATTCATTTCCCCATCCTCCTTTTCATGTGCCACCTCATGGCTTCCAAGCCATGCTCAATTCTCCTTCCTTTTCTCCAAACTCTCCCTTCATGTTTCGCCCCCCCCATTCACCTATGGTAGCGCAACCTCCTAATCGATCATCCCCCCTAGGTATCCCAAACATGGGTTCCATTCCCAATTCCCCAGGAAGCCAACCATCACCCAACTCGCTCAATAACCCCCCTTTATCTTCTCAACCAAAGCGAGTTCGTGGCATGAGGAAGGAGCCTAGCGATGAGGAGATTGTGTCAGAGACCCAACCTGCGCCAAAGAAACCCAGGAACTCCAAAAAGAAGGTGGTGGTGGACTTGGGGGAAGATGACGACAACGACAATAAGAAAAGCAAGTGGCAAGACTTTTGGGTTGACCAACTCATTCATGTCAGGGGGGGCATGAGTGAGGAGTTCAACAATCCTGGGAAACAAGGGGTCAACTTGTGGGCAAAGGTGGCCACAAAGCTAGCCGGCATTTACCCTGATTTCGATAAGGATAGTGAAAGTTGTCGCAAGAAGTGGCAAGCGGTGCTAGCAAAATATAGAGTGGACAAAGCTCACAACTCGGTATCTGGCAATGACAGGAGGCACACATGTAAATGGTTCGATGTGGTGGATGAGTATTACCACGATAGAGCCACGGTCACTCCTCTTAGCCACGCTTCTTCATCAACAATGGATGATGCTACTTTCCCCGGCGGTGACAAGGATGAAGTAACTATAGCACTAGATGACGAGAAGCCACAAGCACCCATGTCCTCAAGTCGTCGAGTGACTCCCAAGTATGAGGAATCTTTGGCCACAATGGCCGATACTAGGAAACATCTATTGGACCATCTCAAGGAGACCTCTAGCCAAAATGTTGCCTTGGAGAGGGAGCGACTGAAGATATTGGCAGGATTGCATGCCACAATGAGTGAATTCCTTAAGGAAGGAAGGGGGGGCAACAAGTAGCCTTGGCGGAGGAAATTCTTGTTATTATTCTTGTATGAGTTTATAAAATTTGGGATCTCGACGTTGCTTTGTTCCTATGCGTTGTATGGATTTATGAATGTTTCTAAGCTCCTAAGAAGCCATATAAGCTGAGAATTTAATATGTATCAACTTGTTTTGGATTTGCAGGTGACAATGGGCATGTCCAAAGACATTGCACTCTATTGTGCGTGGTTGTGTTCTATAGCGATCTATGAATTGCTTAAAGAACCAAGCATGCACAATGATGAGTGCATAGTGCAGACTTGGTTGCATGTTACCGAATGCATGGCACGATCTGCGAGGTTGAGGAAGATTGCGAACCGTAGGAGGGGTCATGAACACAAACAAGCGTGGGCAAAAGTTTTGTGAATTCCTTAAAACTATTCTTCTTTCTTAAAAAAATGTACACTATGCATGTTTTCAATAAAACAATCAATCTTAAAGCTATAAGTTTCCCAAAAAAATTAGAGAGGTCCTTCACCACTTCTCAAACCTTACTATTTATGGAAAAAATATGAATGAGATAATTAAAAGTAGGAGAAGTCTTCTTAAGCTATTCATATTAATTTATTTTTTAAATAATTAGATAGTATGATACAAGCTGTTGAGTTTTACGATCAAGTTCTTCAGAAACTAGTATAAATGTATATGTTTGCATGTTAATTTCATACAAAACGTGTGGTATCTTTTTCTTGTACATCAAAAACTCAAGGTAAAAATGCATGACTTCTAGTCTTCAAACATAGTTTCACTGGCAAAACAACTAGGTTTGCAGATTTTCCAAAGTAGCCATAACTCCTACATCTTGTTGTCTGAATATAGCCATTCAACCACTCAAATATCGAAGGAAAACTTGTAAAGATATAAACCTTATATTAGTGATACTTTATGTAAAGATATACTCTAGTATCAATCAATGTTTTTTAGTTAGATCATATATTTATTTCTCTTATGAAGGAATCTAGGTTAGATTCATTATCTTATCATCATAAAGATAGAAATTAGACATATATCTAATATAAATTAGGTAGCTCATGATACTAGATTTATCATGAATATTTTGTTAAATATTCGTAATCTTTTAAAAAATAAGCTTTTAAAATTTATTTATATCAACCATTCAAAATTATTATGGGTAAAATATGGGTCATTACTCGATGCTTGCTTTAGATACTATGCTCTAGAACTATATTTCTTTGCGAACAACCTAATCCCATGAGGGGGCATGAAACTCTAAACCTAAAGACAAAGGGTTTTATGCGATCATTCCCTTATGTTCCATTGCCATGTGAATATGTAAAGAAAACATGCTAAGGGTGTCATTTGAAATGGCAAGGGGGGTTTCCATGAACATAGCACCTAGAGGCTCAAATTAGGCAAGATAATGTCAATCCACTTCTTAAGGGTGATGATCAAATTTAATGGAACTGGAGATTCTACTCATTTGGACTTTCCCTTGAAGGCAAAGTAGGCTAGTGGTTTAGGGCACTAAATCTAACACTAAACTCACTTAAAAGGATAAATTTGAGGTCTTGAGACACTTTCTTATGGGATTGTCACCCAGTGGATCTAGATGGGGCCCATTTTGAATAAATCAAGCAAGAGGAAGAAGAGACCATATAGGGCTACATTTCTAGAACCAAAGTGGATCCCAATCAACTTTCTAGAAGCACAAGAGGCTTCTACGAAGGAATCCCCCACATTTAGGTGCCAAGATCAAAGAAGCCCATACCTCAGACCCCTACAAACGCATCCTCAAATGTTAAATCCAAGTGGGTGTGGATGCCCAAAGTCATACCTTTGACACCAACTCCAATGCTTAAGTAAGAATGGAGAGTAAGGCTTTCACTTTAACTCATGTGACCAACTTCAAAAAGTTAAAAGAGCCTCCATGGACCCCAAGCAGTAAGAAGCAAAACGTTGTCCATGTACACTAGCCCTACCTATCCTTGTGTTCCTATCAAAGTTCCTATCAAAGAAGAGCCACCCATGGTGCCGAGAACCCCAAAGAGAATTGTGCACACACTTTTGTGTCCACTCCCCATGTCTTTTATTGATCACAAGGATCGATTATCATTTGGTTGTAACCTGAGAAAACATCCATAAAGATGTAAGCTTCTGCTTCGGTGACTCTTCTCAACATGTGGTAAGGCAGAGGATAATGAGCGTGAACTATGGTGACATTAACCTTTTTGAGGTTATAACGCATAGTTTAAGCTTTCTTCTGTTCTTTTTGGGAATGATCACCATTGGTGACAAACCACTTGGTGTGCTTAATTTCATATACAAATCTGCCATTAATGAGCTTTTGTCTAGCTCTTTGAACATTTGTCATATGTGGTGGGATTCATGTGATCGGCTCTTTGTTTGAATGGTTTTGTGCCTTCATGGCGAGGGATGGTGTGTTTTACCACTTCTAAAATAATTTCCTTCATGTTAATGTATTTTGAGGCATATGTAAATGTGATTGGTTACCTTTGCTTATGTAAATGTGATTGGTTTCCCAATTGTGAACTAGCCATGTAAGGCCTTTTGAGAATCATGGTGTATGAAACTCTTCTCAAGAGATCCATCACCACAAATGTGTGGTGGAAACTTTGTCCAAACGTCTTAATCTTTGCATCTTGCAGGAGGACACCCAAGGGTATAGCTATGCTCTTGTTAGTAAGCTTAACAAAGAGGCTTCTTCCTATGAGTGGTGGGTTTCCCCAAGTCTCCCATGTATGTTGCAGGACACCCAAGGGTATAGCTATTCTCTTGTTAGCTTGACAAAGAGGCTTCTTCCTATGAGTGGTGGGTTTCCCCAAGTCTCCCATCTATGTTGACACCCGCACCACCATCCAAGATCATAGAGACTATCATTCCTTTATAAGTGACAAGTAACATGGCATTCATTTTATCAATTTTTTATAGTAGAGTCGTGGATTTTCCTTCGGTCAATACCCTTGGCATGATCTAAGGTTCCCTACCTGGTTCTATGGTCAGCCCTAGAATAGCTTGTGGAATATACTTAAGCGGGATTATTGGTTAATACTCGACCACTTGTTCAAGAATAGACTCTAATTCAGCTTGCATCTTCCTTACAAGCCCTTGGGCTTATTTCATTCTCTCTTTCTCCAGCACAGGTTGGGATACTTCTTAAGCTTCTTTTTTAAAAAAAGTAATCCATGGGCTTATTTTCTTTAGGAAGAGTAGTTTGAGCAGGAGATTACTTTCTTTCTTTGTGAGGGAGGTAGCTTCAAAGCTCTCATCCAAACCCCTTTTAATGGTCATGACATCATTATCCTTGACAAATGATTGTGTGTTATTATGTTTCCATGTGCTCCTCAATGTTTTCTTCTTTAGATCTCTAGTTTTGGTTTATTAGTCCTTTTAGGGGACTAATGCAGCCTTTGGGACTTGCGTCTCAAGATCTTTAGTTGCTTACTTCAAAGTCAAAGCTTGAGCTTTCTACTTATTGGTAGCCTTGGTTGTTGCCCTCATCTTGTCTTGGAGCCTTGTGATGAAATTAATAAGGGGGACTAAATGAGTAAGTCCTCCTTGTACACTCAGCCTTGGTTGTTGCCCTCATTTTGTCTTGGAGCCTTGTGATGAAATTAATAAGGGGGACTAAATGAGTAAGTCCTCCTTGTACACTCAATAAGTTAAGGTCCATTGATATGGTAACTGATGCTTCTACCACTGGGGTGATTGTCAATTTATTAGGATAATCCTTATAAGCATGTTTCCCTCATTTTGTCACTTTATTAGGATAATCCTTATAAGCATGTTTCCCTCATTTTGTCTTGAAGCCTTGTGATGGAATTAATAAGAGGGACTAAATAAGTAAGTCCTCCTTGTACGCTCAATAATGATATGGTAAAATTGATGCTTCTACCACCACGGGGCGATTGTCACTTTATTAGGATAATCCTTATAAGCATGTGATTGATTCTTCAGACTTGTAGTATCATTGTTGAGATGTCAAGCTTAACAGGAGCTGACACTTATGACATGCGTGGGTGCCCATTCCGCCTTTACATCACTGGCGTGTTTGGTGGTAGTAGCTTACATGATGGATCTTTGCTAATGATTCTACAATTGGACTACACCTACCTAGTCCAACTGACTTATGGCATACTTATCTTGCCTTCTCACCTACTTGGCATGTTCGCATTATGAACTGCTTGTACATAGTACTCTAGTACTTATGTTAGTTTTCACCTATCTTTTGTAGACCTCTTTTGAGAGCAACAAGAAGAAGAAGATTTAAGCCTTTCATCTTTGTGTGTGTCTTATCTATTATAGTGTGAGTGTGTGTGTGTGTGTGCTTGTAAAAAGAAAAAACTCTCTCTCCTCCCCCAATCCTTTCATGGTATTAAAGCCTAGTTTAGGTTAAGGAGCTAAGCGGAAAGAAAAAGAAAGCCATGAAGGCAAAAGAAGTAGTTCATGGGTAAGATCATCATCATATCTTCCCCTTCTTGATTTGGTACGACACTCCCTAGGTAGCTTCGGGAGCTACACGTCTCCGATTAAGGAGTTGTTTTCGTAGGTATAGAGGTACATATATGGTGCATAGTACTTCATACTATGGTACTAAATTTTGTGGCCAAATTTATGTTTTGGGAACATTTGGCCACTGTAAGGTGTTTTCGAACGCTTCTGGAAAGTTCTGGTTTCAAACTATTTCTGTCTGAACTCTAGTTATTGGTAGTGCAACATTGCATTTTGGGTGTGTAGACATTGATTGCACATGTATTACTCATTGTGTGTTTATATACGTGTACTCTAGTCACGTGTTGTGACATACATATTGTGCAAAAGTACTATTACAGGAGTTGTAGAGTAGATATTGTTGTGCAAAAGTACTATTACAGTTGTAGAGTAGATACTGTTGTGTTGCAGGTTACATACAAAAATTGTTTGTTTATAGATTCTGATAACATCAACCAAATTATCAGTAAAATCTTATGAGACAAGAAACAACTTCGATGTGCAGAAGTTTAGAATGGTTAATTTTTTTATTGGAAAAGGATTTTGGGACTATGTTGAAGGAGACAATGAAGAGTCTTTGGAATTGCCTTGAAGAGAATGCTACTCTAGCAGAGATAAAGACATTCAAAGACTAGAACCAAGGTACAAGCAAAGTCATATATTGGCTTTAATTTAGCGTGACAGACACTACAATCAGGCATGTATAGGATGCCAGCACTCTAACAGTTACATGGAAAAATTTGGTGAAGATGTTCCAGACACAAAAGCAAGGAAGTTGTAGCTAAAACAAGAGCTATGTACAATGGGAGAAGAAGAACATGTCCATCAATGAGTATGCATTGAAGATCAAGAGTATTGTTGAATCCCTTGGATATATTAATGTCTCAGTGGAAGACGATGACTTGATGAGTGTCTATTTGAATGGGCTTGGCAAAGAATATAAGCCATTCAAGACCTCTATTGCCCCTCAAAGCAAGAACACTTTAGAACATGCCTTTTACTAAAATTCAGGTAGAGATAGAGGTCACGGTCACAGCCAAGGTGGTGGTAGAGATAGAGGTCACGGTCACAGAGCCAAGGTGGTGGTAGTTGCTTTGGAAATCAAAATTATGGACAGTAGTAGTCCAATGATTTGCAGCAACAAACACACACGTTGAAAAGGCCAGTCTCAAGGCATGGAAGCAGAGAGGCTGAGGAAATTAGCAAAGACAGCCAATCAAGATCAAGTTCAAAGGATTTCTTTTATCATGGTCGACGAACCAGGTCACTTTATAGTAGAATGTCACAAGAAGCAGAGTGACATAAAAGTGGCAAGTAACCACATGACCAGTCATGGTGATGAGTAGTTTAGAGATGTGAAAAATCTGAAAAAACCAGGTTATGTAAAGATAGGGGATGACATAGCTCATCCTATTGCTCACACTGGGAATGTGCCATTGGTTATGCAGGATGACAAGATGAGATACTTGGCTGATGTACTTCATGTGCCTAACATAACAAAGAATCTAGTTTCTATTGGTTGGGAAAATGGTTGAGTAGGGCTTGCAAGTACGCTTTAACCCTAAGGGCTGCTTTGTTGAGGACTTCAACAATAAATGTCGTTTGGTTACAAAGGGCAAAAAAGTGGATAGAATGTTTTTTTTGGATGTAAGCATGCTTGAGATGAAAGTTGCTATGTTTGTACAAGATGTAGATATTGTGGCCAATATAGATATATGGTACAAATGTATTGGTCATGTGAATGAGTATTAATTGAATTCTATGCAAATAAAAAAATAAAAAATTTGTTACATGTTTACCAAAGTTTAAGGTAGATGGAATGCACAAAATATGTAAAGCATGTCAGTTTGGAAAGAAAATAAAGAATGTACCACGACATGAATGTAAACAAGAAAGTACTTAATGTGGTGCACTCAAATGTATGGGGGTAGACAAAGACGACATCAATGGGAGGATGTTTTTACTATGTATCTTTCATTAATGTGACCACACAAGGAAGATGTGGGTCTATTTTATGAAAGAGAAAAGAAGTGTTTACTCACTCAGAATTTTAGAGTGTTGGTGGCTGAAAAGCAAACAGGTTTGTAGGTTAAGTGCCTAAGGTAAGATGGAGGGGGAGAATACTTCTCCAATAAGTTCAGTGAGTACTTAAGAAAGCATGGGATTCAAAGACAATTCACATATAGGTATACTCTAGAGCAAAATGGTGTTGCTGAGAGGAAGAATAGGCACATTGCAGAGGTTGCTCATACATTAATGATTGAGAAGAGCATGACTCACCATTATTGGGCTGAAGAAATTTGTGACTACAGTTTACATTATAAATATGACCACCCCCACAGTGGCAGTGCATGGTGTGAATCCAGATAAGTATACCAGCAAAAAACCAGATTTATCAAACTTGAAAGTGTTTGATGCATTGCATATGTACACATTCCTAATGAGGTACACAATAAGATCCAAAGGCTGAAAAATATGTGTTAATTGGTTACTCCCTTGAGCAAAAGGGGTATAGATGTTATAACCCTATCACACATGAGATGAGAGTGAGTTGGGATGTCTTTGATGAGATGAACAGTCGTTATGTTGTTGTAAAAGACTCAATTGGGGTTGATGCACAAGAGCATGTGGTTGCATAGAATACAGGTTAGCAATCGTAGTCATTGAGAGTGAACCGAGAGAGTCCTCTACCAGTGGATCTGTTGATAGACCATGGAGGAGTGGTAGAGAATACGTCAAAAAATAAATCCTACAAGCACAAGAAGTGCATCACATAAAGGTAAAGAGAAGCTTGATAAGTCTCTTGGTATGCTTGACATTTAACAAGGCATTCATATGTTGATGAGAGACTCTAGTGGCTCAGAGTAGAGCCTTGATGCGAAGTTTGGGATTCCAATTATCACGGAACACCTGGTGCAATCAGTCAAAAGGACACCAAAAATAGATCCAAGTCCATGCAATTTAGTGGTGGGCAGGGTTAAAAACCCTATTAAGAGATTGATGCATGATGTTTATGTAGCTCACCATTATGCATACATGGCAAAGGTTGTGTAGGAAGTTGAACCCACATGTTTTGAGGATATTGTTGGGCATGTACATTGACAGGGAGCCATGATGAAGAAATGATTGCATTGGATGCAAATAAGATATATGGGAATTGGTGCCTTTGCTTGAGGATAAAAAGGTTATTGGATATAGGTGGGTCTACAAAGTGAAGCGTAACTCAGATGGAAGTATTAAACAGGTACAAGCACTACTACATATTAGCCTAATACCGGGGCTTGTACCGGCGCTATTTAACGGGGTCTAAAAAAGCCTCGTCATCGGTATAAGCGCCGGTATAAGCGCCGGTATCGTAGCATCGGTATAACTGTCGGGTGTTAATACCGGCGCATATAACGGCGCCTATACCGACGCTGACCGGGGGTAATACCGACGCTTAAACCGGCATCTATACCGGTTCATATACCGACGAATAAACCGGCGTCTATACCGAATTATATACCAAGGCGTAAACCGGCATCTATACCAATGTATATACCGACGCTGATACCGGGGCATATACCGACGCTGTAGCAGAAATTTTTTTTTGGGCAGAATAGTGCTGCCTGGCTGTTGCCTAGCTGCCTGCAATGAGCAGGATCAACAACAGCAAACAGAAAGCACCATTCTGTCTACAATAGAGCACAAAAACAACCGTGCTCGTTTGCATATTTTTCTGATCGACAAACAAGAAATTAAATTAAACATTAATACTCAAGAATGTTTTGATCATATTTCATTAGTTTGAAGGTCATCTTACATCATGGTAATGCCTCCCAATTGACGGTCTCTCCTTCTTCTTCAAGCATCTCAAACAAGGCCACAAGGCCATGTTTGTGAGCGTACTTCTCCTCTCGCCTGCTTGGTGGGCGATTCATGGCCAACTCCTGCACACACGATTAACAATTATAACTTTTAAAAAATCAACATTTAGCCCACATACATACATTTAAATAAATAAAATTGCTACAAACACTTACGAATTCATGGCGCATGGTTTCGTAACCACCACTCCCGAGATGAGAAGCCCCTACTGTTTGGAGTCTTGCCCTTGCCGCCTCTCTTTGTTGTTGAAACCTGTCTGGTGTCTCAGTGAGCTCCTGAGCAATGGCTGCCCACTCCCTGTCATCTAGCCAAACAGGTTTCTCCTTCCCCTCTCTGAATGCGTCCCTCGCCTCTGACCTACGATGCCCCATCAAAATGCGAGCTGTATACTGTATCCACTCATTAGAGACGACATTCATAGGGTCAGATGGCTGGAACTCTTGCTTTATCTTTGTGTTTATATAATTTTTCTTCCCCTTGTCTTGTTGATCCCATTTAGTCATGACAGAGTCATGAAACTGTATAGTGCACAATTGTCGAATGCGTGTCTTCATTGCCTTCCCTGCACTATCCATTATTGGTGCCCCATCCCTAATTGTGTAAATCTTGCTGTTGTCATGGTCATGTGCACCCCAGGGAGTGGAAGGTGACCCTATGGGTGTGCTATCAACAGATGAGAGCGAAGGACGACGCTCACGTGGTGGTGGTGTCACAGCATCTGTGGCACTACCACCACAACAACCTCCCCCTGAAGACCTACTACGTGAGCGCCGTCTATGTGAAGAGGTGGTAGATCGAGCTGTAAGAGGAGTGGAAGGCTGTGTGGTATGAGGTGTGGGAGCTGCTGTCGTACCCACGGGTGTGGGAACTGGCGTCGGGAAGCCAGATGGTGAGGCAGATGTCCCTGCTCCAGAACCCCAATAACTCTGAGCCATGGCTCTCTGCTCTGGAGTCATGGACGAAAGAAAACCATATAACTGCTGGGGACTCATGCCCTGCGGTGTAGGATTAAATGAGAAATCTGGACTGTAGTCGTAGGGCGGTGAGTCACCCATGGCCTGTTGGAAAAAAAACCATATGACAAACTTGTACGGAATGAAAATTACACGGTAAACAATGAATGAAAGAACCATAAGATAAACATTAACAATGATAAACAACATTGGTAAAACTATATCAACTTGCTCCTACAGTAGTGATTATGATGGTAAACATTAACTATGGTAAACAATGAATGGACCTTCAATGTCATAAAACCATTACAAATATGTCATAACTATTTGCATAATCATTAAGATACATCATTTTAAAAATCATTATCTATTCTATCATCCTCATTAAGATCAGTAGCCCCAAAGAGATCTATGTCTATGTACATTTCAGCATCCTCATCATTAAAAGTCCCTTGATGAAGGATGTCTTCATCATCTATGTCTTCTTCCTCAACTTGTTTTTCAGCTTCCTTGGTTTGCACCTCTTCATTTGGATCTTGCTCTAGTTGCTTCTCTTCATTTGCTTGCTCCTCTTCATTGTTGATATCGGCTTGTTCTTGCTGCTCTCCATTACCCTGTGCATCCACATCACCTTGTTGTAGCTCAAATTCTTCAAAAATTTGCTTACTGCGGGGGGCGACTTGAACCACAAACAGCCAGCGTGGATCTTTTGGATCCGCTTTAAAGACAACCTGCTCACAATGCTCTGGGCGCACAAAAGTATCTTGCTGATCGGTCCATACCTTTGTGGAGTCCACTTGGATGAGGCCACTCTTGTCTCTACGTACAGTTGCATGTGGCCCATTCATGATTACCTTGAACCACTTCACATCAAAGATAAACAACTCAAAACTTCTGAAGCCAACCTTTAATATATCTTGAATGGTTCTAAAGTAATCAAGCATTCCAGTAATTGTGTTATCATCACTTGCACTTGCACGACTTTCTTGAACAAACTGTGCTGTGACACCACAATCAAAGGTTGCTCTTCTTTGGTCTATTCGTTCTACTCGAAAATGACGTCCATGTGACCAAAACGCCCCATATTTGTGATACTACAAATAGCACAAAAAGTTTGTTGATGGAGAATCAAACACAGAGACATGTAGAGAAAAAAATGAGAGACATGTAGAACTTAAACACTTACATGCCAATCGCATCCTTTTGTAAGCTCCTCCTCCTCCTCTGTTATAGGTAAACCAGCACGTTTGGCTTCTAAAATTGTACCTTCTAGCCATCTACCTGTGGGAAAGTCCGGAAGAGCTTGCATACCTTCTGGATATGGGAGATTTCTTGTAGTGCGATTCCTTCTGAAACTTAAACGATCTTGTACTCGCTGTCGCTTGAGAGCTTCATATGTCTCAATCCACTTCTCCATTACATGAGAGTTCAAGATGCAAAATTTGTTGATTTTTTCTCTCAAAGTGTTATCCATCTTTCTCTTAATGCCTTGGCCTTGAGGTTCCTCACCAATGACTCGCCTGTTGGACTCTTGAGACCATAGTCGAGGTATCTCTGGATCTGAGGAACTTAAATATTCAGTGATGTAAACAAGGGACTCTTGTATCAGCCACCCTTCTGACATACTACCCTCTAGGCGAGCCATTTGGCGAACAAATCCCTTTAATGTCTTCATAAACCTCTCCAAAAAGAACATCCATCTTGAATGGACTGTTCCAGCAACTGCAACCTCATCTACAACATGAACTAGCAGATGCATCTGGATTGTTAATAAACTTGTAGGGAAAAACTTCTCTACCATGCAGACTGCCTCTATGGAGTTTAAACACGCTGTCTCCAAAGTGTCTCTCTTTATCTCTTTTGAAGAAATCCAGCGCACCAATGTGCCAATCTTATAGATAGTAGCTCTAATGTCTTCAGTGAGGCAATCTTTTATTGCTATGGGTAGCACAAATTGTAGAAACTTGTGCCAATCATGACTCTTGAGACCACTAAGATCATCATCCTTTGTAAATGCACTTTTCAAGCAATGCATACAACCTGTAGGAGTCCGAAACTCTGAAATTGTCCTCTTGACTTGTTGTTCCTCCATCTTGCTAAAAACCCATGGGGCTCTTGGAAGTAGCACCTTTCCATTGGGTCTAGTGCGAGCCCACAACTCTTGCATACAACCAATCTCTTCCAAGTCATCCCTTTGGCCTTTAGTATCCTTTTTTCCTGTCATGGTCTTCCACAAAATGTCAGCTACATTCTTGAAAATATGCATCGGGTCAAGCAAATGGTTTATAAGGAGATCACCCCAATAGGGGAGTTGGTGAAAGATAGAGAGCCTCTTCATCCCAGGACATGCCAAGTTGCCACATTCCTCCCATTTGATCTTCCAATCGCTTGCCTTCAATGCACTTGGAGGAGGTCTTCCTAGATTACCATCCCGCAATTCATGATTTTCTGGAAGATACCTAACATGTCCTTGGTAGACATTCTTTCGTAATGCTTTTGAGTATCTTGAATCAAGTCGAGGACCACATACAGGACATGCATTGTAACCCGATATAGACAAACCTGAGCATTCTCCATAGCCAGGCCAATCATGCATTGTCCACATGAGAATACCTTGCACAGTTGTAAGTCTTTGGCCACTCTGCTGCTTTGACCTAATCCCAAAAACCCTAGGACTGAATTACGGTTTTGTAAATTCCGCCAGAGTCTCCTTTGTAATTGGAACCAAATCTCAAATGAAAATGCAACTTCTTAAAACTTGTACGCAATACTCTTTGCATCCCACAATGTCATGAAAGATCATATGCATTTGCAATATCCACACAATATGACGGAAAAGGGGCCCCATTGCCCAAATGCATCCACAAAGTCGATGGTGAGGATTGTTGAGGACGCGCGTTGAAGCTTGCCGATCTCCCGGCCAAGCTCTTCTCACCCCTTCACCGAGTTTTCCTCCAAGGTGAAGGTTGAGGCCATTTCTTCACACCGGTGTACCTAATCCCCCTTCGTACCGCTTTACCAAGCAATCACGGCACAAAGAGTTCAAGCCATTCTCCCCTTGGCCTCTCCAACCAATGCCAAGGTACCCTCACACATTGCTAGATTCTATAGAAACTTGAAGTGGTTGCAATGGTGAGTGTAGGTACAAAATGATGTGGATAATATCAAATGATAGAACAAGTTTGTTGGCTTACAAGTATTGAGCATGACTCATGCCCTTTTACAATTTAGAACTCAGCAATAAAGCATGGACTCATGCCTCAATCCATCATCCAAAAGCTCCAACACAAACCAACAATTCACAATGCCCTCACCATGGCATTTGCATAAGCATTTGTTAACCACAATCAAGGCATTTGCAATTGCATTTCAATAATCCCTTTCACATAAGCCTTATGCACATGCTCTATGCAATTACGCTCTATGCAATTACGCTCTATGCATAAGCCTTATGCACACGCTCTATGCATAAGCCTTATGCATAAGCTCTATGCATAAGCCATATGCATAAGCCATATGCATAAGTCTTATGCGTATGCTCTATGCATAAGTCATATGCATAAGTCTTATGCATACGCTCTATGCATAAGTCTTATGCATACGCTCTATGCAAGACTTATGCATAAGCTCTATGCATAAGCTCTATGCTATATGCCTTATGCACTATGCTAACCCTTAATCCCTTTCACATAAGCCTTATGCACACGCTCTATGCAATTACGCTCTATGCATAAGCCTTATGCACACGCTCTATGCATAAGCCTTATGCATAAGCTCTATGCATAAGCCATATGCATAAGTCTACCTGCGTACGCTCTATGCATAAGCCATATGCATAAGTCATATGCATAAGTCTTATGCATACGCTCTATGCATAAGTCTTATGCATACGCTCTATGCAAGACTTATGCATAAGCTCTATGCATAAGCTCTATGCTATATGCCTTATGCACTATTATGCTAACCCTTAATCCCTTTCACATAAGCCTTATGCACACGCTCTATGCAATTACGCTCTATGCATAAGCCTTATGCACACGCTCTAAGACTTATGCATAAGACTTATGCATAGAGTTTATGCATATGGCTTATGCATAGAGCGTATGCATAAGACTTATGCATATGACTTATGCATAGAGTTTATGCATATGGCTTATGCATAGAGCGTACGCATAAGACTTATGCATAAGCCTTATGCATAAGCTCTATGCATAAGCCATATGCATAAGTCTTATGCGTACGCTCTATGCATAAGCCATATGCATAAACTCTATGCATAAGTCATATGCATAAGTCTTATGCATACGCTCTATGCATAAGTCTCTTGCATACGCTCTATGCAAGACTTATGCATAAGCTCTATGCATAAGCTCTATGCTATATGCCTTATGCACTATGCTAACCCTTAATCCCATCACCCAATGGTGTAATAAACATGATCTTGTTTTACGTACATGGATAATAGAGATTGCAAGCTTATTATAGGTTTTATGCATAGATATTAAATTAATCCTATGTGTAAGCTTACAAGAACCCAAAACTAACCCTAAACCATAAAACAAGGATGCAAAAATTCATAGAAAATAGCATAAACAAGAAAAATCGAAAGAGGATCTACCTCTTTTTTGCAAAGCTGAAGGAGAGGATTGGTGAAAGATTGGTGAGGTGAAAGAGCTGCAAAATAAAATATTAAACAAACTAATTAGTAAATTAAACACAAGAAAAAGAACTAATACAAAACCCTAAAATCTCTATGCATGCATTAGGAGATCTATGCATACATAGAGAGCTCTAGATCTCAACATGCATAGAGAGCCAAAAAAACACAAAACCCTAAACGTCCTAATTCTTAAATTAAAAACTAAAAGCAATTGCAATAACATGTTAGGAGAAGGAGAAGAGGAGAAAAGAAGAAAGAAGGAGAAAAGAGGAGAGAGGAAAAAAGAGGAGAGAGAGGGAAAGAGAAGAGGGAGAGAAAGCACCTTCTTCGCGTGTATACTTGTGCTTCTTCTGCGAAAAAACTAGAAAATAGGCTCTCGACTGTGAAAAACTTACGAGCGTCGGTATATGCTACGGAATATGCGTCGGAATATACGTCGGTATATGCTACGGAATATGCGTCGGTATCGGCGTCGGAATAAGCGTCGGTATAGGCGTCGGTATACGCGACGGGAAATGAAAATTTAAAAAAACCCCGCCATACTTGTCTCCTCCAACATGACGACGGACATACCGACGTTCGACATTTGCGTCGGTATTTTGGCGTCGGTATGTCCTCAACCTCTTGTAGTGAAGGCGAGATTGGGTTCCAAAGGTTATGATCAAACCTACAACATTGATTATGAGGAGACATTCAACTCCATTGTCAAGATGGCAACCGTGAGAGCTATTATTGCAGTGTCTACATCAAAAGGTTAGGTTTTACATCAGATGGATATAAAGAATGCATTCTTGCATGGTGAGTTACAAGAAGAAGTAAATTTAGAATAGCCACTTAGTTATAGGGATTTGAGTCACCCAGATTATATGTGTAGGCTATGTAAAGCCTTGTATAGCTTGAAGCAAGCACGGAGAGCATAGCATAATAATATTTTGCAGTATCTTATCACCATTTACCTTTATATGGCAGACACTAATCATCCACTCTATGTGCAAAAGAGTGATAAGGGGATTGTGGTCATCACCATCTATGTCAATGAATTGATTATTGGGGGTGACAACGAAGAGGAAGTTGAGAATGTAAAGGGTCTCCTCAAGAAGAAGTTTGACATGAAGGACACCTGAGGGCATATGGTTGTCACAGAGATAGTATGCAGTGGACATGTTCTCTCCAAATATGGTATGGTTGGTTGTAAGCCCATTTCTATACCATTGGATCAGAATGGCAAGCTGAGTATAAGCACAGGTGAGATTTTGGAGGATGCTACTATGTATAAGAAGATAGTGGGTAGCTTGATCTACATGATGATCACCAAGCCAGGCATAAACTACACGGTTGGGTTGGAGAGGTAGTTTATGTAGGTGTCTCGTAAGCCTTATTTGGATAGTGTGATGCACACACAATGTTACATGAGGTTCACAGTGGATTATAACCTCTTCTATAAGGCTGGTATATAGTTGCAGGTATATGGATACACTGTGCAAATTGGGCTGGTAGCATCTTGGACTAAAGATCTACTACCGGGTTTATGATTTCCTTTAGAATTGGTGCTGTTACATGGACCAGCAACAACAAGAAGCACCTCGAGTATAAGCACAGGTGAGATTTTGCAGGATGCCACTATGTGCAAGAAGATAGTGGGTATCTTGATCTACATGATGATCAGCAAGCCAGACATAAACTACACAATTGGGTTGGAGAGCTAGTTTATGTAGGTTTCTCAAAAGCCATGTTTGGATAGTGTGATGCACACATAATGCTACGTGAGGTCCATAGTGGATTACACAAGTGAGATTTTGGAGGATGCCACTATGTACAATAAGATAGTGGGTAGCTTGATCTACATATTATGATCACCAGGCCAAACATAAACTACACAATTGGGTTGGAGAGCTAGTTTATGTAGGTTTCTCAGAAGCCACATTTGGATAGTGTGATGCGCACACAATGCTATGTGAGGTCCATAATGGATTATAGCCTCTTCTATGAGGTTGGTATATAGTTGTAGGTGCATGGATACACTAATGCAGATTGGGCTGGTAGCATCTTAGACTGAAGATCTACTACGAGGTTATGTTTTCCTTTCTAGAGGCATGAGCACACATACATGATCCTATATACATAAGCCTAGAGATGTGAGACAAGTGCGAGCCTAGAGACGTAAGCCTAGAGATATGAACCTAGCACAAAAAAAATGAAAACTCCAAATAAAAACTTTCTTTTGGTAGCTTGAGAAAAGTATGTGTCTAAAATCACTTTCAAACCTGCTTCAGGAAGCACCAGAGAATGTTTCACTAGAGTAGAGCAAAACCCTTTGATACAAACTCAATCTGGACTAATTGTTAGAAGAAACAATACAATTGATTATATTACTTTAAGAAGACAAGAAGGAAATAATCCTTCGGATCTACCTCAAAAGTGAGTCAAACTAGACACTCAAATGAGACACTTTATGTTTTTAAATATTTGATGTCTATCTTGAGCTGGCTGGTTTGTTCCAAGCTAGCAAGGATAGCTCAACAACCATAGTTATAGAAATGTAATAGAGACATGTCTCTTGCGATACCATTGGGGATACGCATTGCACAAACACCACACATAGTGTAAGAACAAGTCCTACTTTCTACAAGAGCCCATTATTGAAGCTTCTTCTTACACCATGAAACCTAGTTCCAGTTCCTTTGTGTTTGGACAAGAAACAAGTATCGGGAGAAGGGGTGAAGAGACAATGATTGGAACTACCTCAAACCAAAGGGCTTCGGTATCAAGACATGTCCCTTTTAATGTACCATTAGGGACAAGCATTCCATAAACACCCAACAACACTCACAGTGCAAGCCTAAGTCCCAATTTCTATAAGAAGCCCATTATCAAAGCTTCTTCTCAACACAGAACCTAGTCCTAGTGCCTTTGCGTTTTGATGAGGAACAAGGAGCATGGGTAAGTGTAAAGAGCTAATGACTGGGACTACCTCAAACCAAAGGGATCCACAACAACGTTCACGTAATGTGTCCTTAGCTCGCAAAACAATAAGCCTACAGCCTTAAAGCTAAGTCGACACACGACAAGTGCCATTGCATAGCCCACCAAACCCATGGGGTAAGTCATGGGTATCTAGAGCATGCACCAGTGAAAGCAATGGAAACAAGAGGAGATCAAAGTATAAAAGAATGAACAAGCATAAACAACTTATTGAATCATCATAGAGACTCCATAGCTTGAGACAGGACACAAGATGTATAAAAAGCTTCTTGTATTACTTTTTGTTTTAGCCACTCCAAAGTTGCCTTACCCTTCTCCTTCATGTTGTTACAAAAAGTAGGGTCTCCTGCCCTTTATATAGGCTCCACCAAGGGCTAAGGCTAGGCTAACCCTAGGTCCCTTTTCCACCCACATGCCCACTTTATTTGAGTGTGTTCACACCTCCATTACCTCTTCCTCTCATCCTTGACCTTGTACATCATATATTTTAACATCATGTCTATAGACTAATGCCTTTAGACTCACGTCTGAAGACTCACACCTTTTTTTACATGAAATAAGCTCATACAAGTCTAGTGAGCTAGCTCACATCACACGTGGTGGTACTCATGCATCTAGGTTCATGTCTCTAGACTCACGCCTCTAGACTCACGCCTCTAGACTTGTGCCTCTAGGCTCACACCTTTTTTATATGAAATAGGTTCATGCAGATCTAGTGAAATAGACTCACGTCACACTTAGTGGCACTTAGACATATGGGCATAGGTCTCTAGTATCACACTTCTAG